>NC_047666.1:27803923-28539310 GCF_011762505.2 Arvicanthis niloticus | reverse complement strand
CAGAGAATAAGGTCCCAGTACAGGGCTGCAAGGCTGGCTCAAGCAAGGGGGCTCAACATGTCCACAAGCCAAAAGAGAAATCTCAAGACACCCCTACTTTTACAAATAAGATTAATAAAACTCAAGATCTAGTCTCGATTTTTCTTTAAAAGAAAACCTTCAGTAGTCAAAATATTAAAATAAATGTCTTTCTTTTTGACATAGTAGAGTGTTATTGAGTTCTCCATTGCTGTGACTAAGTACCTGAGATAATCACTTTATGATGAGGAAAGGTCTATTTGGGCTCATGGCTTCAGCTGATGGTTGCTTGGTTCTGTGGTTTTGAGCCTGTGGCAGCACAATGTGCCATGGAAGAGGAAGCCTACTCACCTCATAGAGACTAGAGGCTAAGACAGAAGGGGCTAGGGTCTCAGGATCCCTGTGTGGTTTGAATATGCTTGGCCCAGGAACTGCCACTATTAGAAGGTGTGGCCTTGTTGGAGTAGGTGTGTCACTGTGTGTGTAAGATTTAAGACCCTTTCCCTAGCTGCCTGGAAGCCAGTCTTCCACTAGCAGCCTTCAGATAGAGAACTCTCAGCTCCTCCTGCACCATGCCTGCCTGGAGACTGCCATGCCTCCTGCCTTGATGATAATAAACTGAACCTCTGAACCTGTAAGCCAGCCCCAATTAATCTTCATCCTTATAAGAGTTGTTTTGGTCATGGTGCCTGTTCACAGCAGTAAAACCCTAACTAAGACAATCCCATTCAAAGGCACACATAAATGACCTCACTTCCTCCCACTAGACCCCACCTTTTAGAGGTTCCATCACCTTACTAGTGACATGGGCTGAAGCCACATCTTCTCTTCAATACTTGGGTCTCTGCAGTGTCAGCTTTTTTCACACACTAGCTACTCTGCCTTCCAAACTGTATTCCATTAGTTTCCATTCTGAGATCTACAATGAGCTCCTTGTTTCCTCTCCTTCCCCTGACAGCATTGGTTCTCTCCCTTCTATGCTCTGGGGGTTGCCATACCTTCTTGGTGGTCATCTCTCATTGAGTGCTGGCCCTGTCACAGTCATGGCTCTATACTGGTTTGGTGATCCATGCACAGATGCTTCCATTGGTGCCTGAACTTTGCCCATTGGTAGATTCTGCCTCTGTTTTCTTGTGACTGTGAGGGACAGACCAGAGTGTGTCCCAAGAAATTTCTCCAAAAGCTTGCTTTCTGGGCCCTGGGTCTTTCATGACCTTAAATCTACCCATCACCAAGGTCACTCAACTGCTTCTGCCCCCAGCAAAGTGCCACACCTCTCCCTTAACATGTGAAAGGTGTCTGCTGATGGCCCCACCCACTCCCCTACAGTGACCTCAGACCTGCCCTGTGTTCTGGAGTCTGGGGACCCTCACACTTTTTAACAGTCCAGTCCCCTCTGCAGACCAGGGCTCAGAAGCTGGGCTTTGCTTAGAATGCATGATTTGACAGTTTTGCAGAGCTGTTCAAGATTCATGAAAGAGAGAAGACAGAACAAGAGAGACAAAGAGAAAGAGGCCTGCCCATGCTGTTCCTAGGGATGGGGATGCAGAGTAGGGGGGGAGGAGAGAGTACACTTAATCTGCCATCTGTGTCTTTTTAAAATTTGAATATAAAAATAGATTGTGGCAGTTGATAATAAATGATAAGAATAAGCTTAAGACAAAACCCAGAAAAGTGAGACTGGCAAAAAGAAGGGCAGAGACTTGGTTGCAATCAGCTGTAAGCTTCCTGGTGGCCAGGGTGAAGAGTGTAGTCATGAGTCGGTGAACATGGAGAACTCACAGGCTTGGTGCCCCCTCAGCAACTCCGCCTGCTGAAGGAAAGCAGAAGGCATCAGGTTTCACAAGTGCAGCTGGTGTTACTGCAACAAATACTTCATGGCTGTCAACTTAAAAAGAGGAAAGGTTTATTTGGCTCCCAGTGTTGGAGGTCTCTGACCATTGTTGGGTGGCTCTGTTGCTTTTGGTTGGGCAGAGAGGCAGCGTGGTGTCAGTGGCGAGGAAACTGCTCACTTAATGGTGGTTAGGAAACGAAAAGAAAGGAAGGGGTGAGTCTCAATGTCCCTCCAAAAGCACCCCCAAATCACCTTGCTCCCTCCCACTAAGCCCTACTTTTATATTGACTCTGCTACCTCCCATAGCACCACAGGCTGAGGAGCCATGTCTTCAACACAGGAACCTTTAGAGACACTTCAGATTCAAACAACAGTGAGAGGTGACATAATTTCTGCATGGGCAAACCAAAGCCAGCTGTCAGGGTCATACCCCATAGACACCGATTGCCGCAGTGCTCACAACAAGCAGGGAGACACAGCATGAGACCCAACATACAGGCAAGTGCAGGAGGCCACTCCCAACATGCTGTTCAAAACACTCTCAGCCTGATCTTTCCCAGACCAGGGGTCTTGCAGGGTCACCTGGAGAGTCATCTGAAGAACCATCTGCAGGGTCACCCTGGGAGCAGCCTTTGATGCAAGTGCTCAAAGTTCACAGTCACTCTTCCCATGTGTGGTGGTTTGACTATAAGTGGCTCATAGGAAGGGGCACTACTAGGAAGTGTAGCCTTGTTGGAATAGGTCTGGCCTTGTTGGAGGAAGTCCCACCCACATGGGGGTGGACTTTAAGGACCTATGCCTAAGACACTCTTCCTGACTGTCCTCCAGATAAAGACAGAACTCTCAGCTCCCTCCAGCACCATGCCTGCCTGGTCGCTGCCATGCTTCCTGCCCTGATGATAATGGACTGAACCTCCGAAACTGTAAGCCAGCCCCAATTAAATGTTGTCCTTTATAAAAATTGCTTTGGTCATGGTGTCTCTTCACAGCAAGAAAACCCTAAGACACCATAGATATTGCTTTCCAATATGGCAGGGCTTGCACAGTTGATTTCATCTGCGGGCACTGAGGCTGTGGGTAGAACAAGTTACAAGCCCCATCATGGCCCCCAGGGAGGTGCTGCATAACAGGCTGGGTGGCCGCCTCTCCTACATGCATTTCTGTTTATCTCCCCATGGATCTGCCAACTCTGAGGACAGGGTCGTCACCGTCAATGGTACAAGCATAGAAATGGAGAGGGCTAGCAGTGTGTGCTGGGTTTCTGGCTAGAGAGCTGAGGGGTCAAATTCTGTGACCTATGCCAGCCACTCTGGATCCTCTCAGAGCAGGAATGACTGTGCAGGAGGAAGGCTTGGTGGGCATAGTGCATCTGCTCCCTGGAAAGTGACATTTCAAGGATACTGGGGCTCTGAGGTACGCTATGAAAGCAGAATTTGTGGCTTCTAGGATGGAGGATGAATACACCGAGTTCGGCTAGCCTCCAGCTGGCTCATCCAGGCACCTGGACTTCATCTTCCTCCTCCCATTAAAACTGCTTGCCATATACAGCTGTTATGTTCACCCATGACACCTGACACCTGCTCCTCTTACAAATGATGGTAATAAGGAGCAGTGAAGGACTGTCACCTGACAGCTCCCTCGGGAGAGAAGAAAAAGGAACAGATGTGGGGGAGAAAGTCTACAGGAAGCTGGGATGAGGAGTGGGGAGCAGAGGGGCCAAGATAGAAGGGAGTGAGTGTTAAGGAGACACTTTTTCTCACAGGGCCCCAAGTGAGTCTGGAAAGCCAGGCTTAGAACCAGCCTGTGTCCTGGAAAAACCCCGGGGCCTGGAATAATCAGGCCCACCTTTGAGGAAAGACATCTGCTGCTGAGGACATAGTGAGGTATCCGGAGAGATCTTCAGTCACTGAGGGAAACAGGACTAGAGTGGAACTTCCCAGGAACCAGGACCTTTCTAGAAAGAACTGCTTTCCCCGGAACTGTCAAAGGGAGCCAGGAATGAGCAGGACCTTGACCATGGAGGGTCTATGGCTCAAGCCTCATCCAGTCCCCAGGTCAATGTGATAACTGTCAGTCCACCTTGCTCTCCCCAGCTTGTCTAGAAGACTTGACTCCAGTGAGCACAACACGAAGGAGAGGCAGCCCTGGGGAGGAGGCCTGCAGGCAAAGGATGCCACAGAGGATCCCTGGACCACAAATACCCTCTGTTCACAACTACCTGGAGGACGGGTCCCTTTCTAGGTGGAGCTAGACATCCAGGATGGGTCCTGCAAGTTGAGCAGGAGCTAAATTGTTGCCACAGAGATACTAAAGCAGACTATTCCATCCTTCTCAGGATAGCTAGCATAGGTGAAGCCATCTTCCAGGTGGGTATAGAGCCAGACCCGGTCAGTCAGTGATTCAGAATTATTGATCCCAAATGAGCCAAACGGGATCATCTCTGAGGGCTTTGGTCAGCACTGTTGGGAAGGAGGTGATTCCTTGGGAGGAGATGGTCAACCTTGGGAGGAAGATGCAGGGCCCTGGGTGAGCTTCTGGCCACTGCTTTGGGAAGCAGTGTCCCGAGTCTCACAAAGTGCAGCAGAGAGAAGAGAGTGCTAGTATCTCCAGAGCACCTGGATCCAGCCATGCCGGAAGTCTATGTTGGATCTTTAGTTTTATGAGCCAATAAATCCTTATGTCTTGCAAAGCCAAAGAGAGCTGAGAAATTACACTGGAAAAGCAACGGAAAATCTCTTGGCCCTTGGTATTCCTCCTGGGGATGCCCTGTCTCTATTTAAAAGAAATATTGAGGAGTATTGGTGCTTGAAGGTGAGACTCTAAAGGACCTGGCTATGGGGAAGTGCTAGAGAAATAAATAAAACAAAAACAGGATACTCCTGATTTCAGCCGGAGAGGACAGAGTAATGCTCACCTAGGGGTGGACTCGGAGAGCCTGACGCCTCCCATTTCTGAGTGCAGGCTGCTGGTATATGGCTCAGCCAGTGTGCCCAGTGTGTAAGGACAGGATGGCAAGGCAGCTGTCCTTGGTGGAGACACAGGGGGAGAAGGAATTTCCAGGCCTCTTCTTCTGCCATAGCTGGGAAGGTCACAGCCCTCTAAGGCTCCTTGCATCCCCTTAGCCTTCAATGTCCCCCTTAAGCCTGTGAAGCATCCACACCCCAACCCCATTCTTCAGTCCCCAGGCACACACCACTGCCATGTTTCCAATATTCCCCTCAGGTCTGTGCAGCTCATCCAAGTCCCTCCACAGTCCCCACCACCTCTCAAAGCTCTCAACAGCCCAGTGCTGACCAGCAGTATCAGCCAGGACTCAGAAATCTGTGAACTGTGAGCTCTTGGGATGCAGAGATGCCCAGGTCAGAGACACCCATGATGAAGACCTGCTAGCCATCTGAACGTTTGGAGCTATGGAGATAATTATACACGGACCCGTTGAGATGCTGTGAGATTGCCGAGAAGATGCCCAGCAAGTGTGAGTAATGAAGCCCAGGCTGTGAGAGGAAAATCAGATCCCAAAGCCAGGTTGGGAGCCATGCGCCACCCTGAACCAGGTAGTTCCACCTTCAGAGTGATCAGACAGACTATTCAAAACAGGAATAAATGCAAAGTCCACGGGGATCCCAAAATTCAGTTATATAACCAAAGGATGCAGAAGGCCCAGCCACAGAGCCACCTGCTTAAATCAAACTAAGAATACTCAAGCTCCAGCCAGCCACAGGTTGATGGTAAAAGCCCAACACCAGGACAACAACATAAGAAGTACAGAGACAGGAAGGAGGTGGCAATTCCAGCCGGGCAGGCGGCTTCTAGGACTCGGGTTGGTGTGAAGGCCGCAGAGCACCCACATCAGCTCACCACTTCTTAGCACCCCACCAGGGCCTCAAAGTGGGCTCAAAGGGGGTCTGTGAGGTTCTATTCTTAGCCCACCCCATGTGGTATCAGGAGAGTGGACCCTGTAAAAGGAGGCTCAGAGGAGAGCTGGCCAGGAGCCAGGAAACTTCTCCCCCGCCTCGTCAGCTGTGTAATTGGGCTAATTCCGCAGTATTTGGGCTCCAAGGCCTTTGTTTCCCTTTGTGGGTAACTCCTGCTTGGAACACGTGCTATTCCTTTTGTGAGCACTAAACCCAGTCCTCTCTGATAATGTACATGAATGTGTTTCTGATGGATGTGTTCCAGGGCCTTTGTTGCCTCAATTAAGGGATAATGAACAAGAATTGTTTGTATTTGTAAAACAACCCAGCCATTTCCCGCTTTCCCATTGGCGGGACCATGCGTCTTAATTAAGCACAAAGACTTCTCACTCCATCCAAAGGCTGCAATGGAGGGTGGAGGCGCTAGGGAGGAAGGGGAGTCTGGTGTGGTTTGGAATCCCCCAGAGTCTCTTTGCCACCAGGAGGAGCCAAGGGTCAGTGTGGCCATAAACAGACTGACAACCAGGGTACCACCCTGCTCCCACTCACTAGCTATGAGATGCCAGCCTCAGTCTCACTCAAAACCTGAGAACAGGTGATTCCTGTTCTGGTGACAGCCACTTTTCTGCAAGAAGGCAGCAGGACCCAGGTTAGAGCGGTGCTGAATGGGTCACTCAGCCCAGCTGTCAAATGGCATCGATGTTTCCTTGGGAGACGTATTCACCACCCATTAGACAATAGGTCAAGTGAGAGGGTCTTGTGAGCCTCCACAGACCGGTCCTCCAGAAGCTGATCCAACTGAAGGGTCCTGGCCAGGCCCCTGGGTGTCCCAAAATGAATGGTGTCACAAGGGTCCCTGGAGGAATGTCCTCAGCCTGGTTCTCTGGTAACTCTACAGTAGGCTTTTTTGCGTTGAATAGGAATTCTCTGAACCTGGGAACTTCAAGTTCACAAGATGGCCTGCCTCACGCCTTGGGGCTCATACAGAATCCACCAAGGCTGCCTTTGAAAAGGCTTTCCTAAATGTGGCACTCTTACCCACCCACAGGGACCCTCACCCACCTGCCTTACTTACCCAACAGCCAGGACCTTTATTTCCTGCCTCATCTATGTGCTGGGGCATCTAAGGGTTATTATTAGGGATCAGTGTCCATGATGATAAGGGAGTGGGCAGGAATGAGCAGGGGGAAACTGAGGCACATAGGCAGCACAGATTAAGTATATGGAATACTGCCCACCTAAGTCCTGAATTTATAGACTCTCTACCTCTCTCCTGAAAGACATTAGCCATGGCCCAGCCTGAAGGTGTTAATGGCTGCAGGTGCTCAATGGCTCCTCACCTGCTGCCAAGCATAGTAGTGCAGACAGGAAGACACCTGACACTTTCACTCTGTGACACCCACCACTGGCTCAAAGCCTCTGGGAACACCCCACAGAGTGGAACCCAGCTAAGCACAGGCTGTCTGACCCCTATACTGCTCTATTAGCTGGGGTACCTTTGTAGAACTGGAACCATAGGGTACAAATAAGTCAGGTGATAAGGAAGCCAGAATAAGGGATCTCCTGGCTCCTGAGTCTTAGCAGACTGACCTCATGTAACACTCTAACCTGAGGTGGTGCCGGTCTGCCTGTTGCCACTACCACCTCCAACCCTTCCCTGAGAAGTTATGGTTTTTCAAGTGACAGGTGCAGAAGGTGCCTGGGTTGTCATGACAACAAATAAGGTCAGCACTCAAGCTGTACCTAGACCCCTCCTGCCAAGACCTCGGGGTATGAAGGTGGGCTCTGCTCCTCTGGGTCAGGCCCCCAGCCACTGGTTAACATGGTGACTGGGACTTGTTAGGAGGCACCACAGTGGCTCCTTGACACAGCTCCGTGATTAGCAGGTGACTTTCCTGACAGGCAGTTTGTGCTATCCTCCAGCTTCTGGGCACTGAACCCTGGATCTCTGGAGGATCCAAGGACCAACTCATTGAATGCCCCTGGGGAAGGGTGCTTAACTTCTCTTGACCCCTATTTTGTAATGTTTTCTTGATACAATATCTCACTGTGCAACTCAGTCTGTCCTCAAACTTACAGTAATCCTCCTGCCTCAGCTTCCCCAAACTGAGACAAGCATGATCCTAGCTCCCCTCAAGCTCTCTTTAAAGCAGTTTGGAAGTAAATCTTGGACCTTGGCTGCTGTCCTGCCCACTATTGCCCCCTTGACCTCCTGTCTCTGTCCTGATGAACCCCTTCATACTCCCAGAGAGGACATTGTGACCTGGCCCCATGTTACCATCATGCCCTCGAACCTGGGGACAAAGCTTATCTACCATCTCAGGCTCTTTTCATACCAGGGAAGGAAACTTGGAGTCTCCCATCCAAGGAATCTCTACAAGCCAGCAAGCATCACTTGCTGCTAGCTCTCCCAAGCTGCATGCTTACCTGCTTATACAGCCTCAGCCTGACTCCTCCCCTCCAGCCTCACCAGCTCCCCTCTGGCTCCCAGAGCAACAAATGATAGGCTTTTAGCTCTCCATCTACAGTGGCTGCCTCACAAGTTGGACAGGCCCTGCTGCTGGGAGAGGTCGAGCTGAGAAGTCCCAGCACCCCTCAGTTGGCTGCGCACCCTCCTGCCCTGGACAGACACTTAGCACTTGGTACCACCCCTGGGAAGGGAGAGAGTAGGGCTCGGACATTTCACATGGGGTCCCCACATTCTTCAGACTCCACATATGCACTCATGGAGACCACTGTCCTCACCTAAGACAGGAACAATGAGGCTTACACAAATATCAGATAATCTCTGTGACAATCCAGGCCCCACAACAAAGCACCGAGAGTGTTGGGGGTGGTCATTGTGTGTGGAGTGGTATCCTCTGGACCCTACTGTGGGCCTCTAGGTATGGCTAGGTCTAACTCCAGTGCCTAGAACAAAGTCATTAGGGCCAATGTTGTTGCCTTGTTCAAGCAGAGGAGCCACCTAGCTGAGATTGGCACTAGCACCAGGCTAACCCTGGATTCTGCCTTCTCAAGCCTTACCTTTCACCCACTGGCATGTCTGTCCAAATAGAGGCTCTGATGAAAGCTGAAAAAAGAACAACCAGGGTACCCTGCGGGCTTCCAGCAGCTATACAGCCAGTAGCTTATGTCCCCCATAACTCTAGCTCCCACTAAACTGAATTCCCTTCCATGGTCCCAGTTTTCTCCAAGAAGCATGCTGCCAGGTGCCCTGGTCTCTGCACTCTGGTGACACTATGCTATATTGGGGGCTAATCCATACCATGCTTCCTTGTTCATCCAGCACTAGCTGGTGAGCAGTCCCTGATGTTAAATCCCTGCCATTGGTCAGACGTAGAGTGAATTCTGTGTGGGAGAACTCTAGACCATACTGCTGCAGCATAAAGCAAGAGACAGGGCACGGTGTACAAATGTGTCCCACGCCACCATCTATGTCAATGAGAGTGGCCACCAGCTCACGCTGGGACCTGCCATCTTCCCACTGGCCACAGTCTGGTGCCTTTCCTATATGATCTCTTGTCAGGGCTCATCAAGGCACAGGGCTGACTGGTGGTCAGGAAAGACAGGATAGACCTCTCTAGCTCATGCTGGCTTCTCAGGCTGTCCAGAACTTCCCCCCAGAGACCCTGAGGAACATTCAGCCAGGCTCCATCCAGCCCCTGGGAGAGGCAGCAGTTGGCAGTCAGAAATGAGCTTCCAAGAGGCCTCTGCAAAGACAGCCATGTGCACACTGACTCTGGAGATCTTATCCGTGAGATCCTCTGCAGAGGCAAGCATGTCACCCTGGGGGATGTGCCACTGGCACTGTGCAGCAGAGGATGGGAGACAGTGAGACAGAGGACCCCAAGTGGCACAGACTCAAAGGGATCTTGAAGGATCCAGCAAAGCAGGCCCAGGAGGGCAGAGCATCCCTAGTGACGGCCGCTTCCACTCTGGTCTCCCGGGTCTTATTGAATTGCTCTAATGGTCCAGTGTGGAATAATATCCCCGAGGCAAACACACACATGGGAAACAAGGGCAACTGGATATCAAGTTCCACTTTGTGTTTAGGAGTCAGAGCTTACTGCTGACACCCTCAAGTCTCTCTCTCTGAAAGGAGCGTAGACCAAGCAGCACAGCATCCTAGTGGAGACTCCTGGCAGCTGCCCGCCTCTCACAAGCAGGTAACATGCTACCCTGCTTGTGTTACCAGTAGACGGGACTGGGCCAGGTATTTCCAGGTTCTTCACCCCCTATTCAAAGTATTGAAATAAAATTTCACACAATTTGCAAAAGTCACAAGGATACTTTATTCAAATCAAAGCAAGAGGGCAGTTCAGAAGGACTGGCAGCGGGTTACATGACTGAGGGTGCTCCAGTGCCCTGGCTATTATTTGGGGCTTTTACGAGGTCCAAGAAAAGCATGAATTGGGCTAGTAGGGGGACAATTGGGTGGTTCTCTATTTTGATTGACAGATTGAAGTTACATAATCATTTCTTGCGCTGAGTGTCCTTTCTCATCATATATCTGATCTTAATCTTATATATATCTAATTGTGTGTAGCCATCAGGTGCAAATAAGGAATCTGTAGCCTAGAGAGATATATCAGTGCTTAAGAGCACATATGTCTCTTCCAGAGGATCCAAGTTCAGTCCGTGCCCTCATGTCGGGCAGCTCACAACTGCTCATAACTCCGGCTCCAGGGAATCTGGTCCTCTCTCTTGGACTCCGTGGGCACTGCACTAGTGTGCTTATAGACAGATACACACCGGATTTTAATAATAGTAGTAGCACTAGAAATAAAATACAATGGCTTTTTAGACAGGGGATGTGCCCTGAAATTTTACTTTTGCTTTATTGCTCATGAACCCAAAACAAGTCTAGAACAGATCAACCCATTGCCCATAGATCCCAGTTTGTAGCCATGGTCAAGGGTCACTTGCTTGTCCCTAGAAAGTGACCTTGGGCCCCAGCCCCTTGTAAGGAGAATAACAGCTGCACGGACAGACTGACAGCTCTATCTCTTAGCCCATAGCATGTGGGCCAGTCCTCCTGCAGCCACATGGGGTAGGCACCAATGGTCCATCCTGTCCCATAGAGCAACATATTCACAGCCAGTATGGATAGGGCTAGATGTTTACCCAAACACTCAGGTAAGGTACTAGCCTTCAGGCCTGGTTGGGGGCCTCTAACAACAGCTCAGAGACAAACCCATGAGGAACAGCTCCAAGCCCTGTCCAGTCTGAACAAGCCTCTCTTTTCTTGGCTTTTCACTTCAAGATGGGCGATGACTTCCAGCCAGGTTGTGAGTTTCAGGCGGCCCCTTCCATTCGTCCCACAACACACTGAACATTCTTCCTCTCCCTGGTACCCCATCATACCACAGCCACGGGGTAGACATGGAACATAAAGCAGACATTCCACCCTCAAACGTGTGTGGCAACATGGAAGAGCACCGAGCACCGAGACACAGGGACAACGCACTTTGTTCCCCCAAGGCTTTAAAATTATATTACTCAAAATCCCTCACCCTCTCTCTGTGATGAGCATCCTGAAAGTGGGGAATCCCAGGATTGGCTAGGTCAGTTGGCCAGTGAGGAGAAGGAAGCAAGGCCTCTGCTGTCCACAGGGCCTTGGCTTTCTCCGCTAACTCTGCTCTTGGTGGCAAAATGGCTGCCTCTGTTCCAGACATCATATCCAGAAATAAAAAGGACATGTTTTATTCTGACATCTTTATTTTTTTTTTTATTTTGAGATAGGATCTCACTGAGTTGCCAAGGCTAGCCTTGGACTCACTCTCTTTGTAGCCCAGGTAGATCTTGAATTTTCACCCCTCCCTCCTAGGCCTCTCGACTAGCTCTGACAATAATAAGTCTGCACCACCAGGCTGGTCTGACTCCTTTTAGAGATGTCCATCTGTGGAAGGTTAAAACCTCCCTCTGAGCCAGGCATGGTGGTGCTTTCAGTTTAATCACAGCATTCAGGAATTGCTACAGATGGATCTTTGTGAGTTTGAATCTAGCCTGTTCTACATAGTAAGTTCCAGGTCAGCCAAGGTTAGCTACACAGCATGTCTCAGGGTTTCTATTGCTATGATGAAACACAATGGCAAAAAAAAAAAAAAAAAAAAAAAAGAAAAGAAAAGAAAAAACCACCCAAAACCACAAAAAACGAGTTGGGGAAGAAAGGGGTTTATTTGTCTTACATTTCCACAGCACTGTTCACCATCAAAGGAAGTCAGAACAGGAACTCAAACAGGGCAGGGGCCTGGAGACAGAAGCTATGGAGGGGTGCTGCTTCCTGTCTGGCTTCCCATTGCTTGCTCAGCCTGCTCTCTTACAGAACTCAGGACCACCAGCCCAGGGATGGCACTGCCCATCCTGGACAGGGCCCTCCCTTATCAACCACTAATTAAAAGAATGTCTTATAGATACATCTTAAGAAGGCATTTTCTCAATCGAAGTTTTCTCCTTTCAGATGACTCTAGCTTATATCAAGTTGGCTTAAGACTAACCTGAGACCCAGTCTCAAAAACTAAGCAAACAAAACCAAAAACCCCTCCCCTCCACCCTATACAGCACACCTGTGAAAACCTCACTACCCAGGGTCCCTGAAAGAGCAGTGTGGCTGGACCTGGCATCATCTACAGGTCTGTGAGGATGCAGCAGGGACCCTCCTGAAACAAGAGCCTACAGGCTACACTAGCCCTCCCATGCTTAACCCAGAGCCCAGGTTTGTCCAGGCCAGCCACAGGCTTTGCCTGGGAGACGCCCTTTCTCCAAGGCTGAGCTCACTGTGACCATCAGTCTCAATAGGTAGAAGTTGATCAGAACTCCTTTTGACCCCTTCCCATGCTCTCTGCAGGTCAATTCCCTATTCCAGAA
This sequence comes from Arvicanthis niloticus, assembly GCF_011762505.2. NCBI lineage: Eukaryota > Metazoa > Chordata > Mammalia > Rodentia > Muridae > Arvicanthis > Arvicanthis niloticus. The sequence goes on along the minus strand of NC_047666.1, from coordinate 28,526,677 downwards.
CATACCATTGGATAAACATAGTCTTGAGGTCAGGGAAGGGAGAGACTGTAAGCCAGTGTGGGAGGCCACAGCTGTGACAACCATTGTCACCAGTGCTTTCTTGCAAGGACATCATGTTTGAAAGAACTTGCAAGAAAGAACTTTCTTGCAAGGACATCAGGACCAGTGTTTTCTTGCAAGTTCTTTCAAACACTGTCCTGGAAGCCTCACCCAGGTGATAAAACAGAAACCAGGTGAGTGTGGTAGCTCACCAGGAGGCTGAGGCAGGAGTACTGCCATGAGTTTGTGGCTAGCCTTGGCTACATGGTGAGCTCCAGGTCCACAAAGTACTTCCTACAGAACAGAAGATCAGTAATAAAAACCAAAGCAGCCATCAGTGGTGTGCATGCCTGTGATGTCAACACTGGAAGGCTTAACCGGGAGAATCCTGAGTGTGAAGCTGACCTGGCCTACATAGCAAAACCGTGTGTGTGTGTGTGTGTGTAAGAAAGAGACAGAAGGATAGACAGAGATGGTTAGACAAAGACACAAATATACACAGAGAGACAGAAGATAGCATGAAAAAGAGTGGCAGAGACAAAGACCGAGACTAGATTTATTATAAAACGGACATGACCAAATTATATGTTGGATAATTACAGAAGAGTAGAAAGCAGAAATAAAAGGCATAGAGGCTGAAAGGCCGCACACCACAGGGAGTCCCAGAGACTGTGAGGCAGAGCAGGCAATCAGGCAGGATCTTGACAGGACAAGGAAGAAAGGAATGCTTGCAACCGATAGGAATGGACAATTGGAAGTTAGCTGGGCTTCTTGGCATGGTGGCACATGCCTCTGATCCCAGCAACTCAAGAAGCAGACATAGGTTGATCTCTGTGAATGTGAGGACAGCTTTGTGAGTTCCAGGCCAGCCAGATGACATAGTAAGACTCTGACAGAAAACAAAAGCACACGTAGGTGTTGAAATAGTTTCGTGGGTAAAGGCACTTGCCAAAAGCCTGATTAATTCATTCCCTGGGACCCATATGGTAGAAGGAGAGAACCAACTCTTACAAGTTGTCCTTTGACCTCCACACCTGTGCCATAGCATACTACACCACATGTGTAAACACGTGAGTGAGTGAGTGAGTGAGTGAGTGAGTGAAGAGAAAGGGAGGGATGAAGGGAGGGGGAGGAGCAAGAGAGGGAGAGAGAAAAAGAGAGAGAGAGAGAGGGAGAGAGAGAGAGAGGTTAAAGACATGGAAGTTCACAACTGTCTATAACATCAGTTCCAGAAAATCTGACATCCTGCTCTGACTTCTACATGCACCAGGCTCACATGTGGGGCTCACACATAGATGTATGCGAATATTTATACAAATGAAGTAAAAAAAAAAATCTGTAAATAAGTCAAGTGTCACATGACAGTATTCCCAGTACTGGAGAGGCAGTGTCAGACGAATCATGGAAAGTCCAAGGACAGCCTGAGCCACCCTGTGAAACCTTGAGTCAAAACAAACAAACAAAAGTACCACTTATAATAATATCATGTTATGAAATACAATAAAAATCTGCATGCTGAAAACCTCACGGCTATTAAAAGAAATCAAAGACCTAAATGAACAGAAAGTTACGTTACAACCTTGGACCAGAAGGTTGGGAATAATTAAAACATCCATCCTCCCCTGTGCGATCGATGCCTTGAGGCTGCTCTAACCAGGGCCCTGATGGGCTCTTGGTAGGAATTGGCACCCCGATTCTAAAATTGACGTGTGAGGCTAACAGCACTGGGACAGCTGAAGGGAGCCTACAGAAGAGGAACAAAGAGGACCCCAGCAGAGACTCCCGGCTTTCCATAAAGCTGTGTGGTGAAGGGTAGCCTCTATAGAGACTCATTGATCTGGGGGCCAGAACAGAGCTCAAAATAGAGCAGAGCGTTTATGGGCCATCGATCCTTTACCAAGGTGCAAGGGAAATTCAATGGAGAAAGGCGTCTTCCAGAAAATGGGGCCAGAACAATGAGCAGCCACAAGCTTGAGGAGGAGGGAGAGGGAGGGGAGGAGGGAAGGGAGAGGCAAGCAAGAAAGAGGAGGACAGGAAGGAGAATAAATTCAACCTGTGTTTTTTGTTTGGTTGGTTGGTTGTGTTTGGTTGTTTTTGTTTTGTTTTGTCTTGCATTATGCCGCCCAGGCTGACCTCAAACTAACTTAAAGCAATCCTCCTGCCTCCATCTCACAAACGCTATGATGACAGGCATGACCCATCATGCCTAGCTACAAGCTGTATCTTGAGTCACATGAGAAAACTAACACAAAATCTAACTCATTCACAGAGTACATCCCAAAGAGTTAAGCCTCCCAAAGAAGATGTAAGAAAACATCTCAGACCCCATGTCTAGAATGTCTAAAGAAGTCTCAAAGCTTGGGTATAAGAAAACAAAATGGGCTGGAGAGATGGCTCAGCAGTTAAGAGCACTGGTTGCTCATCCAGAGCTCCTGAGTTCACTTCCCAGCAAGCACATGGTGGCTCACAGCATCTGTAATGGGATCGGATGCCCTCTTCTGTCATATTAGCCTGCATGGAAATTGAGCACTCAGATACATAAATAAATTTTTAAAAATATGTTTTAAATGTTTGCTTTTTTTAAAAAAAAAAAAAGAAAGAAAGAAAACAAAACCTAATTCACAAGGGGAAAAAAATGGATTAAAAGTGAGCCAGGTTTGGTGGTGTACTGTAATCCCAGCATTTGGGAGCTCGAAGCAGGAAGATCAGGAGTTCAAGGACAACCTCAGCTACATAAGAACTTGTTTAAAGAAAAGAAAAAAAAAAAGCAAATAACAAGCAAACAGAAATTAACTGATAATAGGCACAAGATTGAAAGAGACACTTCATCAAAACAGATACAAAAATAAAAGAAGACACCGCAGATTAGACACACCTGAGACAGGACATCCAGGTTATAACGGCTGACCATCAAAACCGGCCGCAGGGCCCCAGAGGAGCAACTAAGCTTCTACATGTCGCCAGCGGGCATGGGGAGCACGGGAAGACTCTGCTTAGGAAAATAACTTGGCAGTGCTCATCAAGTTGGGCATACACAGTGGCCAGGCAGCTCTGCTCTAGCTATTCTAGTATCCATTGTGGGGCGGGGGGAGACTCTGATGACCCAGGGAGTCTAGGGAGACAGTGCTGTCCAGGACCTCCAGTGTCCTGGTGACAGGCGGCTGAATGCCCCTGTCAAAACTCACTGAGCTGTGCTCCAGGAGGTGAAACTAGACAGACAGGAAAACTAAAATGAGGACATGCCCCATGCCCCAGCCAAACCTCAGTGGCGCACATCTGGACCTGAGTCTGGTGTGTTTGCCAATGCATTCTTGTTTTGTTTTGTTTTGGTTTGGTTTTTTTTGGTTTTTTGGGGTTTTTTTTTTTTTGTTGTTGTTGTTGTTGTTGTTTTGTTTGGATTGGTTTTTTTTTCGAGACAGGGTTTCTCTGCATAGCCCTGGCTGTCCTGGAACTCACTCTGTAGACCAGGCTGGCCTTGAACTCAGAAATCTGCCTGCCTCTGCCCCCCAAGTGCTGGGATTAAAGGCATGTGCCACCACTGCCCGGCTCAAAGCATTCTTGGTAAGAGTAGTTTGGGTGCCTGGCTTGGTTTAGACCACCAGAACTTGCTGGAGTAGGAGGTGAGGAGGAAATTGATTTGTGTGTGTGTGTGTGTGTGTGTGTGTGTGTGTGTGTGTGTGTATGGGCAGTAGAGGCCCACTCATGCCAGGTTAATGGGTTAATGGATCTGGTGTGACAGAGCACACAGATTGGTCACCTGAGATGCTCAGGTGCAAGTGCATTGTAGGAAAGCAGCAGCGATGTCAGGGTCAGACCTGGGAGCACGAGGGGTCAGGGAACCTTCTCTCAGGAGGTGACCAGTGTCAGACATGTCTGACTCCATAAAGAGCAGATAACTGGAGAGCAGGAAGAAGATTCTACAGCTCGCCTGTGGGCAGAACAGGAGTAGAGCCCCAGTGCTGCTGGGCGGCTCTTGCTGCAGGAGCTAGGCTGCCCACGGGAGGCTCTACATCCAGAACAACAGGATTCCAGTCACCAGAAGAGGACCCAAGCTGCATGGAGGATGAAGAGGAGGCAAAATAGGGGCTGAGAGGGCTGAAGCCTTGGATGGGAAGAGAAGCCTCAGGTTCCCTGCCTGGGGATATCGAGCTTTCTGGAAAATGCACGTCACATTCAAATCAGGAACAGACGAGGAAGCTCACTAACCCCTGCACACCCAGTATATGAACACCCTCCCTTTTCAGGACCCTGTTGTAAGCCTGCAGCTTCTGGGGCATCCTAGGGACAACTCGCTCAGCCCCTGGAGGATGCATTTCATCTTACAGGTGCATGAATGAACTCAGAGAGGTGACAGCCTTTCCCTGCCACCCCCAGCCCCTGGGGAGTCACCCAGTGAGTGAGTGGCAGAGATTGAGCCCAGGTCTATAGACTGGCAGAGCTGAGTGCTTGAGAAATGTGAAGGATTTGAGGTTTGTTGATTAGTTTTAGATGGTTTTTCCCCTTGTTATCATTTTTATTTCCACTCTGCAAAGGCTCTATAGACACAGATCCCCAGTACCTTCCAACAGCCAGCCTCCCTCCCACCCCCATCCCCTGCCAAGCTGTCCAGGCTGCTTTGGCCTGGGGTCCCCCCAGGAGTTCACAGACACATCTCTGCAGCCGGCGCAGTATTTCCAAGTGGCAGAATTAATAGGGCAATTCCCCCGTGCAGAACTGAGCTGGCTTCTATGCTAAATTAGCATAGATAAATATTTTTGAGAGAGGAGGGAAAATAATGCATTTTGCAATAAGGCTGGAGGGCAGCCCCTCTTGGGCCCCATCCCCTGAACTTGGACGGAATGAATTTGCACCTGGTGTAATTGAAGGCGCCATGGTCCCTCGTGCCTGGGAGCGGGACCTAGCCAAGCGGATAAACTCCCTCCACTTGTGCAGAGCTAACCGTTGTCAGGAGGCTGGGCCCAGGGGAATGTGGGGGAGGGGCAGGCAGGCCTGGAAAAGCAGGTGGATGAATGAAGACAAAGACTGCAGGGCAAACATATCAGCACATGTGCATGAAACATATATGTGCATACACACAAGCTCAAGCTTGTATACACACACACATACACACAAAACCACTCAAACAGTCACACCTGAACTAAATCAGGCTCACCCTACATCCCGAAGATCATCCTGAGAAGCCTTGTATGATCTGCCCCGTCAGCTGCCGGCGGGGGGGAGGGGGGAATGGGGGGGATGGGGGGGACACTCATGCTCCGTCCTCAGCTCCATGGAAACTATGAAGCAGGAAATCCATCAGCGAATTATCCATGGGCCCAAACTCACAATATGGGCCTCTCCTGTGCTCCTCTCCACCTCGACTGTCTATTTTGCCAGCCATTTTCTCAGCCTTGCCCAGCCCTGTCCTGTGTGAGTTGTCATTAAGCTCCCTACCGGCCTCCCTGCCTGCAGTATCTCCCTGGAATGCACCTCAGTCAGTAAAGCACTTGCCATGCAAACGTGAGGATCTGAGTTCTGGTCCCCAGCACATAGGTAAAAAGTTGAGTGTAGTGATGCATGCTGTAATCCCAGCACGGGAGACAGAATGATCCCTTGAACTTGGTGGCCAGCCACCTTAGCCAAATCAGTGAGGTCTGGGAAAGATAGTGTTAAAACACAAAATAGGAGAGTGTAGGGGGTGTAGAAGAAAATAGCCGGGGTGTGTGTGTGTGTGTGTGTGTGTGTGTGTGTGTGTGTGTGTACCTGCTCTTCTAGAGGGCTTGGATTCACTCTCCATCACGCACATGGTGACTCACAGTCATTTGTGGCCCCAGCTCCAGGACATCTAACACCCTCTTCTGGCCTCCAAGGTACCAGGCACATATACGGGTGCACAGACACGTGCAAGCAAAGCAGACATACACATAAAGTGAGAAACAGGCACCACAGGAGTTTTAAGCAGACTGTAAACAACACTGCCCTCTACTTCTAAGCACCTGGCTACCCCTGAGCCCCAGGACCTCTGGGTTTCTGGTTACCACCCAACACCAGGGTGTGGCTTGGAACCTACTGATAGGCTGGGTCACTTTGGACAAGTTGGCATATTTCAATTACCACCCTTGGAGGGAAAACTTAGACCCAGGAACACCCTCAACCCCCACACCTAGATAACAGCCACTTCTCGCAGAGAGACACCTTAGAGGCTAGATAACCTCTCCCTCTTCCTTCCTAGCCACAGCCCCATAATCCCAGCCCTGCTGGGAGGCAGATAAATGGCAATTCACCCAAACCAAGGATAATGGGGGGGGGGGCACAGACTGGGCTGCCAGAGACCTGAGAAGAGCAGCCACCCTGGAGGCTGGCAATACCCAGGGTCCCAGAAAGAGCACTGTGGCTGGACCTGGCATCATCTACAGGTCTGTGAGGATGCAGCAGGGACCCTCCTGAAACAAGAGCCTACAGGCTACACTAGCCCTCTCATGCTTAACCCAGAGCCCAGGTTTGTCCAGGCCAGCCACAGGCTTTGCCTGGGAGACGCCCTTTCTCCAAGGCTGAGCTCACTGTGACCATCAGTCTCAATAGGTAGAAGTTGATCAGAACTCCTTTTGACCCCTTCCCATGCTCTCTGCAAGTCAATTCCCTGTTCCAGGACACACCATTGGATAAACATAGTCTTGAGGTCAGGGAAGGGAGAGACTGTAAGCCAGTGTGGGAGGCCACAGATGCTCTGAGAATCTGTCAGACTTCTCTTCCCTCGGGGCAAGGATCTGCGAGGATAGCAGGGGCCTCTATCTGTTAGTCATAATCTACCCAGCAGGCCACTCACCCAGGGGCTCCGGAAAGCTAAAGTTCAGAAGGGTCCCCCAGTGACATGGGCTTCTGAGAGGCAGAGCTGAGTCTTCTGGCTCAAATCAACAAGTCACCCACATCCACCTCCTAGAGCCATAGAGAGAACAAGGAACAAGAGTAGATGGCTGTCAGGGCTGGGCTCTTCTACCCCAGACAGCAGCAGCTGTGTGCAGACAAACCCCAGGCCCTGTGCCGCTAAGTTTATAGCTAACCAGTCAGGAGACCTGCATCTCAGCCTGAGCTCTGCTGAGTGGCATGCTCAGGACAGCATCATATGCAGAGCATGATGTTCATGCCATGCACAACCTTGGTAACCGCCTCTGCTACCCTGGAGTTGATATTTCCTCCCTTCCTGACCTGCTTCTCTCAGTGATCCTTCTGGGTACCAGAGTGTGACTAGAAAAATCAGCTTGCAGAAGGATGCTACCCCTGCACACGCACTGTGCGCCCCGCCCCCACTTACTGTTTGCTCTGAGTGTTCATTGGCATTCACGAGTCCTAGTAGGAACCCACAGCGAGGATGTGCAGAAGGGCTCCACCAGCTTATCTTCTGTAAGCCTCTACTTTGCCTCTGTGTAATGGGCACCAAGGGTGGCTGGGAAACTCAGGAGTGTGCACCGTGCCATGGCACACAGCAGGAGTGATGGAAGGCCAGAAAGGGTTGTGTATTTGCCTTCCAAGAGGACGTGGGAAGGTAGACAGGTGGTGCCTTTCAGATTCTTGAAAGGAACATGGCCTAGGATAGACAGCCCTTGATTTCAGGAGCCACAAAGAGGGGTGGGGGGAGCTGAGCAGGTCAGTGGCAGGAACAGCTTGTGTGCCAGCAAAAACAGTAGAATCCATTGTCCAGGTGCATGTTTCAGTGAAATGGGACTCAGGGGAAGCGAAGGAAGGGCTTGGAGCTCAGTGCGCAGACACACTCCATCGGGGCCAGCTGTGGCCTGTGGGGCCTCTAGGCTGGGTGTTCTAGGCAGCACGGGAGCTGGGTCCTCCAGAATGTGAGGGAGGCTGGGTAGCACCCAGGCTACAAAGGGGAAACATCCTTGGAGGGAGAGGTCAGGAAGAGAGGGCACGCACCCCGCCAGAGCGCCCTCTGCTGCTGAGCCAGGAGGCTGCAAGATCTGCCCACCCTGCAGCACAAAGTTAATTTTGGGTCTCCACGGTAAACAGGCTTCCTGAAACCATGGTTAACGGGCTCCGGCCACCCAGAGCTCACTGGCATCAGGGCCCTTTAGCTCACATCTGGTTCCATTGTGATTCCCACATCCAGTTTACAGGCAAGAAGACGTAGGAAGAAGCACTCAGGGGCTGCTGAGGAAACTGGCCTCTTGATGCCAGGAACCTTGTGGGCGGTGCCAACAGGGCTCCCTCCCCCTCTCCTTTTCCCTCTCCCTCTTGTGGCTGTCTGAGAAGGTCAGCTCAATGCCTGGAGAAGGTAAATGACAGAAGTATTTTGAGTCCTGATGAACCCTGGTGCAGAGCTCCTGAGCCAAGTGTAAAGCTGGTTCCTCACAGGGTCCAGCCTCCAGGCCAGATGATAATAGAGACACCCGAGACCAGAGGCAACAGCCAGTCTATCTGAAAGAATCTCTCCCAGGTCCCCCATGTAGCAACTGAAATTAAACTGACACCAGGGCTGGAGCCTCAGACATGACAGGACCCTTCTCTGGACGAGTTCAAAGGAGAAGTCCCCCACACACAGCCAAAGGCAACTCCAATCTGGCGTGCACACGATCCACACACAGCAAAGGCTAGGGAGGACTTCCTGGAGGCAACAGAGCTCCTTCCTGAGGGAGGCCTGATCCTGGCCTTACCATGCAGAGAAATCAGGGATAGTACCTCCCTCTCCTGCAAAAGAAACTCTCCTGCTGGGAGAGAACAGTAGGACACATCAGGGAATTTTCCCCACATAAGGAACTATATCCCAAGTCTCAACAACTTTTGTTTGTTAGCTCTTTCTTAGGTTTCTCTGTGTAACAGCCCTGGCTGCCCTGAAACTAGCTTTGTAAACCAAGGTGGCCTCAGACTCACAAAGGCCTGCCTGCCTCTGCCTCCCACGTACTGGGATGCAGGCATGAGCCACCATCCTTCAGCAATTTAAATCAGCACAATTCATTGTTTTCCCTTGTTCTGTGAGTTGTCAGATGATTCTTCTGGCTTCCTGTGGTTCTGCTGGTTCTTCTGCAGAGCCATCCCGCTCTGGTCAGAGTTCACACCCACTCTACTCCCTCCAACTTCAAGCTCCTGGGCTGCACTCTGGTGGGGGGGAAGGGGTGGGGAACAGCTGGGCGGGGCTTCTCCAGCTTCCAGGCAGGCTGGAGCGGCAGCTGCCACGCATTCTCAGTCCCAGTTTCTGCAGCTGTATTGCCTCTGTGATGGGCCGACAGGAGGATGGAAAGCCAAGGAAGAGAAATAACACACAATTTAATCTCCCCAAATCAACCCATCCTACAAAGGGAAAAATAAAACAAAGAGTCTCCGCCAAGGCTGACCTTCTGTTTACATTTTCCTTGGCAACTGAGAAATAATTGCCGGTCGGCAGGGCCCTCCCCTCCCCCACCCTGCCTCATCCTATTCAAGCGCGACCAGGGATGACACTGGAATCTTGAACCACACTAAGTGGTTACTATGGTGTCAGGCTGAAATTGTGAATCTCAGAGGCTGCCACAGCAGGGAGGCGTGGAGCCAGGGCAGAGTCTCTGCTGAGGCTAGTGATTGGGGGCCTAGCCAGTTAATAGCAGAAAAACTGTGCTCACAAGAGTAGGGGGGCTGAAAGATACGATTGTCAGCGCAGGTGCGGGACCAGACCCAAGTCCCAGTCACATCCCCTGTCCCGGCTGCTCTCTCTCCCTCCACCCTGTGGCCACCAGGATTGAATCCCTGCCCAGCCCCACAGAAGAAATGTACAGGACCCAAGCCAACCCTTTTTTATTTCTCCACAGAAATCTAGAGCCTTGGTGCTCGCCCAAGGGACCTGCAGAGGTGCTTTGGGTACCACCCTCCACTCCTCCAGCTCCTCAGAGAACCACAGGCCAATCCTGCCAGACTCACACTGACTTGTGTCAGTGTAAGATCCCTCCCATCCCACACCCTGGTTCCATCCCCACCTGCAGACAGTGGCCCTAGTCCCTGCTCTGACCTCGAACCTCATTTTCTCATGCCAGGGCCTGGGAGGAATAATCTTCTAAAGAGAAAGCAGATCTTGTCACATCACTGAGAGCTCTTGAGGGGCCACATCTGGCTCTGACTTTGTGCCACCAACCAAATCACTCCAGCTATCCTGGCCTCTGAAACGCTCCCTGTGATGGCCAGCTTGCTCCTGTCCCGGGACCTTTGAACTGGCCACTCTTTACGACGGTGACCCCTTCCCAAACCACCACTGAGGCCTTAGGGATTGCCTGTTTGTTCACAGCTATGGTCTTTATGCTTCAAACAGGACAAGCACAGGGACTGCCGAATGAATGAATGAATGAATGAATGATCGATCTCCTGGCTTCTGGTCCCCATCTTCTCTGTCTCTACTATAAGGACCTAGATCATCAGAAGAGGGAATCAGAGGCCTCCTAAGAAAGCCCCAGCCCACAAACCTGTTCCACCCACTCCCCGCTGGTCATGACTCATGAACTTACATCCACTAAGACATAAAAGTGAGAAAAATGAACACAGGGTGCAGGGTTTCCAGTCTTTTTTGTTTTTGTTTTTGGTTTTGTTTGTTTGTTTGTTTTTAAAAATGTACAAATTCCCCCATGAAATTGCCCACCTGAGTCTTTTTCTTATTTTTTTTCTCTCTTCCTTTCTTTAGTAGGCTGCTCTCTTAGCTCTCTTTGAGGATGGATTTGTTCTTTATTTTTCCTGTCTCATCCTGATTCGGTGTGAACTATCAGACACTGTTCCTGGCTGTGGACTGAGGCTGAACACTGAGGCAGGAAACTACCCAACACGCTTTACAGCGCTCCAAGATCTACCCTCCCCCAAGACTATCCAGCAGAACCCCACTGCCAACCACCCACAGCTGTGCACAGGACCAGATCCAGCCCACCAGGACCCATGCAGTCCCCCCTCAGCCCTCGGGAACCGAGGCTATGAGGACCATGTAGCCGAAAGTCTGAGGGCATCGGAGCTGGCAGGGCCGGGGTGGAGCTTGGGGAGGACTTCCGCCTTGCACAGATCCATTCCAAAAAAAAAACAAAAACAAACAAACAAAACAAAACAAAAACCAACCTTGGTTGCGTCTGATAATCAGATTTACTGGTAAAATTTGGTCTTGTGCTTCCCTGTGTTCCAACAAGGGCTCATCCAGAAGGCCCCTTCGTGCCTGTGGCTAGTGTGTGGTTCCTTGCTCAAATGTGCTAGTTCGGTTTAGTTGATCAGCTGTTTTCAAAGCATTATCTTTCATTTTTATAGCGAGAGCCCACAGTTGTTTTCATTAATCCGCGCTCCTTCTCTACATTAATTTCTTCCATCGGCTTTCTTTGGATTTATTTTGATGTTCATTTCCGCGCTTATTGAGGTGAAAGCTGAATTCTTTTCAGTCTCCCCTCCTTCTAATGACTGCATTTACAGCTATTCATTTTCCTCTAAGCACCGCGGCTTGGGCGGTATCCTGGGGGCTTTTATGGAGAGCCTTTATTGGAGCTCATTTCTAAATTGTTGATAATTCCGTTTTGATTTATTGTTTTACTCACGTTATTTAGATTTGTTTTTAAATTTCCAAGTGGCTAGATTTAGGGATGCCTTCCTCTTGTTCACTTCCAGTTCTGATTCCATTGTTCAAAAAAATGTGACTGGCATGATCTTTTTAATTTAAAAAAAACAAAACTCTGTTTTAAGAATCAAAGGTAATATAAAATTTTTTTTTTCCTGTAAAAATAGTCAATCAGTTCCAAATTGCAAAGACTCAAACATGAGAGTTCTTCTGCAATCACATTCATTCTCCGGCTCCATTGTCCTGTTCCTTTGGAGCTAACCTTTGTGAATAGTTCAGAAGGGTTCTTTCAGTTCTATTTTTTAAATTTACATATACATTTTATACATTCACCCTTAGAGCTTTTTTTTTTTTTTTTTTTTTTTTTTTTTTTGCTTTTATTTCATGCTCTTGTTGGAGAACTGACACTCTTGGTTATTTGAGGCCTTTCATTTTTTTCCAAATGAACATGCTTCTGTATGTCCAGACAGATGTATGCACCGATTTGTCAACAGTTCCTAACTAATCTCTCATTTATGGTCATCAGTTTTTTTGTTGCTAGAACAGAAGACCCACGGCCATTGGCTTTATAAAGAAAATGTGTTTATCTAGTTCACGGTGCTAGTGGCTGGAAGTTCAGACAAAGATCTCTGCGGCTACAAATAGTGATGGGAGGAAGTGCGAGGAAGTGTGGGCTCTCCATCTCTATAAAGCCACTGGGATTTGATCATAGGGCCCCATGCTGTTGATCTAATCTTATGATGCTTCAAAACTCCGCTTCTAAACACCATAGCCAGATAAGCTTCCAGCCAGTCACAACATTCACTGTTAAGACTCTGGACAGTCAAACCCCTCATGGGCTCCTGGAGACAAAACATATTGATGATCACTCATAGGCCATTTCTTTTTAAAACTAGGCCTAAATTTATATTATATATGTGAATACACTGTTGCTCTCTTCAGATACACCAGAAGAGGAAATCAGATCCCATTACAGATGGTTGTGAGCCACCATGTGGTTGCTTGGAATTGAACTCAGGACCTCTGAAAGAACAGCCTGTGCTCTTAACCACTGAGCCATCTCTTCAGCCCACTTTAGGCCATTTTAAGTTTGATGTATTTTTTTTAACATTTATTTTTATTTATGTGTCTATCTGTGTGTATGTCACATTGTGCAGTCCCAGCAGGGCCAGAAGAGGGCGCTGGATCCCTGGAGCTGGAGTTCCAGGTGGGTCCTCTGTAAGAGCAGCAAACACCCTTAACTGGTGAGCAGGCTCTCCCATCATCCACATCCCTTCTAACCAGAGTCAGAGTTTTCTCCAACGTAGAGTTGTATAAATTAAGAGGTGGGAAATGAAAAGATTCTTCCTTGGCAAATGAGGCAAAGATACTTAAAAGTGAAGAAACCTGCCGCTATTTTGTGATAAGCATTTTCCAAAAGTTTAAACAAAGTATCAATCAATTACATCCACAGTCAAATCAAAAGATTAGCAGGTTGCAATGAAAGAGAACATAACCCAGAGCTTAAAGAAAGGCTCAACTTATGCATTTGCTCTACCCGCTACGTGAACAAACTAAAAAGAAAACTCACATAATTGTTTACATGGATACGCCCAAAGAGATGGTTGATAAAATTTGACATTGATTTATGACTTGTTAATCTATTCTAGGTATAGAAGGGGGATTTCTTAATTCAATAGATTTGCCTGTAGAAAACTCAACAGTGAAACTTGAGATGTGTCCCCAAGATTGTCTGGAAGGAATTGAACAAGAGCTAACCTCCTCCCTCTGCTCGGCCTGGAAGATGCCAAAAAAAGCCAGCAGGAATCCCTTACCCCCAAATCTGTGCTTTCAGAATCCTGCTGCCAACTGTGATCAGAAATCATCCATGAAAATTATCTAGAAATAAACAATTCATCATTTTCTATTGACACCACTAAGAAGCAGGATGAAGTCTCACACTGCCTGAACATGAATCAGCACTCTGTATCCATGCTGTGTACACTACCCTCCTGTTAGCTATCTCAGTTACCAGGTCATGCTGTGTACACTACCCTCCTGTTAGCTATCTCAGCTATCAGGTACACAGTTTCTGTGTCACTGTTGGTATTCAGGTAGTCCTTATTCACTTAATAGTGACCCCTGAGTTCAAAAGTCATGATGCTGAAATTTTGTAAATGGAATTTTTATGGTATGATCCTGAAATTTTCCCAAGGCCATGTGTCCCCAGACTATGGCCATATTGGAGGTGTTGAAGCTCAGTGGAAGGAAGTGAGGTAGATGAGAGCTGCCCTTGAATGGGGCATAGGAGCCCAGCCCCTCCTTCCTTTTGTTTACTTCCTGGATCCCGAGAGTGAGCTGCGTTCTCTGCCACAGGTTCCCTCCACAATGCACAGTCAGTCAAACAATCAACCGAGCCATGGACACAGATCAGGGACCAATGAAAGAAAGTTGTGAGCCAAGCGAAATGTTCCTCCTTTCATTTGCCTGCTTCAGGTGTGTTGTTACAGGATGGAGTGCAGACTCCATCGCGTGTAGCTGAAACTCTCCTGATTCTGAGGAGCCCCTGTTCATCTTCTTCTGCTTGGTTTGTCAACCAAAATGTCACACTTCTGCACACAGAGAACAAGAGTGTACATGGTTCGGTAGTACTATGTTCGGTATTTAGGCTGGAGTGGTGTGGTTATAAAGAGGGACCCATGCCTCAGAATGGAGGCTGGCCTGGTGACTTGATGTTACATCCTGGTCAGCAAGGCTGTCTTCAGACTTCAGACTCTCCAGAAAAGAGGAAATGGTGACAAACTGTCAGTGTTTGCAAAGATATAGCTGCCTCCTAGAAAGTCTAGAATAGGTCGGAATTCAGCACATAACCAAACAGGAAATACTGGAGGGTGGGGATGGGGGCTCCTATCCCAGTCACAGTGGTTACTAAAGCTAAAAAATGATTAGTGACAATGGAGGCTCTATTCCCAACAAAGGGTCCAACCCAACACAGACAAAACCTTGAGCAGAGAAACACAGAGAGCTCTTGGACCAAGGATCAGTTTTCCCCCTAAGGAGTCCATAATTCAGTGCAAACAAGATGTGATACAGTCTGCTGGCTCACTGCCCAAAACCCAGCTCCAGGTTCCACAGCACAGAAGGGGAGGCTGATGGATCTGAGAAGCTGCTGGAGGCTGTGAGACAGAAGTAATCTCATTCTGGTACAGTGTGTGTGCAGTGCACAGGTATGCAAGCATACATGTGTCTATTTGTGTGTACTACATGTGTGTGCATACATATATCTAAGCATGTATCTATATGTGAATTAATTATGTGCTTTTGATGCATGTGTGCATGTGTGTTACATGTGTATACATCTATGTGCATGCATATGCATGTGTGTGCCTGTGTATGTATCTTATGTGTATGTGTATAAATGTGCATGTGCCTATATGGCTATATATTATTTTATGCATGGGTGTTCACGTGTCTGTATGTATGTGTGCATGTGATACATGCATCTATATGTGTGTTACATGTATGAGCATACATGTGTATGCAGATGTTCACATATCTATTCATGTATACATGTATGCAATTTTGTGTGTGTTCATATGTGTGTGTGCATGAAGGAGAGGAGGAGATTGGCCATTCAAAGAGAGGAGCAGCTTGCCTATGAGTAATTGGAAGAACACTGTTTAGCAAGCTCTTTCTCTCAGGGTTGAGGGAGCTGCTGTCAATCAGTCTCTTTTAAGAGGTAGGAATAAAGCCACTGAGCTAGTCCAGAAAGAACAACCTGGCTTCTGGCCAAGCAGGTCACCAGAGGAGGTTCTGGTCCTTGCAGTCACAGCTGAGGGGCCGGACACTATAGCAGAAGATGACAGTGGGACGTAAACCTCCGCTTTTCATAAGCTTTTATTAACACCTCACGGGTCACCTGATGCTCTGTGACACACCGCCCAAGACCCGTGGCCTTAAATGAACAATTTTCTGGGTTGATGGGTACAGTTCAGAGGTACAGCATGCATCTGTCATTTTCGAAGCCTAGGTACCATCCCCAGCATCCAGGTCCATCAATCCGTTAGTAAATACTAATGACTTATCCTAGCCTCTGTTGCTCTGTGGGCCCTCAGCTTGACTAGGAGAGCTCAGATTCCTCATGCAGTCACATTTGGAAGATGTCGGGGCCACATGTGGCACTTAATAGCTGCAGCTTTGCTGTTTACAGCACCTACACGTGTTTCTGTGGAGGGACTATTTTACCCATCAGAGAGGCTCTGGCTGAGGCTGTCTTGGACCTTGGAGCCCCAGAACACAGGAGACACTAAGTTTCCTGTGTCCTAGCAGAAGTGTCACCCTGCAAGTCCTATGGACCAAAACGTGGAAGCAGAGGAGGCCAGCCCCACCTCAGGTGCCCAGCTCAGCCTCTGAGTGTGAATCAGCAGAAACTGGGGCCTCTCAGTCCTCCACCCGCTGCAGCTCCAAGCTCCAGGCTCCCCAGTACTGCATTTCTCTTCCAGAGTGCACATTCCTGCAGAAGAACAAGCTGCCTCAAGTGACACTGTACTGAACAGGCGCGTCCATTGGCAAGCATGTAAGTGTGGCAGGGTGAGATATCTCAGTTCCAGGTCAGAGGGAATCCTGACCTGTCTGTCCTCAATGATGGGCAGAGGTAGGCTCCAGCCTCTCTGGCTTTACGTCTTGCTGACATCCAGTTCCTTCACATGCCCTGGCATGATGGCGTTTGCCATCATCAGTGGTCCCAGAGTTCAAGCCTAGTGTGAACTTGAGACTTTTCAAAACGATGAGCTGATTCAAACTTTTTTTTTCATAAAGTTAGCTTGACTATGATGTTATATTATAGTAATGAAAAAAATATAGTAAGAATTTTTTTTTTTAAATACAGGCTCTCTCTATGTAATCCTTTCTAACCTGGAACTTCACTAAATAGACCAGGCTGGCCTTGAACTGACAGGGATTCACCTTCCTCAGCCTCCTGAGTGCTAGGATTAAAGGTGCATATCACCATACTTAGCTTTTTAAAAATAAAAACAATATGATAAATAGAAAATGAAAGACTAGGGGGGGATGGGATGGCCCAAAGGATCAGCAGATGTAGGAGACTCTCAGCTCTGGTTTGGCAGCCTGAGTTCAATTCCCAGAACCCAGGTAAGGACGAAGTAAAGAACTGATATTATTGAGTTGTCCTCTGACCTCCACACATGTGGTGTCAAAAGCATCCCCCAACAAATGTGCATATACACAATAATAAATAAACTTAACGGTTTATTATTATATAAAAAGTTATATAATGCAGATTAAGTATAAATGAGACAACTTAAGCAAAAGACAGGCTATCTTTGAAAGGTTCAAAACAGAAAGAAATCTAGTAGTCTGAATTCCAGAGATGAAACAAAAGAATTTGGGGGTGGGGGCAGGCAAATCAGGAACAAAAGAAAGTCCAACGACTTCGATGTCAGAAGAGAAAAGATGAGATTCAGAGAAAATCTGTTGTAAGGGACAAAAATGAATCATTTTAGTTGCAAGAAAGAACATTGAGTGTAGAATACATCTTGTTAAAAGCGAGCTTAAGTTCCCGAGCAGAGCTGTGGGCTGCGGGGCAGCTGAGGACCCGGGGAGGCTGAAGATTGCCGCTCATCTCACAAGAGCTGAAGCTCCCACGGCAAACGGAAGCACCCTGTGCGGTATTTATATTCATGAGACTGTCTGTCCAGACAGGCTCGGGAGTGTCTTTCCTGGGATCACATGAGACTTCACAAGACCGCCCATGTGTGAAAGCGCAGGGGAAGTCCGCCGGAATTAAACAGAGTCAGCAGGGCAGAAACCCACACCTACCTCACGGGACCCAGTCAGATCCACGAGCGAGCGGGGAAGCTTTTCAAGCATCCTCACCCGTCTAGAAAAGATGGAAAGTTGCATTAGTGAAGACAGAACGTAAGGAGGAAAATAAGCACTTGTGGGAATGATGAACGAGCTCAAACTAAGCTGAGATTATCAACAAATATGAATGTTAGATGAGCAGACAAACTCCAGGCAAAAATTAAAGCTGGAGCAGTATAAACTAGGAACCTGAAGATATCAGTAACTATTGAAGAAGTAGAGAGAGGTCAAAGACCTGTTTTCTAGATATTCAGGGCTGAGCAAGTTTAACCAAATTCTCAAAGAAAGGGTCTAAATATATTGTTTCTGAAACTAAGGAAAGAGAAGAAGCCTGTGGAGGAAGTTAGGGGGGGATGGGAGGTGGGAGTTGGGAATGGGGAATGGGAATGTTTATGAAGCAAGAATAAAGCCAAAAGCTCCCCGTGTCACACGGCTCATGAATAAAGAAAGAATGGGTGGGGACTTAATACAGAGCATCAGCACCCTATAGGCTGGGTTCCCTGAATGAACTAAAAGGAAAAATGGCGGAAGCCAACTGAACAGCAGCACTCGTGTCTCTCAGCTTCCCGAGTGTGGACGCAAGGTGACCAACTGCCTCACACTCCTGCTACCAACATTTCACTGCCATGATGGACCGAACCCTCAAACCATGAGCCAGAGTAAAACCTTTCTTGCTTAAGTTGATTTTGTTAGGTATTTTTAAACTTAATTTTTAAAAATTTTACGTGTGGGTGTTTTGTCTGCATGTATGTCTATACACTATGTGCGAGCCTGGTGTTTGCAGAGGCCAGAAGAGGTTTTCAGATACCCTGTGACTGGAATTACAGAGGGGGTGGTCTACCGTGTGAATGCTGGGAATCAAGCCCAGGCTTACTGTTGACTCTTAACCGCTGAGCCACCTCTCCATCTCTTCATATTAGATGTATGTATGTATATATATGTTTGTGCAAGCGCCATGGAGAGCAGAGAACAGCTTGTAGGACTGGGTTCTCTCCTTCTACCATGTGGGTCCTAGGGACTAAAGTCGAGTCATTAGACTTGGTGGCAAATGCCTTTACCCACTGATCCATCTCACTAGATGATTGTCAAGTGCCTTGTCACAACAAAGAGAAAAATAACAAACACAGTGGGGTGAAACCTCACTTACCTCATGATTCAATTAATAAAAGTTAAGAGTAGGCTGATGTGTGGTGTAAGGACCCAGCAGAGAAGCCCCCTCCTGAGTGAGCAGAAGGATTAGAGGTTTCTGGTCTTGGATGACTCTTGAAGGGCATGTGCCTGTCTCATCTCAATTCCCACGTATGCAAGTAGCACCCCCTTAACTCCCTGTATATGTAATGTATCCAATACAATTGATGAGAAATAAAAAAGGAAAGAATAAGTTAATAAGAAATTTACCAGAAGAATAAGTTAATAAGAAATTTTCGAGGCTGGAGAAATGACTCAGCGGTTAAGAGCACTGACTTCCAGGGGTCCTGAGTTCAATTCCCAGAAACCACATGGTGGCTCACAACCATTTGTCATGGGATCTGATGCCCTTTTTCTGGTGTGTCTGAAGCCAGTGACAGTATACTTATATACATTAAATAAATAAATAAATCTGAAGAAGAAGAAGAAGAAGAAGAAGAAGAAGAAGAAGAAGAAGAAGAAGAAGAAGAAGAAGAAGAAGTAGTTACCACCCCCACCCACCCACCCTTCAAATCTACTAATGGGGAAATCCAGGAAATGTCTTACCCAGTCCACAATGCCATTTATTAATTCAACGTGGTAGAAGGGACTGTCCTCAGGTCCAAACCACAGCCTTGTCCCTCCTATGTCAGACTGTGTCTGCATCAGCTAGGAACACCCAGCCATGCACATCTGCTCAACATAAGGAGACAGGATGAGGAAACAGGTTTCGGGGTTGGGCTGGGAAACCATGGTGGGATGTTTGCCTAACACACACAAGCCGGGGTTCCATTATCAGCACAATAAAAACACATAGATAGAGCCATGATGTGACAAAGAAAACAGGCGCATTACATGGAACAAAATAAACTAAATCCTTACCTTCAGCCTGGCATGGAGGGACCTTCATGCCTGGGTACATGCTGAAGTGACCTAACCCAAATGGTTCAATGTGTATATTAGTCGAGGTTTCCTACAAGAATAAATCAACAGAATGAATATTTATGAAAAGGGAGTTTATTAGCTTGCCTTACATTTAAGGTCAGAGTAGTCCAACAATGGCTGTGTCACACTGGAGAGGCCAAGAACCCCAGTAGTCACTCAGTCTATGAAACAACTCAGCAGTCCCAATCTGGTGGCCAAGGCCTGGAGAGACTCTTTTTTGGTCCATGTGCTAGTCAGTTTTGTCAACTTGACAGAAGCTGAGGGTTACATGGGAACAGGAAATCTTAACTGAGGAAATACCTCCATCAGATTACCCTGTAGGCAAATTTGTGAGGAATTTTCTTATTATTGACCAATGTACGTGGGTCCATGGACCGGAGGTGGTACCACTTCTGGACAGGCTGTCCTGAATAGGTCTATCCTGAATAGAAATGGAGAACAGGACATGGTGGCACATGACTTTAATCCCAGCACTCAAGAGGCAAAGGCAGGTAGATCTTCTTGAGTTCAAGGCCAGCCTGGTCTACATGGTGCATTCCAAGCCAGCAAGAGCTGTAAAATAAGACCCTGTCTCAAAGAAAAAAGAAAGGAAGCAGACTGAGCAAGCCATGGGAAGCAAGCCAGTAAATAGCACCCCTCCATGTCTCTGCTTCAGTCCCTGCTGAACAGCCAGTGTTCTTCTCAGATATACATTCGTACACTGCAGACATACATTCATTGCTGAATGTAAGAATGTTTATTTGTGACCTCAGGGTAGGGAAGATGTCTTAAGCAAGACAGAAAAGCAGAAAGCATAAATAGGAAGTAGATGGATTGGACACTTTCAAATGAAGGAGAGCTATCCCATAAAGACAAGGTAGCCTGTGACCCTGGTCCTAGCTACTCAAGTCATGGGGGTGGGGGTGGGGCAGGGACAAGTGGGAGAACCTCTTCAGCTGAGGAGTTCAAGCCCAACCTGGTCAACAGAGTGGAAACACTGTTTCTAGAAATGTTTTCTTAGTAATTAAAATCCACACCCAGTCAAACTGCAGCCAGAGGTCCTGTGGGATGAGCTAACTTCATGCAACTGGGATGAGCTAACTTCAGTAAACTGACCACAAAGTGATCTCTTGAGAAGCGAAAGGGTGGAGTGAGGCAGCTGAGACAGAGCCCAGAGAACACCTGAGAGGCACAGAGAGGCATCAGTCGTCAGAATCCACATGTAGACGCCTTCCACAGCAATGCCAATTAGATAGATAGATAGATAGATAGATAGATAGATAGATGATAGATAGATAGATAGATAATTGATAGATAGATGAATAACTTCCCCCCACTCCTGCCCCAAACAGGCAAAGATGCAGGAGCCGAAGAAGCCCTTGTCTTAGTGGGATTGAAAACTGATGCTGTGGTTCCCAGGAGGTGAGCTGAAGCCCACAGAAGAGCAAAGGCAGAGGTACTCACACAGCATGTTGTCTGGAGACTCTGAGGCAATGCTGGCTGAAGCAAAGCTGCCAGGAGCCACATGGCTGAGTGTGAGAAGCTCTCTGGACCAGCCTTACAGCACTGGATGATTGAGATGAACTCTATTGCACTTGACACAAAACAAGGCTGGATATTTTATAAAGATAAATAGCTACACAAAGATGCTTATCAAGCCAATGAATAGGTGCCCAGTCCATGGGGAGTCTAAGAAGAGAGAAAATTATTACAAAACAGGAAAAAGCACGGTAAGAATGAGGACAGCAGCCAAGATGTAGAGATTGAGCTCATCAGCTCAAGACTCGCCTCTGGGGCCCCTTAAATAAATAATTAACTCAGTGTGAGTCCCTTGTGTCCAATAAATAAACAGCACCATTAATGAGTTAATTCGGTATAAGAGCAATCCACGCCCCAGCGGGACCTCACTGAAGACCTGTTCGCACAGGTCTCTTACATTTGTGTGGGCCACAAAGTGTTTTGGGGGGCAGGGGGTACAAAATAACTCAAGGTTTAAAGCGATAATAAGAAAGACAGCAAGCACCACAGAGAACATGCAGTTTGGTAGACTCAGTGGAGCCTTGAACATGGGCAAGCAGGCCATCCCGTCACAGTGGGCACAGCTGTAACCTCTGCTAATGATTCCATAAAAGTGGGGGTGTAGCTCAGAGGGAGTGCACTGGCCTGGCACTCGTGAGACCCAAGGCTCCATCCCCAGTAATATCAACCAACCAACCAGCCAATCAATATAATAAAGTTGCTATGAACTGAGAAAATCCAGAGTGGGGAAGGCCCTTTTCCTTTTTGGTGACTTAAAATGAAAAATTCAAAGTCATACACACTAGAAATTCTAGCATTTGGCGGGCAGAGATGGGAAGAGTTCAAGGCCAACCTGAGTTACATAAGACTTTAACTGATGATGATGATGATGATGATGATGATGATAATCTTTAAAATTAGTTTAAAAGGAAATTGTGCACAGGAAAATATGCCATCGATTTTCCAGCACAAATGGCAGATGAGGAAGTACTCAGAATATCTCTTGCCGGATTGACATGCCATGGAGGGAAGGAACTGGAGCTGTGCTGGGGGCAGGGAGGAGAGATGCCTTTAAACCCAGCACTTGGGAGGCAGAGGTAGGCTGATCTGTGAATTCAAGGCCAACCTGGTCTACAAAACAAGTTCTAGAACAGCCAGGGCTACACAGAGAAACCCCGTCTTGAGAGAAAGAAGGAAAGAAAGAAAGAAAGAAAGAAAGAAAGAAAGAAAGAAAGAAAGAAAGAAAGAAAGAGGGAGGGAAGAAGGTAAAGACAAATAGCTTGAAACAGAAACACACAGACAACTGGAACCGTGGGAACCAGTTCTATCTAACCACAAATCACAGTTAGGACAGAATGCACCTAATTCCGGAAGATTCCTGGTTCTGACCTTCAGATCAACACAATTGCTGGATCTATCTGGCCTTGGAAAGGCCTAGGAAAGCCTTGGCTCTCCTGGAGGTAGAGCTGAGTATATCTGCTTGGAAAGTCTACACATTCTTACAATATTTTACACTTGCGGCTAATTTTCAAACATACGATGAATATGTATATTTTTTTTTCTATTTACAAAAATAAAGTCTGCTCACTTTAGAAAGTCCAGGACTTCAGAAAAATATTCTACAAGCAAATGTTGTAGTACCAGGGCTGGAGAGATGGCTCAGTGGCTTAAAGCACTGGCTGCTCTTGCAGAGAACCCAAGTCATGCCCAGAACCTCATTTCAGCTCACAATTGTCCATAACTCCAGTTCCAGGAGATCCAACACCCTCTTCTGATCTCCAAGGACACTTCCCATACATAGTATACACATAAAATAAATAAATACACATAAAATAAATAAATCTAAAAGACAAAAAAAATCATGCTACACTCATATTACCTGTAGTAGACACTAATTAGGTTGCTCTAGCCATAGCTGCCAGGTCCCTCTCTAGCCATGACTGCCAGGCCTCTCTCTGGCATCTATAGATGCTTACTTATCCTCTCCAGGCAAGTGTGAGTAGGCATAGGTTGCCACACACATGGGACAAATGACAAAGACAGGGTCATCTTGGAGGTCTCTGTAGACTTGTCCACTTCCTGCATCCAGTCCAGCTCAAGGCTGAAGTGAAGGCCAGGTCTTCCACCAAGGGTGAGATGGGCCAGCCTCTGGGGTGAGAAGCCCAGCCCAAAGGAGAATGGCAGAACCAGCTAAACTGCCACAGAGGAGACAAAATGGTCTTGCCAGGGCCCAGGAGGCACATCAGAAAACCATCAGAAGGGGCAAGTGGCTGGACCACCAGATGGCACAGGGAGGGGACAGGAAGCTGGACCAGAGTTGGCTGGCAACTGTTCCTTACCCCCCCCTGCCCTGTCTGCCTCTCCACAGCATGTTCTCTGTAGTTTCAGAGTCAGGCTCTCCTAACCAGGAACAGAGGGGCTTCCTCTGTTCTACCAAAGCCCTGGAATGGCATTGTGAGTCGCTGGGGTCAGGTTGGCATCTTCATCCTTTCTAATCACATCCCAACAGCAAGGGGTGAAGTGCCTGGACCACTCAGGCTGGGATCTGGAGCCCCATGCAGAGCAGCAGACCCTGCCACAGGCTTGGGAGGACTGAAGAGGTCAGTTTAGAGCCTTTGGAAAATTCTACCAGTCCCCCTCCCCTCCAGAAGGGAGGGACTGAATTACATTCCTCAGGAAGAGCACACTGAGGGTGGGGGATCAACAGTTGGCCACTTGCAGATAAGGGAAGCCCCAGAGCAGTAGAGACATTCCTCAGGGTGGACCAACCTAAGGACCAATCAGTTTAAAAGTCACACTGTTCTGCCCATCACATTGTGCCTAATGACTGCTGCTCTGAAAACTATAAAAACTCACTGACTGGGCTGCCCAGGATTGCCACCTCTCTTTCCGGTGCTGGATGACCCCAACACATTGGAACAATAAATTCCTCTTGCTTTTGCATGGATCCCTGGCTCCACATTGCTTACTCAGGGGGTCCCTGGTAAATTAAGGCTCGTCAGAGTCTTACAGGACCATGGCCTGCTAACCTGCTAACCTTCCAGCCAGACTTTCATAGCTCCAAGTTCCTCAAGGTTCCTTGTAAAAGATGAGTGGGGTCACCTGGGCAGGAGGACAGGCCCTGGCTTACAGTGGCCCCTTGCATGTGGCACTTGTAACTTCCTTTCCTGCCTCCTACTCAACAACCCTACCATCCCCAGGCCACATCTCTCCAGAGGATGGTTCTTCTCAGCAGCCCTGTTTCAGGGGGAGATACCAAGATCAAGGAACGTGTTCAGAAAATGGAAATATTTGGCCAAGCTTTCAGAGATTTAATTAAAATTAATATTATGTCTTATCGAAGCAGAAAGCTCAGCTCTGCACATGTAGGGGAATCTATTTAAGCAATTAGCTGAGTCTAACACGAAGTCCAGCGGTCCACAAGACCCTCCACGCTCCATCTGCACCCCGAACTGCTGCCAGTAGCACAGCAGCCCTCTCTAACCAATGACCAAGAATGCGACAAGGGGGAGCTTCAGACCCTAGAGAGGGAGGACAGAAGTGTGGATCCTAGAAGCCCTCTTACATACACACTTCAGCATGAGTGTGGAGCAGTCAGGGGAGAGTCACATAGCAGGTCCAGTAGCCCCAGCTGTGTGTGCTTAAGAAAATTACTAAACATCTCTGGACCGTAGTGAAGGGAAGTGATAACCCACAAAGCTGGGATCTGGTGGTTTTTAATCACAGGCCAATAGGAACGAGTGTTTTCTTTTTCTTCTTTCCCCAATGCCAGAGGTTCAACCAAGGCATCATGCATGCTAGATAAGTATGCACCACTGACCTACATCTTCTGCCATTTATTGGTTGACTGATGGTTGCTTTACTCATTCATTCATTTTAATGTGTTTTGCCTACATGTATGGCTGTGCACCACATGTGTGCCTTGTGCCCACAGAGACCAGAAGAGTGACAGATCTGGAGTTATAGATGGTTATGAACCACCACATGGGAGCTAGGAATAGAACCCAGGTCTGCTACAAGAGTAGCTAGAGTCAAGTTCTCTCACTGGCATGGAACTTAAGCCCAAGTAAGCTAGGCTTTCTGTCCAGCAGGACCTTTCTGCCTGAACTTCCTCTATGAGTTATAAGCACATGCTCGTATACCCCCCCCCTTTTTTTTTCTTTCTTTTTAACATGGGTTTTGGGAACCAAACTCAGGTCCCCATGCTTGCAAGAGAATGAACTGAGAATGGGATGAGACTTTTGAAACCCTCAGTGACATACTTCATCCAGTGAAACCCTCCACAAACAGCTACTGAGGACGGCCAGTCTGCATACTGGACTCTGTCTTCAGGGACCTGCAGGGTTCTGGCCTGGCTGGAGTTGCAGCTCTCCATGGGGGAGCCTAAAGCAAGGCTAGGTCTCTCCTGTAGCTGCTGCCCAGAGTCAGTGACAGGCATCAGGATGCAGCAGGCGGCTGCCCCGAGAGGAATTCTCTCCGGAAGTTTTCATCGCTGGAAGCTGCTCAAGCCTAGCTTCCAGAGATGAAAGCTTTGGGAGAGAATTTTCTTCCCCAAGGTGTTACAGCTCTACAAGACAGACACTCTCAGATGGTCTTAGGTAAAATAATGCATGCACTTTATTCCTTGTAGATAAGGTCTTATATACATTTTGGGGTGGTTGGGGTCTAAAGCAGGTGCTGTCTGATGGCTTAGTCCGAGATGTTAGGGATGTTTCATCTGCTTGTGGAGGGTCTTCGGATGTTGTCCCTACATGACTCATTGTCACAGTCCTCTCCACCGGTGTCATGGTCATGTGTTCTAAGACAGGAACCTGGTCGGGAGCAGATTTCAATGTCTATCGTTCCTAGTTAGGAGAATTGCTGCGGTTTCTGAATCTGCTCGACCTTACCAGGTTTTCTGTCTGGTGGTACAGTCCACTCCCCACAGGGGACCAAGTATTCAATGTCCAAAACTGTGGGCAAGCATTCTCATTCAGATCACCACACTTCACTCCCTGGCCTCCATAGTGGCCACATTGCAATGCAAAACACATTTAGTCCGACTTCAGATGTCCCCATAGTCTTCAACACTTTTTAAACAGTTTAAAAGTCCAAAGTCTCTTTTGAGATCCAAGGCAATTTCTTAACTGTAACTCCCCATAAAAATCCAAAGCAAATTACATACCTCCAGCATACGAGGGCACAGAACATGCATTAGCATTCCAAAAGGAAGAAATGGCGGTGTAGTGAGGAAATACTGGACCAAAGCAGGGTGAACACCACATTCTGTAGCCCCATGTCTAGTATCAAAGAGCCCAGATGGCTCCAGCCTTTCAGCTCTGCTGCTGTTGGGGCTCAGTGGAACCACTGACGTGGACTCACCACTCCTCAGCTAGAAGGAAAGGACTTTGGAGATGATGCTGCCAAGGCTGCCTCTCAGGGCTAGGGAGCAGAGAGAAGCAAAATGGCAGAAAATCGAGAGGATTTTATGTGACAGGCAGCAGGGTTTAGGTCTTTGAATTGGATGACGTTGCCTGAGGGAGTTGACCTTTGGGGTGGATTGACCAAGGTTCCTGGTAAGGGAGGGTCATGTGGTCCCTGAGCAATGCTGGACTTGGGCTTTTTTTTTTCTCCCCATCAGTGACCTTCTCTTTAGGACATTGTCACCAGCACTGCCATTTTGGTGACCCACTTTGGACCTAATAGCTATCTGCAACATATTTCTCTCTCTTGCACTGGCTCCGCTCCCTGTATTCAGCTGTCACCTTGACAAATATTCTACAGCTCTGGCATCTTCTACACCTTGAGGTCTGCACCACAAGCTAGGCCTCATCAAAGGCCTCTTAGGACCTCTATGGAAGCATTTACTTGCCACATGTCACCTGGCCTCAGCCTCTCTCTGAGCTGGTGATGGAAGACACTCTACTACAGCCCCTTCACTCACACGTCCTTCTGACCCTAAACCAGCTCCACGTGGACAAACACTGGGCTCCCAGGTTTGGCTGCCAGCATTGGATGGCTCCTTGACCCCTTGAGTCACATTTACAGCAGC
This sequence comes from Arvicanthis niloticus, assembly GCF_011762505.2. Taxonomy (NCBI): domain Eukaryota; kingdom Metazoa; phylum Chordata; class Mammalia; order Rodentia; family Muridae; genus Arvicanthis; species Arvicanthis niloticus. The sequence continues at coordinate 28,499,603 of NC_047666.1, read as the reverse complement.
TTTCATCTGTTGTTCCTTCCAAGGAACAGAAAACACCTTCCCCAAATTGTAAATTTAGCTGGGTAAATTGAGTCTTCCCTTAGGGAAGACTCGCTTTGTTCTGCTGAAGATTAGGCCTTCCCTGCTTTAATCTCCTTATCTCTTTCAGTACCAGAGACTGGCTGCAGCAGTAAGTTCCCTGGTTCTTTTCTCTTCAAACAGTACAATTTGTATTTCTTTTTGCCCAAATCGTTATTTTTCGCTGTAGACCTGCACAAGAATGATTACTAATAGCCACATGACAGAGCCAATCAGGCTGCCTTGAAATCTCCTCCACCAAAGAAATTAGTCCATTACTTTTCAATTTAGCCACAGGAAAGTTTTTGGAACATGGCAGAGAGCAGCTCGAATTCTTGTGAAAAATATTACAAGAACTGTCTCCAGCTTAGCTGATAATATCCCTCTCCTCTGGAACCTCTTGAGCTGGGTCCTCCTGGCTCTCAACATTCCTGTATCCCAGTCTCTCGTGAAGATGGCCTATTACGGTCTACTTACAACATCAACAGTTTTTCTAGTCAAAAGTTTCAGTCTTCCACATTTCTAATATATATATTACAACAAGGCCACACCTACTCCAACAAGGCCACATCCCCTAATAATGTCACTCCCTGGGCCAAGCATGCTCAAAGCATCACAGGGTGTAACACACCCCCAGTATAATATTTACTACAACAACCCCTCTTCACGGGCACATAACATTTGTATTGCAGAAAGAACATGGATGCCAAGACCAGCCTGGTCCTCACCTGTCTGTTTTGTGTCATCCTCTTTGGTACTCAAGCCCAGTGTCCATCATATGACCTTTCACTATGGCAAGAGACTGTGGCTGGAGATTCCCTGCTCTAACTGCTAGCCCTAGGACAGGAGGGAGACCAGGCAAGCAATGTTCACAACTGTCGCTTAGTCTCTCAGAGGACCCTTTTGAAGACTGTCAAAGACATTAGCCTTTTAAACATCATACAGATGGATATTCACCCAGACATTGATTGTAATAGCTAGGGAGGGGAAGAAGGTGAGGGTCCATAGACAGTTCATATGGAGTGAGCTTAGGAGAATTACCACCCAGATGTAAGTTACACTCTTGAAAACTATAAAGACAGCACATTGCCATAGTGACAGTGAAGGTCAGCACAACCATGACCCCAACTGGTTAAATACACCCATTGTAAGCCCAGCCACGATTTGCTTATATTACATTTCTTCTTTATCCTGTAGTTCAGGATAGTCCTTTTGCCCTTGTGCAACCTGCCTGATCAGTGTCCACAAACTACCTGATCCCTGTCACCCTCTTCAAGATTCTGGCTCCAACCTTGGCTCTGTTCGTCCATGTGCCTCAGCTATGCAATGAGGAGGAGGATGCAAATGAAGCTGCTGGCCATCCCAGCAGAGGAGTCTGAACAAAGCCACGGGGACAACCCGGTAAAGACTGTCCCTTATGTTCATCAGCATTCTGGGGCAGGAGGGAGAGGCAGAAGGATTGCCAGAGGGCGGGAGAGGCAGAAGGATTGCCAGAGGGCTGTCAGGGCCGTGTCTGGGTTTTCTTATCCATTCTGGATCTCAAACCTCAATCACAAGGAAGCAGGCTCTCTCAATGCCACCCAAGCCCAGTGTGAGGGTCACCGGAAGACCCAGTAGAGAGGGACAGCAATGTAAGGGTAGGATTCAGCAGTGGCTTCATCAAAGGTTACCGTGTAGGCGGTGGCCTCAGGCAGCCACTCCCCAGAGATCACAGGGCTGGGGTTGAATCAGTGCCCAACCGACGGGTGCTATAGGACCCTCTATGCTCAGGCCCTCGGCCTCTCCCTGCATCTCCTGCCCACTGCTGTCTTCCAACCCCAATTCCCATGTGGTTAATAACATAATGCCCACCGAAGATGTCTACATCATAATCATTGGGCCTGAGGACTTACCAGTTTAAACTGCAAAGAGGCTTTGCAGGTGTGGCTGGGTTTGAGGTCTTGAGCCATCCTAACCTTTCCACATGATCCATCTTAAGGTGCTTCTTGAACACCAGAGTCAGAAAGGAAAGATCCAGAGATAGAAGCCAAGTTTGGAGCCAGAAGCTTGAAGAGGGTGACAGGGACCAGGCAGCCTGTGGACACTGACCAAGAAGACTGCACACCACTAGGACTACTGTACAGAAAGTCCCTCAGTTGACAGCTTGATTGGGTCTCTGTGCCACTTTAGCCCTGGCCTCTCTGGGTTTGAGGTGATCTGTCACAACAGGGGTCTGAAGCTAACATAACTTGCCTGCCTACCCACACTTGCCCATCAAACTTCTGTCCCTAAGCCAAGTCTCCTTCCTCTATTGCCCTAGGACCTTCCCAAAGCCCGACTGGCCATGTTCACACCATCTTGTAAGCAAGGATTCCACTCAGCCAGAGCCCCTCACTGAGATTATAAGACCTATGGCCTAATGTCTGCTACTCTCTCTGCCCTCTGGTCTAATGAGGTCTTTCCAGTGCAAAAGACATGATCCCAGACCTCACAAATATGAGTGAAACTAAGGAGATATATTGTGCCAGGAAATCCTTGGGCTTTGGGATGGGCCCAGGAACACATCCAAGACTCATTTGCCACTTTTCTCTCTGTGGTAGCTTTGTTCCCAGGAGGGCTTACACCCAGGAAGGAGCACTCGGGCTTCAGGCTTGGGACTGTCCAGCCCTTTCACTCCTGCCAAAGAGGTTTCCAGGTAGTTCATAAAGGACAAGAGGTATTGACCAATAGGTCTGTGCTCATCTCCCAACCAATCACAACAGCAGGAATAGTGAGTCCCTGGGCTGATACTGGTTTGTGCACCCATTCATACACTTAGTGGGTAGTACCAACCCCAGGAAACCCACTTGAGGACAGTTTGAGAAGTCTGAGTTCTGGAAGAAGCTGTGGAAACAGCATGGGTACTGTGTGGGCAGAGATGACACATGCCACTCAGTATGCCCGAATCTCAGCCCGCCCCACACTCCTCTAACAGATTTCCAAAACTCACTCCTTCCCTCTGTCAGTCTCTGCTTCAAGTGCCTTCTGTCCTGGCTGCCCCCCCATATCTTCCCCCAAAAGCCTCCTGAACCCCAGATCTTACAGCTGGACTGGACCCCAGATCTCACAGCTGCCTCCTCTGGGCTCCCACAGATGGTGCCTCTCAGAGAACCTGCCACGCACAGCATGGCATGTGTGAGCAGGTGACTGGCTCCTGCTAGGCACCTCCTAGCCCAGTGGCCAGTGGGACAGCCACTAGTACTGAGACCTGCTGCACACCAAGCTGCACCCCAGCGCCTAAGGGCTTTGTGCCTGCACAGTGGACACTGTTCATCCCTCCAATCGGTGCTCAGCTAAAGAAGTGTGGTTCAGATGACATGCACGGCATGCACTCCAACTATAAAGGGCTACAGACGGGGGCTTTCAGCCTTGTCTGATCCACAGAACTGGAGAAGCAGGAAGTGAGTCTGTGTATCTCTGAATTGCCTGTAGCATGGAATCCTACACTCCCACTGTGACCACAGGTCCCAGCCCAGGATCCCTTCTGCAGGGTGTTAACTCTGCGTCATGGTACAAGGTTAATATTTCCAGGACTTGCTTTCCCCATGGGATAGCATGTAGATTAGCAATAATGCCTCCCAGATGGGCATAGTGGCACATGCCTTTGGTCCCAGTATTCGTCTCTGTGAGTTCAAGGCCAGCCTGGTCTACAAAGTGAGTTCCAGGACAGCCAGAGCTACAGAGAGAAACTCTGTCTTGAAGAAAAAACAATACAACAAACAAACAAAACAACAATAATGTCTCCCTCTAGCAATTGAAATAAAAATAAATAAATAAATACCTTCCAGCACTTAGCACAGTGCCCACCTAAACCAGAGGTAGAGAAGGCACCACTCTGGCCAACTGAAAACAAGGGTTCCTGAAGCTTCCTCTCCTGAGCTAGTGGAGAAGAAAGGCATCTCTCTCTCTCATGCTAAGAGCCAGAAGATGGGGTTTGGGATGGGGCTTAATCTCAGTTCTGTTTAAACCCCACCCCATTCTCAAGCTGTGGACTTCTGATACCTGCTTTCTCTCAGGAAGAACATGCCCCCAAGAGCAGGAGAAAGAGGCCCAGCACCCTGGTTGCCGTGGAAACCATTGAGTGTAAATTTCATTTTCTGCCTTGCCCAGCTAAGCTATCGATTCAGAAAGAGGGAGAGAAATTGGGAGATGTTTCCCTCCCAAAGTGAGGCAGAAAGCAAAACCTGGGACATGCAGAGCTGGGATCAAAAGCAAGCTAGAGAAAGATGGGAGTAGGCTGGGTTGTACGGAGGGTAGGGTGGGCTGGGGGATCCCTTCATCCTCATCATGCTGGCACAGGTGAGCGCCACTGTCATTTCAGCCCAACTCTAGGACAGGCTCTAGAGGGGTCTTGGCCCAGGTCTTCAGGGTCTGTGTGATGGCACATTCCAGCTGTTTGATGTGGACCAGGCGGTCAAAGCCTTCTCGACTTGTTTCCTAGTATGTGCAAAAGCAAAAGAACAGTTGGTTTGTCTTGAGGACATCATTCCTTTGTCTCCTGTCCTCTCTTGAAGGTTCTTTTATCCCCTCTCTGTATTTAAATTCCCTCCAGTCATTGGTGTCTTCACCACCCACTGGGACAAAAGTTGTCTTCAGAAGCTGCCATGGAAAACCTCAGGTCACCCATATGGAGGAAGAAAACTACAAGGAAAGACACGAAACAGGTGAGGTTTTTTAAAAGATTTTTAAATTCATTTTTATGTGTATAAGTGTTTCACCTGTATGTATGTATGTATGTATGTATGTATGTATGTGTGTATACCTGGTGCTCACACAGGCCAGAAGAGAATGTCAGATTCTGTGGCACTCATGTTACACAGGGTTGTGAGCTGCCCTGTGAGTACTGGGAACACGCACAGATCCCCTGTAAGAGCTATACGTGCTCTTAATCACCGAACCATCTCTCCAGCCACTATAATTGAATTTTGACAACATGATCTGGAGTGGAATTCCAGAGCTAAAAACACCACAGGGGCTGGCCAGAATACAGGTCAGTGGAGAGACACATTGTCAGCAAAGCCTGAACCTAAGCTACCTTCACAAATTGCCTGAGCCACTGGCCTTCCCCATGGTGGACACTTGTGCCCAACCTTTGTGGTGCTTGCAGATGGCCACCCAGGATTCTGACTTGGAGGGTGGTAGAGGGTTTCCTCTACAGTCTGCAGCCTCCCTGGTGATCGCCCTGGAAGGCCCAGGCCATGCCAAGGTGCCCTGTCACAGGCAGCTTTGGCAGCTGCTTGCAGAAACACTAATTGGGAAGTGAAGCAGCGACGTGGCTTTAATGAGCTACCTTGTTGTAACTCCGACTCTTTGGTGTTATTTACAGATACTCTGCTAATGAGGTGCCTATCAGAGGGGAAGCTGGGGTGGGGCAGGGGAGGGAGGGCAGCAGCCCAGAGGGGAAGAGGAAGACCCCCCACATCCACTGAGGCCTTCATCGCAGAAGGACCTCAGCCTATGGCTGGGGCAGTCCATGCAATGCATGCAGATGATGAGAGTCCAGCCCAGATGCCTGCCTCAAACAGGTCATAGATTCCCCAGGCAGTAGGCTAAGAGCACCTAGCCCCTGTTCCCCAACCTGGACAGAGCCCCTAAAGAGCAGTGCCTCCACTCTTCTGAGAACCCGTACACCCTGCTCTCTTTATCCCTCTAGCTACCCTTCTTGTCTTCCTTCTCCAGCTGCTGGCATAGTTCTGAGCCTATGCTAGGAGAGGTTTGCCCTGGTCACAGAGCCATCCATCTTGGGTCCAGTGTGATGGTTTTGTCTCTGGGTCAGCTGGGAAAGCCTGACCTAGGGTCAGGGACAGCCTGGAGCTAGTCTGGGTTGGGAAGGAGGTAACAAGTCAGAGGTGAGCCTCCCCAGGGTTAGGAGTGAGATTTAGTATGGGTCAGAGCCAGGCTCAGCCTGGTTGGGAGCAGGGCTTAGGCTGGGTTGAGGGTAGAGCTCAGGCGTCCTTGGGGGCTCAGCTCAGCTTGGAGCTGGGAAAAAAATGTCCGTTGCATTATATATGAATTTGTGGCTAAAATCAGGCAATGATCACCACTCTGTGATGCAGGTAATAAAGCCTGCCGCTGCAGAGCTGTGGTGCAGGGGCCTTGCAGAGTCTAAGGCATTACGCTGTGCTGTCCGGTTATGACTGGACCTCCTCTTCTGCCAGTCCTGCCCCACTGGGATCAGAACATCCTTCTCCCCTCTCCATTCTCGCCATTACGTCCCCTCTCCTCTGACTACCTGTCAAGATTGGCATCTCTTTAATTATAATGTCTGTGTGTTTCTTTGGGAGCCATGTAATTCCTCCTGACAGCCACCTATTTGAAATCAAAGTCAAACACTCAGAACTTTGTTTAAGAGTTGAGTCTTGGGGGGGAAAAATGCATTAATTGCCAAATGATGCTAATTTCATTCTTTGGGTCGTAAAAAGATTTCTCTTTCTTTCTTTCTTTCTTTCTTTCTTTTTTCTCTCTTTCTCTCTTTCTCTCTTTCTTTCTTTCTTTTAAAATCTTCCAAGGACACCAGACAAACAGTAGCTGACATCAAATGTCAAGGCCAGAAGCTCATCTCAGAGCTGGTCCAGCCAGACCCCACCCTTGGGTCTCAAATGGGGCAACTGGACCCAGAGAGGTGAGGAAACCTGCCACAGACAGCCCAGCCCCAGCAGCTGTGTGGCTGCACTTGTGCAAGCGGCAGCTGGTGATCCAAGAACAAAAGCATAGCTTCCTTCTGCAGTCAGCAGCCAAGCCAGCTGGACTGCAGCCGCCCTGCAGGGCTGCTGTGCTCGCTAGTGTTGCCTGCAGGGAGCCTTGTCTGGGACAAGGGGCCTGGGGAGACCCTCTTCTGAGGTTGGGGATCTGCCCCTCTGTAAGCAGTGACACAGGGGCACAGCCTCACTGAGCAGCCATATGTGCTGTCTCAGCTGCCAGGCCCAAGTACAGAGTAACTGTAACTGTCAGAAGGATAGAGCAGAGGAGACAGAACCTGGACCAGGCCTGTTGGCGTGTAGTTGCCACTGAAAGCCACTCGGAAGGTTCCTTATCTGACCTCAATCCAGATCCCAGGGAGCCCACTTCCCTGCTGGGCAGCCTTGGGGAGCCCTTGCAAGGTGTTTGATCCCACTCTGGCCAACAGGTTCAAGGTGGGCATCACTTTGAGTTGGCTATGGGTGGAAAGGGGGATGTGAGCCAGACCCCAACAACACAACGGTATAGAAATGTAATTGGGGGCCAGCTACAGGGCTCAGAGGGCAACGGCAATTGCTACACAAGCCTAAATTTGATCCCTGGTTCCTGTAAAGGGAGAAAGAGAAAACTGACTCCCTAAAAGTTTCCTCTGACTTCCACATTCTATACGTGCACTGTGATACACACGCGCACACACATACACACACACACCATACACACACCATACACACACATGCAATAATGACAATTAAATAAATAACTTCTGAATATAATTTGGGGGCTGTCTGCAGGGCTTAGTGAGTAAAGGTGCTTGCCACCAAGTTGGATGATCTGAGTTTAATCCCCCAGAACCCACTTGGTAGAAGGAGAGCACCAACTCCCACAAGTTGCCTTCTGACTTGTACATATGCCTGCATATGTGCACATACATGCTAAATGAATAAATAAATAGAAAAAAAATCTAATGTAACTTGGGGTTGAGTATACAGTTCAATAGAGAGCATTTGCCTGAAAGAAAAAAAAAAAAATCTTACAATGTGAAAGCCTCTTGCACAGGGATAGAGGTCTCAGTATGTCTCAACTTGCTGATCCTGGTAGGCTCATACTGGCCACTCCACTCAAGGCTATTTATTGACCCTGAGCCCCTGGACTAACTCCTTTTGTACAGAAAGAGGAAGACAGAGGAATGATCCTGAGGCAGAGAGGACAGAGAAACCTAAGGACAGTAATACAGCTCCAAGTCGGAGAGGGAGGGGAGACACATATAGCCAGGGCCACTAATGAGGCAGGACCAAAAAAATGACCAAGGTAGTAACACGGGGGCAAAAACCAATTCTGAGCTGCAGAGTGCCCCAGCTTGGAGCCCAGGCAGTTCAACGGTACCCAGCTTTTGTCCTGTAGCCGGAATGAGTTCTCATGGGCCAGGAGCGCCCCCTGCCGCCCCTACAGGTTCCAGCAGCAGCAGCAGAGCGGTTCCACCACCAGGCCCCAGCCTTGGATGGGGGGATGGGGGGATGGGGAGGAATATATCATTGTGAGGCCCAGAGAAAAGACAGGAGGGACAGAATGGGACCTCAACCAACCACTGTGGTGTCGCCGCTGAAAATCAGGCAGCTGGTCAGATTCCTCTATGTGGCACGGTGCCTGGGCTGCACTTCTCTCTGCGGGGTGGTGTGTGTGTGTGTGTGTGTGTGTGTGTGTGTGTGTGTGTGTAGGGATAATTTAAGCTTCAGAGGGCCTCTCTGCCTGAGGCCTGGGAAGATCCCCCTGTGTTCCAGCCCTACCCTGCAGTGTTTTACAGAGTGAAATGACTGGAGAAGACAATGACAACAGATAGCTTGGAGCCAGTGCAGCTCCGGTGATGGGGAGAGTAAGCCCGCCTCATGCAACCTCGGTGAGCTCTCCATTTTTTTTTTTAAGGATCCAGATAGCTCAGGTTTGTTTCATGGAAATATTTCACAACTCAATAGCTTTTCAAAAAAAAAAATATATATCAGTACATGGAGGGTGTGGATCTGATCCACAGCTATAATCTGGAAGGTTTGTAGCCAGTGGCCCACTAACCCTCTCATCCACCTGACACCTGTCTGGACACTTTGTCCCCTCATCTACATTGTGTAGGTTCTCTGACAATGAAACTATTTCCCAGTCATGTAAGAAACTCACTGTTGCACACAAAAAACCCAGATCACCTTCAAAGTACAGCAAAGCTGACAGCTCCAGGAGTGGCCCTGTTTACCTCCCGATGCTGGACTCATGGGACACCGTTATCTGTAGGTGGAGACTGAGATCTCTGATCTGAGGACATAGAGGGTACCCTAAAACAAGCAGTTCTAGGAGGGTCTAAGGAGTGAACCTGGGAACCCAGCCAGGATCCACTGTGTATCTCAGAAGTGCTGAATAGAAGCAAAGATTAAGGGCAGGGTAGAGTGGGTGTGAGGGACTGGGGTCCATCCCAGAATTCTAAGCATGGAAGCATTTCCAATGTCCACAGCAAGACACACACTCCCACCCACACACCCACACATCCCCTCCCCACCCCTACCTTACCCCTACTCCTCCTCAACCCCCTCCCCCACAGAGCAGAGACTTGGCCCTAGGGCAAACCGGAAACCAGGAAACCATCGCTGTGGCTGATGCCTTTGTTTCTCCCTAGCTGCTTCCAGAAGGACCCAGCTGTGGAGCCTCCAGGCTCCAGAGGCTTGGAGAGGGGGAGAAAGAAAAATGGATGGGCTCAGCAATAGGGGCGTGGCAATACAGATCCTGAATGGCTATGATGGGGGGAGGGGGGCTCTGTAGTGGAAAACATAAAAGCCCAAGGGTGGGGCCTGGGATCAAGAGAGATGAAGCAGGGCTAAACAAAGAACTTGCTCTGTGAGTATGAGGACCTGAGGTACCCAATGTCCTGAAACATCCAGAACCACAAGAAAAATAAAAAAGTTAAATGCCTGGTACAGTCATGGGCCTATAACCTTAGTGCAGGGGAGGCCCAGACAAGTGGATTCCTGAGGGTCACGGGTAATGGACTAATTCCTGGCCAATTAGAAATACTGTTGGGGGGTGGGCTGTAAAGGTTAACAGATCCTAAGAAACTACACCAGGGATTGTCCTCTGACCTCCACAAACATGTGTACACATGTACATGCACATATATGAAGCCACCACACAAAAGACAGGAGAAGGCTCTGGGGACAGGGTCTCTACACAGAGCTCAGGTCCCTAGCCAGGTCAAGGCGCCTAACCCAGGGCACTGCCACAAGCCTTCCTAGACCCCCTTACTATAAGGCCAAGCCCTGCCCCATGACTCAGCCCCAAGTCCCTGAAGTCCCACAGACAAACCTGTGAAGAGTCTGGGAGTCAGGCTGGGTGAAGAGGCTGAATTTCCAGTGGTATGGAACAAGTTGTGAGAGGGGCTGAGGCGACATTGGAAGGGAACTGATGGGCAAGACGGGGAAGGCAGGTGATGTCACAGCCTCGAGTGGAATATCTGCAGCCTGCAGAGTTTAATTAACCCTCTTCCCGTAGCTTCAGGAGATTTCCACAAGGTATTGTGAATGTGAAAAGCAATTTGGAGATAAGTGTGCAACATTCACTCAATCCCATCTTTATAAAACAAACACTCCGTGTATCTATATATGCCTGCACACTTCACAGGGAGGGCAGGATGCCTGCTGGGTTCACAAAGGTGTCCTTCTTGGGAGTATATGGGGGACCCAACACAAAGGGTATAATGGACAGTCCCTTGTCCACTAAGCTAGCTCTGTGGGAGGGGCCTAGCATCTGCTCCTGCCTGAGTAGTCACCCCTAACCACCCCTCAAAGCACAGATATAACAACCCCCATTTCAACTCATTCTTCTCTCTCTCTCTCTCTCTCTCTCTCTCTCTCTCTCTCACACACACACACACACACACACACACACACACACACACACACACACTGCCACCCCTCAGAGGACTGAATCACATCAAGCAAGTCATCCTCCAAGATCCTTCTTCTCTTCAGAGGCTTCTCCCCTGGAGACTACTCTAGCCATCTCCCTTTCCCTAGCCCCATCAGAGAGCCCTGTGGTGGTGACATTTGCCGCATTCCAGCCTCTGTTCTGTGCACCAGACCTTTATTGAAAGCATTTGCTCCTCGGCACAGTCCTCCGAGAGCATCTGATATTCTTAGCTACAGAATATTTTGTAAATGGAATCACAGAAAGGGGGTCATTTGTGTAGGATCACACCGCCGCTGAGTATACAAATGATCTCAGGGCCTGTGTGTTTGACTGCAGATCTCAACCCTTACTTGTTTTTTGCCTTTGGACATAGAGTCCCTTATTCTGAAACTCCAGTTTCTCTTCATACATGCCCAAGTCCTCACACTGATAGCTGTCACTTGGGACACCCCTTCTCTCAGAAGTCTTGTCATGGGCTAACCTATTTTTCTGTGCTCTCTCCAATAGCCTAGTTGCTCCCCCAAGGACTCTTCTTGTGCTGTGTCTTGGTGATAGTGTAAGCTGAAAAGCCAGGATGTCTCTGTTTGCAAGATATGTCCCTAATACCCAACTCAGATAAGGTGTTGAGAGCTGCTGGCCTCTTGCTGAGCACCAGAGGGGACAGGTTGGGGATGGGGGTGGGGGGTCATCATTGGGGCCATTCAGGACCATGGAGAGCAACTCAGCACTTTGGCGGAATCTCCACGTTTGTCTCTTTTCTTTGTTCCCCGGCCTAGGTAAGACACAAGGATGATAGCTCCCTAGTCTGAATGCAAAATCCAGGTCAGAGCGGGAGGGGTCGCAGAGCACCCAGGCAAAGCTGCTGCCCCCCTACCCGAAGCTCTCAGTGTAGATCGATTCCCTTTTCCTACGGACTTTTTTACCAACACAAAGTTTTTAAAGTAGAGAGCCTGTTGGAATCAGCACCGAGTCCATGTGTTTTCTCGAATTATTGAACTAGAAAGAAATGAAAACATCAAAATACTCCCTTTGTAGCAGGCTCGAATTGAGCGGCTGCTTCATTCAGTCCGTGTCTCAGCCAGACTACAATGCTGCAGCTACGGAGCGGAGAGTGGATTGAAAGGGAGCGTGGCTCAGCGGGGTTCTTCAGATTGCCATTCGCAGACCACAGGCAGCTCAGAATGTCCCTGCTCTGGAGGAGAGTGGAGGCCCAAGATTGACAGGTGCAGATGGGGGAGGGGAGAGAGGCCAGAGAAGAAGGAGGCTGAAACAAAGCCCTGCATGCAGGACAACTGGGCAACAAGACAACATGGTACCATGCCATATTGTCTTTGTATTCTTGGGAGTGGGGACCTATGGCCTGAGATAAAGAAGAACAACAAGCCAGAAGTCCACCCCCAGCAGGTTCTGGGGTAGCCCCTCCTCCCTGGACAGACTCAATGGGAACGTGTATAACAGGGGATTTGAGAGTTTAGTGTGCATCAAATCCAGACTGGAAGGGACAGAGGTACTCCTGGATTTGTCTGTGTAAACCCTGGTCTGAGGGGTTTTGTTTGTTTGTTTGTTTGTTTGTTTTTGTTTTTGTTTTTTTCCGATGCATCATCTGCATACATGCTGGATTCTCTCAACAACCTCCAGAGGTACATACAGGTCTCCACTCAAGGACTCAGTCAGCCAAAGCTACCTTCCCACAACACCAAGCTACAGAGTCAGGGCTTGACCTAGGGCTTAACTAGATTACAGAAGTGAGGTACATGAATGGCTCTCCTCCTATGTTCTGAGTCCTCTCTGCTCCTCCCATTTCTGGTTCATGATTTTCAACCTTTACTAGTTTCTCTGGCCTGGGGCTTACTCCAGAACTGTCTCCACAGCAGATCCAGCCAATCTTGTGCTCTCGGGGGATTATTAGAGCCTCATACTTGGGGGTATCAGCCACAGCTTTGTGGGGAATCAAGCAGAGAGACTTTGTCCCATTCAGTTCTTTTGAAAGTGGCAGGTCATCCCCAGGCACTTGCCCGTCAGAGTCCACTTTCTCCATATTACCTCCCTCTAGGTCACCTTGTGGCCACTCCTCCCAGTCCTGGCAGATGACCAAGTGCAGACCATTCCCACCCTGAGCTGCACCTTTCAGACCGCAGCTCCTGTACAGAACACTTTACCCCAGCACTTACTGTGCACCTGATTCCACCACAAAACACTGGTGTCTGCTAGTTGGTTTAATCCTGACACATCCAATGGTGCAGTTTGAGACACTAAGGCAGGAAGCAAACACAGAGCTTGAGGGTGGTGTGACCATGAACCCTTATTCTTAACACCCTCCTATATATTAATAGCATGTCATTCTGAGCATGCTCAGAATAAATGACTGTTAGTGTGAGTCACTACTTGTGTGAGCTCACTCGTGTGTGTGTGTGTGTGTGTGAGAGAGAGAGAGAGAGAGAGAGAGAGAGAGAGTATGCATGTGAGTGTATGTGAATATGTGCGTGTGAGTGTGTTTGTGTATGAGTATGTGAGTGTGTGTGTGTGAGTCTGTGTATGAGTCTGTATGTGAGTGTGTCTATGAGTGTGTGACTGTGTGTGCATATGTGTAATATGTACAGTACATACATGCCTATAGATGCTAGAGGTCAACCTTGGATGTTTTTACTAAGGAGCCATCCATTTTATGTTTTGAGACAGGGTCATTCGTTGGCATGAGAGTCACTGATTAGACTAGACTGGATGACTGGTGAGTCCCAGAGATCCCCGTCTCCTCCTCCCCAGATCTGGGACTACAAGAATATACCACCACTCCCTGCTTTTGTTTTGTTTTTTGGTCTTTTTTGGTTTTTGGGGTTTTTTTGTTTTTTGTTTTTTTTTTATATTGGTTTCCAGAATTCAACTCAGGTCCTCATGTCTGTACAGTAAGCACTTTACCAACTGTGCTGGATACATTTTTTTTACCAACTGAAGCAAGTTAGGGTCATCTGGGAAGAGAGAATCTCAGTGAGAAAACGCTTCCCACACACTGGCCTATGAGTACATCTGCAGAGCATGTTCTTGATTGATATGGGAGCACCAGCCCTTTGTGGCCAATGGACAGATGACCCTGTCCTGCTATAAGAACGCAGGCTGAGCAAGCCATGGGGAGGAAGCCGGTTAGCAGTGTTCCTCCATAGCTTCTGCTTCAGTTCCTGCCTCAGGTGTCTGCTCTGCCTTGAGTTGCTTCTGATCATGGTATTATATCACAGCAGCAGAAATCTAATTAAAACGCTGGCTGGGTCATCTCCAAGGCTGCCCACCAATGCTTCCTAAACAGATGCTTACTCTTCTCAATGTCATTATCTCATGTTAGTGTTAGCGGAGAATCAGTTACGACTGTGACCCTCAAATCCTCAATGGTGATGGCACCAAATGAAACAGGAAGTCCCTGGGATCCTTATTCTAAGTAGCCAGTGCCACGGGGACAGATATCCCTCCTGGGGACCAGGGGGCTGGTGGGTGGGGGTTGTCTAGGGGTTATGACCCAGTCTCCGCTTGTCCAGCACTGAGCCTGCACTAAGGTATGGTCCTGCACTGAGGCTGTGGCTTCTGGCGCCAGCTGTGGCACTGCAGGCTCACACAATGAAAGCTAATTCCTCGTTGTAATGACTGGAACAATTGCTGGCTTTTGACTCTTGGCATAATTACCGTGAGACCTCCGTAGAGTAATTCACCAGATAATTACATGGTAGCAGGTGGGGGGTGGGAGTCTTCTCTGGAAGGTAAGAGGTAGCATTTAATTTCGAGGGGGATGTCTAATCCTATAATTACTCAGGAAAGTCCTGATTCTCGCCAACCTGATTCCATAGAATCGGCCTGACCTGCAGAAATAAGGCAAGCAAAGTGGAAATAAGGGGTGGGGAGACCATGGGGCTCCTCAGAGCATCTTCACAAGTGAGTCTCCCCCAGAGCCCAGGGATGCATGTGGAGACAATGGCCAGGCAGGATATAGACCCTCAAACCCTGTGCCAGGGGCCTAAGTGATAGAAAGGCGAAATCATAGCATGGTACAGCACACAGTCAGTGTGTAGCTATTTGTGTGACACTGGCTTCTGCAGTCAGCTGCTCCTTCAAGTGACTGGTGATGGCTTGGCCAGTGTCTCTTCCACTCCTGCAAACCAGCTAGACTGTTCTCACAGGAGTCTGGCAGACCCATGAGGCAATGAGAACAGACTGGGTCTCTGCAGATCAAGGCTAGTCCCCAAGTATCACCTGGTGACATTCTGCTGGCCAAAGCAGGTGACAGGCCAGGTCTGAGCCAGGGAGGGGACAGGTGGAGCCGCCCCTTCACGGAAGGCCGCGCATCGCATGACGAAGAGGCGAGGGCATCCAGGGGAATGAGGCATTGATTGGATCTATTTCTGCAATCAATCTAGCGTGACCTGGCTCATGGGGTTATTGCAAGATTAATGAGATGCGGCTGGTAAGTGTTGGGTAAAGCTCGGCTCTGCTTGTTATCGAGAATAAAAATGATCAAAGGAAGTCAGTGGCAGAGACAGACATGGACTCCGCTGCCCAGCATCCAAGCCACTAATGCTGCCCTCTGCCCACTGGGGTGTGGAGGAGATGGGGCACAGCCTGGGGTTCAGTGTGTGCTGTCCATAGCTGTGAAGCTGAGCCACACAGTTCCCCTCCTCCAGCTTCCATGAGTTCATGAGAAAAGGAGGGACCTTACCCCAAAGCTGGACAGCATTGCAGTGACCATGTTGTGTTCAGAGGATCTTCAGTTCTGCCCCCCATGGTCTCTGTTATAAGAAAAACAGCACATTTTCTTCAATTTCCCAAATTGAAGAATTTCCCAGTTTCTAATAATTCTTTCTTACTGAGATGCTTTTGCAAACTAGTGAACATGTTTTTCATTTTACATTTCCATCTGAATGTGATGTGCATGTTTGTATGCTTGCATGTGTGGGGGCACACTCATATGGGTGCATGCACATGTGTGTATGCCTGTGTGTGGAGGCCTGAGACTGATGTCAGGAGTCATTTTGATAGCTCTTCCACCTTAATCATTGAGGTAGGGACTCTCAATCAAATTCAGAGCTCATAGATATGGCTAATCTCTCAAGCCAGCTTGCTCTGGGTATTGCCACCTTTTCAGACTGGAATTTGAGAGGCCACCTTGGATAACCAGCATTTACTTGGGTTCTAGGGATCCAAACTCCAGTTCTCATGCTTGAGAGGCAAGTGCTTAACCACTAAGCCATCTCCCCAGCTTCTCAAACTGGAAAATTCTTTATGGAGACTTTGTGTCTTCCTAGTCCACCTTCCCAGGCAGGACCACACCCTGCTGCCCTATGGTTGTTATAATTAAAGGTTATGATTGCATCCTTCCTCTCCATAAGAAAATACAGGTATGGTAAAGCCTCCTTGTTGACCAGCATCAAATCCTGGTCCTGGGCTCTGCCTCTCACTGACACCATCTTCATCTCTCCAAACTGTGACAAATATCAGCCACACAACATAGGTGCCTCCCAACCCCTTCCCTGTTAATTTACATGCATGTACTGAAAGGTGTCACTGAAAACACATGGTCCCATCTGTAATTCTTTGTGAATGGTACATCTGTGTTTGCCATCGCTTTTTACCTAAACCCTGGTGTAATGGTGTTAGGAAGTGGAAGAAGCAAGGAGACGCTGGGGATCGAACCTAAGATCTCAGTGAGCCATGCAAAAGCCAGCTCTGCCACCCCATATCCCCAGCCCAGGAGGTAAGACACACAATGCAGATGAGAACACAGAGAGGATGCTGCTGCTCCCCAGACATCGGGTGGATTCTCTCAGGACCAGTGACTGGCTTAGAGCCCCTGCTCTCAATACAACGCTGGCTCTATTGCTTCTTATAGTATGGAGGGCAGGTGGTTTCATTGATTGGTTTGCCCTGCTATTTTAAGTCATACCAATTTCTTCTCTTGATTTTTCCTTTGTTTGTCTTTGTTTTTGAACTTGTATCCACTTGCCAACACAAGCCTCATATCTTTGGATCACAAGAATCTGTAAGTAGGTAGAAGCCCTGACTCAGACTCTGTCCCCTGCTCAGTCCAGGCTTTATACTGGAGAGAAGACTAGCCTTCTCCTTCCCCTAATCTCTTTGTGTGTCCACTGGGCCAAGGAGGATTAGCTCAGATGAAGTTGCCTCTGCAGAGAATTGAGGATGGTCAGCAGGTATTGTGCTGAACATAGCGGTAAGGCCATTTCTGATTCTGAGTAGGGCAGCCTGAGGCAGCCAGTCCCACTCCCTGGAGAGCCCCGAAGCTCTTTCAATGCAGAAGGCACAGAGGGAGGTGTTCTGGAAATCACAATGACTCAGTGTTTGGGAACCAGAGCAGGGAGCAGGCAACATGTGACAGGCGGATGGCACAGCCTGAGTCAGGAGAGCTGTGGGTGGCAGGCTGAGGAAAGGTCACAGATGAGGTCAGACAACAGTGGGAGTGTCAGGGGGAACAGCAGGGCTGAGAGGGGAGCAGCTTCCAAAAGGAGAGAGTGTGGATCAGCCTATGAGGAGCCTGACTGGGGAGTGTCTGAGTGTGGTGGGGGGATGGTGGGACACGCCAGTAAAGCAGGGTGAGGAACGACCAAAGGATGGTTTTCCAGAGGTGGACATTTCTGAGGGGTTCATTCCATCGGCCTGTGCCAGGGGTGGCAAGAAAATAGCAGCTGGCCAAGGCTACTGCCGAAGATGCCACTGAACAGAATGGGCATAATCATACCCCATTTCTTAAGCCCCTAACCCTTCTAGCTTGTCCTAGGGCCCAAGGGGCAGTGGGTAAAAGTCTACCAGAAGCAAATGGAGGTGAAGCAGGCTCTTTAACATGTGGCCAGGGGACAGAGCCAGCCATCAGTCAGGAGCTGGAGTCTGTTGCTGCAGCTTGTTACTCTGCTGATTTTCAATTATCAGAGAGAGAATATCCCCTTCACTCCCTGTCAATCAGCCCATGCTGTCCCAGAACACTGAATAGCTCAAACAAACAGGCAGCACATTGCAATCGACTCGTCTTGTCCTGAGAGGTTGTGGATGGAGCCTGGACACTGCAGGCACAGGGGACAGTGATCAAGGCCCAGCTCTCAGCATCCTTCCAGAATCTATGCCAACGTCATAAAAGCACCAGCAGAGGCTCTTGGGGTCCATGCAAGCTGTCTCTGATTAACCCCCACCCTCAAAATGGAAGCTGTTGAATGGGGATCAAGCCCAAATTACTTGTTTGGTGAGAGAAAAAAACACTAACACTGTGCAGCCCCAGCCTTGTTCCCAACCTCTCTGATCTCAGTCTCTGACACATGACAGAAATCTCTCCTTGAGAGGGTTTGTAAAATTGAAAGGAGGTGCCTGGAAAAAAAAAACAAGTGAGCTGAATATTTGGGGTACTGTGGGTACCTGTGAGAGTTCAGGTCTGACTGGAACCCCACAGACAAAGGCCTCCCTTGGGATTCATCCTGTTCCCAAGACTATTTCCAGGCTGCCTCTAGTCCCAGGTCTCTAGCATCTTGCAGGAAGTCTGTCAGTTCCACCCAAAAGACTGTCCTCCCTGACCGATATGTCCTAAGCAGTGATTGTCCAGGCCCCATGAGGCCCATTCAATGGCTAGTTGGGGGAGACAAGCCTTTTGTTCCTGTTGGCCTTTAAGGACCCCACCTGGTGTTGATTAACCAGTTATTTCACTCCAAACCAGAAGCACCCAGCAGCAATGCTGACTCTACCATACTGAAAAGCAGAAGACCATATATGTCAGAGACACAGCCTGGGGACCTTGGACTCCAGAGTCCAGCTGGGATATATTGAGTCTGGTGATGAGTTCATCTCTGACAAGCGACCTCATGGCTATGGGAACTTCTCCAGCCCTCTGGCCTCCATTCCAACTCCTGGCTGTCAGACCTATTGTCTACCTTTTGGGTGTCACCATGGCAACTAAGTTCCCCAAGAAAAGGGCCTGGGCTGATGGTTAGTACTCACTAAGGTGGCATTGAGCTGAAAGAATGGCAGGGTTAATGGCATGAGGGGACCAGAGGTGTCCAGAGACAACAGGACCACCCCCAAAACTGGCTTTTTCAAAGACTTCATCTACCCTTCCTCAATGATACCCAGAAGGGTCACTGCAACGTGACAGCCGAACTGTCACAGCAAAGCCAACAGTGTCAGGGAGAGGGCCAAGCCTCCCAGGACCCTAGTCAGGCCTGACCCCTAACTAGACCTGACTACGGGTGCATTCTTTTAACTTCCAATACTTAGGTTGGCATGTGCCTGCCATATTTCACCAAACCAGTTCCATCTTTCAGATGAAGAAATGGAGGACCGGGGGTGAGGGGCTTTGACTCTGAGCAGGTGGCAGTGAGTAGGGTGCCCCACAAGCTGGTGGGTGTGTGGAGTTGACCCACTCTTGCAGTACCCTGTCCTGGGATACTGATGCAGGCATGGGGTGGGGGTAGAGTCTGGCTACATTAGGAACTGTGCCCGCTTCTCAGAAGCTGCCCCTCTGTCCATGCATAGCTTCATCCCCCTTGCTTGGGGGCCTTCTTCCCCTTGGCCTGCCCCTAACCTGCAGCAACTCCTCCTCTGCCTCCTCAGGGTCCCTGGACCTGGTCACTGAGCATGGGGTCTTGACCAGAGAGGGTGGAACTGGGAGACCAGAATCGGGAGTACCACCAAGGCAGAAGGGCGGGCTGGAAAGTGCTTCCTTCATCTCAGCTCCATAGCAAACCTCTGCTCATTAGGAAACACAACATGCATGCCAGGGTGACATCTTCATCCATGTGCCCAGAGACTTCAAAGCCTGCATGAGATCTCCTTGGTGGATTAGACATGAAAAATATTGGGATGAGATCGAGAGAAGAAACAGCTGGCTGCTCCAGGGGAGTTAATTAAGCAGGGGCCAGGGACCAAGCAGCATGGGACAGGCACTCAGGGACAGGTAGGGAGCTTCCAGGCAGCTTCCTGGCAAACCAGTGGGCTACTAGCTTACATGGCCATAACTCCTAGGTCATCTGGTGGCTAGAAACCTCCCACCCTGCTAGCCAGGGTCACAAGAGTGAGGCAGGCCTGGCTGGATAGGAGAGCTTGACTAGGTAAACCCCTGGAGCCTGACAGGGACCTGACTGGAACTACACTGCAGCCCACAACACAGGTCAAGCCCAAGCAGTAATGTGCAGGGCAGAGAAGGGGACCAGGTCAACCCCAGAGGTCCTCATGTTCTTAGCAGATCAGAGGCAGAATCAGCCACTGGGGTTAGCTCAGCCGAGGCAGGAGGCTGGGTGTACTCTTCAGACAGCCAAGGATGCTGGGGAGCTGGGGAACGGGCAGAACAGATTGCAACTTCCAGCACAGGGACAGCACGGGAGGGCTGGAGGTGGAGACAGCCTCTCCAGTCGTAGGACCATAAACATGGCTATGGAGGACAGGTGAGGCAGGGAGGCAGGGAATACCAGAACTGACCAGGGACTTCCTTGTGGACTAGAACACAAACACACACACACACACACACACACACACACAAAGAGTGTGAAGCCCAAGCAGTGGAAGGCAGACGTGGTGGTGGCTATTGTGCAGATGAAAAGTGGAGACTGGACACATGGGGCAGCCATAAGGGACAGAGGACAGAGGAAGAAGCCAGCCTGGGAATGGGTCACTACACCCAGATTCCCAGCTCTGTGGCCAGATAAAATCTGGGGCTGTTTTCAGGGTATGGGGGAACAGGAAATGCAGGAGGATGCTGAGCTGGACTGTGGTTTACTGGGACAGATGGCCACCAGGCAACCTGAGGAGACAGTCAGAGGTAAAGATTCAGGGGGAGAAGGCAAGAGGGAGGGGTAGGATGAGGGAGCTCCCTGTAGGTATCCTGCCTCTAGGATAAAGATGAGAGAGGTGGATTAGCCTGGGGACAAGGGGTAGACTGGCCATTCAGAAGCAAGGAGATGCCTAGAGAGGGGAACCTCTTGGCTCCAGGGGATATGAGGCCTTGTCCTTGCAACATGGAACACCTTCCCCTTTAGAGGCAGAGGTAAACATGGACCTCCACTCCCACTCTCTTCCAGGCTAGCCTTACTCTGCAGCTGAGGATGACCTTGAACTTCTAACCCTTCTACCTCTACCTCTAACTTCCGGAATTAAAGGTATGTACCATGCCCAGTTTATGAGGTACCAGGGATCAAACTCAGGCCTTTGTGCATGGTAGACACCCACTCTACCAATGAAGTGTCTTTACTTAGTGCCCAGGCACCCGGGCACTCAGACTGCCCTACAGGGACTTTCTAAAACATCCCAAGGCCGAGATGGAGGGCAGAGAACCTGTCAGCACCAAGGACAACTGAGAAATTCTCTGAGACTTTTTATGATGAGGGGGAGAGAGAGAGACAGAGAGAGAGAGAGAGAGAGAGAGAGAGAGAGAGAGAGAGAGAGAGAGAGAGAGAGAGGCTGACTTCATGAGTTAGCACTCTTTCCCCACCCAGGCAGCAAGGGAAAATGGAGCTATTGATTGGCTCATTTGGAGTGTCCACTTTGATTTGGAGTGTGTCACCCTGGTGACTAATTGGAAAAGCTGTGGCCTCTGGCAGGTGGCACAGAATCTGCCTCCAGTGGGATGGACAGCTGCCCTCCTGACTACTGGCCATGCTCACAACCTGCAAAACACATGGTTCATGTACACACACAAACACACAGACACGCACACGAACACACGCACACATGCATGCATACACACAAACACACACACACACACACACACACACACACACACACACACAAGCTGAGAGTTCCCTAACTCTGGGGTGACTGGGGCCCAGGAAGCAGCCAGTAGATTCCTGACTCTTCATCTCCTCAGTGATTGCTTTTGTAGAGTGGTTACCTAAGCCAAACAGAACTAGTCAAAAGTGAGGCTGATCACCCCTGAAATCTGGGCACCTTTGAGACAGGTCTTTCATTCCTTTGAGATCATTGAACAATGAACACTGGCAAAAGCCCAGCAACATCCATAGTAGGCCCTGGTCCCCATAGGGAGCTCTGTGGTGAGGTGTACATAAAATGAGGGACCTTCAGTCATCCTGTATGAGTCAGGAGGAACATATGGAAGGACAAAGAGAAGTGATAGCCTTGGCTGCCACAGAGTACTTTTGCAACTGGAGTGCCCCAAAGCAGGCTGTGGTGACTAAGCCTCTGCTTTACAACCACCATCATAGGGTCTGGGCCACCAAGGGAAGCTGGTGTCCTCAGCAAGGCAGTTTCTCCTGATGGTCCTCAGGTTCTGGGGAGCTGAGAATGTTCTGTTGATACCCCTCCCTGTGAAGGCCAGTGCATCCCTCACCCAGAGTCTGTGCATTGTATCCTGGGTCTGTCATCTTCATGACTCCTGTGGATGGATGGATGGATGGATGGATGGATGGATGGATGGACGGATGGACCGACAGATGGACGAACAGACAGATAGACAGGTAGGTTGGTGGGTGGATGGATAGATGAATAGATGGATGGGTGTGTGGGTAGATAGATGGATGGATGGGGTAGATGGATGGATGGATGGGTGGATGGATGGATGGATGGGTGGATGGATGGATGGATGGGTGGATGGGTGGATGGATGGATGGATGGATGGATGGATGGGTGGATGGATGGATGGGTGGATGGATGGGTGGGTGGATGGATGGATGGGTGGATGGATGGATGGGTGGATGGATGGATGGGTGGATGGATGGGTGGATGGATGGATGGGTGGATGGATTGATGGTGTAAGATATTAGTAAATTGTTAGATGTTAAGCTCAATAAGAACTGTCTCTGGAAGTAAGGTTGATCCTTTACCACTTCAGGCCCAAACATGTTTATGTCACATGTCCTCCAAGACTGCCTGTCAGCCTGGTTCTGGCTGGCCCCAGACCCTATAACAAATAGAGAAGCTAGCAAGCAGCTATGGGTATTAAAAACACTGTCTTTGAGACCAGCTAGATAGTCAACCATTTCCATCCAAGGTGTTCCTACTATTGTTTAATCCCATAGTATAAAAATGCCTGTGGTGGAACCCAGAAGCTACAAGCTCAGCCACAGAGAGGACCCTCCACCAAGACTCTCAATCAGGAACTCCAGCTGACCACTTCTAGTTCCCAGCCCGCTCTTCTGAGCACCGTGTCCAATGCCATTTTGCTATCTATCCACTGCTCTGTGTTCTTTTACTTTTCCTTGCTATACAGCTGAACTCACTCATCCCCACTGTATCACAGCCATTGTGAGTCATTCTCTACATGGCACAGAGCAGACGGATGAGGGCTGGATGTGTGGATGGAGCCCGGGGAAAGTAAAGCTACAGAAGAGATCCATGCTGATACCCAGAGTCCTGTTTGAGCCATGGAGCCTGCAGTACCTGTCCCTTTCCCCCAAGCAATCCCCTAGGTGACACATGGCACCTTCCCTTGGGAGTGTATATATGGGGAGAAAATGAAACAGAAGATTGAGAGAATTCTACAAGAAACAGAGTAGGGGCTGGAGAGATGACTACATGGTCAAGAGCACTTAGTGTTCTTCCGGAAGACCAGGGTTCAGTTCCCACCACCTACATGACAGTTTACACCCTTCTGTAACTCCAGCTCCAGGGGATCTGATACCCTCTTCCGGCTTCCCTGGTTATCTGGCACACATGTGATGAACAGACATATATGCAGACAAAACACTCATAAAATAAAACAATGTAAAATATCAATACGAGAAAAAGAGATGAGGTGTTTCCCAACCCAGTGTCTGTGGTTATTGGAGCTGCAGCTGGGCAGCATCTCCCAGTGCAGATGTCCCCGTGCAGCCCCCAGTCATCTCATCTCCTGTCTGCTAGCTGGAAGCTCCAAGAACCCTTAGCTTCCCTGATTCCTACACTTTGCCAGCTCCTGCTCAGCCCTGCTGACTGTGCTAGAGGCTGCCTTTCTTTTGTTCAGGCCCATCGTCTTTCGTAATTAGAAAATAAATTACTTTTTCTCAAAGAAGCAGCCCTAGCGCTAGCGACGTGGATAAGAGGGATAAGCGGTAGCAGGCGGCCGCAGTCTGACAGGTACAGAACTGGGGCCCTATCAGCCTGTCCAGGCGTCGGAGTCCCACAGACAAGAGAGAGAAGTGGAGGGGGGCTGGCAGGAGAGGAGCCCAAAGCATGGGCACAGAGGCATACCCTTTGTGTTAGCAGCGCCATCCCGAGACAGGAAAACAATCCGTACATCTCTGAGTGAGCCGCTCTAGGTTCCCATTCTGTGGGATAAGGGTTTAGCCCCTCCCCCTCAACCAGCTTCTCTTGTGTGTTCAAAACAACCTTTGAGATCAAGGCCTCACTGAGGCTGCTGCTCCCACTGTGTTCCCACACCTCCTTGTTCATGTGCAGTGACCCTGCACTGGCCTTTGCCCCGCCATCCCTACTGCCTGAAGGCATCCTCAGCATAACTCCAACCATTTGTTGACGGTCCTTCCACCTCCACTTTCTTACATGCCTCCCCTCAACCTATTTTTCTCTAGCCCTTCCTTTGGGAAGCGCCTCACCCTTCCCATCTCAAGGAATAGCACCTCTGTTCAGATGGACGAGGTTTCTGGAGAGCCAGTGTGAAGGGGGCACCTCCAGGCTGCACAGCTAGCTCCCAGGAAAGGAGAAAACCCTCAGAGATGGGAAGACACAGCAGGCAGTCACCGTGCAGCTCCCTGCTCCAAACCCAAGAAGGCAAGCAGCCTGCATCCAGAGGTACAACACGAAGGGGAAAGTGGGAGAGAGTGCATGCTTGTCTAAGCAAGAAAAAGCTGGGGTTATGTCAGCATCAGGCACAGCCCACACATTAGATGTGTGATGGTCTCCACAGATGATGCCAACACCCACGTCCACTTAGAGAGTGTGAGATGCTTCCCCCACAAGTGTGTTTTTCTCCTAACAAGCCGAGATTCCCAACCCCACTGCATAGATGACATA
The DNA here is from genome assembly GCF_011762505.2 of Arvicanthis niloticus. Taxonomy (NCBI): domain Eukaryota; kingdom Metazoa; phylum Chordata; class Mammalia; order Rodentia; family Muridae; genus Arvicanthis; species Arvicanthis niloticus. The sequence continues at coordinate 28,474,979 of NC_047666.1, read as the reverse complement.
TGCCAACAGAATCCCACCAATACAAGGCATGGAGCTGAGCTGAGGATCAGCCAAGTTCAGGCCTTAATTCATTTCCCAAAGATCATGCTTGACTCATAGTCCAGCATGGGTGTGGAGTCACTCTCCTGCAGTCCCAGTACTCAGAGCAAGAGATGTATTGATCCCAGGTGACCCAGGCCAGCCTAGACAGCATAGTAGCACCTCAAGTCTCACAAAAACAAAGCTCTCCAACTTCAATACCCTAAGCTACACAGTAACAAAAGACATTCTTCAAATGTCAGAACTTTAGGAGACAGGGAGATTTGTTTTGATTATGGTGAGTCATTTTAATTTTCTGATACTCATTTGTGAAATAGGAATCAAACAAAAACAAGTGCTGGATGAACAGACAGGACCACCAGGCGACATCTGTCACTATGCCCACCAGGCAAGAACGCACCATTTGGACAAGGTCCACCGAGCATCTTTACCAGTCTCTTCTGTGGTCAGCTTCAGAGAAAATGTCAAAAGCAAATGGCTGGAATGGCTCTCTCATAGACCACAGTCTTAACCACAATATGATAAAGCTGGGTGCAAACACTTTGTAGAAACAGGAAGACTGGCTAGGGAAAGGGCAGAATGAGTAAAGAACCCAGCACTCACAGAAAGGCTGAGTGGGTGTGGCCTGTACTCCCTCCACTCAGGAGGAGGAGATGGGAATCCTCAAAGCAGCCTGGGTAGCCCACCAGCCACATCAGCAACTCTGGGTTCAAGTGAGAGACTGCCTCAAATAATAAGCTAGAGGCTGCAAGATGGCTCAGCAGGTAAAGGCGCCTACTATCACGCCTTAGGACCTCAGTTCAATTCCTGGGACCCACATTGTGAAAGAAGAGAACTGATTCCAGCAAGTTGTCTTCTGTGCTTCATCCTCTGTATGTGTGCTTTGGTACCTGAACACATGCTCACATGCACACGCACACACACACACACACACACAGACACACACACAGAGAGAGAGAGAGAAAGAGAGAGAGAGAGAGAGAGAGAGAGAGAGACAGACAGACAGACAGACAGACAGACAAACAGACAGATAGAATAAGCTGAACAACAGTCAAGGAAGACACCTGACTTTTACCTCTGGTATGTGCACACATGTGTACATACATGTACCACACAAATGCATACACACATGCACACACATACCCCAAAAAAGGCAGAAAAAAATCAGTTTTAAAATGACTCTCCCAAATAACACATAGATCAAGGAGGACATAAAACAAAATACCAGACTTCTCAGTCAACAAGCAGGGCAGAGCCCCTGAGCACAGCAAGCCAGGGTGGCCCCCAGGGCGCCTCCTCCATAACTCCAGGGTTTTCTTCTCTAGTTCTTTTATACTCATACAAAAAGGACAGATGAGACTTCCAACTTCAGATCGTCAAAAAAAGAACAAACCACAGAAAATAGAAGAGAGGTAATCACGGAGATAAAAGCAAATAAATAAATTAAAAAACTTAAAAGCTGCAGAAATAATAAATAAATACCAGACCCAGTTCTTTGAAACAAATAAAACAGAAAAAGTTTTGCAAGGCTAATGAAGACACTGCGAGTGTAGAGATCTTTCACTTCCTGTTCAACGCTTTCCCAAGTACACAGGAGCCAGCGTGTGCCACATGCGGCTCATGTCCTCTTTGTAGCATCTGGGGACAGACCTGACTCAGGAAGCTAGACCTCTGCCCCTCTGGGTGCCCTTCCCCTAGAAGGTGGGGCCCACCCTCTGGAGCTCTGAGCATGTGGAATGTAGAGCAGGGGTCCCGATAGCCTGCAGAGCCACTTCAGAGGTAGGACTCCTGGGCTGGGCCTGATGTTCTCCCCCCAATCTTCCCTGCCTCTCTCTCTTCTTTACCCTGAATTTTCATTTCTGATCAATCTTAGTTCTTTTCCAAAATATTTTATTAGCGTATATTAATTATGCAGAACAATAGATTTCATTTTTGGCACAATCATACCTAATGTATTTCAAATATATACACCTCCTCCCCGTGATCTTCTTGCCCCCCTCCCTCTCACTGATCCTGTTCTTCTCAATGAGCCATCATCTCTCTCTCTCTCTCTCTCTCTCTCTCTCTCTCTCTCTCTCTCTCTTTCTCTCTCTCTCCCTCACTAGGACCTATGGCCTCCCTCATGGGCTTTTGACTTTACTTACAGTACAAGACCCGAATTCCATCCTGTGGGGTAGGTGTTAATTCTAGTCAGAAAGAGATGATTGCCCCTGTAACAGATCTGCCACTATTGCCTCTTGCTGGCTGGTCGCTCCTGTGACATGCAGAGTCTGAAGCTGAGTAAGCCAATTGCTGACAATTCTCCCCCAACAGCCTGCATAGCACTTTCTGGCACTCGCCAACAGGAAGGGAGCTTCAAGCCCAATCCCAGCTTGGTTTCTTTATTTCCTCAACCAAGATGTTCAGTACTACAACGTCAGGTCTTTTCCCTGACGCTCAACCAGCAAGCATGTGGCTTTTCATCCTGGTATCAGCCATTCTGCAGCCTCTGTGACTTCAGATATGACATGTCTACAGCACCTGAAAGCAACTGGATGCCACTCAGATGCATTGCTTGTCCATCTCAGCATGCATGCGGTCCTGGACTCCACCCTCAGGGAGGGGAAGATGTAAAGGGAGAGGCAGGAGAGGGAGAGAAAAACTTGTTGTGAGACTATGAATTTATCCAGAAAGCCAGATTTCTGCCTGCCTCAGGAAAGTCTCCCTTTCCTTTCATTGGTCAGAAGCAAGTTAAGTGGCCACTTTACCTGCAAGGAAACCAGGACACATGACCTGGCCACGGAAGCAGCTGATGGGGATAAAAAACAAGAGAGGATCTGGCGCCAGATGTAGCCACAGATGGAAACTGTGGCCACCTCAATCAGGAAGGGCAGCAGCCAGAGAGAGAGAAGGAATCAAATCATGGCCCTGAAGAGCAGACAGGGAGGAGGTAGGTCTGCAGGCACAGCCAGGGGACCACCATACACAGGACATGACCCTGACCACACAGGCCCTGTCCCTGCCCACCACAAACACATGCGGGTCCATCTTTCTGTTACAAGCAGCAGACTCTGACTCAGACCCATCTGTAGCCTGAGGAGGGAGGAAGGGTTGTGTCAACAACTGAAGCTCCGCTCACATCAGGCCTGGCTGCACCCAGGATGTAGTGTACCCCAGCGCCCAGCTGTCTCTACATGTGGGTTCCGTTTTCACCTTAGTGGTGCCACTTCAGAGCATCTTTCCTGGTGGGACGGTGCCACCAGGGACCAGCAGCTCCAGGTTTGTTCTGACATTCCTCATTTCCTTTGCTTGACTGACATCCCTTCTCCCAACCCCACTCTTAGAGACACTTCCAGGCCAGTCATGGAAAAAAAGAAAATGTTTGCAGTCTGTTGTGTAAGCAAATCTGTGGCCTGGCTTCAGTGGCTGGTCTCCCTAGCCACATTCCAGACATTCACAGGCAGAAATCTGGAGTCTAGAAATATGTGTGAGACAATTCTCAAGGAATGCAAGAAGCCAGGCTGAACGTATGCCAGCGTGATGAGGTTGGGAGGACCAGGTGTGTGATCCTCCCCTGTACAATGAGATGACACCATCTTTCTGGTTGGGATAAGTGGATCCATGCCTTCTGCTCTCAGCCTGGGGAGCCTTACTGGGTTTCTTGTTCCTGGTACAAAATGATTTGATCAGAGAACAGACAGGACCCAGGATCAGATGACAAATGTCTATAGCAGAGCTCAGGAAAGGGGACCTGTTAGCCACTGAAGGAGAAAGGGACTATTCAGGAAGTCACGGGGCAGACCACGGCATGTTCAGGGTTAAGTGAGCCTCTGTGTGGAGCAGAAAGCAGGAGCAGAGGCAGCAAGAGCAGGTTCTTGCAGCTCTGAGGCTGGCTTCGGCCTGAGGGCTGTTTTCCAAAACAGGGTCTGGTAATGGGACTATATGAACAGAGTGCTTCCCTAGCGCCTACAAAACCCTGGATTCGAGCCCTTAGCATTCTTTAAACAGAGCATGGTGCATGCCCAGCACTGGGGAGGTGGAGGCAGGAGGATCAGAAGTTCCAGGTCATCTTCAGCTACACAGTGAATTTGAGGCATCCTGAGATACATAAGACCCCGTTTTAAAAAATTAAAGTTAAGCCTGCCAGTGGTGGCACATGCCTTTAATCCCAGCACTTGGGAGGCAGAGGCAGGCAGATTTCTGAGTTCAAGGCCAGCCTGGTCTACAGAGTGAGTTTCAGGACAGTCAGGGCTATACAGAGAAACCCTGTATTGAAAAACAAAACAAAATTAAAGTTAAGGGCTGGAGAGATGGCTCAGCGGTAAAGAGCATTGATGCTTTTCCAGAGGTCCTGAGTTCAATTCCCAGCAACCACATGGTGGCTCACAATGAGATCTGATACCCTCTTCTGGTGTGTCTGAAGACAGCTACAGTGTACTCCTATACATAAAATAAATAAATAATCCTTAAGTAAATAAATAAAGTTAGTTAAAATTTTTCAAAGCACCTGGAGAAGGGTGGCTAAGGAGGAGACTGTACGTGGGCAGGTGTCTGTGACAAGGGCTACTGTTGTAGCCCCAGGTAAGAAATAGCCAGTGTGTGAGCTCTGCAGAACTGGGGGTGGCAGGTGACATGTAAGTGCCTGGATTACTAAGAGATCCTCCCAATGGTGTCAGTAGGAGAAGGTAGTCTTTCAAAGATGGTTAGAGAGGATCAAAGGTCCTTTGGTCTCCTGGGCCAAGCCTCTGATACTATCCTGACCCATGTACCCCGCCTCACCGTCCTGCCAAAACCTCTGCCACATTGCTGGTCAGCAATGAGGTGACAGGCTGAGAGAATCTGACACCTTTGGCCCTCTGAGGGGGAACTCAGAAAGGGGAGAGAGCATACTACCCACTGAGTGGCCACCATCAAGGTAAATGGAGGGTGATAAAGGAGCTCTAAGGGCTGGGCCAGGCCAGGCCACGTGGAACCCAGGATCAAGCCCAAGTCTGGCAAGAGATACTAGAGGCAGAGAATGTAAATTCAAACCCAACCTCACATTCAAGCTTATGACCTTGGACAAGCAACGGCCTCATGGTTTGTCTGCTCATTTGTTGCTTAGTTTGATTTTAAGACAAGGTCTTAAGTAGGTAGCCCTAGTTGGCCTAGAGCTCCTTGTGTAGACCACGCTAACCTGAAACTCACAGATCCAGCTGCCTCTCCTTCCCAAGTGCTGGGATTAAAGGAATACACTGCCACTCCCATCTCCACCCTGGGTTTCAGATAAGGAATCTCAGGTGATTTGCCTCAGCCAGGTCCAGGCTGAGCAAAGCTTGGAGTCACAGGGCTGGGATGCAACTAGCAGGAGGGAGCAGAAGCCCACGGCCAACCTCCCCACTTCCTAGGCCCTATTCTGCAAGCTCTGCCTATGTCCACCAAAGACTATGACCCAAGGGTGGCTAAGGTCACAGAGAGGCACACCATGGACCCGGGGGAACAAATGCTGATTATCTTGATTGGCTAATATACACCTGTCTACTTAGCTGTGTGAATTTAGACAAGATTCTTAACCTCTCCATACCTCAGTTTCCTCACTTATAAAATAAGAACAGTGAAGTATTCCACCCTCCTCTGCCTCCATCCCCAATAATCTCTTGGGTTATAAATAAGCCAATGTGTATGCCTTGCTCTGGAAAGCACACGGTTATTGCAGGTACTGTGATGAGAAGTATACTTGTGAAAAAAGGCTAGAAACCGTAAGAGAGGCTTGACAGCCACAGGCCCTGACAATCCACACCACTGTAGCCCCCTGCTGGCCCTTCAGCTGAGCCATGGCTGGCTCCACGCCCACTGAGAGCACAGAAGACAGAAGACAGCTCCAGTTCTCCTTAACAGCTAGAAGAGCCTGCCCTGGCTGGGAGCCAGACAGGACTACTCTCAGCCTTGGTCTTCCTGCCGTGCAGTGGAAAGCAGAGGACTGGCATGTGGTACAGGCCTGTGGGCTGCTCCAAGATGTCACTCTGTCCTCCCAGCACCCCAGAACTGTCTCCTCCGTCCTCAGCCCCAGGAAGCCTGTGAGTGGTCTCCAAGGCAACAGGGCATCAGAACAGCAGAGAATATGTTGAGGATGCTCAAGAGTAGTTGGGGGTGGAGGAAGCCCACAGATTGATACCTACCCCATAAAGCAAGCAAGGAACTGCCTGTATCCACTGCCCCCACAGTCACCAGGCACCCACCCTGACAGAGTCTAAGTTCTGGGATCAGCAGACCCTCAAGTCAGGTTACTGATGATCAAACTGAGGCACAGAGCAAAGTAGCTCCAATCAAGATTGTTCAGCTGTCCCTCTTGGTTCTTTCCCTTCATTAGGTGCTGGCCAGGACAGCCAATGGGGAGGCAGCAGAAAGCTGGGTTCAGAGGGTTTTCAGACCTGCAGATTCCGAGGTGGGAAGCCACGGGCCCAGGAAAACCCTGGCATGCAAGCCCTAGTTCCCATCCCAAGACTACAGCAGATATTGCTAATAAGCAGAAGTGTCTCAGGCCATGTGGAAACAGCACACAGGAGAAAGAGCAAGAGCCTGAAGGTGGTAACTGCAGTAGCATGGATCTCAGGCTCTTGTATGCCACTGGGGCCATCCCCTTAGCCCTCCACGCTAGACTAATTGTGTCCCCTTCAAATTTCACACTGACACCATATCCTCACCCCATACTATATTTGGAGATAAAAAACTATCAGGAATAAATTTCAGTTAAATGAGGCCATGAACTTGAGTGGGGCTCTGATCCAACAGAATTAGTGCCTTTATAGGGAGCACCCCCTCTCTTTAAGTATGCACAGAGAAGAGACCACACAACACACAGCAAGAAGTTAGGAAGCCCTGGCTGTGTTGTTCTGACCCCCAAACACATGGCCTGCAGAACAGAGAGAACAAGTCCATCTAAGGTGTTAATTTGTGGCAGCTGGTACCAGCTGTGACCCCCACATAACAACTCTGCTTGACTCTCCAGTTTACAGATGAGGATGCAGGCCCAGGCAATTGATGCTTGTGAATACAGCTATAAGGGTGGAGTGAGGACAGCCCAGGCCATTCCTCCACTGCCCATACTGTACACTGCTGGACTGCACTTGCTGCATGACTAAGTATGCATGGCTGTTCACACCAGATCTGTCTTTTGTGGAGTCCAACAGCAATGTTCTGCTGGCTCACAGGCTAAGATGGCACAATCCTTCCTGGTGGGGAAGGCTTCCCAAAGTTCATGGTGGCCAGAGCATGTCACAGATCACATCCCAGCATGAAGTGGGAAGCAGAGAGTGCTGAGTCAAAGCCTGGAGCCAGGTCTTGAGGTCCATCCTCTCTCATCAGCCCACTTTGCCAGCTAAGCCCCATTTTGCAAAGGTTTTACAGCCTGTAGAAGGAGGGCCACTCACTGGAGACCAAATGTCCAAACACATGCCTGAGGGACATCTCTGACTCAAACAGTAACAGGAAGTTGAACCATACCTCTGTGAGGCACCAGTGTTGTGGTCATGCACCAGAGGGCCCCATGGGAAAGGGGTGTGATTAAAGTGGGAAAGTATAGGCTACACACAGTGCTAAAATTGGATCTGACCTGCTAACAGAAATGACAAAGAAATTTCACTATGACGTGTTTTCTCTGTTTGTATCCCCATTAATCACCTGTCTGTTGTCATTAAGTTGTCATGCCTACGTTACTGGCAATAAAGACCTGGGGTTTGATGGCATCTCACAAGGTGGTTTGCATGGGGCTGAGCTCCTCCATGGGGATAGATGAGAAGAGGGCTGACATGGCTGATAGAACAAGCAGAACTAAGACTTCTCAACCAGGGAGACCCCAGGGAGTTTCAAGGAGACCCAGGACCAGTGCCTACAAGAACAGCTAAAGCAGAAGGTCCAAGCACTGAAATGTATGTGACTGGAACCCCCAGTAGATGTCTCCAAACCCCAGGAGACCTCCAGGGCTAGTGCTGGCATTCTCTCTTGAAGGCAACTCCATATCTCCATATCACCTCTACCTCAGGCCCCGTGGCTACATAACTGCACCTTCCTCACCTGAGGGCGTAACCCTCTGCATTCCCCCACACGCCACTGAGACAAGGTGTTATCGTTTGACTCATGAGTGCCCACTCTCCCCTAGGCCCACATGCTGAACTCTCCAGCGTCTGTAAGGAGTTAGTGGAGCCTCTAGGAGGTGGATGGGAAGACTCAGGGCATTGAAAGTATGTTCTTGGAAGGCCATATTGGGAGCCCAATCATTTCCTGTGTCTCTAAGGTTCTTGGCCACCATGAGATGACCAGTTCTTCTCTATCACGTGCTCCCACCATGATGTCAGGGCCCCAGAAACCTCTGAAAGTGAGAACCAAATGAGGCATCCCCCCTGTTATTTTTTTCACAGCAGTAGAAAGCTAACTAACACACAGGGTTACTGTGTTACAGGGTGAAACAAAGTTTATTAAAAGTTTGGACACGTAACAAAGGTCATTATGTCACCTCCAACTGGACGTGACTCATCAAGGGGCCTGAAGCTGCCATTCCCACCACAAGGCATATCATGCCTAGTGCTATTCTCTTCCTCTGGAAGTGACACTAAGGGAGATGTTCTCCCACATTCTTCTCTACAGGCTCTCACACCAATAGTCAAAGGGTCTTGCCTGCCACCTCAATGTTTTATGTCAAGATTATCCCACTTAGGAATACCCAAAACTGTCTTTTTCCAGATGAAAGAATCATCGGTTCTCACAGGAAGGTGTGTCCCATAGCCAGAAGAGCTGTTACGTTTACTCCACTGCCCATTATAGAAGATATGCATTTTTACAAATTGAAAAGACATCTCCTACACTCAGTCCTAGACAAGATCAAACCAGCTCTTCTGCTGAGCTCAAACAGAAAAGCATAAGGACGAGGTTGTTTGAATATTCTTAGAAGTATAAAGGAGTCCACTAGAGAGTTGAAGCTCACTAAGGCACAGCTCCCAGGGTACTGAGAATGATGTAAACAGTGAAGACACTGGTGTGGGTTGCTTCTCCCTGGTGGTGTTTGCAATTCCACCAGGAATGGCAGAAAGGGCCAGACTTGGAGATATATACCTGTAATTCCAGCACTCAGAAGCTGAGACAGGAGGATTGCCATGAGTTTTAGGCCAATCTGGGCTAAACAATGAGTTTCAGGCTAGTCTGAACTACAGAGTTAGACCCTGTCTTGGAAACAAAATCTAACAACAAAATCCATGTATGTGCCTAGCAAAAGAGCCAGCCCACAGTTCTTAGCCCATGAAAGCAAGTATTTAGAAGGGAGACAGGTATTTTATATTTTGAAAGGAAATAACACAATTAGCTTGAAGGAGTTCATACTTGAGCTTTAAATGGTAATGTTCATTTAGACGGCATCGGATCTTTGCAAAGCTGGGTTGCTGGAGATTGCTGTGATTATTCTGTGAAAATCAATACAAACAAGAAAGGAAAGCAGCCACGTCCAGCCTGATCCCAAGGCTTGACAGGCTGTGTGGTGTCTGAGGCGATTAAGTTGTTATGGCATAAATACTTAGTTTAAAAATAATAAAGCCACTGGAAATGGTCCTAAGAGAAAACATCAAACAAAGCAACATCTGTTCATGAAAACTTAGAGGATGCGTAGGAGTGTAGTCCACAGTGGCCCCCTTCTACCTTTGCCTCAACCACTGATGCAGACTGGCCCAGATGGCTGTATCCCAGGGCACAGGGCTCCCTGCCAGCCCAGCTCACAGGGTAAGTCTTTCTTCCCTGGGGAGCAGACCTTCAGAATTTCCCATCCTGTCCCCTTGTTGCTAGGGCCAAGTTCCAGATGAGGGCAGCTAGGAAGTAGAAGTTAAACTCTTCTAGCAAGTCACAAAACTAAAACAAACAAACAAACACATCGGAACAAGCCCCTTGGAAATATGGGAACCAAAGCCTAGAGTTCCCATAGTATAGTATCCAAAATTTGAAATTTCCAGTAAAAAATTAATAGATTTGTAAAGAAGCATAATGCACAAGGCTTTTAAAATCAAGTAATGCAAACTGTGAGAGCCAGCAAAAGCTGGAATTAACAGAAAAAGACATTAAAGTAATCATTTCTATGCTCGCAGAACTGAGGGAATGTGTACCTAAGGAAAGGTATGATGAGAACAGTGTATTGAACAGAGAATATCAATAAGGAAATATAAGAAAATGTTTGGACTGAGTCTCATTATATAGTCCAACCTAGTCTCAAACTTGCGACCCTCTTTTTTTCAGAGTACTGATATTAAATATGTGTATCATGCACATTGAGCAGGAGTTTTCTCCACATCAAATATACTTTCCTGGAGAAAGGAAGGGAGACTCATAAAACAGGAAATAAAACTTACAAGGTTCAGGAAACTCCTGAAAGTTACAGGATTAACAGGATTGACTAAGTTTAATTCCCATATAATGGAATGAGGGAACTGACTTCTACAAGTTGTCTTCTGATCTCCAAATGTGCTGTGGTATGTACACATATACACAATAAATAAATATAATAAAATTTAAAGAGAAATGTTGTGGGGCTATAGGCTGTGAGAGGCAGTGAGGTACACAGCTGAGTCTGCTTCAAACCCCAGTGACCCTATTCAGCCTTGCTCCTGAGTCCTGGTTCCTTTCACTTAGCTTCAGCCATCCACAGCTCCTCCCAAAGAAAAGTTTGTGGCCTTCGGTCACATCACACAGGTAGAGGGCATGACTACAGGCCTCAGAGCCTCAAGAGAACTCCATATTAATGAGATACCTAAAGACCAGAGGGCGTAGCCAATCAAGCATTCCTTCCCAGACCCTCCTCCTTACAAAATATATTTAACCTCAGGCCCTCCATGAGGACACGGGGTATGGATTTATCCACTTTCCACCATGACATTAAACATTTTGGAACCATAGACTTCTTCTTGACTTTGGGGCCTGCCAAAAGAACCATAGAGGGGGCCTTCAACCAATGAGCTGCCACCTAATCTCCTGCCAGAGGACCTCTCTGTGTTAGAGCCACAGAGCCCCACCAACTCAAGCAAGCTAGCTGAGTCAGCCATGACCTAGCCAAGTGAGTCGCCTTGACCAAGAGTCTCATCTACCCCACGGGGCACTGCTGAAGCTTCTCTTCCTCATCCCTCTCAGCTGCGGGCTGGTCCAGCACATATGCCCCTCTCATCTCAGTCTTTCTGCAGTCTCCCAGTGGCGCCTGAGTGCCCAAGGGCTGAGACCACTGGTCTCCCAGTAGCTGCCTTGACCCCGGAAACCCCAACCCAAGAGCTCTGCCCCCATGGGACTTAAGACTGGGATTTCCCCATGCCTGGATCAGAGTTCTGCAACTTCTCACAGCCCAATGGCCACCTGGTGGTGCCACATGGAGTGAACTCAGTCAAATTCCCACGCTTCTGCCAACCCTGAGCCATGATTCCAGACACCTGGGGGACAGACATGGGGGATTCACAACTCAGTCCAACAGAACCCATGATCACAAATGAGCCACAGCCCCACAAAAATGTAATCTGTGAAATATATCTGTTGAGATAAAAAGTGTGAACAGGCACTGAGCTACACGGTCAAAAGTGACATTATAGTAGTCACAACAACTTTTCTTGGCTTTGCCACACTAACACATGTAATATAGAAAACAAAGTATCTTTTTTTTAAAATGGAAGCAGAAATGGAACCATATGGAACAATACCCCCATGACACTGTAGTTAAGCCAATTCAACTCTGAAGACGATCTGATCAGTAAGATATGTACAGTAAAATAAACCTACTGGTGTTAGCTCTTAAACTTAGCTGTGTAGAAAGCTGAGGCAGGAGGACCACGAGTTCAAGGCTACCTGGCTACAGAGTGAGTTCAAGGACAGCCTGGGACCACTGGTCTCCCAGTAGCTGTTAGTTAGACCAGTTAGTAAGACTCCTGTCTCAAAGAAAAATGCAAAAACAGGACTAGGGATGTAGCTTGGTGGTGGAGCATTTGCTTGGCATTTTCTGTGTCTTTGATTCAATCCCTAGAAATACATTTGTATGGTAAAAGCAAACAATAAATATAAAAAAACAAAACAACAAAAAACCCACAAAACCCTTTTATGTGACTCAAAATGAACTCATAGACCAAGACATGCAGGATGCAGCCATAACAGTAGCGCAAGGTCGCCATGTCTGTGCGAAGAAGGAGAGATCACAAATAAAGTTTTTGTTTTGAGACAGAGTCTCACAATACAGCCCAGGCTGACCTGGGACTTACAGAGATCCTCCTGCCTGCAATTGCTAGGATTACAAGGATGAGCTTAGCCAACTCTCAGAGTAATCTAACTTTCCTCCTATGAGACTGGAAAGAGAGAAGCAAACTAAACCTGAAGCCCTCAGAAGGAAGACAACAGTAGAGGCTGGGGTAGAAAGTAATGAAGCCAAGGCCAGCCTGGTCTACAGAGTGAGTTCCAGGACAGCCAGGGCTACACAGAGAAACCCTGTCTCGAAAAACCAAAAAAAGAAAAAAAAAGAAAGAAAGAAAGTAATGAAGCAAAGAATGCAAAACTCATTGAGGAAAAAAAAATCATTGAAACCCAAAGCTAGTTCTTAGAAAAGAACAACAAAATTAACAAAATTTTACCTTAACTGTTAAGAACAAACCAGAGGACAAACTACCGGAATCAGAAATAAAATAAGCAAAATTACTAATACCCTGAGAGAAATTAATATGCCAATACGATGTGTCAATAAGTAGATAAATTACAATTTCACAGAACATGAGTAATTTATGAATAAGTAAACACACTGAACAAGTTAATCAATTGTCAAAACAACCTATGAGACAAACACTAAGTCCAAGAAGCTTCACCGTTGCCTGTAGTTAATGAGAAAAAGACTTCAAGAGGACAGGAAAGGAAGGGTACCTCTCACTCAGCCTATGGGCCAGCATTTCCTGTGTGAGACACAGCACAGGAAAGAGGATTATAAACCAGGTATGGAGGCACACACTTGCCATCCCAGAACTCAGAAATAAGAAGCAGGAAATTTAAGAGCCCAAGCAGCCTTGGCTACATGAAACTCTGTCTCAAACAAAAAATAAGCAATAACAGACTTATTTATATCTGTAATGACCAAGGATTCAGAAATCCTAAGAAAATATTAGCAAACCAGAACCATCCATGTACAAAATAAATTATATACTGTGGCAAAGGTAGATTTGTTCCAAGAATGCAAGGTTAGCTCACTATCTGATGGTCAATTAAATTAACATGTCAGAAAAATAACAAGTAACTGAACTAACACTACACCCTTTGGTGAAAGACCTATGTGTTCTTCCTCTGAGACTATAGAGACAAGGATGTCCATTCTTGTACCCAGTTGCTTGCATAATTGACACAAAATGGAAGGAGAGATATCTATATTGGAAAGGAATAGGTGAAGCTAATTGCCATTGCAGAGAAGATAGTCTTACCCTAGAAAATCCTGAGAATTCCACCGAGCGGTCTTTAAAAAAAAAAAAAAAATTATGATAACCAATATGTGAGCTAAACAAGGTTGCAGGATGCAAGATCAATATACAAAGTTCAATTGTGTCATACATTTCCAGTGAACAATTCAAAAATTAAATTAAGAAAACAGTTCTGAAAGCCAGGTGTGATCCATGGGTCCAAGATTCAAGAGGCTGAGGCAGTAAGATTGCTGCAAGTTTGAGGCCAGTCTGGGTTACAAAGCAAGTTCCTATCTCAAAAAGAAAGAGAAAACAAGAAAAAGAAGATAATTGTGTTCATAACAGAATCAAAAGGAATAAATTTCTAAGAAGTAAACTTAGCAGAAGACTTTAAAAATCTTGAAGCTACAAAATAATATTTAAAGAAAATGTAAAAGACTTAAGTAAAGGAGAGGTCATTCCCTCCCCTGGGGATTGTAGCACATTGCTATTAGGATATGAATTCCCTCCAAGGGACCCACACACTCACACACTCTCCGGCAGGGTCCCAGTCAGCTTTTGTGTAGGACTGAGGCACTGATGCCAACATTCACATGGCATCGGGACCAAACAGCACAGGAAAAAAGAAAGTGGAAAGATTCAATTCTTAGTTTCAACATTTATTAAGAAGCAAGGAGCCGGGCGGTGGTGGCGCACGCCTTTAATCCCAGCACTTGGGAGGCAGAGGCAGGCGGATTTCTGAGTTCAAGACCAGCCTGGTCTACAGAGTGAGTTCCAGGACAGCCAGGACTACACAGAGAAACCCTGTCTCGAAAAACCCAAAAAAAAAAAAAAAAAAAAAAAAAAAAAAAAAAAAGAAGCAAGGAAAATACAGCAGATGAGAGCAGAAAATAACAAGGAAAAAAAAAAAAAGCACATGAGAGAGAGGTGCTTCATGTAGCCAAAAGGGTGTTCTTTGAAAAGTTTGAGAAAGTAAACAGAGTGGGACGAGGAGGCTGGAGAGATGGCTTGGTGATTAAGAATGTTAGCTGCTCTTGCAGAGGACCTGAGTTTGGGTCTCAGCACCCATATATGATGGCTCACAAGCATCTGTAACTACAGGTAGTCCAATGCCCTCTTCTGTTCTCCAAGTCACCATCACACAACACACACACACACTCACACACATACACTCACACACTCAAAAATAAAAATAAATCTTCCTTAAAGAGACAGAGGAAAGCGAGTGTCCTGGCACACGGCTTCCATCTGGCACATGGGAGGTAGAGTCGGGAAGATCAAGAGATCAAAGCCAGCCTGAGCTACTCATGGCTTTGTCTCAGAGCACCAAAGAGAACACTGTTACAGACTCTGACGACAGTAAAAACTTGGGACATTCTGAATAAATTTTTATGCCTACATATCTGAAAATGTCTATGAAAGGAAAGGACAACTTACCATATCTGGCACAAGAAGAAATATAGACTATTAAAGGTTTCATAACTTTCAAAGAAACTATTATAGAAACTTAAATCATAATTTAACATCTTTTCACAAAGGAAGCTCAAGATTCGGGTGGCTTCACCAGCAAATTAGAAATTTGACTTAGAGAAGAGAAAGAGAGGGGACGCTTCACAAATTGCTTTATGAGGCCAGACTATCCATGATACCAAAATCCAATAAAGATGTTATGAGAAAGGAAATATCAGTAGAAAAAATGGAAAAATCCAGAATTAAATATTACCCAATTGAATCCAATAAACTTAATCCAAATGAATATGATCTGATCATGCTGATTCAGACTTATTCCAAAATAAAAGTAAAAATTGTCTCCAAAACTGGAAATCATTGCATTAAACAGAGTGAGGTAGAAAGCATTGTACCTCCCCTGATGCAAACTGTTCAGTTTAATACACCTTTAGGACGTATTTTTGGGGTGGGTAGGGGAGGGCATGTGTGTATACACTCATGGAGGGAAGACGTAAGTGGCCATGTGTGTGGAGGCCAGAGCTGAACCTGAGGTATCTTTCCCAATCACTTTCCACCATTTCTTTTTAGGCACGGGCTCTCCACATCATGCCAGCTCATGGATCCATCTATACTAGCTGTCTAGCAAGTCCCATGGACCACCTTGTCTGGCCACCTCCTCAACACTAGGATTGTAGGGTGTGTCCCACCTCCCTTGGCTTTTTCAGACACTAGGGATCTGAACGTCATTCCTAGTACATACACTATAAGAATCTTACCAACTGCAACACATCCCCAGACCTTCTTACACATTATTTTGCAAATTTTTAGTGTTTTTCTTGAGCATTAGTCTCATCCCTCAACACCCAGACAGGATATTATGTATTCCAGGCTGACCTCAATTTGTTATATAGCCAAAGATGAGTTTGAACCTTCAATCTGCCTGCCTCCACATCCCTAACGCTAAGGTTACAGGTATGGACATCATGCCCAACTTGTGCAATGCCACAGCCTGAACCCAGGGTTTCATCATGCTGGACAGTCGCCCAGCACATGAACTGCCCCATTAAGTTCTTCTGCATCTTACTCCCCTCGGCCTTGAGATCACATATTCCTTTACATTAGGATGTGTTGTTTTGTCTTTCACAGCTAGATCTTGATTCCACCTGGGGCTGACTATTTTTGTGTATGGAATAAGATTGAATTGTTTTGGGTTTGTTTGTTTGTTTGTTTGTTTGTATTTTTTTGAGAGGGTCTTACTACACTGACCCAGACCAGCAGGTCGTTCTTCAAGGACTGGGTGCGAAAGGTGAGGAATGGGAGTAATAAAATAGAGAAGACAGGAAAGTTGGGACCAGGTCAAGTTGATGACTTAGACCAAGCAAATTTATTAAGAAGTACAGCATCTTTATATACAGTTGTTAAGGGAGAGATGGGACAAAGTCACCAGGAAACAATCTACAATGGGATGAGGTTGGCAGGAAACTAACCAAGCAATGTTGCACGAGGAGAGCACAGGATAGCTCAAGTCCTGACCCAGGACTCACTTGAATTATCTGTCTCACAGTTCCTCTGACTTAACCATTTTAATGCAATCCACAGATAATCCCAGTTTTAGTGGTTTTCCATCTTTACATCTTTTTTATTTTTCATTCTTTACATTTCTTTTCCTTGCCACAATATGCAGGCTAGCACCTCTCATTCTAGGCCAAGAAGAGGTGGCAACCATGAATAAGCCTGAGATCAGCGAGCAGGCTCACTAGACAGCCAGACCAGTCAATTTGGTAGTATCCATACCACTACACCACACAGAGAGACAGATGAAAATAAAGAATCATTAAAAATATATATTGAGCTCACACTTCCACTATGTGGAATATGTATTGAAATTTTAAAATAAAATTAAAAATTTTTCCTTTTCAGAAAAGTTAAACGAAATTGAAAATGAGAAAGTCTAGATATCAAAAGGCAGAAGTAAGCAGAGCACAGCATGGGAAGAAGGTAGCAGCAGCGTGCATGATGGACGCTGTTGTTAATGGCATAGGATTGTATTTAACAGATGCTGACATTAATAATTACACAGTAATGTATATGGCAGATCAAAGGTTTGTGGCTAGAGAATACCCAGAACTCCACTAGAAAAAAAAGTCAGAAAGAGCAAGACTTGAGCAAGAACTCCACAGAAATTACCCAAATGCCTAACAAGTGCAGGGGAGGCTGTGAGGACCCTTCAGTAACTGTGGACATTCAAGGACAAGCCACAGTGAAACATCTTTACACACCGGTGAGACAGGGCTAAAATCAAAATGTGGGATAATAGTGTCAGCAACGACACGAAGGAACTGGAGAGTGTCTCATCCTCGAAGAAAGTTAAGTCGTATGTTGACAACTCCACTTCAGTTCTGTTCCTCACATGCACAAGAGCGCAGAGCCTCGTGGGCTGGCCCTGCATCCAGGACAGGAATGAGAACGGCCACAAGAACCCCGAGGTCAACACGAGCTGTGGGCCCGCCAACAGCAAAGCACAAACAATATTTATCTGAGTAAATCCTGCAGCAAAGAACCCAAGCAAACTGCAGTCACACACAGGTATGGTCAGTCTCGTTAATGGAACGCTAATCGTGACGAGAAGAGGAGACAGACTGAGTGCCTGCTTAGCTTTGTTGTTGTTTTTTTTCTCTTGTTTATTTGTTTTTGAGACAGGGTTTTATGTTGTCCAGGCTGGCCTTAAATTTGCTATGTAGCCAAGGATGAACTTGAACTCTTAATCCCTCTTGCCTCCACCTCCCTAAATGCTGGGATTACAGACAGACAGTGTCTGTATATGTACATTTTAAGGCAAGATTAGACAGTGATGTTTATCACTTAGCACAGTGATAAACACAGGAAGTCTCTGACCACCAGTATTGCCAGGAGATGAGAGTTAGAACTCAAAGGGAGATTTAGGGCTCTGTCAGTGCTCAGGATCACACCTAGTTGGTAGCCCAGGGTGCATGCCTTAAAAGCGGTTGCTTCTGTGTGTGTGTGTGTGTGTGTGTGTGTGTGTGTGTGTGTGTGTGTGTGTGTGTGTGTGTATGTGTGTGTGTGTACAGAACCCTGGAAACACACCACTTGTTTCTTTGGATTTTGTTCTTGTTTGAAGAACTGTCTGCTGAAGGCCCTGTGCCACGAGGTTGGTCACCAGCCTATGACACTATTAGGAAGGTGGGAGTGTGTGTTTAAAGGGGACAGTGAGATCCTGGTTCTTCCTCTTTTTTTTTTTTTCTCTCACTTTTCTTAATGTGTAACAGTGTTTTGCCTACCTGTGTCCATGCTCCACATGCAAGCCTAGAGCCTGAGGAGAGTTCAAAAGACATCATCAGACCCCTTGGTTCTTGGTTCTTGGTTCTTGGTTCTTGGTTCTTGGTTCTTGGTTCTTGGTTCTTGGTTCTTTGTTACTGACGGTTGTAAGCCACCATGTGGGTGCTGGGCACTGAATCCAGGTCCTCTGCAAGAGCAACAAGTGCTCTTAGCCTCTGAATCATCTTTCTAGCCCCCTCCTCTTTCTCTTTGTGTCCCAGAAAAGATGACATGAACAGCTCCCACCACCCCATGCACACACCACCATATTCTGCCCTAGCAGACCCAAAAGCAAAAATGGCAACCAGCTATGCACTGAGGCCCCCAAAACTGTGAGCCAGAACAAGCCTGTCTTCTTTAAAATTATTACCTTTTCTTTTATATGTGTATGGGGGTGGGGGGAGCTAAAGCACATGTGTGTAAATGTGTAGAAAGCAGAGGTTGACTATCCTTCCCTTCCCCCCTATAGGTTCCAGGGGTCAAATTCAGGCACCAGGCTCGCAGCAGGTGAAGGGCCTTTCCCCACTGAGCCATCTCACCAGCCCCACCTCTTCTGTTTTACCGCTGATTATCTTGGGCATTTTATCACATCGATGCAAAGCTATTTATATAGCTTCAACATTTTCATAGTCACCCGAATTTTTTTCCCTTGAGATTCGGTCTTGTGTAGCCCAACCTGGCCTCACTGTGCAGTTGAAGCTGACCTGGAGCTCCTGGTTTGCCTCGATTCCCACCTCCAGAGTCCTGGTTTGACCGGTGTGTAACCAGTACGCCTGGCCATATCCACCTGATTGTTAACCAGGTTGTTGCTCCTGGCAGCAGCCCTACTTTCTAAAAGTGCAGTGTGAACGCTAAAGTGCAGGGACACCAGGCAAATAGCCCTCTTTTGGTGAAACATACCTAAGTTTGGGCACAAGATGAAGGGCAAAGGGCCAGGCTGGTGCAACAAGAGAGTGGGCACTGAGCCTATCTCTGGCTGGCTGGCCTCTGCTTCACACAGTGGATCAGCACCGGGTGCAAATTGCAGTTTTGTAAATTGATTTCATTCCCAATGCACCAGGGAGCCTGTCACACAAAGAAACCCCAGAGCAAATTCATTTATTAATTGATTCAGCAAATATTTATCGAGTGCTTGTTTTATTCACAGAGCTGTGAACCCCTTTGGAACCTAAGAATTTATGTCACAGAGTGAGTGAGTTCCCTCTCATTGGCCATGTAGGCCTATGCTTCCAGATACTGACACTTTTAAAATGGCATTTGTTGTTTTTTCCTTCCTATTTCAAAGGTGGCACATGTTCACTGTAGAGTATTTTGAAAGGAGGAAAAAACAAAGTGGAGAAAATAAAATCAATGGAAGTATCAATCACATCGTTGACAAGTGTGTCTTCATGTGTCCATGGACGCACATGTGTATGCGTGCTCACGCACATGTGTATGGAGTCCAGAGGCTAATGTTGACTATCTCCCTCAACTGCCTTCCACTGTATTTTTTAATCTCAGTGAAGTGTTTGCTGCCATGGTTTATTTCAGTACAAGTGGAGTGACAGGGATAATTTGAGTTCAATCCCTAGCATCCACATTGTGTGTGTGTGTGTGTGTGTGTGTGTGTGTGTGTGTGTGTGTGTGTGTGTGAAAACCTGGGCACAGTGCTGAATGCCTATAATCAGAGCACTGGGGATGCAGACACAGGATTCCAGGGGCTGGCTGACCAGCTAGTCTAGATACTTCAGGTTCAACAGGAGACCTTGTCTCAAAACTAAGGTGGAAGGCAATGGAAGAACACACCTGATAACAACCTCTGGCCTACACACACACACACACACACACTCACACACATACACACACACTCACACACATACATACATTCGCACAATACATATACACTCATACATATACACACACACTCACACACATACATACACACACATACACACACTCAAACATACATATACACACTCACACACATACACACACACACATACACACATTCACACAATACATATACACTCATACATATACACACACACTCACACACATACATACACACACATACACACACTCAAACATACATATACACACTCACATACACACATACATACTCAACACACATACATACACACATTTACATACATACATATACACATACATACACACATTCACACACATACATATACACTCACACATACATACACACATTCACACACATAGATATACACTCACACGTACATACACACACACACACACACATACACACACACACATCAAATGAATAATTTTAAAACCAGTCACAAGAGATCAAGAACCATGTGAGGCCATGAGTATATGATCCCTAGAGCCCCTGGTTCATCGGATATAGCATGGAGGGTTCCAGGCCATAGGAGACAATGGAGAGTTAGTACTTACCAGGGACAGAGCTCCAGCTCAGGAGAGTGGGGTGGCTACAGGGCTCCTTGTGCTTCACACTGGTGAACCTTGCAGTTAAAAAGGTGAAACAGAAATTTTATGGGATCTCATCCCAGCTTAAACAATTTTATTTATTAATTAATTAATTTTACAAACACCTCACGTTGAAGTCAAATTTTTCTTGCAAATAGTCTTCCCAGATTGGGACTTTGTGTGGCCTTGAAAATGATTTCAATCCTTAATAGCCCATTCTCTGGACTCAGCTGGATGACTGTATCCTGCACCGTTGATGACTGATTCTCCAGTCAGATTCTTGCTTTATGCCTTCCCAACATATGAAGTAGGCAGACAAGTAGGCAAGGGTTGAGCAGCTGAGGACTACTAATGACCACAGGGAGTTGAAGACGCAACAGAGAAACAGGCCCTCAGTTGGACGCTGAACAAGAGGGACACCAACTGGGTTACAGCTCTAAGTTTAGAAAAAGCCCATGGACAACAACAATAGAAGCAGAAGCAGCCAGCCTCAGAAGCTGGCCCACTGGAGACAGGAGACACCTCTAGGGAAGTAGGTAGTCCAGAAAGTCTGACAACAAGGATGCTGGGCACAGGGTTTATATAGACCCAGGTTGAGCCCTGATTGGCTGAGCGTACACAAATGAGAAAAAAATAAGGACCAATCAGTGGAGAGTTTGCCAAAACTGAGGCACATTCTCAATCCCAAGGGCTCTGCCCCGGTTCTCCTCCCCATCAGTTTGCAGCAGAAGAGAGAAAGGCTGAGGGGTGGGGTGGGACTGAACCTGAAGTTTTTGCTGGTCCAGAGCTGCTCTGATCACAGCTATGGTCCTTTGTACCGTTAGTGGAACCCCTGCTCTCCCCTGCACAAGCTGGGAAACCCTGTCTGCCCTCCTTCCACCAACCCTTCCCACTAAGAGAAAACTCCCCGTCTGCTTGAAGAAAACTCAGGGCTAACATGTCACCACTCCTGGTCTCCCCATTTCCAGCAACTCATCCAAGAGTGCCCCCCCAAGGGCTCAGTTTCTGACTATGTATGGTCACAATCTCAGCTCCTAGCTGGCATGTTATCTCTCCTCAACTAAACTCTGTAAAAACCCCTTGCTTTAACCTGGACCTGTGACTTCACTGATCTCCACTGTGAGACTGGTGAACCCACCCAAGTGCTGCCTCCTAATAAACATGCCTTTATCTATTTTTATTCTGGTCTAGTCTGGCCTGTATCTGTGTCACCGAGGAAAAGAATGTGCCTATCATGTACTACCAGCATGTACCACAATCCTGGCCAAGGACAATGGCCTGGGGTGTGCTGACCAGGGTAGCAGTGACTCAAGCAAACCACAAAGCTCTCTGAAAAGGTTGTCCCCAACTCACAGGGTTCTCACACAGTTGATGGCCTGGATCCCAGCACCCCATGTGGCCTGTACCTGCTCCCATAGAAACTTCAGGTTCCCTCTGGGAATGGTGGTGTTCTGAACCTTTTTTTTTTTTTTTAATCACCTTTGGGTGCAGAAAATGTTAAAGTCTGGAGGTGTAGGGAGGGTCCCCTCTAAACTGCTGTGCCCTGACCACCTGTCAGAACCTGTTGCTCTTACAGTGTTGAAAATACCTCTCAAGGGTCTTCTACGGCGTTCTAATACTGCATAGCCTTCCCTTGTATGAACACAAAGAAAGATGATTTAAGCCCCCCACCTCGTGGTTGTTTTAAACTTTTGCTATTATAATTGTCCCTACAGGGAACATATGCATAGCTAAATCTTTACTTGCTTAATTACTACCTTGGAATAAATTACTAGGTCTGGAATTGATGGTTCAAAAGACACAAGCATGTAAAAGCTTTTTGATACATATTGCCAAATTGACCTAGCAAAAAATGTACTAAAACCTGCCCTCAGACCTGAAGCAAGGGCCACGCCCCCTTCCCTGCACATGGCCCAGCATACCTCCCAACCCCTCACACCCCCAACACCCCATCACACCTCACCCCCTGCCCTCAGCTTAGCTTGTGCTTTTCCTCACCTGCCAATCACACAGTTGTTTTTAAGCACCTTATGGTTGCACTAGGAATGTTCTGGGTTTATTAGCCACTCATGGCTTCAAGTCTTTTGTCAGAGTTCTTTGTCCATCTCCCTGTGGAGGGGGCCTCCTCTCCTCTCCATAATGGCCTACAGAGCATGAGAAGTACCTGCCTTCCTGAAGCGGGGGGCCCAGCTGCAATCCGTACCCTCCCTGGTTGCTATGCAGATGTGCCGGTGGAGGGGACCAGTCTCCATGGCCACAGATGCCCGGGTCTCCACGAGGAGCTAGCAGGGAGAGGTTGCCATGGTGATGCTACCCAAGCAGGGCCTGGCTCCCCGCCCACCATGCAAGGCTTTGAGGGCTGTGGGGAGGAACAAGGGGTTTCAGAGCCATGTGCCCGCAGTGCCCAGCCTGAGGAGCCAGCAGCTTAGACTATTCCATCCTGAACATGGAGATGCATGATAAGACGAGAGACGAAGCTACTCATCCCAAAACTTAAAAGCCATGTCCCTCGGCCAGATCCGAGAGTCCTCAAGGCGCTAAATGAACGCTTTGTGAGTAAAATCGGGATTATCTTGTGATTGGCACAGTCACGGTGCGTTATTTGTGTGAAGTGTGTTTAAAGAATCGGCTCGTTAGAGTAACATTCAAAACACACACCAGTTCTTTAAAAGTGCGCCTTTGAGTTGTAATTGCCAGGATTCTCAAAAACAATGAGTGGGAAGTGTCAGTCCTCTTGGAGACAACCTGTCCCTCATTTTACAGACGAGTTGTACCCCAAAATCCACATGATGAATGATGCACGCACACACACACACACACACACACACACACACACACACACACAGACCTCAGTTAGAGATAGCCTTTAAGGAGAACATAAAATGGAGGTGATTCTTTGAGTTGGTCACAAGCCACTGGCTGGTATTCTTGTAAAGGGGAAGGAAGACATGGGCACCTATGGGGAGACAGCTTCTACCAGAAAAGCAACTCAGCCTCAGTAGCAGCCAACCATGACTGCCTCCCTGTGCTCGCTTCCCAAACACACTGAGCTGTCCCTAGTATGTGGAAGGTAGCTCGATGCTTTGCTCGAGCAGTGAGAAAATGGGAAACTTGAGTTAGCTTTGTTCCACCTACCCGGAGAGGCTGAAGGGACGATGTCACCATTCCTCAAATAGCCACAGCTCAGGCTATCTTTGGCAGGCCTGAGTTCTGAGTTCTTCCTGCCTGAGGTTAGGGATATTCATACCTTTTTTTAGCTCATCCATGACCTCACATTCTCCCAACACCTCCCTTGCACCAGGCGCTGGCTAAGGTGCTGGGATGACAGAGTATGCAGGGAAGACAACTGCCTGCCCTCACCACACATGCTACCCAGTGACATCATCTCGGATGCTCCCTGGGCTTTATGGTACTGATTGGACAGATCCTGAGGGACAGGGTGTAGCCAGGGATAAGAGAGAGGGGAACATCTGAGCCAGAAACCAGACAGCCAGGAGCAAGCAGGAAGAAGACTGTGGGCAGAAGGAACCAGGAATGGCTGTTCCCAGGTGGGGATAAGTATGGGATCCCATGAGCCACCGCTGCAGTTCTGTAGAGGGGTAAGGGTATAGGGGCAATGAGGATGGTGTCTCAGGTTGTCCCCAAGTATACTGTGCTGAGGGCCCCTTCTGTCCCCTTGCCAGAGCACCCTACATCCCTTGTCTACAGCAAGCATTGGGATAATACAAGTGAGATTTAGAGAGAAAACTAAATTACAGTTCCAGTTTTGAATGAGCAGGGTATGTGGCCTCGAGGATGCTGTGTTATAGGGGATACTGCATACATCCCTGACTCCTGCTTTGGGGCCAAGAACAGCTGACCTCGCTGAAGGGCATATGAGTGTTGATGGCTGCCACTGGGTACTTGGGAAGAGACTTCAACCAATGCTGGCCACCCTGCTGGTTCATGCTCCTCTCAGGGAAGAGGAGGCATCAACAACTAGCTGAGGTGGGGCTCACAGACCTAGAATTAGGGACAGATCTGCAGGAACCCTCAGGGGAGTCACTGGGGTTCTGCTCACCTCCACACCCTAAGTCCCCTCCCTAAATAACCTCTTGCAGGCAGTTCTGCTCTGCAGCCTCTTTTCCCATGGAAACTGGTTCCAGGCATGCTTGTTCTAATCAGCCCCCTCAGACACACAACCAGGTATTCAGCCTTCAGGCTCCTAAAGATGGAAAGACTATGTTTGCAGCCTGGACAAGGGCAAAGGGGCTGAGTGCTAGATTCATATTACTCTTCCCCTTGCCGGACCTTACCAAGCTCCATGCTACCAAGCTCTGGCCAGGCCCTGGCAGAGTGAGCTCAACAGACAGCTCCACCCTGGCTTCTCCGGTGGCGCCTGGTTCCACTTTGCTCGCTGCCACTTCTGCTCAGAATGCTGTCTCTCACCCCCATCACTGGCCTGTCTCCAGGAGGATATCCTAGAAGCCAACCCTGCTACAAAGATTTAGGTGTTCAAGAAGTGTTTTAAAAGTGCCTCCGGGGAAGGCAGTTGGGGGAGGGAAGCACCAGGCAGAGCTTTCTTTCCCATCCCCCACCCCATCCTATATCACCCAAAACCTAGGCTCCCTTGTGGCTATCTGCTTTGGAAAAGAAAAGAAAAGACAAGACAAGACAAGACAAGACAAGACAAGACAAGACAAGAAAGGAAAGAGAGAGAGAGAGAAAGGAAGGAAGGAAGGAAGGAAGGAAGGAAGGAAGGAAGGAAGGAAAGAAGGAAAGAAGGAAAAAGAAAAAAGAAAAAAAAACTTGTTGAAGAACTAGGAAGGGATACTCTGAGTTGGTGGCCAGGTCTGTGGGCATCCTGGCCAGATTAGAAGCATTACCCTGTGAATCTAGATCAAATGTGCTACCCACCCTCCTCTTCCTCTTCCTCTTCCTCTTCCTCTTCCTCTTCCTCTTCCTCTTCCTCCTCACAGCCTCCAACCCCAGGAAAGCTGCTTGCAGTATTGGGGTCCTCTGTACCACCTTCCCCAACCCCAGTGATCCATCCCAACACTGCACCTCAGAGTCAGATGATGGGTGCTAAGCTTCCCCTGGGAGGCCTGTGGTTTGGGGCTCACTCAGATTATCAGGAACTTGTTCCCTTGAAGAAAAGTCCAGCAGGGACATTTGATTCTATTCTGACACAGCTGAAGTTCACATTCAAAAACAACCATGAGATCAATCCCTCTAGGTGTGGTAAACTTTAGACAGACTCCTGAGGCTCCTGCCATGGGGGCTTCACCACCAGTCAGAGGCTGGCTAGAACAAAGACTTGAATCTGTCTCATTATATGTCACGCCTGTGAGAATAAACTGTCAAGACACTGGGCATCTGCACACTGATTCCTCTCAGTTTCACACAGGCCTGTGGTAACCCTGAGCTTGGGGCTGGCTCAAATTTCTTTGTCCTGACAGACATCAGCATGGAGCTGACAAAAGGTGGAGAACAAGCGGTTGTTGTCTGTGAGTTCACAAGTGCAGGCCCTCTCCAGGATGAGAGCAAGAGAAGCTGATAGTCCCGACAGGCAGCCTTAAAGTCAAACCTCAGCTGCCACCCTGCCAGCAGGGGCCGGGTATTCCACAGCCGAACAGAACACAACAGCTTCAGCAGGCCTGTGGACAGGAAGGAGCCAAACCCTTTCTGACTAGTACAGAGATTCTGTGCCCCTCCATTCTCTCTAGAAAAATTTCAGGCCCACTCTTACATACAGGGTGTCAGGCATCCTCTGTAACCATGGGCCTGGCACTCAGCCCTTCTGCCTCCAGTGAAAAATGGAGACGCTGCTTCCTCCACACTGTGTGCTTGCTCCAGTGTAGAGTGCGTTGAAACACTCCAAGGACTCAGCACAGAGCTTGGCACGCAGCAAGTGCTAAATGAGTCTGGTTATTCTTAGATCCCGGGGCTGCTCTGCTGGTGGGGAGGAGAAATAAGAAGTCACTGAGAGGTAGGATCACTCCGAGGAGTAAGTACCACCAACCAAACATGGTAGTCAGGAGGAGCATGGGGCAGGAGGGGCGCTCCCGCGCTCTGCCAGAACAGACCCGAGTCCAGACTGTTGGCTTGGATCACCATGGATCAGGAGAACATCAGAGAGAAGACTTGAGCCTCAGAAGAAAGTCATGGGCGATGGAGAACCACAAGGAGGCCCTTGAGTTGTCTCCTTCCCACTCCTGCGAGCACTGACCTTCCTCTGCTTGGTGCTGGCTTCCAAGGCAACCCTAATCCTGGGATGAGAAATAAAGCAAAACACACCCACACCCTCCATGTGCTGCTCTCCCCTGAATGTGTTCCAAAGCTGGCCTGGATCTCAGGGTCTAAGGCCTTACACTCTAAGGCCAACCAGATGATACCCTGTGGTTCACACCCATGCTGTCATCCTGTATTCATCCTAGCCAAATGAGTCTCATGAAAGCCCACAGAGGCTTCTCGGCCAGTGGGAGCAGCTTCTGTGGGAAGAGTAAGCAAGCCTGAGGACTTGGGACCTCAGCAACCCTCTGCCCACCTGGGAAGCCAAAATGAGGAAGGGTTACACAGGAGACAGAGCAGCGGACAGATGAGGGGTCCTGTTGGGCTGACATGGAATTTCCACAATGCCCCTCCTCCATTTCTCTCTGTTCCTCTCCCCCTCCAAGCTCTCCCCTCAAGAAACTACCTTCTTCTTCTTCTTTTTTTTTTTTTTCCTGAGAGGCTGCCACTTACTAGAGTCCCCAGTTGCTAGGTGATGAGAACTCAGTCTGGCAGGCAGAGTAGGGAGAAGGGCAGGGGCTGGTGAGCTTGAGGACCCCTCCTCCCACACTTCCACAGCCCTGCAGACAGCTGGGCACACAGATCCACAGGCCCAATGGCAGGCAGAAGCAGACAATGGTCGTTGCAGGCCCTGGGCCCCCCTACAACGCACTCACACCATCAGAGTACACCCAAACAATCCGAGGCTTCTGTATATAAACACCTCTCACTACCCAGACAGACACAGCAGGAAGACAGGAGGCCTGGATTCTCACAAACAGGCACAGGTGTACCCCAGATGCCTGCTACTCTGCAGAGAAGGGAGGGACCCCACCAGGCTGTACTAGAGATCAAAAGTACTCCCCCACTCAGAGCAGGGACAATGGGACACCCAAGGAGAACCACATCCTCTCCCTAAGAATGCTCTCTGCCCTGTCCTTTCCTACCTCCCACATTATCTAGAAGTCTAGAGGCCATCTTCAGTCCAGAGCACAACCAGGTATTGCATACCACACTATCTCCCTTGCTGGGACATTGAAAATCGCCTCCCCCCCCCCCCCCCCCATCCCCTGAGCTTGCTCTGTAGACCAGGCTGGGCTCATACTGAGATCTGCCTACCTGTCTCCCAAGTGCTGGGATTAAAGACATGCACCACTATACCCAGCAAGTGACCCTGGGACTTTTACAGAGGAGACAGTCACCTTGTATCCCAAGAGACCCTGACATGGGCACACTTGGTAAGGGGAGGATGCAGTAGCAGAGGGGATCATCTAAAGGCTGAGGGAGAAGAGGTGTGAGTTAGGTGCTTTTCTCCTTGTCTTGAACAAGTTTCTGGCAGGTAGCAGGTTAAGGAAGGGTTTCTTGTGGCTCACAGTCTGAGGGTGCAGCCCATCATGGTGGGAAATCCCAGCAGCAGGAGTGTGAGGCAGCTTGCTCACCGTGCATCCACAGCTGGGAAGCAGAGAGATATGAACACTGGTGGTTGGCTCACCATCTCCTTTTATGTAAACCCCGGCACACGGAATGATGGCATCCATATTCAGGGTGGGTTTTCCCTCCTCAGCTGACCACTGGGAATACCTCACAGAGTGCTCAGAAGTGTGTTCCCATGGTGATCTAAGTCCAGTCACAGTGAAGGAAGATTAACCATCACAGGAAGCACAGGAGCTGCTCCACGGGGACAGGATGGCCAACAGGGAACTCAGTGCCCAGGAAGGCTTGTAAGCAGGGAGTGCCACGAATCCTCAGGGAGTCAGGTGGAGAAGGAAAACCTGGGTGTAGAAGACCACAACCCTGCAACAGGCTGAACCCAGGATGGCCTTGGGGACTAAAAAGGAACAGGTGTGCAATTTGGCAGGTATAGGACCAGGTCCTAGGCATGATGAGGGTGTCTTCTATCCCAGGAATAAACCCAAACTCTTGGTCCTCTCCTTAAGTGAGCATACCGGTGTCTGTCGACACAACACTGCTGGATAGCATGAAGCTAAGATCCATCCTCTCCCTCTGAGGCCACAGGTTGCAGCTCCTGCCCTTTGACATACATTGTGGTTGGTGTTCTGTAGGAGCAAGGGGGCAATGGGAGCCATGGACCAGTTGGGGGCTGACATAGTTAAGCAGTCAAACCAGGCTTCCAGGGCAAGCCAGCACCCTTGTGCATATGCAAGACACCGTTGCCTGGTCAGGTGTGATAGCACATGGTGGCTCAGGACTCTCAGCTCTCCATGCAGGCCCACCCACAGCAATTACACTACAAGAATGTGCTAGAAACTTTACACCTACCACAGGGCATGAGAACAACATATTAGAACTTCTATTGTGTCTCTCTTCCAAAGAAAAACAAATTGGCATATGAGAGCAATACAAAAGCCCAACCCCTCATCAGGCAACCCTGCCCCTTCACAGGGACACATGACAGAATCAAGCTGGCCTCTCCCAGGCTCATCCTCCTTCACATGGCCCATAAGTGGATTTGTGGGTTATCATCCCTGGATTTAATTAAACTAGCCCTAACAAAATGAGTAAGTGGCTTAAGAATTGTCCTGTTCAGGAAACAGGGTTGAAGATAAGGGAGACACATGCTTAGTGAGAGACGTGGGGGTTCAGTGTCAGCTCTGTGCTTCATACACTGGATGCCGACGGGCCTGGAGCTCCTCCCCTCCCTAGCTATGCTTTATGTCCTATGTAGGACAAACTAAACAGGAGAGGCATGCATGTTGGCATCCAAGAAAACCCTGGGCGCACTTCTTCCCCAGGGCTGCCACAACTGCAGGTCTCTGGGAGGTCAAACCGTTATAGTGAGTTTTATTGCAGCAAAGATGAAAGTGGAGTAAAAAATGTTAAGCATCTTGGGCTCTTAAACTATTTGGAAAATAGTTGTAGGCTTATTACTAAAGAATCTCTCCCTCCCTCCTTCCCTCCCTCTCCCTCCATCCCTCTCTCCCTCTTTTCCTCTCCCTCTCCCCCTCTCTCCCTCTCTCCCCCTGTCTCCCTCTCCCCCTTTCCTCCCCCCTCTCTCTCACATACAAACACACGCACAAAAAGTTGAATTCCTGAAAAACCCTCCCCTAGCTCCCCCTAGTGGCAACATGTCACATAGCCAAGGCACGCTAGAATAGATAAGAAATGGATATTGCTATGTGATGAGGGAGTCCTGTTGATGGTGTCATGAATGCCTGAGAGGACACAAAGGAGTCCTCTTTGTGTCCTCTGCTTCACCCCAGTGGTTTCGAAAAGCCCACAAGTCAGTGCAGAAGTAAGATACTACCACCAAGTCACCAACCTCAGGGATTTCCCTAAAGAAACCAGCAGCCCTCTTTCAAAGTCAGAGGTGTGACAGGTAAAGAAAGACTTACAGTGCCTGGCAGGTCAGTGGAGACCTGGACATCACTATTCACGCTGAGCTACTCCAGCTTGCTCCGTGCCCCACCCATGGGCACCAATGAGAACCTCAAAGCCTCAGCTGACTGTGTCACGGTGCAGGCAATGTAGGACCCTGACTTATTATCCCCTGGAAAACAGAAGAACACGGGTGGGAAAACAGGGCATCCCAACATCCGTGAACAGGGATGCTGCAGCTTGTTTCTAGACTCCAGAACATTGCAGACCTTAATTTATGTTGAGGTTGTATCTGCCAGCTGTCAATCAAGTTGGCGTTTGACTTATGACTAAGCTAAAGGCAAGCTTGGGTCAAGAGACAAGACAGAGGCCTGTCTGGACAGCCTGGACCAGAGTCTGGAAAGCCTGGTGCAGTCAGCATAAGGCTCTGAGGTCCCTGTAGTGCCCATGGCTAGGGCAGGAGGTAAGCCAGGGCGGCTAAGCAGGACTGGAGATGTCTAAGTGATAAGGGAGGAAGAAGACAGATGAGTATCAGTGAGCCCTATGAGGAGACAGTTGGCCATGAGGAGAGCATCTCTCCCCAGTAGAGCAAAAGCTAGGCCTCATGAGGGGCTCTCGGGAGACAATATCTGTCATGGGGCACAGATCTGCCTCCTCGGAAGGTTGGCTCTGGAGGGCTGTGCACACACTCCCACATGAGCTAACACAGCAGGGATGGGAGCCAGGGGCCCAGCTTGCCATTGTGTCTCTGTGCTTGAGTCATCGGCATGTTCTGAGCCTCCTGCTTCCTGTTTAATGAATGAAGGAGACAGACTGGGGGAGGTGGGGACACTGACTGGATGAAGCCCAAGCCTGAGTCCCTTTCCCCACGGCACAGGCTCCTCCAAGTCTCCGGCAGAGACAGGTTAAGCGGTACTCTGGTCCTGAGCTCCCAAGTCCACCAGCTTCCCTGCTGGGTCTGGCTCCAGGTTAATAGTGTCAGTGGCCCAGATCAGGTGGGGAGCAGCAGGAGAGGGGCTCTACTATAGTTACTGCTGCTAAGAGCCACTCCTGACTTCCCAGCATTAAACAGTTTCCTCCCAGCTCAGCTCTGAGGGACAGCACTTCACACAGAGCCCAGCAGGGTAGCTCACCTCCACAGGTCTGAAGCTGGGGGAGGGGCGGTAGGAAAGCTGAGGGCTGGTAGTGACTGCAGACAAGGAGGATAAGAGTCACCTGGAGCTTCTTTGTCACAAGCATCGCTGGGCTAGGATACAGGTTGTGCGGCTGGCTACATGTGACCTTCCTGCAGAGCCTGGAGTTAGAACGAGCTGTAGGTTCCCACTGGGCTGCTACAAAGAAGGCACGGTCTGACTCTCGCCTCTAAGCAGCATTCTGTCCAAGTTGTGGAAATCACGAAGGTTGGCCCAGGTCCAAATCTGAGGCCAACCCTCGACAGGGGCAGGAAGCCATTGCAGTGGATCCTGTGAGCTGGAGCATGCTCTGACCCACTTTAGGAAATGCCTCTTTCTGTAGGGTTCTTCTGGTCCTGTGTCTATACCCAGCTTCACATAAGGACCTCCTTCTGGCCCTGGATCTCCCCTGTAGCCACCACCATTGCAGTGTTGATCTAGCTCACAACTTGCTCTACTGGCCTCAGTTTCCCCACCTGACATTTCACGTGGCACAGTGACCCACAGGAGAGACTCAGCTCCTGGCCTGCCAAGTCTTTTGGAACAAGCCATCTTGTATGAGGTTCTGCCATCCATAGGGAATGGGGAAGTAACTCCTCTGTCTCCCTCTGCCTCAGGCATGCACCCTACTCCTCTATATACCCCCAACCTGGCCAGTGTCCTGCTCTGGGTTGGCACTCCATTCTGACATCCTCTGGGCTCCTCTTTTTCCCTGAGCCCAGAACTGGGGACTCTAGTCCTTTGACCCTGATCATTCCACTGAAGGTCCAGCTTCCCTGAAATGTCTCAGAGATGGAGCCAACACCTGCCAGCTCCTCACCCTCCCCTCATGTCACAAGTCCAGGCAAGAATATAGCCCTATCCCTGTAGGGTTCACATCCCAGGAGACTCAGTGCAGAGACCACGAAACTAGCAGATTGTGTCCAGGCGTAAAGAGATATGAAAAGAAGTGGCAGGCTGGAAGAGGGGGTCCATGAGGTGATGGAAGCAGGAAGGAGACAGGACTGGGATGGGACAGTGCCCCCTGATCAGCTGCCCTCCAGCCCCAGCTGACCAATCAGAGCTTGGGAGCTGGATTCCCAGCAGAGCTGCCCCCTAGAGAGGGGTGTGTCCCACCCAGCCAGCTCTCTGCAGCCAGAATGTTGGCCCTATTTATCTGATGCTGGGCTCCTGAGAAACTCCCATAGGTGCTATGTAATTACAACTTCCCCAGTGGTGGTTAACTCTGAGTCAAGTTAGCCAGGTTAAACCAAGACTCAAGCTGAGGTCAAAAGTCAGTCCTAGATGTTTCTGCAAGGGTGTTTTCTAGACAAGGCTCATATTTAAATCGATGGACTTGGCGGAATCAATGGACTTTGAGGAAGTCAGATCACCGTCTACTGCAGAGTCAGTCTCACTTGATCCATCAAGGCCAGAAGAGAGCAGAGGCTGACCTCTCCTGCAGGAAGACTTCAGGATGCTCTCTTAGATTTGAACAGCAAGGCACCTCTTTCCAGCTGCCCAGCCAGCTCTAAGGTGCTTGACTTCTGCATGTCTGGGGGCCAGTTCTGCATTCTGTCTCTCTCCTTCTTTTTCCTCATGGCTCCATTGAGTTCCTTCTCTAAGAAGCCGTCATTTATACAGACATAAATGACATGAGCCAGGGACACTGACACGCAGGCACCTGAAACATGGATTCGATGAAGGACTTGAGAGCAACTGGCAACTTATTGCCAGCCAGCATGGCTGGAAGGTCAGAGACCCCAGCAGAATGCAGAGGTGGGGATGGCTGAGGGGCCGACCATGCAGACCTTGTAAGAGAAGATGAACTGTCCTGCGGAGTTAGGAGGGAGGCGACCAGGTGGAACGTGGGGGTGGAGATCCAAGAGGAAGTGATGCTGTGGCCTGTGTTTGAGGTGACAACCACAGCTAATAAGTCTGGAGTATGGGTGATTTGATTCTGAGTACGGTTTGGATGTTAAATCTAAAGGCTGTAAACTTTGAAGCAGAGAGAGGGATCGAGTGGAATGAGGGTGTGGTCAATTTAAAGGGCTCCAGAGAATCCTGTCATGGTGGCATAGCATGAGAGGGGCAGTCACCACTGTCCCCTAGGCCGGGTAGAATTTGGTAACACAGAGTACAGGCCACCCTGTGGCCTATAGGTGTAGACACCTATGCTCAAGACAAAGACCAGAGTAGCCCCTGGCCTAGTGAGCAAGGACCCTGCAAAGAGAGCAAGACCAGAGTCAAGCCAGCCAGAGAACAGAGCCTGGGGAACTCAGGCGAGCTAAAGAGAGAAGACACAAAATAATTAGTGAGCAGAGTGTGTAATTAAGTGCTAAATTGTGTGTTTCAGACTGGCTGAGCTGCGGGAGTGTGGGGTGGGGGAGTCACACCACACTGCAGTGCTGAGGAAGGAGGGCACTTGGAGAGGGTATGCCATGGAGAGACAGGTTTTCCAGGTGTGTGAGCAATCAATGGTGGGGGGGGGGGATTACAGTGGGGGGTGCTAAGGAGAGAAGCAGCAGAGCAGTGGAGGAGGGGCACAGTCGTGAGCCAGGAATCCCTGACACCCTGGGCCTCACTGGGTGCCTCAGGTGCCATGACTGGGATATAGTTGCTTGTACTTAGAGATAACAGTGGCATTCAGCTGTGTTCAGGCCCAGGGCAGGATCTGGAACTGGGAACACCAGGCAGGCAGGCAGGCAGGCAGGCAGGCAGGCAGGCAGGCAGGCAGGAGGCAGGCAGGGGAGACCTGGATGGACAGGTACACAACTGCTTTTGATCCCCTAGTCTGGCCCTGCCACAGGACCCTTAGTGTAAATCCTCTCCAATCTTATTGCATACCTTATCCTATGGGAGTCTAGGGCCACATGGTGGCATCAGTTTGGTGAAGATTCAAGGGTCCTTCAAGACAAGGTGATCTCACTGAGGCTCTCGGAAGCTGGGAGTGCTGAGAGAGGACCCTGGGGAAACTGTAGGCCTCAGAAAGACAAAAGTGGGAGCCTCAACGCCCAACAATATTCAAACATTTGGAGTTCACAGCTGGGGCAGGAGAGGACATGGCTGAGAGGTAGGCCTAGCTGAGAGGTGGGCCTGGTTGAAAGGCAAGCCAGAAGGGTCAGGCTCCAACAGGATCTGGCAAGGCCTGGCATGGCACTGAGGCCTGTGACTGGGAAGCAATCAGTGTGCAGTAAGTCCCCCCTCTTGAGCTCTCTGTTTGCAGTGTGGCTTAGCATGCACTGCCTGTTAAACAAATGTTATGACAGGACTACTTGAGCACCCAGAGACAGCAGTGACACTTGGCTGTCACCAAGGGTGGTCTGTAATGGGGCTCTCTTCTCTAGCCAAAGCCTCCAAGGTTCACACATGGGCTGAAGGGAAACAGCATTGCAGGATCCTTCCGGCCCTCCAGGCATGGTCCTGTCCATCACAAGGATTGATGTAGGCCCCGTCCTGGAGCCTAGGACACAGAAGCTTCCTGGCTGCAAACGCTACCCAAGTGCAGCAGGCTGACCAGAGAGAAATGAGTCCAACTTACGCAGGACCCATGTAAAGACAGAGCATAAAGCCTCAAGGTAAGGAGATGAGATGGAGAGATAGCATCCCGGGACAGACTTCAGGGTAGAGACCTGGACAGAGTGAAGGAACCAAGTAGGGATGTGGAGGAAGAGTATCTAAGCACTGAACAGCATGAGCAAAAGTCCTGAGGCCAGATTATGCTGGATGGTTAAAGACGTGGTGGAGGGAGAATGAGCGCAGGGAGCCATCTTCATGAGGCAGAGAGGCCTCTGTGTATGTACCACGGGGCCATTGGAAGGGATGGAGCAGGAGGAACCGGATCTGAGGTTAGAACAAACAGGACCTCTCTGGGTGCTGGGAGGAAGAGGGTGACCAAGAGCAGAAACAGGGGGGTTAGATCTTAGGGGATGGGTGGCTCTACCTAGGAAGCTGTCACTTGATGGGGGTCAGTGTGTCTAGTGTAGCTTTGACAGGACCTCATTACAGGGGATCCACAGGCACCCAAAGAGTGCCAAACCTCCTCATTCATTCATTCATTCATTCATCCATCTTCCACTTGTGTCTCTTTGCTTTTGGGGGATATGAGGAGGAAGTGATGACAGACATGAAGATGCCTCGCTTCTGGGGGGAATCTCTGAGGTACAACGTCGCTTATCAGAGCGAATACCCTTTTATCAATAGGGTAATGAACAAAGGCATCACTCAGAGTCATTCAGAGCAAAGGATCTGGCTCTGAGGTTGGGAGAGACTTCTGCCCACCAGACCTTTGTTCTCTAGAACAAACACTGCCCAGCCCTGTGCAGGCCCCTGGGGATGCTTAGGCCCAACAGCTCCAGCCCAGCCCAGGTTGTACTTACAACCCCAGAGCACAGGAAGACTCTGGCCAGCCAGAGAGAGGCCTAGGAAAGTATGTTGATGATGGTGACAAGGTGA
Source organism: Arvicanthis niloticus (assembly GCF_011762505.2). Classification (NCBI taxonomy): domain Eukaryota; kingdom Metazoa; phylum Chordata; class Mammalia; order Rodentia; family Muridae; genus Arvicanthis; species Arvicanthis niloticus. The sequence goes on along the minus strand of NC_047666.1, from coordinate 28,439,131 downwards.
ACCCGACTGCAGACACAGCTGGGATCAGAGATGCTTGGACAATGGTCAGCAGATAGTATGGGGCTTGCACCAGGAAGCTGCTGGGCCCAAGAGCCCTCTGACACCTGCTGGGGGTATGAACTATGCCCACTGAGCTAGGCTAGCACGGGAAAAGAATCATCTTGTCATCCCCTCAAAATGTTAGAGCTCCCTGCTGGTCCTCCTACCTGGATCCCACCCAATGCCCTTCCTACTAAGCCGGTACCTGCCCTCTGTCCTCCGAACCCTAGTCTTATACCTTATGATTAGATCTCAGCAAATTCCCTGCCCTCTCTGGGCCTCCACAGAAAGCCTAAAGTCAATCTGTTCTTTGCAGAGTCAGGGACACAAGGCACAATGAACCAGTAGCCCTCCGAGGACTGTATCCACGGCAGTAGCCCAGCCAAACAGCTGATTTCACTGTCTTTAAACAAAGCTTCCAGATGGGGCACTGCTGTCTGTGGGTACGCTAGCCGGCTGCTTCAGTGATCCACTAATTGGGTCTCCAGGGAAGGGGCTGAGGAAGAGCAGCCTCTACCCCATCCATCGGTCTGTCCGTTTGTCCATCTATTCACTGAGAGTCTACCATGTGTATGAGGATGCTGGGGGCTGCTGCAGTTAATGGGAAGACAGTGTTTCACAGATGGGCCAGCTGGCCCACCGTGCCTGCACAAGGAGCAGTCCCTAAATCCCATAGGACAGAAAGTTAAGCAGGATTGAGTAGTGGAGTAAGAGCATCTTGGGGGGTGAAATTTAAACTGAGACCAGGCCGGTGAGATGGGACCAGCAGGCCACCATGGGGAAGGGACAGGGGGATGGTAGAGCAAGGCCAAGAACCAGCCTCTGCATGAGGGCAGGATGGTTGAACTGCTTTGTTTGTGTTGGTGGGCATGGCCAGGAGGAGGAAAGACAGGACACTACCAGCAGGTGCTTGTGACTAGGTACTCTCTAAGTCCTGAGCCCCAGGCACCAGGCGTATTGTGGCTAAATTGCTCCCCCTGCTGGGCAGGGCTTTGGTGACCATCAGTGTGTTCATTGCTGGATTGGGAACCTAGGGTCCAGGGTGCTGACTGGACGCTCAGCCTGGTTGGACCCGGCTCAGAGAACTATTTTCTTCTACCCGAAAGTTTGGAAAAATCTGAACCTGTTACCAGCTCTCACAAACTGGAAGACAGAGCTGGACACAGGAGGTTTAGGCAGGATGGAAAATTCAAATCCAACATGAGCTAGAAAATAAGACTATTGAAGAAACCAAAGTCAAATGAAATAAAACTTCACGCAAATGAGTCACTGTCCAGTGCCTCTCACTCACACTGTCCGGCACAGGTGGCCGGGCATCACGCAGGCCTCATCCCTCTCCTGGGTCCAGCCTCAGCATGCCAGACTGGCATGTCTAAGAGCCCCTCTCTCAGCTGACAAGAGGCCCAGGGAACTGGGTAGCCTCCCACCCCTGGTTCTAAGACTGTCTCCTCACATCCCTGTCTACAGACCTAGGAACAAAACCCTTTAGGATACAATTAAATTCAAAGGCCTCCACAGCCAGAATCCATGGGCAGTCCACATAAGGTGAAACTGAGGCTCAGTGGGGCTCAGGATAGATAGCCCAACCAGACACACCAGGGGACTTATAAGACATAAAGAAAAATATCCTTCCCAAGCCCAGGAGCCTGTCCATTCAGCTGTGTGATTTGGGGTGAATGGTTGACCACTCTGAGACTCTGCGTCTTCATCCTAAGGAAGGCCAGCTCCTGGCAATGTCTTCAATGTCCACCTTCCTGGGTGTGCAGCCAAGCTGAGACCGGGAAAAGGCAGTGGAGTGGTGCCAGGATCTAGCTCAAGGTGACAGGCAGCCAAAAGGTTGGAACCATGCAGTAGTGGCTCCTAGCCCCATCAGTCCAGGCTACAAGGTGCAGCAGGAGAAGAGGACCCAGGCTAGGAGGGGAGGAGCAATCTGGAAGGGAGGGGCATAATAGTAGTATACAGTGCAGGCTAGACCACAGCTGGGATAAGAGGGTAGGGCAGGGACCAAAGATGAAACATGAACTGGGGTTCCAGGAGGGATATAGAATGAGGGACAAGGCGGGGTCTAGGCAGGGAGCTTGGGTAGCAGGACACAGTGAGACAATAGAGATACAGTTCCACCGTGTATCTTCATGGTGTCTGGACTAAGCAGCTGAGTGTGGCCAGGTCTCAGGTCCATCAGAGGAGATGGCCTGGAGGGTGGGAAGGGAACAAGGGCTTCCCTCTCCCTGCCCTCCCCTCTCTCTTCTCCCTGCCTCCCCAATCCCCTCTTCCTTGATTCCTTCGGCTGTCTCCTTAGAGCCTGGAGCCACAGTGCCCCCTGCTGTACTCACACTGCATTGCATCCTGCCAGATCTGACCCACCTACATCCTGAGACCACATGGCCTTCTCTGGATTATGTTTCCTGAAGGACACAACCCCAAGGTGTGTGGTGCTGTCCACCCAGCCAGAGAGTCTGGACCTCAGAACCTCCATCTGAGTCTGAAGGGGCAAGACCTGGGGTCCCCACCGGTGCACCAGCCATTGTGGTGAGACACACAGAATGCAGGCACCCCAAGTCTCCAAACATGCTGGATTCTTCACTAAGCTTTCCCTCTTCCGTGGCTTCCCTCCAGCACGCAGAGAAGGGTGACACCGAGGTGGCTTCCCTCTGCTAGGTTTGGGAGAGGACAGCCCAGGAACTGGCATCAAATTTAAAATACACTTAAAGCAAAGGAGAAACAAAGTCACATGACAAATGGGAAATTGCAGTCCTTCACAAGCCAAATGAGAGGTCAGCACAGAAAACAACCTCACAGGAGAAAAACAGTGGAGACCCGGAGCAGAAGGGATGCAGTAAAAAAGAAAGAGAGAGAGAAAGAAAGCCCAAATGGCCCTGAGCTGGACAAGGCTGTCTCTACAAATGACGAGTGAACCAGAGATCTGCAGGCACCATTAGTCACCATCAGAACTGCAGTGTGCCCTCAGGTGTGCCTGCAGCATCATGGAAACAGAGCCCTGCTGATTGCCAACACCACCAAGGACAGACCCAGCACACAATGACAGAACCTATAGACACAGGGTGTCTCTACAGTTATATGCTGGGAGCTAGGGCATTGTCTCCTTGGGCTTGCTGACAACACCCTGCCCAGGAGCTAATGTCACAGGAGGAGGGCCTCTGACTGTAGAGGGCAGTGCAACATGCAGCCTCAGACTCTGCACTGGGAAACCTCTGAGCTAGCTGTCCAACCTTGGCTGGACTACCTCTGAGAACAGGAGGCTCACCCTCTTACAGGGAGAAGGAGCTAGAGCTGGAGGTCAGGACTCACACCCAAGGAGGACCCACCTCTCTGCTCTACAGCATCTTCAGAGTCCAGCCATCCTCGCCTTCAGCAAAAGCCATGAAGACCCACGGCCAGGCGTCTGGGGATGTTCACTGTTGTGGTGGCTCCTACTGAGTGACACTGGCCATTCCCTTTCCTCTCTGAGTCAATGTAGGTAACCTGTCCTCCTTCACAGAGGACTATCCCAGCACACACAGATGAGGCCAGTCTCCCCTAACTCTTCCCTGACTCCGCGGTTTAGTCATAACATTTGAGTTTGCTTAAATTGGGCATTCTGAGTATCTCCCAAGGCCTTTACACCATTGTCCCTTCTCTTTGGGAAGCAACTATGCCTGCATCTTCTCTCCTTTGTCGCCTTTGTCTCCACTGCCTCCTTGGGTAACAATGGCCTCTTTACATCTCCCTCCCACCTTCTCATCCGGGTTATTTATTTGCCTATTATCTGTGATTTCTATTAGAACAGAGGAGAGGGGCTATTCCATACACCACCAGAGCCTAGAGCCTAGAGCCTAGTCTGGCACATAGTAGGTATTCAGTAAACGTCCACATGAATGAACAGCTGCAGGCTGGGAACAGCAGGCTGGAAGAGGGCTGCTGCACACAGGGCCGAAGCCAAAACCCTGCTCTGAGCAGCATTCATTCAGGCAGGTCCCATGCATTGCCGAGCCCCTGCCTTTGTGCCCCTTCCCCTCCCATCAGCCTCCTCTGGCAGGGAAGAGGCCAAGAGGTCATGGGTCTCCATTCAATAGGAAGCATTGTGACACCTAATCACTCTGCTCCTGGTGGGGGATGTCACAGGGGTGATCTTCAGTAGGCCAGCTAGCCTAACAGAAAATTAGCATGGCAGCCAGAGAGAACAAAGAGGCAGAGCCCCAAGGGGCCAGCTCACTGCCGCACTCCCTCACGGTATCCCAGCCCTTTGGAAAGCCTGGCCACTCACAGGGCTTACACAGAGGAGGCCTTGAGAACTAGCACAGATGCAGGTGCTCTGACATACTTGGAGAGAATGAGCAGCTCCTCAGCCACTCTGTGGATGGACTCCTCTGTTTGCTGCTCTCCCGCACCTGCCTGTGCTGTCTGGTCTTTTGTTTTTAACGCAGACTTTGCAACAGAGGACACACAGAACACAGAACTTGAAACAATGGGTCTGCAGTGGCAAGGATCCCTTTCCACACTTGGCTCCCACCCCCCAAAGAATAGCACACCCACTCAATCCTTGAAAGATTTCTTTATGTGTACAGAGAGGTGTGGACACACACACATGCACACAGGCACACGCATACCCTAAGCTCGGTTCTGCTTGTTATATCTCTCCACTCAGTACTTCTGGAGACTCTTCCTCATCGGAATGTCTCTTGAACTCCTGTGGCTCTTCTGAAAGCTTGTGTGTCACTTCACAGTGAATCCCCTCTTGTTGGACATTAAGGGTACTTCCAGCTCTCTGCTTTTACAGATGATATCTTGATATGCCAATCTTTACACATTCCTCATTCTGCAAGCTGCTTTTCTTTTTTGCTCAATAATAAACGATGCTTATCTTCCTGGGTAAACAGCCCTGCCATTCCTTTGAGAGCTGAATAGCATGCCATTGTGCTTTCTAGCCAAAGCAGATGTAAACCACTCCCTCACTGGAGTCTAGACTGTTGCCAGCATTTTGTTATTACAGGCCACTCTGCAGGGACACTCCTTCAAGCTAAGCCTTGGCACACGTCCTTAATTCTCTCCTCGGCCATGTGCCCAGAGATGGAATTTTTAGGTCAAAGGGTGTATTTTTTTTTTCTTTTCTTTTTTTTTTCTTTTTTTGTGCCACATTTTAAAATCCTTTGAAGTGTGTGTGTGTGTCTGTGTATCTGTGAGTGTGACTGTGTGTCTCTGTGTGTGTGTTGTGTTTTCTTTTGGGCTAGAGGTTCCTGTAGGTGCCCTCGAAGCTTTTCTGTGGTTTTGCATAATGGGCTATGTATGCTTTCTCTCCCTGCCTCTTAAATTGCTCAGCCATATTCTGCTCCTGCCTCATGAGTGGGAGCAGACAGAAGTCTTTCCCCTGGAAAACTTTCCCCTGGAAACTTTCTCCTGAGCAAAATGTGGGAGGGGCTGTAGAGCCCTAGAGTCCCTGTCTGATCTGGGCAGCCAGGGTGGAAAGCAGGGTGTGGTGGTGTGTCTATAACCACAGCTGCTCGGAGGCTGAGCTGGCCTGAGACTCGGGACAAACATCTCACCACTAGGAAGCGTTATCTAGACTCAAGCGGAGGAACTTGATTCAAAAACTAGAGGACAGAATTCCAGGCTGGCCTAGTTTACAAAGGGAATTCCTGGCAAGCCAAGATCTACATAGTGAAATCTTGTTTCAAACAAATGAACAAAACCAAAAACTAAAGCTTAGAGTTCAAAGGCATCAGATCAGTAAAGACTGAAGAGTTTTTCCTGATGAAAAAGATGCTAGAGATGGGTCAGCTCCTCACCAGTGGGCCTGACTGGGTATCTTGGCCATTAGGAACATTACTAGGCCCACTGGCCAGGCGGGGCCTGAGGATTGACTTGGGTATCTCCTATCAATGTCACTGCCTGCCATGGGCTGGAGGTGTTAGAGCCATTGGAGAAAAAGATTCACCTTCTCCCTGTACCCTCTGGCCTTCCAGCCTGCTTGGGTGTACTATGGTCAAATACAGATTCCCAATGACATTGTGGCAACCCTCCAGCCACCAGGTGGGCAGCTGCAATAGTAATGAGAAGCCTGAGACAGAGGAGGAGACCCCACTGACCCTGGAGTGCTGGGCAGGTGCTGGGCACTGTTAAAAATCACTATTACTGTTAATTATAAATTCTCTAGGTTCTTAGTGTAAGCACACCCCTCTGATGTTCATGTTCCTGCAAATAAACAAAGGCACTGGGGGGGGGGGAGGCAATTTGATTCCCCAATTAGCAGCTATTAGAGCCTCTCTAGCTTCTCTGAGCAAAAAGACTATCAGATAGTCAGCCAGATTACTCTTATGCCTTGAGGAAACTATACAATTGCAGCTGATTGCTACAGTTCATGAAAGTGTAGCATGAGCCCTAAACAGCATCAGGGCGGTTTTAGTATAAGACCTTTGTTATTACAAGTCTTGGTGAACTCTAAATAACTCTAAAACCATGTTTCCTAGTGACCAAGGTGGGAGTACTTCCTCTGGTGGTCTAGCAGAGGGACTGCTGTGATTGGTGGCAAGAAGGAAAGCTGTGATTGGCCTAAACACAAACCTCCCTGGCTGTAATTGGAGCGAAAGGAGTTAGGCTGTGGTTGGTGCAAATTCAAATATTCATGTGCATGTAAGGCTTGCTGTAATTGGTGTAAATACAAACGTTTATTTGTATGTGAGGCATATGGTGATTGGTGCAAACATAAATCATCATTTGCATACAAGGCTTGCTGTGATTGGTACAAACTCAAACTGTCATTTGCATGTGAGGTGTGTGATCTGTGTATCCACCTCTCTTCAGGTTTTAGAAACAGGCTGCTCAGCTCACTTGGCTCAGTGCTAAGAGAACAAAAAGTGAGTCCCAATATGGTGGTTCCTAGGGCCAAACTGTCCTGAGTGACCACTAAAGGCTGTTGACAAAGCCAATGTGCTTGCTTCTACCTGTCACATTTTGAAGACCCTTTGTGAACAGCACCCCAAAAAGTTCTCCTGGATTCAAGAAGCAGGCAGAGGACACACAGCTGCTTCAGCCTGAGGCAGCTGTCCTGTGGACTCTCATGCTGGTTTGGTCCCATAGGTTTAAATGGTGGTTATGTCCTTGGCAATCCCGAAAGGTTGTGATCTCAAAACTCCTTTACTTTCTGAAACATTGAGGACCTCAAAGAACTTGGTGTCCATTTTCACTGTCTACATCGTGACACTCTTAAAATTTATGACACTTTCCTTTTGTTTGAGAAAAAGGTCTCATGTAGTCCAGACTGGCCTCAAGCTGGTTATGTAGCTGAGGCTGACCTTGAACTCCTGATCTTCCTGCCTGCAGCTCCCAAGTGCAGAGATTACAGGTATGGCTCATTATAACTGGTTTAGAGTTTTGTTTGGTTTGTTTTTTGTTTTTGTTTTTGTTTTTGTTTTTTGCTTTGTTTTCTTTTGTTTTGTCTTTGAGACAGAGTTTCTCTGTGTAGCCTTGGCTATCCTGGAACTCACTCTATAGACCACAGGCTGGCCTCAAACTCAGAGATCCACCTGTCTCTGCCTCCCGAGTGCTGGAATTAAAGGCATGCACCACCACCACCCAGCAAAAGACTTTCTAAAAATAATTTTAAATTACATTTAAAAAATTTATCGTGTGTGTGTGGGCATACATACCGTGGTGTACATACAGAAGTTAGAGGACAACCTACAGGAGGTGGTTCTCTCCTTCTACCGTGTAGGTCACAGGAGCCAGATTAGACTGCCCAGCTTGGTAGCTATCACCTTTACCTGCTGATCTATCTTGATGACCCCTAAAATAAACTTTATAAAAATTATTTGGGTGACAGTTGTACTTAGATAGTCCAAACTGGCCTTGAATTTGCAGTCTTCCTGCCTCAACCTCTCAAGTGCTAGGATTGTAGATGTGCCACCCACACCCAGCCATAGAGGCTTTTAAAGAACATGCATACATTCATGCATGTACCATTAGCTTCCAGAGCTATGATGCCAACGCATACTGTGCCCAGAAAGTTCTACTGGACATCAGTAAAAGAATGAGAAGGCAGGGGTTGTCTTACATAATTTAAAAATAGTTTTGACCTCAAGAACTCAGGACTCCAGTTTGAGAATTTCTGGTCTGTGTCATGCCCCTGCTTCAAAATCTTCAGGCATTGTTAAAACTGCTGGGAAGCAAATAGGTGACATGTGTATGCTATGACCACAGTGACTCTGTTCCTCAGAACAACACCCAGAAGGGCTCTCAAGAAAATCAGACGAAGAACATGTGTCCCAGCATTCCTTGTCATCACCATTACCAAACAGCTCAAATTGACAAATAAACCATGATGTTTATGTAACAGTGGCACATGGGCATCTTGAGTATTAGTACCAGCCCCTAAATCAAAGCAAGGTGAGCCAGCAAGTTGTGGAGGTGAATCAGAACAAACTGGTTTGGTTCACTTCAAAGCAGAGATGACAGAGGTCATGTTGTTTACACGTACACACAGACACAGACACACACACACAGACCCAGAGAGAGAGTGCAAAAGCAAAGACAGAGCAAGCACAAAGTTCAGTTGCCTGCTGCAGGATCAGATTGGGAAAGAAGGGACAGACACAGGGTTTTTCCACTATACCCATGATGCCTCATTCCCAAGATAATGACTTCAGTTCCCAGTGACAATGGGAAAGCATAGAACTTCAGCCAGAAGTGGAGTGAACCACACCAGCCTCTGAGCCCATTTGTTACATTTTCAGTCCTGACAGCCACCTGTCAGCTGCCTGCTTAGTGTCCATCTCTTTTCTTTCTTATTCACTTATGGAGAGTAGCAGTCCCCCAAAGGAAGCCAGAGAGGTCCAGTTGCCATCGTAGAGAGGCGACACTTCAAACGACTTTTGGCCCGGGAGGCAAAAGTAAGGTATGAGGCAACCTTCTCACACACACAGGGTGATAGAGGTACCAGAGAGACACTCTGTAGGACTAGACAGTTGGAACCTCCATCCTGTGAAAGAGAAGTGGGGCTTAGGGCAGCACATTGCAGAGGGGCCTAGGTCATAGATGACATCATGGGGCCCTGTGCTAGCCTGAACCTCAGACTCTCTTCTTGAAGTCAGTGTGGCCCAGCGCGTATCTATTCAGCCATGAATTCCTCAGCACCCCCAAGCAGGACTGTCACCTCCCAAGCATATCCTGAGTGTGTGTTTGCTCACTGAAAATGCAAATGTCATGTGCTCCACCCCACTTCTTCCCCCCCCCCCCCCTTAGCCTCTCTGAGGAAGAAGCCTTCCCAGGCACAGCGGAGCTAGGACAGGGACTAAGCACATGAGCCAGTCAGCCTAGAAGCATCTGGATTCACCTGTGTGTGGACGGGCACAGCTAGATTTTTTTGGATGCCTACAGGCCTCTGGTTTACTTCAAGCTAGTTTGAGTTGGATTCTTGCTGCTTGTATGCAGAGGAGTCCAGCTGACAGGAAGGCAGGAGCAGAGTGGCCTTTGTGTGTCTAGGACAGAGGTTCTCAACCTTCCTAATGTTGCCTTACGGTGACACTCTTACCATAAAATTATTTCACTATTACTTCATAACTGTAAATTTGCTATAGTTATAAATAATGTAAATATCTGCTATGCACAATAGCTGATATATGAATGACCCCAGTGAGTCGTTTGACCCCCAAAGGGGTTGAGACCCACAGGTTGAGAATTTCTGCTCTAGCATAAAACTGTCATTAGGCAGTTTGGTCTAGAAAGCTGCCACCCAGTTCTCCTGTATTTTAAAGGCGATAAAGAAGCACACATTGGTGAAGGAAATGGATTTATTTACAGCTTGGCTGAATGGTGAGTGTCTAAGGTCTTCCCCATTCCAGTCCCTATGCCTGTGGCTGTATTAGAGTCAAGGCTGGAGCAGGGGTCAGCTCACCTGACATACAGGATAACAGGTTCTTCCCTCAGGGAGGGAACCTGGACATCAAGTCACCTCCTGCTCTGTTATAGGGAGAGTCTTTTTATTCAAGTCTAGGCTGAGGAAAGTGGAGGTCTTAAAGATTCTCCATTTGGAAGGAGAAAAGAACTTTGGGGGTAGAAAGATTCTCTACCAAGTCCAGGCCTGGCAAAGATTTTGGACAGAAGCCCCTTCCTTTGATTTAAGACCACTGTGTGTGAAAGGTGAGCGTTGGGGAGGGAGGGCTCGAAGGAGAGGCAGGCAATATGTCTGAACATCTTCCTCCCCAGGTCAGGGGTGGGCTGCAGCCCAGGGTCACAGTTCCTGTGCTTTGTAACTTCTTACTGTTGCCTTTTAAAGAAATAAAAAAATCTTCCTCTTGGTGTCAAATAATGACATTTCAGCATTTAGCCTTGAAAACTTTGAACCTTTCTTTTCGCTCCTGAAGAATCCTCACCAAGATAAGAAAGAAAAAGAAAGAAAGAAAGAAAGAAAGATCCCCTCTTTGCTGCAGCTGCAAAAGCAGCCACACTCAAAATCACTAAAGTGGGGGAATATATCTATCCCTTCAGTGTCAAAGCCTGAAGCCTGTTCTAGTTTCTGCTGCTGTAGCTACATCTTCCTGGAAGGATGATTTTGCACAGAGCCTTTAAGATGCCTTCGGTCGCGTCCTCCGAAGCGTGTGATTGTTGAGACATCTCGTATGATCATTTCTTGCCCTGCTAATAACATCTAATTTGGCGTCTGCTGTTTTCTGAAATCTCTTTGTCAAGTCTTAAGAGGATCACTGCCATTTGCATGGATGGAAATAATTAGCAAATGCTGAGATATTGTTAGATGCCTTATCAGAGCCAAGACTCCTAGGGTCTAACTTTATTTAAATCAGCCCCAACCCGGTTCTCCCTCCTGCCCCACCCCCACCCATGCCTTGCTCACCTTCAAACCTGCCTCAGTGTCCCCCTCTCTTTGGGTGGAGCTAAGGACCCCTCCGCTTTCATCAGCTGGGCTCTTGCAGGTTCAAGTGCTGAGAGCTCAGCTCAGAAGTGCTTTGTGCTAAAAAGCAGTACCGGTTCTTGTGCCTGAACATCCCAGCTGGTTCCTGCTCCATCACAGGTGGACCCAGCTGTTCAGAGGCTGATTGGTTCCTGTGCCCCACCTGTGCCCAGCCCCGGCCTGGCTCTGCTGTGCCCCTAGATAGCCTCTTCCTCCAAGAAGCAAAATTATTCAGCAAACACTTTGCATTCTGCAGAATTCCAGACACACTTTGGCTGGAGACTTTGGCTGAGCCCGAGGGATGTGCCCATCTCTCCTTAGGGAGGAGTGATCAAGTTAGTCGGTAGCTCTGTAGTTCGGTTGGTAGAGAGCTTGCCTGGCATGCACAGTTACCACTGCCTCCCACTGGCAGAATTCCTTGGGGAAGTCAGAGCAAGGGTTGCATTATGGTCAGTCTTCCATAATAGAAGTGAGCTCTGCCGTGCAGAGGAGGCTGAAGTGTAGATTTAGGAGTAAGGCTCAAACCCCATTCAAGGCTCCTAGGATTGTTAGTTGGGCTGTGCCTGCCTTCCCTAAGCTTTTGCTGGAACCGTGCACTGAGTGTTTTCTGTGAATGGTTAACAACATTGAACAGGCCTCCCTCACCCCGACCCCTACCCCAACTCCTTTTTGGCTTCTGCTTTGAGCAGAATGTCAGTCAGCTGCATCTCTTGGGCAGCCTGGGGCTTTGAGGCCTGAAGGAGCCATTCTGTGACCATACCCACTGACTGCTAAGCACAAAGTCAGTTTGAACCAGGCTTTCTGGACACCACCAGCCTCGGGTGAACTGAGAAGAATCTGCAGCTGTTTCTCTGCCCAGACCAGAAGGAGCATTTCCCCTGGTGGCCAGCATGAAGGACTATGCCCTGATTGGTGCAGGGAGCCCTTCTGGCTGTAGATTCTCTACTAGCCTCGATTGTCCTCACAAAGAGAACACAGGAGCAAGGGCTGCCAGAAGCAGATACACCAGGCAGTTGGCAGAGGGCAGAAAGCCAAGGCTGATGGGAAACAGAGGAGAAACTAGGAAACTTGCATAACGGCACCACCCACCTCAAGAACCAAAGGTCTTTAGAATCAAGACCACTACTAGGATTTGGGAGTCTGGGTGCCCTGTGCCTGAGTGCTGTTATAGTAGCAGTCATGGGAGCCGAAGGTCCCAACCCTGAGGAGCTGCAGTTTCCAGCAGATGATTGGTAACACCCCGAGATGCTTGCTGCTTAGAGCTGAGAGTGAGTGCTGGGCTTGCAGAGCAGAGCAGTAAACCTCCAGCTTCAAGGCCTGGAGCAACACCCCTCTGCCTGCTGAGGCTGAAGCCCTATGTCTTTTAGTTTTTCCAACTTGTGGCCTCTGGAGTCTGTCTGTCCCTTCATCATCACGGGCCCCAAGTCTGCCAAATTTCAGAAACTGCTTTCTTCGTACTCATGACATCCTTTTGATATGCTCACTGGCTGCACTGCTGAGGGCCTTGTCCCTGAAGACTGTGTGTGTGTGGGGGGGGGGGGCGGCTTGGTTCTCCACTGTGCACATGTGCTTGGCAACAGTTAACTGCAATACCTGAGCAACCTGTGAGGTGTCACCCTAGTGCTACACGGTGACATTTAAAGCTTGCACATGTGCAGAGTCTGCAGGACAGCCCTCAGACAGGTACAGAGAACCTGAGGATAGAATACCCCAATATGGGGGTGTCACATTCTGTGACTTTTCTTTGAGGGTGTGATGGTTTGTATATGCTCAGCTTAGGGAGCCTGGCACTATTAGAAGGTTTGGCCCTGTTGGAGTAGGCATGTCACTGTGGGTGTGGGCTTTAAGACCTTCACCCTAGTGGCCTGGAAGCCAGTCCACTAGCAGCCTTCAGATGAAGATGTAGAACTATCAGCTCCTCCTGCACCATGCCTGCCTGGACACTGCCATGTTCCCACCTTGATGATAATAGACTGAACCTCTGAACCTATAAGCCAGCCCCAATTAAATGTTGTCCCTATAAGACTTGCCATGGTCATGGTATCTGTTCACAGCAGTAAAACCCTAAGGCAGAAGGGATGCAGGAAATCAGAATATGGTGGGAGAGCATTGTTGAAATTCTGAATGCTGATTATTTTTAAAAGCATTTTTCAGGCCTACAATATATCCTATTAATAAGAACCAGGGCCTTCAATATTAATAAGGACCAAGGCTAGCCTTTGAAACCAGAGAAGAAGAAAGCATAGGAAACTTCCAGAAGCCTTCTTTGCAGTGGTGACCCATGAACTGTTACCCTATCTGGGTTCCCAGTCCACAGAACCCATGGAGTGGAGGCTCACATCCCTGCAGTTGGAGATCTGTCTCCTTGGGGTGGCTTTGTGTTTCTCAGCTTTATTCAAGTTGCCCTCTGCAGAATGCTATGGGGTCCCAGACTGATGGGAACTGATTCTGTGTTGAGAGGCCACTTAAGGAGATCTGACCACAGTAGTCATAACCCCCCTCACCTCCCCCCATATGCATCACAGCAGGCTGCAGTAGGAAGCTCTGAGGCCTCAGTGCCAAGTGATGTGAGAAACCAACCACTAGGCCTGCTCAGGCAGCCAGCCCAGGCCTAGCCTCAGGGTCAATCATCACCTGGGATGCCTTCTATCTTCCTTCAGTTTCAGCTCTCCACCATCTGCCATTCCTTTTTCTCTTCTGCTCTCTGGAAGTCCTCAGCTGCCTTCAGAACTGATGCTGAAGCTCCTCTTGTAGTGACACCAGAGGGCAGCATAGGATGCTCAGCAGACTGGAAGAATAAGCCAGCAGCCTTCAAAGGTGTGTGTGTGTGTGTGTGTGTGTGTGTGTGTGTGTGTGTGTGTGTGTTGTCCGCACCAACCACAACCCAGCCCTTCCTGTACATAAAGGACTTCACTTTATTCACAACATGGAAAGGGACCACTTTGTCCCCAATCTTAGCAGTCCCTCATGCAAATGAAGAACCATATTTGCACCAATCACATGCTTTCTGCTGTTTGGGGGGGATAAAAATGGCTGCTAGAGTTCCCCCAGGCTTGCGATGGTAAAAAGCTTACACATGGGGCTTCAAAGAGTGGCCAAAGCCTTCAGGAGCCCCAGTGCTTTGGCAGCAAACAGCTGCAGTTGGCCTGGAGATTTCATCCATGGAGAGTTCAAAGCAGTAGGTGCTGGCATAAGCCGCCGTCAGGCTGGCTGCTTGGCTGACAGTCTTTGCCCAAGGCAGGCTCTTCAGAAAGACAAGGCGTGCACCGCATGTGACTGGCAGCCTGCTGTGTTGGCTAAGATTAGGTTCAAGTGTGAGGGGAAAGCCCAATGTGGTTAAACAAGATAGCCATTTATCCTGCTCATTCCAAAAGCCACTGGAAAGCTGAATTCCAAGGCCATGGCTGACACATCACAGCGTTGGGGATATCAGCCCCTGTATCTTGTTGAATCAGAGGCTTCTGGTCCCCAAGTTAACCTATGGTTCAAGATGGCTACCATACCTACAGTCATTGCAAAACAAAAGCAACTCCACCCCCCACAACCCACCCCTTGCCCCAGAGCTGGAAAGAACCCAGTCCCTCTCTTTTGAGAATGTGGCTTCCCCATTCCATCCCCCTGACTAGAACTTAGCAGGTGGGCCCCACATCACTCAAGGGAAGTTAGAAAGCATAAGTTTCAATAGTCTTCAGTTAGGAACAGATATGTATCCAACCCCTCTCCAAAAATAAATAAATAAATAAATAAATAAATAAATAAATAAAAATAGGGCTTCTATTACAGTAGGAAATTAAAAAAAAAAAAAAATAGCATATCTGGGAGGAGAACTCTTAGTTCCCTGCAGAAGACTGATTAAAACTAATTTAACTGTGAATTCCAGAAACTGCTCTTGGGGAAGTCCCCCCAGGCCAATTTATGAGGATTTGGAGTTTACTGTTCGTTGTGGCAACACCAAGTCTATCCAGTGCTCGCTGGGCATGAGTGAGCACTCACAAACACGGGCTCCTACAGAAGAGCCCTTCTCCCCGCCGCCTGGAAAGACTGCAGTGGGGTGTTAACAGCTGCAGAGCTTTCAATGCAAAGACAGCCTCCGGGTAACAGCCTCCGGGTGAGCGCCGGACACCAACTAGCTCCGGGTGAGCACGGGGCACCAGCTAGCTCCAGGTCACCCAGCTCCTGCCCTGTGTGACAGTCGGAGAGGGAAGGTCATCTTCTGCTACACATCTCAACCTGCAAGAAGTTTACAACTCACCTTGTTTTGCTTTCCTGTGTGTGAATAGTGTTTGTATTTATTTTTAAAACAAAGAACAGAAAAGCTGGAGAGATGGCTCAGTGGTTTAGAGCAGACTTCTCTTAGAGAGGGCTGATGCCTTCCTTAGTCAGGGTTTCTATAGCTGTGATGGAACACCATGACCCAAAGCAACTTGGGAAGGAAAGGGTTTTATTTTTCTTGTACTTTCATATCACAGTTTATTATCCAAGGTCAGGAGAGGAACTGAAACAGGTTAAGAACCTGGAGGCAGGAGCTGATGCAGAGGCCATGGAGGAGTGCAGCTTACTGGCTTGCTTCTCAAAGCTTGCTCTTATATGGAATCAAGGCCCACCATCCCAGGAGTGTCTCCTCCCACATCTAACATAATTTAAAAAAAAAAAAAAAAAAAAAAAAAAAAGCCCTCCATCTGTCATTCTCAACCTGTGGGTCGTGACCCCTTTGGGGTCAAATGACCTTTTCACAAAGGTCACTTAAGACCATCGGAAAACACAGACATTTACATCATGATTCATAACAGCAAAACAGAGTTATGAAGTAGCAACAAAAATAAGTTAATGGAGGGCACTCCAATGTGAGGAACTGTACTAACATTAGGAAGGTTAAGAACCACCGCCTTACAGGCCTGCCCACAGCCTGATATTACGGAAGCAGTTTTTCATTCGAAGTTTCCTCCTCTCTGATGACTTTAGCTTACGTCAAGTTGACATAAAACTAACCATCATAACTGAGTTCTTTTCCTAGGACCCATTTTGAGCTGCTCACAATGCCCTGCAACTCAAAGGATCCAAAGCCTTCTTCTGGTTTCTGTGGGCAACCCCCTCACCCATGCCCCTACACACACACAGTGTATACCCACACAAACATACATATAGTCACATAAATAAAGATAACTTTTTTAAGTTGGCATCTGCTTCAGCTCTGTGGTGGCTCAACAGCTTGCCCAGTGACAGCTTTGACAAGCCAAGTTTGCTACTGTGATGTCACAGCCTACTCCTCTCAACTACACACACACACACACACACACACTGAACACACTTATGCACACATGTGCACAACCCCTCCACACTCTCCCACATACACATATACACTGATGCACACATGTACTCACATGTACACACACACCCACTCACACACATGCATACACTTATGCACACATTACACACATGTACCCACACCCCCCCACACACCCCCACGCACTCTCTCTCACACACATGCACAGGCATGCGTGCGTGCACACACACAGCAAAGATGTGAATCCAGCTCTGGACTTGACTGCCCGATCCTTGGTGGTTCCAACAGCTACTGTCATTTCAGTGCGAGCAAGCTATCTGCACCTGCAGGCCCAGCTCCCACGTAAGCTACAAGGCACGCTTCTCAGTGTGCCCCCTTGGGAGAAGCTTCTAGAGACTCTGGCAGCTTTGTGGTCTGTCCCTTCACAACCAGGACTGAAGTTCACTGACCATGCCAGGTCATGTGCAATGTCCAGGCTTGTCAATGTCCTGGGCCTGGATCCCAATGGGTCTTCTAGAGCTTTATCATGTGACAAGATGTTAGGGGTCATGCCCTTGGCACCCTCCTGGCCTAAGGGCCAGCCATTGGGGCAGGTAGAGACCCAGCTGAGCTGAGCTGTGACTGCCTTTTGGCTCTGACCACTTGGCTTGGCTATAACCTTAGCAGATCTGCTTAGAGGTCACCAACCACATTGAGTTCCTTTCCACACCAGGCCTTACGAAACACCCTACAGTTCCAGCCCTCTTCGATTTTATTTTTATGTGCATGGGTGTTTTGTCTGCAAGGAGTCTGTGTACCACAAATGTGTCTGGTGCCTGAAGACATCAGAATAGGGCAGATCTCCTGGGATGGCCATTATAGATGGTTTTGAGTCATCACATAGGTGCTGGGAATCAAATTCAGGTCCTTTGCAGGAGCAACCAGTGTTCTTAACCACTGAGTCTCTGCTCCAGCTCACGCCCACCAACCAGCACTTCTAACCACTGAGCCTCCGCTCCAGCCCATGCCCACCAACCAGTGCTAACCACTGAGCCGCCGCCGCTCCAGCCCACACCCAGCACTTTTTTTCCACTGTTCCCGGCAGCTACTACTGTGTTTTCAGTCCACATCCCCGCAGTGTTCGGCACTGGTCCAGAGACTTAGGATGAGTTTCTCTAGCAGGTGACTGGTAGCACACGGCGTCAGATGGGTCTCTTATCCCCTACTTTACAGATGACATTAACTGGAGAGAGGTGGCCCGGGATGATAGCTGAAGGAGCTGAGGTTGGTAGGGACCACAGGCTCCACTACACTGCACTAAACATGGCAGGGTGACCTCAGCTCACTCGAACTCCCTTCTTTCCACATCCGTCTCTTCCCCTCCAAACAGTGACAGTGACCTGCCCCTTACCTTTCCCTGGCAGCCAGTTCTGAGGTCATCCCTTTTGGGGGCCTCCCTTCCACTTATATGGCCCTGCTGTTGAAAGGCACTGGCCCACGCCTACTACTTTTTGCTTTTATTAAAAAATAGATCAAGAAAATATATACACTGCAGCCTTGTGGCCGGGAGGCCGAGAGCTGTGGAGAAGGGACAAAGAGCTGGGCAGGCAGGACCCCAGCAGGACGGTAGAGCTGGGGAGGCAGCAGTCCCAAACTAGAGCACAGGAGGCAAAGGAGAATGGGGGTGACGGACGGGAAGAGGCTGGTAGCCTGGGGTGCAGGTGAGCCTGCCCAGGGGTAAATCCACACGAGTTCCCAACAGCACTCCGCTCCACCCAGGATCTCATCTGTCTCCACAGGCCTCCCCGATGCTTAGGTGCCCACTCAGGCATTGATGGCTTTCCAGCGCTCACTGTCTGTGCTGTTGATACTGCCCGTGTGGCAGGGCATGGAGGCGATGTCATCTAAGTAGGCCACTCCAGCAGAGTCAAACTGTGTGCTGGAGTAGTTGGCTGAGGAGGCCCCCGCAGGCCCTGCAGACTCCACACCCTCACGCCTGGCCACGGCGTAGGGTTGTGGTAGGTGCATGTCTGGCTCTTCAGCCTCGTCCACTTGGCATTTGTAAGAGAACAGGATCTTGGGCTCTGAGCTGGAGAGAGTGCAGAGAAGCCACTGCTGTCAGGAGGGGCAGAGCCAGACAGAGCCTAGTTCATCTGAGAAGCCTAGGTCCCCTGAAGGAACCCTTGACCCAGCAAGATTTACTCTGAAGCTGGTCCCACCCACTCTTGAGAGCTGGGTCAAGAGTTTCTGTACCTCAGCATCCATGGGTGTGTTAGCGCCTCATGGGAGACAATAAACTAAACCCTAGCTTCACCAACCCTGGCCAAGTGTGTCCCCTATGCCTGCAACATATGACTGACTACCCACTCCTGACCCTGGTCACTGTCTTCAGGATAGCTAGACGAGGTTCAATAGAGCAGCAGCCTGTGCACACGGGAGCAGGCAACAGCCTAATACAGCCTCACCTAGGCCTCCCCTGAGATGGTCCATGTCTACCACCCAGCCTTGACAAGACAACAAACCCCTGCCTGCACTCCACCAGATCAGGCCTGGGTGGCAGCCTGTCCTTGTCCCTGCATCCTAGCCTTAGCCATTCCCCACCTGCACCTATACACCAGCTGCTATGGGCCCTCAGGGTCCCTTCCAGGTACATGCTCCCTGAGCACACTCATGCCTGCTTTGCTCCCCTGATGTAGCTCATAGTAGGTGCTTGCTGACACTGGGTAAGGGAACAGCGCTGCCGAATGGCAGCCCTGTCCCTGGGGTGTGCACCTGTCTGTGCGCTGCTCCGTGCCCTCTGTACACTCACCGCTACTGCCATGCACACACAGCAGTTGTAGGTGCAGCCACATTAGAGTGCAGAGGTCTGGCCATCACTTACCCAAAGAAGCCACGGAGGAAGGCCACATAGATGAGTGGTGCGAAGAAGCTGAAGTACAGGAAGGTGGTGGCGTCCACACAGCTGTGGTGGGGAGCAGGTCAGCATGGCCAGGACCCAAAGAAATGAGGACCCCTTCTGCCACAGTGGTGGCCACTTGTACCCCATGCCCACCCCACCCCCATGGTGGCTACCCTCTTACCAGAGCCCCTCAATGATGTTAGCGCAGAGCAGAGCACTCCCCAAACCCTGCAGCAGGTTGAGTGTGGCCAGGATGCCTGCATACACGTAGAAACTCCTCCGTGCTGGGGGGCAAGGGTCATGAGCTTCTGAACCACCCTACCCTTCAGGCCCAGGTATAAACCTTGGGTTTTTGCCCCTTCCCAGGCTCCCCAGATGCAGGCTAGGAGCAGGCCAGTGCCCTCATGCCCCCACTCCAGCAGGTACTCACAGGGCAGGGATACGCGCTCCTTCAGCGGGGTCTTAGGGAGAATTACCACCAGTGAATAGACCTGTAGAGATAGGGGTGACAGGGAGGCCGGGCCGGGCCAGGCTACTTCACCTGCCCCCAGGGAGCACGCCAGACCTCACCAGGAAGAAGAAGCAAGAGCTGACGAGCCAGAACTGCCGGCCGCCATGGCCATAGATGTTGAAATCCTCAGCCGAAAGATGGGAGTCAGGGTACAGGATCTCCAGAGTGCCCTGGAGTAGGCAAGGAGGTCGGCTCATTCCTACCACTGGAGCCTCTCTTGGCTTTCCCTTGCACAGCTCAGGGCTCTCCAGCATGCCAGGCTCCACCCCTGCCTATGCCTCAGCCATGCCCACCCTCCTAACTCCAGGGGCAGTTCAGACCCTGGCTGAGTCCTCTGTGGGCAAAACCTAAGGACAGCCCTAAAAACACAACAACAACACAACAAAACGCCCATAGCATATACTCTCAGGGTGCCTGTCTAGGCACTAGCTAGCTCTCACACATTTCTTAGCCTTCTCAAGGTTCACCTGTAGTCTATGTCTAGGGAAAGCTGGCCCTGCCTAGTCCATGTGACTTCTTGGGAGCACTCCTAGTTTAGAAACATGACCCTTGACTCTACCACCGCATACCTGGGTGACTGAGTAGGCCAGAGACAATACTGTGGTGATAGCCAGTACCCGCTTGATGCTGGACTTGCTCTCTAGGTGACCTGTAAGGGACAGAGGTGAGTCAGCCCTCCTTCTAGGGGCCATCTCTGGGTAGAGAGAGTGGGCCCAGGTCCAAAGACACATACCAAAGGCAAGGCCCAGGATGATCACACTCAGCTCAATGGCCAGCAGGAAGAAGCGGGTGATCTCCCACAGGATCTGGGGCACAGAGAGGCACAGGGTCAACTAAGGGTGGGCTCCACCCAGCCAGACCTCCCTGAGGCTCTCCAACAGGATAAAGATACAGAGGGCACATCATAACCTCCACCAGACTGGCTGCCCCCATGCACCTTGTCAGCAACTGTCGCAGCATCAGAGGCGCTGACTGTCATAGAAACCACAGCCCTGGCAATGCCTACCAGGGCTACCACAAACACCTGCAGGGCAAGAGAAGGACAGAGTATGGTGTCAGGACCAACAAGGCTTCACTTCCGCAGAGTCCACTCAAGAATGGAAGGTTTTAACTAGACAAGGAATGGGGACAGGGAGGGTCTAACACAGGCTTCAGGCATGGACAACTCCACTGCTGCCCAGCCAGCCCCGTCAGATACCTGTGGTTAGAGAACCAGGCAGTTGGGGTTCCGACCAATCCCTGCTGCTTCCCTGCTCTATGACTTTAGGCAAGTGATAGAGGAAAGCCAGCCTCTTCCCATTCCTACCATCAAAGGACACTAGCCTCGCCAGCCTGCCAGTGCCTTGAGGCTATGCCCAACAGCCCCCAGTGCTCCCCAGGTCATGTCTCCCTGCATGCCCACCAACCATTAGTGGGGAGCTCAGAGCCTGACCACAGAAGGGACCAGGGAGCCACTCAGCTACTGGAACAACATCTGAGAGTCTCAGTGTGGGGGTATTCCAGTCAGGCTCCTCTCCTTACAGAAGAAAAGAGCCCCATATCCTGGAATAGGAGTATACCCAGGGAGGTCACCCTTAGAGCCTCTGCCTCATGTACAGGCTTCTTCTTAACCCCAAAACAGTACACATAGGGCCCACCAAAGGCTGAGTCCACAGGCCCTCCCCTCAGGTGAGCCTGCTGCAGACATTACACAAGTGGGGGGATGGAGGACGGAACGTAGCTGCTGTACACAGTTTTCCTCACCCAGCGTCCATTCTGTCCATTCCACCCCTCTATTGCCAGCTCCCCATTTTCCCATAGGATCACCCGCCTTGCTCAGTCAGCATGGTCTACCAACCTGCCCCAACCTTCCCTTTCCTTCCGAGCCTGTTAATGGCTCAGGCATGAATGTGGGATCCTAGGTGGGCCAATCCAAGGACAGGCTAGGCCTCCCGTAGCAGCCAAGAAAAGAGGGGTTCCCTGGTGAGTTCCTGTCTGTCCTTGGCATCATCTCTATAGGGAAAACCAAGTGCAGCAGAGAGCAAGAGGAAGAGCCCCTGCATCCAGCCGTAACAGAAGGCATGTCCATTACAGAAGTTCATTCATTTCCCCTTTGTGCTTAAAGCAGAGGTGGGCTTTTTGTCACTGATGGAAGGAAACTCACCAAGATATAGAAGGTGATAAAAATGGGGCTGGAGGTGACACGGATCTTGGCCCGAGCTAAGGGAAGCTTCCAGAGCAGGAAGGTGAAGAAGAGCACATTGGGAACAAGCAGCAGGAGGTCCCAGTACCGGACCCTGCAGGGGGCACAGAAGGTGGCTCCTAGTTCCCCAGCCCATAACACCCTGACCCCCTGAGAGCCCACCCACAGCCCTCCCTTGGTGGGGCCAGGAGCCCTACCTGGAGGAGCCAATATCCTCATACAGCAGCAGCAGGCATTGGTGGGGCTCGCTGATATTGGATGCTGGGGGCGGTGGCCACGCTGTGCTTCCATTGGCCTCCTGCAGGCTGGCCATTCCACCGGCAGTGGCCCTGAAGACAAGCCCATGTAGTTAGGGCACAGGGCCCTGGCCCTCCTCCCTCAGTCTAAGGCTACCAGGGAAAACCAAACTGGCAGTGCAGAGTGCAAGCCATACTTGGGACTTGATGAGTAGGAGGCTGGGAGAAGGCTGAGGGGGCTCTTAGCTCCATACAGGGCCTGTTCCCTCCTCTCAGGCTCTGCCTTAAGCCTCTGCCCCTGATAGCCACACAAGCCACCTCCAGCTCCTGAGCATCAGAGAGCAATGACAGGTACCATCCAAATTGTCCTTCCAGCCTCCAGAGATAAAGGAGCTCAGAGCATGGTCCCCACCCTGCTTCTGCTGCTTGGCCTCCTGGTGCTTCAGTGTCCCCTCTGGACTAGCACTGAGACCAGTATTTTCTTGGTGAGGCCTTGGTGATGCTTCAGCAGGTCTGTATTGGGAAGGCTGAGTGATACGGCTCCCAACCCCACCTTGTAAAACCCACCCACCATCTGGTCTGAGGCCACACAGCCACTAAGGTCTTCAAAGGAACCCAGGACCTTCTCTGCTGCACTGGAAAAGCAGCTGCAGGTGGAAGGGACACCTGAAGCACAGGGGTCTCTAGGTACAAAGAGGCTCAAAGAGGTCATCTGAGAAGGCTGGGCTCCCCAGAGAAGCTGGAGACCAGAGTAGCCCAGAGGCCAGTGTCTCTGTGACAATGTGAGGAGGAAAGTCTGACATTCAGTCCGAAAGACCAGAGAGCTCATGATCTGAGGTCTGAGGAATGCCTTGGAGGGAGGGGACTAATGGTGGCCAAAAAACCCTAGATGAGGAATCTTGGTGAGAGGGCTGTGAAGGGATGGTAGTGGGGACTCCTGCTGGACAAGCTGAGCCTCAGGACTCATGGGTGACAGTATTCTGGTCAGTGATCTGAAGGAAATCACCTCTATCCAAAACAGCCAGGAGCTAGGCAAGGGTTGTACACGGGTGAAGCAGTGTCAGCTCTTGACCACAAGATGGCAGTAGAAAGAATGAGCCTGAACTGCGGTAAAATGAATGGGCCTCCTGAATGTGACGTGTATGGATCCAGACTCATACACGTGACCGATACAGAAACAGGCTGGGATTGACTCTGCAGACGGGGTGGCACACTATGTCCCAGACACTCCACCTAGACGTGGGCGCACTATCTTGTATACTACCAGGAATGCTTCAGAAATCTTTTCAGAGGAAAAGATTTTCAGAGGCTTAGTGACCTGTCTGTGGCAGGAGTGGCAAGGAGCTTGGTGCCCCCTGCTTGGTGTCAGCGGTAGCACCGTGGGTTCACTAACTAAGCAGCACCAGGAAGAGGCAGGGCTTGGGGGGCTTGGGGACATTCTCGGTTTGCCAGGGTTATTACACTCCAGTGCTGTCTCTGCTGAAAGGGACAGGAAACCTCTAAGCAGCCAGCCAAGACCCTGTCCCCAGCCTTTTCCAATCTGGTACACCTCCAGCTTTCTGAGGGGAAGACCAAGGAGGGAAAGTAAGTCCCTGGTTCCTAGTGGGACGTCCCCAAAAGAAGCTGGCTTTTCCTGACACCAGCAAAGGTGAACAGAGCCTTATCCTTCACTCATGCACCATTGCCCAGCAGATCTGACCACATGGTTAGTATAACCAGCAACTCACTGAGCTGCTCAGATGTGGGAGCGCCAGGGCAGGCAAGGCCTACCCTCCTGAGGTCTTCCTCCCAAGGATAGGGGTGGGGGTGGAGACACAAACCCTTTTTAAGTGCTGAGAAGACAGTGCAGTGGGTCACTAGGACAGGAACACACACCACACAGACATGTCTCCAGGATCCACACTCCTTACCAGCAGAACCCTGGATTTCAGTCTGCTCTCCTCAGCTTCCCTTGAAGGAGGGACTGGCCACGTGGACACCAGCAGAATGCAACTCGCCAGTTTCAGGTCGTGCCCTTCTTCCTTCCTGTTAGCTGGAATATGGATGTGATGGTAGGAACAAGAGCAGCCATGTTAGACCTTGAGATAGAAGTAGGTCTCTCCATGCATGCCCAAGGGTGCTTCCACAAACAAGACAATACGGTTTTCTATCTAGTTATCATGGCCTTGCTCCACAGTTAAGGTTGAATTCCAGGGAACATAGGAAGGTTGATTTGGGTTGGTGTTCTGTCAAGAGGACACATGACCGAGGAGTCAGCCTTGGAAAACTCTAGATAAAGAGCATTCCTTAGAGAGAACAGTGAATACAAAAGCTCTGAGGTAGAAACAGACCTGGCCAAAGACCAAAAAGAATAGGTCAGGGCAGCTGGAAAGATCAACACGGTTGGTAAGGCTGGGTCAGATGGGGTAGCACACCTATACCATGATTTCAATAGATTTCACTCTCAGTACTGAAGAGGGTCTTTCCAAAGAGGTGACAAGACGCCACGTCATATGGGCAGGGTCCCTTAGGCCACTGCAGAGAATGGACAGGCCTCGGTGAGGCAGGAAGGAGGTACAGCAGCAGGTCCGAGAAGGTGGGATAGGGTCAGGCAGCCAAATGGCCCGCTTTCCCGAGGGTGCTCGGCATGCCTGCTGTCCACAGGTTTAGATGGATTAACTCCGTACAGCACAAATGTCAGGAAGTGCGAGTATATCCAAATCTGGCCAACCAGCACCCTGGCCAGTGAGTACCCTGCTGAGGTCAGCAGGCCAAGTGTGACTCTGGGCTGGGGCCCTAGAGAGAAAGCTCACACAGGGCAGAGCCACAAGGTGGATGCAGAGAGAAACACTGAACTCCTAGTAACCCCTGGATTCAGCCACAGGACACCCATTCTTTTCAATCATAAGACTGCCGGGTCCCCTTCACTACCAGGGTGTTTGAGTTTGGCCTCTCAATTTCCCAAATATATCAGATGTTTACTGATTTTGCATTGCCGGACACTGGACCTAAGCTAGGCAAGAAGTGGATACTGACCTACGTCCCCAAGCCTCCTTTTGAGACAGGGTCTCCCTATGTTGCCCATGTTGCCCAGCCTTGAACCTGTGATCCTCCTGTCCCAACTTCCTAATAGCTAGATAACAACAGGCTTGTGTCCCCAGGTCTGGTTCCCATTTCTTGTAGGTTAAGGAATTTGCAAGCCAGACTAGGATGGCATCCCTGCCTCCTACTTGCAGTGACCTTTGGTGAGTCACTTCCCTTCTGAGAGTCACAGGGACAATCACAGCTACCTAGCAAGTTGTTATGACAGTCAGAAAAAAAAAAAAAAAAAAAAAGTCAAGCTGTGAAAATGTCAACCAAGGGGCCACAGAGATGGCTCAGCGGTTAAGGGCACTGGCTGCTCTTCCAGAGGTCCTGAGTTCAATTCCCAGCAACCACATTTGTAATGGGATCTGCATGTAGGTGTATATGCAGACAGAACACTCATATACATGAGAGAAAGAAAGAAAGAAAGAAAGAAAGAAAGAAAGAAAGAAAGAAAGAAAGAAAACGTCTGCAGAAGCCACACAAGCAGCAGATTGAGGGTATAAACACAGGGTGAGGGTAGAGGTCTGCCCATGGTTTCCGGTAGGAAAGGGGGACTAGAGGTGTGAGCTGCCACCTATGACACTCCTCTGTAGGATTGGGAACCCATCTTTAGGAGTCACAATGTTCAGCTGTTTCCTCCCGAGCCTGACATCCTGGCCAGTTCTATACCTAGCCAGGCACTCCTTTCTACCTGAGCGAGTAGACAAACTCCCGACCTGAATCACTCCTGCTTTAGCAGTACTGGGGCTGGGAGGCAGTAACCACATTGTACTTGCCGTGACTGTGCTCCGGAAATAATTGAAGTACTGATAACAAACACATTAGGACACTCTTCCAGCACATAGGCTCTGTGCCCTGTGCTTCCTTCCTAGGGACACTGGACAAGCACCATTAGGGTCCCAATCAAAGAAGAGCAGGCATGGCCCAGGAGACCCACAGACCCCACCCTCTATCCTAGGGCCCTTCTCCCCCAGATCTTCTGGCCTTGGGCACATGCAGTGATAGAGAAGTGAAAGGAGCTGGCCCACCAGGAAAAGAGGAAGGAGAGGGGACTGCCTGGGACAAAGAAGGGCTGCGACATCTTGCAGGAGCAGCAGAGCATCTTGGGAGAGCCCAGGCCTCTGAGGACCAGGGAACTGAGGCAAGGTTTCTTCTATCGGTGAACCTGAAAGGCAGCTCTGACCTCCGAGCATTCTCCAGAGGCCAGGCTCCTGCCCACGACTCAAGCCTTCCTCCTACCCTTTGTGGCTAGCCTGCTGGGCCCAGGTGGAACCTATTCTGATACCTCCAGACACCTCCCCAAGGGCCTTCTCTCCCTGCCCTGGGAGAGGTTGAGAGAGCTTGTCTTTTCCATCTGTGCAATGGGATTGCTCAAACTTTCTGAGCTCTTATGTGGGATCCCTAGCCAGTAGAAGGGTAGCAGTGCAAACAGCCCCCCAAAACTTTTCTCCCTTACTTCCTAGGCTGCTAAGCCTTAGATCTAAGTCTAGCTGCAGAGTAGCATAGGAAATCCCCAGAGGATAGAGGCTAAGTTCAACGCCTCTCTCTCTGAATCTGTCAGCCTTGGTGATAGAGAAGAGACTCTGTCCTAAGAGGCCACCGTGGACAACAGGAAGAAGGGATGGTCCGGGTGACCTGCTCTCTGCCTCCTAACAATCCTTCTTGCCCTTCTTTAGTCACCAACGTATATCTCACCTACCTCAGAGGCCTTTGTGCTTGCTCACCTTCCCCCAGCTTGACCTCATCATTTGATACCTCCCTCTCCAAATGGACTTTAGTATCTCTAGCCCACCTGGGTGTTGTTCTTTCAACAACACTTGCCCCAGGCTAGCCTCCAACTCTGCAAATAGCCAAGGTAGGTCTTGAACTTCCCATTCCCCCTACCTCCACCTCCTGATTCCTCCACCACCACCCACTTCTTTGGTGTGCTGTTTATAGAACTAGGACTCCATCGGCAGCAGGTGTATTTACATGCTTTGTGTCTGTCTGTCCTAGGTCTTGTGACCTAACCCTCTAGAACAGATAAGATCTCATAAAATGCTATGACGCGCACACATTTCCAGCACAATGCAACCGAGCTGGACAAGGACTGGGGGGTCTGTACCCCAGACCCCACCACCCCCTCCTCGTTACGGAGCTAAGAGGAGTTGTCCTTCCTTCCGCAAGGCCAGGAAGGCAGAGGCAGAGCATGGGCTGTCCTTTCCGGCTGCCGCCGAGCTCTGGCTGCACCCGGAGCTGCGGGTGTCCAGCTCCATATCGTGACCGCTAGGGTCCCCAGAAACTTCTCAAAGGTTGTCTTGCGGCTGTACCCCAAGTGGCACGGGGACAGAAGGAGACGGTAGGCCCGAGCCCGAAGAAGGAGCAGGATAGGGCCTCCTCGCTAGCTTGGCGGAGCAGGAGATGGGGACTCGGCCGCGCTTACCTGAGAGCTGGGCTGCGCAGGCCCCGGGACTCCGACCCCTCAGAGGTAGCGAGAACCGGGGAGCGTCGCGCAAGAGGCGCAGCTGAGGTTTTATGTGGGTCGGTCGTAGGAGGCCAGACGCCGCCCGCGCTCAGGACTCACGGGACCCGCGGACTTGCCTAGTCCTCCCCTGGCAGCGCGGCGACTAGCAGGCGCCTTGGCTAGTGTTTTTCGTCTAAGCAAAACTGTGAAAACAGTCACAACCCCTGTTTGTGGCACTCATCCCCGCCTCCCGGCCTCCAGCAGCCTATCGCAATGGGATCCCACCCACAGGGGTGGAACAGACCAATGAAATTCCTCAGGGGAGTGAGACGGCCCGCGGAGCTCTTAAAGGGACTGCAGTCGACTCGAAGCCAAGTGTGGGTGACAGAAACTTCAAACGGGGCAATTTTTTTCTGCACAGCTCATCCCTAAAGCCTTTTGGGAAGCGCACGGAGCACGCTCTGTCTTTGCCCCGCATCTTCCTGCGGTCAGCTCTGGTCCTCTGACCGGGTCGCCCTGTATCTTTGAGGGTGGAGCCTAAAGGACTGGCGCCCCATAATAGTGACCTCTGGTCACCTGGACCGGGAAGGAGGGAAGGGAAGGCATCTCTTCCTCGGACGCCGTCTGCTTGCCCACTTCAAAGGGATCTGGTGTTTACAGGGCTCCAGTCCCGGTCTCAGTCACCCTGAAGACTGGGTGCTATTAGTCGCGTTTTGCAGAAGAAACCTGACATTTCTTGAAGGGGTTAAGGGAATGAGACCAAAGTCGTCGGGCTAGGAAGTGGCCAAACCAGATCTCCTGCTTTAGCAGGTGCCTTCCAGAGGGACAGTCTTCCCTGACTGTCGCCTTCCCACCCACCTACCCCTCAGGCGCCTCTGTGGTGTGCGACACCCCCAGGGCAACTTGAAGGCCTCATCTCTGGTCATCTGCTTACCTGTGCACCTTTGGCCAGCCACAGGATCTTCCCTATAGGCCTTGTATATTCAAACTTGTGGTTGGGCCTTTCTCTCTGCATGCATCCTCAGGCCTGGCTTCTCAGATTATCTCTTCATAGAGAGCTTCCTGGTCTCTTCCTCAAGAGATGGTGTTGACATGCCTGCCCCTTCTCAGGCATGGGGGTAGGAGCACAGTATGTCTCAGCAACACCTTAAGAGGTGATTCAGTGCTGGCTAAAGGTATAGGCACCTGTTTTTTACAGGATCCCAGGATTGCCCTGTTTTGGGCACAGTGGGACTGGGATGAGCCTGGACCTCTTTGTGATTGGTATGAGACTTAGCTTCCCTGAGACTTCCAGGTTGGGCCCATTTGTCAGTTTTGATCTTAGTCACAGAAGCTGGCTCTGCCTGCCTGCCTGCCTACAAGCTCTGTAACAGCTGGGCAGTGGTGGTGCACGCCTTTAATCCCAGCACTTGGGAGGCAGAGGCAGGTGGATTTCTGAGTTCGAGGCCAGCCTGGTCTACAGAGTGAGTTCCAGGACAGCCAAGGCTATACAGAGAAACCCCGTCTCCAAAAACCAAAACCAAACAAACAAACAAGCTCTGTAACAGCCACAGTGAAAAACACCAAGAAATCCAAACTTCCTGCCAAGAGAATACAGTGCCCTGCTTAGGAATAATGGCAAAAACATGTCCTAGGCTCTCCTTGACCTCCAGGGGTCAGAAAGGCCACAGGAATTGAACTCAGGGCTTCTAAAGGCAGTGAATGCTCATAACCACTAAGCTGTTTCTCCAGCACCTGTCTCCAAGCCCCACTATCAATCACAAGGGCCTAGGTACTAAGCAAACAGGGTGTGGTGGGGTGACATGCTTGTAATACCAGTGCTCTAGAGGCTGAGACAGAAATATTGTCTCAAGTTTGAGACTAACCAGGGCTATGTCTCAGAAAAACAGTAACAGCGTGTTACTCTGCATTTCACACTCTGGACTTTGGGGCTCTAAGGGTAGGTGTCTGGGAGAGTCTATGGCGTTTGTTGAGTAATGGAAGTCATCAAATGCCTCTTCCCTCTGGCAGCAGAGGCAATGACTCTTCTATCCCTCCTTCGTGGTGTCCTCTACACACAGGACAGTGTGGCATCCAGGGAGTCACATGAATGGGGATCTGTCAGGTAGTGTTCCGCCTTGCACCAGTGCCAGGTGTGGACAGCTGTGCCAGTCTTGAGAACCCAAAGCATGTTGGGACACTGGGACCCTCCCTATGTCAATTTCACTCGATGTTCTGATCTTTAAAAATTACAAACCACACACACCTCTTTCCATCTCATTATGGTAAAGGGCTTGAAGGCTTGAAGGGGCCTAAGGGCTTATGGTAGACACAACCAGCTTTTCAAAAAACATATCCTATTATGGTGGTATAATATGCTTTTTTTTATTCTTTTATTATTTATTTTTGAGTCTCTGGCATATAGATGCAGTACCTTCCTGCGTCTGAATGCTGCTCTGGGTAGCACAGTGGCATCCGGCTTCGAGGGGGAGCTCCAGCAGGAAAGTGGTTGTGGATTCCCGCCTCAGAAGCCATACTAGTAGCCTATGTCCCTAAGACATGCGTTAGCACCTAGGGGTATCTCTTGTACATTAAGGCCTGCAGATCCCACCTTCTGAGCTTCCTTCCTGATTTCCTCTCTGCCCTATTCTAGGTTCTGTATAGAGTTATTTATGTTGTGCATACAGCAGAAGTCCCATCCTGTCCTGTGGCTGAGAACCAGATGCCTAGGACTATAGGAACAGTAGCGGCCCTCTCACTGGAAACATCCAGCCTGTCTCTGCCCACCTCACCAAGTGGCAGTTACTGGTTCATCCTACACCTCGATCCCACAAAACCCTCAGGTGACCTCATGTTAGGACAGACTGCTAATCTGCAGTCTGAGCCTGGGCGTTACAAGCTGCGAACCAAGGGAGTGGTAGTCTCTAATATACTCTCCTGCCTGCACTCTTCTTCACCATGCACCGCGTCCTTTCCACCTGGGACATCCTTCTCCTCTGTATCTTTATTCAGGAAGAAAACAGTTTTCGTTGCATCAGGTGGCCATACCGACACCAAGGTCACACGCTAGAAGGCTGGATTGGTCCTCAGAGCCACCAGTGACCCAAAGTCCCGCTTTGTCGCCTTAGCGTGATAAACTCTGAAGGGTTAATTAAGCCTAGGTGTACAGGAGGCGTGGGCTCGGGGTTTTGAAAGCTGTGGGAGGGTTTCCAGGGAGCAGGGCGGGGCTTCATGGTGTGGGCGTGCCCAAACATTCTAGCCCTCCTTCCGCCCTAGACGTGGTGACGCCTGGTTCCTCCTGGCGCTTCCCGGGCAAGGGCGGGTCACGTGATCTAGTTTTCGCGCGAAAACCGGTGGCAGCTGGTGCGGTGGAGCTAGCGCAGGCATGGCGGTGAGGAACGGGCTGATCCTGGGCGGGCGGTATTCAGTGGTCTCGGCTTGCTTGGCCGGTATCTACCTCCAGTGGCAGGCCTGATTGCGGGGCTACCTGCGCCAGGCTGGGACGGATCGCCTCTGCTCCTCTCATGTGTCCTTAGGCTCCGGGTCTCCACGCACATTTGGTGGTGAGGTTGCAGGAAATGGAACCCAGAACCTCGCGCCTGTAGGGAAAGCAGGCTACCACGTAGCTGCATGCACCCCTACTCTCTTGAGTGTCTTATAGCTGGTCGGTGGAGGCTTGTGCCTTTAATCCCAGCACTAGGGAGCCAGAGGCAGACGGATTTTTGAGTTCTACTGAGAGAGTTCCAGGACAGCCGGACTACACAGAGAAGCCCTGTCTCGAAAAGAAAGAACTAGAAAGGGTCTCACTAAGTAACCGAGGCTGGTCTTGAACTTGCTCTGTAGTGCGGGTTAGCCTTGAACTTGGCGATCCTCAGGCTTTAGCCTCTAGGTATTCTGGATTACATGCCTATGACATCAGGCCTGGCCTTCCTACTCTTACTGTTAGCGTTCTCGTGACTCATTAAAGGTTAAAGGTCTGTTCTTTCCACCATTCAGTTCTAGAATAGTGTTCCTTGATGCCTCTTTATCTTCACCTTTTGTTTCAGCGCCCAGCATATTGTGGGGTTTGGGGTGAGTGGGGTGTAGAAGTAGATTATAAAAAACTACATCATTCCCGGGTTTTTCATAAGCGAGCCACGGAGTGATCTGAGGGTCTTCTCTGTCCTTGAGAACAATTCCTAGTATCCAGGAGACAGACTGTGGGAAGGCCCTGTGTTAACCAGGAGGCTGTCAGCCTGTGTCTCTCCAGTGTCTGATGGCAGACTCTTCTCTCTTGCAGGAGTCTTCTGAGTCCTTCTCGGCAGCATCTAGCCCTGCCCCTCAGCGGCGACGGATAGGCGATCCCCTCACATCCAGTCCAGGCCGCAGCTCCAGACGTGCCGATGCCCTTACCTCCAGCCCTGGCAGAGACCTCCCTCCATTTGAGGATGAGTCCGAGGGGCTGCTGGGCACGGAGGGTCCCATGGAAGAAGAAGAGGATGGAGA
This sequence comes from Arvicanthis niloticus, assembly GCF_011762505.2. Classification (NCBI taxonomy): domain Eukaryota; kingdom Metazoa; phylum Chordata; class Mammalia; order Rodentia; family Muridae; genus Arvicanthis; species Arvicanthis niloticus. The sequence continues at coordinate 28,407,128 of NC_047666.1, read as the reverse complement.
GGAACTCATTGGTGACGGCATGGAGAGGTATTTTCAGTCTAGGCTGTAGTTAGGTGGCTTAGCAGAAAGACAGCTCCTGTCTGGTGGCCTGGCCTTGGGGACCCATGAGTGTATGAACCAACCCGGTGACTTTGCCTTTGAATGTGGCTTGGTTGGGGGTGTGTGTGTGTTCATCAGCCACTGTGAAGATGCTTTAGCTCACTGTCTACAGTTCAGACTAGACGCTAAGGCTCCAGCTCAGGAGACAGGGACCCATAGAGTCTGATCTGAAGAGCCCCCTAAAGGGTGGTGCCAACTCAGAAGATGATTTAGTCAGCAAACCGCACCCAGCCTGCATCAGGCTCTGGGTCACAAGTGTTGAGGTTTGTAAGCAGACATACAGAAGCTGACTGAGACTGTTAGGAAACAGTGTAAACTTTGCCAGCAGGCCAGTTATAGCCTTACCAGCCTTATACCTGGGATGTGGTACCAGTTACGTGACCACTTAGGAGCCTTGTGCCACCTTCCCTGTGTCCGTTTCCATGGGGGATATCTAAGGGGTGTGAGCCATCACGGGGACTGTCATGGCCTCTCTGCACCATTTTGTTCTTTGCTGTAAACACTGCCAGGCTAGGTATGAAGAGACTAGGTCCGTCATGTGTGTCCATGTACAGGAGGTGTGCATACAGGTCACCCTGGGCTCAGGGTCAAGGGCCTCCCTGCACACCTGCTCACAGGGGCGTCCTGCGCCACCTCCTCTCTTATTCTTGGGTTTGTACCTCTTCATGTTTGGTTGTTTTTGTTGTTGTTTTTCGAGACAAGGTTTCACTGCGTATCTCTGACTGTTCTGGGAACTTAACCAACACTGCCTGGCTTTATAACCCCTTTAAAGTAAGAGACACTTTGGAGATGTCTGAGGACTATCTAACTTAGGAAAGAGGCTAACTTCTATATTGTAAGCCTTATTCCTAGAAGAGTACAGTGCAGGGTCGGTCTGGGCAAGCTTTCTGAGTGCCATTTTTATCACCCACTGTGGTCTCTTCTGCCTGTTCCCAGTGCTATTCATATTCCCAGAAGTGGCATCACAGTGTTCATCCTTTTGTGCAAACATTTCACTCTGCAGTATTCTCAGAAGTTCAGGTGTTTTTTTGTTTTTTTTTTTTTTTTTAATGTATTGAGTGTTTTTATGCCTATGCCTGCATAGACCAGAAGACGGCATCAGACCCCATGAAACTGGAATTAACATGGTTGTGAGCTACCAAGTGGGTGCAAGAGCAGCCATTTTTTTAAATGTCTTAACTTTTGTTTTAATGCTTCATGATACCACTTATTGTGTGTTTGTGTGTGGGTGCACGTGCCATGGCACGCATTTGCAGGTCAGAGGACAGCTTGCTGGAGTTGAAGTTTGACGAAACCCAGATTGTGTGGTTTGTTAGTTCTGTAGATTAACTAGAATCTGACTGAGTGCTTCAGGTGACTGAGATCCTTTAAGGGTCTGAACAGACTTTTCTCAGAAGCCGTTACATTCTGTATAGAACCAGCCTGCACTTCTGCCTGCTTTGCCTTTGGTGTTAGGAAACTGTTCTGAGAGGATGGTTTGAGAACATTGGCCAGAGGACAGAGCAGCTTTGCCAGTCACCCTGAAGAAGGGAGAACTCTGGGAGTTTGTTTCTCTGGCAGCTGCCCGCTCCTGTGGGTAAGTCGTGTGGCACCGAGGAAAGAGCCTGCAGCCTCTTCGTTTGTCCCTTAGTCCTGATGATAAAATCACGTCACCCCTCAAAGATGAGATGGCGCTGCCTTGAGGTGACTCTGGGACTCATCTGGCATCGTAGGGAAGCTGGGCCTGACTCTGTGCTTCCTTCTACCTAAGGAGTGGTCACCTGCAAAGAGGCTGCTCAGCCAGTTGAGCCAGTGGGCGTGAGCTCTTCAGGCGGCCAGTCTGGCTGGGTTGTGTTCAGCTGGGGTGAAGACAGATTGGGAGGGTGTGATCCCTGGACACACTAGGATCCGCTCTCTGACCTTTTTGGTGTCAAGGTCTTGGCTTCCTCTAATTCTGTTTTATTTTCTTCTCAAATTTTAAGAAATTATTTGTTTATGTGCATTGGTGTTTTGCTTGAGGGTATCAGGTCCCCTGGAACTGGAGTTACACAGTTGTGAGCTACTGGGAATTGAACCCAGGTCTTCCTGTCTCCGGCCTCCTAGCTCCATTTTCTTAGTGGGAGTTAGGAATTCTTTGGAGGTCCCCCATTAAAAAAAAAACAAAAACAAAACCCAAAAAAACAAAAACAAAAAACCAAACTTGTGTATACTTGGGTGTCTGGTGTGTGTGCTCATGAGTGTGTAGGTGCCCGCAGAAGCCAGAGGTGTCAGATCCCTGCCTGAAGTTGGAGTTGTTCAGCTTTGGAGCTGCGTGATCTGAGAACTGGAAACTCAGGTCCTGCCGAGCCCTCTCTCCAGCCCAGCCCCTCAGTTGTAAATACACAACAAAGTGTCTTCTCCAGTTTCAGTGTGTGGCTCAGTGTCGTTCAGCTGCATCATTCCACCAGAACTTTTTTTTCTTCTCAAAACTGAATCTCCCCAAAACACTGACTCCATCCCCTTTGCCTGTCTTTCTGGGTCTGACCGCTCTAGACTGCATGGGAGTGGTATGGCTTAATCCATTGGTAAAATGTCAAGATTCACAGGGTGGTGGTGGTGCACACCTTTAATCCCAGCACTTGGGAGGCAGAGGCAGGTGGATTTCTGAGTTCGAGGCCAGCCTGGTCTACAGAGTGAGTTCCAGGACAGCCTGAGCTACACAGAGAAATCCTGTCTCGAAAAACCAAAAAAAAAAAAAAAAAAAAAGACAAGATTCATCCATGCAACTTCACCTGTCAGAGTTTCCTTCTGTTTTAAGGTTGAGTGATAATCTACATTGATAATCTACCCTGCAAGTTTTTCCATTGGCCACCCTGGGATGCTATCGCTAACTCCTTTAAAGTTTGGTTCTCTATGTAGTCTTGACTGGCCTCAAACTCTCAGATCTGCCTGAGGGCCTCCTAGCTACTGGGAGTAAGGGTGCACACTACTGCACCCGGCTAAAAAAATTTTTTTGTTTTGTTTTTTTCGAGACTGGGTTTCTCTGTGTAGTCCTGGCTGTCCTGGAACTCACTCTGTAGACCAGGCTGGCCTTGAACTCAGAAATCCGCCTGCCTCTGCCTCCCAAATGCTGGGATTAAAGGCTTTGTTTTGTTTTTAATTTAAAAAGTTATTTTATGTATGTGGGTGTTTCTGTGGGTATGTACATTTGAAAGTGCAGGTGCCCAGTATGGGTGCTGGGAGTTGAATTCTCATTCTCTGCAAGAGCAGTTTGTGAGCTAGGCACAGCGGCACAAGCACACAGCTTTCATCTCAGCACTTGGGAGGCAAAAGAGTAGTATATTGATCTTAGCCACTGAACCATCTCTAGCTCTAGCTCCAGATGTGTTCACACTGTTTTTTGTTTGTTTGTTTGTTTGTTTTTTGGTTTTTGGTTTTTGGTTTTTTTTTCTGTTTCCCCGAGACAGGGTTTCTCTGTGTAGTCCTGGCTGTCCTGGAACTCACTCTGTAGACCAGGCTGGCCTCGAACTCAGAAATCCGCCTGTCTCTGCCTCCCAAGTGCTGGGATTAAAGGCGTGCCCCACCACCGCCCGGCCGTGTTCATACTGTTGACAGGAGAATTGGTTAGCTAGTTAGTACCTTACATTTCCACTGGGGTTGTGGAATTCTAGAGATTCTTGTAGTTTCTATCCTGTGTCATGAGTCCCCCATTTCCTCCCTGGCTGTAACAGTTTCATGCTTTCTAGTTTCTGATGAAAATGGTGCCAATTGGAAATCGTAAAACGACCTTATTTGATACTTTGTTTTTCTCAAGATCAGGTTGGGAGACTACATATAGGGGAAGCGTTGGCCGCATCCATCATGTACCACCAGCAGGTGGCGCTGTGCACGTGGGACTTGCTCTCCTGCCCAGACTCACATGGCTGTGTACCTCATGCTCTCAGACAGACCCCCTTTTCCATCCTGGGGCCTTGTGCCTCCTTATGGAGTCCCTAAATCATATTCTTCAAACTTGCAAACTTACTGTTTGCAGCTGTCCAGCGAGGACCTTATAAGCCTGTGGAGCAGACCTAATTCTCAGATGGGTTGTTTGGGGGATTCATTGTCCACTGTTGGTCTCTTGCAGAGACTACCGTCCCATTCCAGAGCTCGATGTCTACGAGGCAGAGGGATTGGCCCTGGATGATGAAGATGTGGAAGAGCTGACAGCCAGTCAGAGGGAGGCAGCTGAGCGGGCCATGAGACAGCGGGACCGGGAGGCTGGCAGAGGCCTGGGACGCATGCGCCGGGGGCTGCTGTACGGTATGTGTGGTGGGCATCCCAAAGGTTCTGCATGGACCTCCAAAGCCCTGGGTGCGGGGAAGACATGAGCGGCAAGTGTTGTGCAAAGGATGCTGGGAGAGGCTTGCTCAAAGGGATGCCTTGCTACCCAAGACAGCGATGAGGAAGATGAGGAGCGGCCTGCCCGTAAGCGTCGCCACGTAGAGCGTGCCACCGAGGACGGTGAGGAGGATGAGGAGATGATTGAAAGTATTGAGAACCTGGAGGACCTCAAGGGCCACTCGGTGCGCGAGTGGGTGAGCATGGCAGGGCCCAGGCTGGAGATCCACCACCGCTTCAAGAACTTCCTGCGCACCCACGTGGACAGCCACGGCCACAATGTCTTCAAGGAACGCATCAGTGATATGTGCAAAGGTATGTCCTTGATGGCCTACGGTCACATCCTGGTTCAGTCTCGGCACTAAGGGGTGAAGGCGGCTTCCGTACCCTGCTGGCTTTGTTGTACCACACTGAACACAAAATGTACAGGAACATTTGGTGACAAGGACAGAACCCAAGGAACCCAAGGTCTCTTACATCTGCACCGGAGCTAGGCTGTTTGGGGACATGCTTAAAAATGTATTGCTACCCTGTTTTGGTTTTTCGAGGGATTTGTTTGTTTTGGGGGGGTGTTTTTTGTTTGTTTGGGGTTGTTGGTTTTGGGGGGGTTGTTGGTTTGGGGTTGTTGGTTTGGGGGGGGTTGTTTGTTGGTTTTTGGTTTGGTTTGGTTTGGTTAATTGGTTGGTTTTTGCAGAATCAGGTTGAACCCAGGGCCTAACATATTCTAAGCAAGTGTTCTCCCACTGAGCCACTTCCCAGCTTGGGCGTTTCAACTTTGATCCAAAAATGGTAGCATTTCTGTGGGACAGCATTGGCATTACAGGGTCTGACAGCTCTGGCAGCCCCTCCAGCATGGCTGTAACTCTTCTGTAGTTTCTCTGTGGCCCGCGGCACACTGCTCTGTAGTCCAATGGCTCTATTCCTCCTGGAAATGACAGCCTCAGAGATTTGTATGCTGTTAATATTATAACTTGGGTCTCCGTTACACAGCCACAGGTAGTGGGCCTAGGGTGCAAACTGGACTTTCTGGCCCTCTCAGGTTTAGTTTGGGTGGAGGGGTGTGGCCAGCAGGGATCTAAGATGTTAGCTACCTTCATTGCCCTGACTATGTCATCAGTCCCACCCACCATCCTCCTTAGAGAACCGGGAGAGTTTGGTGGTGAATTATGAAGACCTGGCAGCCCGAGAACATGTGTTGGCATACTTCCTACCCGAGGCACCCGCGGAGCTGCTGCAGATCTTTGATGAGGCTGCCCTGGAGGTCGTGCTGGCCATGTACCCTAAATATGACCGCATCACCAACCACATTCATGTGCGCATCTCCCACCTGCCTCTGGTGGAGGAACTGCGTTCACTGAGGTGAGCAGAGGGAGAGAGCAGGGCCTCGTTCAGAGAGTGGTGAAGGAAGTAGCCCCATAGCCTCTGTTGTGCTCGTTCCCTCTCAACACAGGCAGCTGCACCTGAACCAGCTGATCCGAACCAGCGGCGTGGTGACCAGCTGCACCGGAGTCCTGCCCCAGCTCAGCATGGTCAAGTATAACTGTAGCAAGTGCAGCTTTATACTGGGACCTTTCTGCCAGTCTCAGAACCAGGAGGTGAAGCCTGGCTCCTGCCCCGAGTGCCAGTCAACTGGGCCCTTTGAGATCAACATGGAGGAGGTAAGTAACAGACCTGCCACGCTGTCTTTAGTGTGCCAGACCTATCCCATCTATGGGGCCAGAAGACTCTGAGGCAGTTAAACATGGCAGAATGAACTAGATTGGCCCCATGTCTTCAGGAACTCCGTATATTTGAAGCTAGGTGATCCTGTTTGGTGTGTCCATATTTGTGACCTCTAAAGATATGGGCATTCAGGGCTTGCCCATCACATGGGCACCTGGACCATCTGTTGACTTATCTGGAGGGCCTGACCAGCTCCTGGTGCCTTTTGTGGGTGCATCCAGAGTTATAACCACCTTGGATCCTGCAGAGCCTTGCTTGGGAGACTCTTACACCTCTGGACTCTGAAATCCTGGGTCTAGCGTGCATACCTTGTGCTTGTCTTCATTTGCAGCTGCCCCTCCTCCCCTCCCTTACTGCCTGGCTCTGGGAGTGTCAGCACTCCTGATGCCGTCTGTGATTCTGAGCTTTCTAGTTTAGAGCTGCCTGGCCAGGAAGTTGCCCATGACAGTGTTGAAGACCAGGTCTCCATTAACCCTGGGACCCAGCTCCAAGGCTGCATTTAGCTGTACCCCTCCATCCTTTGCAGCCCACCTTAGCTGTGCCTCAAACTTAGTGAGCTGTACTGCGGGGATTAGCAAATGGGGTCAGGTGTGTGCCAGCCTTGCTGGCTGCCCAGTGTGCTCCTTGGGCCTTGATTATGTTCTAGGAGGGAGTTTCCTCTGCTTTCTTCTCATTGAAAAACAGGTGTTTGGAGGCTTGATTGTCCAGGCCTCCCGGGCAGCAGTGTCCTAAGGGTCAGGCAAGCATATGGATGTGACTGTATGCTGCTCTTATTGGGACAGGGGCTTACTCTGTAACCATGACTAGCCTCAAATTCACAGACATCTTCCTAACTTTGCCTCCGGAGTCTGGGCCTAAAGGTGGACACCACCATGACCTGATAGTGCGCCCTTTTAGCTACTGTGTCTTATGGACCAGTCAGCTCTGGGTACCTGTAACTAAATCCCTGGTGTAATTGACTTGAAGGAGAAAAGTTGATTTATGGCTTGGTTTTAGAGTTGCATTTGGGGTCAGTTGACCCTGTGGTTTGGGGGCCTGTGTGTGGTACGGCAAGCTGCTCACCTCACATCAGAGACACAGAAGAGAACAAGAGACTAGCCAGTATCCTTTAGTCCCCTTCAAGGGCATACCTCTGTGACCTAAGGCCTCCCACAAGGCTCCATTGTCTCTCATACATGGACTGAAGAATCATTGCCCCACAAAGAGGCCGTGGGGGACATTTACAGCCCAGAATGTAGTACGTTGTCTCCTTTTTGGATAGTAAATGAACTAGTGGGATGTTACAGCACATGGCGCATCTCTACCATGTGGTCCTGCCGCTTGTGGGTGCTGCTGTAGATGCCACATACACATGGCCCAGCTTGACCCTCATAAGGTCATGCTTAAAGCCCAGCATCCCCTTCTGTCAAGGATCACCCTAGGTGTGGACACAGGTGAATCTAGGCTCTGGGGCGTAGAGCCCAGGAGGAGGAAGACACTGCCTAGGGATGGTGGCAGGTGAAGAGACTTGCTGGGTCACGATTGGCCTGCCCTTTGGTCTCTGTGGCTTTCCTGGCCTGCAGTAAGGTCAGAGCACATGGGAAAGCTGTGCTTTGAGGAGAGCGGTTGGCCACGTAGGAACCATGATCTTCTCTGTCCTGTGCAGACCATCTATCAGAACTACCAACGTATCCGCATCCAGGAGAGTCCCGGCAAGGTGGCAGCTGGCCGGCTGCCCCGTTCCAAGGATGCCATTCTCCTTGCTGATCTGGTGGACAGCTGCAAGCCGGGAGATGAGATAGTGAGTGAATGTTAGGAACTGGTAGTATGTTCTGTGGCCAGTGGAGATGGGGTCCAGGTCCGTGGGTGAGCTCAGCCTGGCACCAGCTCCTGAGTCAGGAGGAGAGCTTGTCTCCCGCTTGTTGGAGTGGCGGGTGTTCCTTGCATTTGCTGTGATAGTACAAGAGAAACATTTATCTTGGGTCACTGCCAGAGGCCTTCGTTCACGGTCTTTGGGCCTGTGGCTGTGGCTGTAGCTGCATGTCTCATGGAGCCAGAACGTAGAGAGAACTGGGAGATGTGTCAGGGTCTAGATAGCTCATCCCAACGGCACAATGACCTCACTAAGACTTTGTGGTTGTGCCAAGTTGAGAATGAAGCCTTTAATGGATGGCTTCTTCCTCTGCCCCGGCGCTCCCGTGTAAAGCACACTGGGACAAGGCTCGTTCTGAGCTTGGTGGGTTGTTCATCTTGTTTGGAGCGTGGGCTGGAGCTAGGGAAAGCAGCGTGCATGTGGGCCCTTCCTCGGCTCAGGACCTCCGCTTGCTCCCTCTGACTTGTGACTGCCCCTTCCCAGGAGCTGACCGGCATTTACCACAATAACTATGATGGCTCGCTTAACACCGCCAATGGCTTTCCGGTCTTTGCCACTATCATCTTGGCCAACCATGTTGCCAAGAAGGACAACAAAGTAGCTGTGGGCGAGCTCACTGATGAGGACGTGAAGATGATCACCAGTCTTTCCAAGGACCAGCAAATCGGAGAGAAGGCAGGTCCCTGGAATCCCGGGACCATGCACCCTACCTGCTGGGCGGGGACTCAGAATATGGGTCTTGGTGACAGGCTCTGATATGGGGGACAGCAGCCCTAGCTCTATCTGGAGTCTGGACGTCTAAGATCAAAGGTTATCTGAGGCAAGGGCCTTTATGACATGACAGAAGAAGATGTCGTGTACCAGAGGGCAAAGGTTCAGCTCCTACTTCCAGTAGGTTCATACAGTATGGAGCCTACTATATGTGCTGCCAAGCCCTGCTGGCCTGGAAACTGAGTCTCGGGATAGGACGGTGGTTTCTGGGGATAACATTCACAGCACTGTCCTCTGCCCTATGTCATAGCTGTCAGTCATGACCAGTCTTGTTGCTTTGAGCCTCTCAGTGAGATTTTGTTTGTTGCTCTATCTGTGCTTTAAAGGGAAGGGTCTGTTCTGGTTTTCTTTCTATATATCAAGACCATGACCAAAAGCAGCTTGGGGAGGAGTTTATCTGGCTTCACGCCCTGATGGTAGTCAGTCATTGAGAGAAGCCTGTGGGAACTTAAATTTCTTACCTGCCTGTCAGATTCAGTCTCATGGGTCTCCCTCTACCCCGTAGATCTTTGCCAGCATTGCACCCTCCATCTATGGGCATGAAGACATCAAGAGAGGCCTGGCTCTGGCCCTGTTTGGAGGGGAACCCAAAAACCCAGGTGAGCCCCCCTTGCCAGCTAGCTCTCCCTGAGGGAATTATAGGGCCTTTATTTAAAGCGTAAGAGTTAACAAGAGGTTGCAGGGAGCATGGACACTGCTCACCCTGCTCTGCCCTGATGGGCTGTCTCTGCTGGTTGGCTGTGGTCTGGTCTCAGATTATAATCTCACTGTGTCTCTGGTGCACAGGGCATATGTGTGCTGTTTTGCTTGTGTCCCAAAACTCTAGCACATTGCTCTGGACTCAGCTTACCAGGGTCCTGGGCATGGGTGCTCCCTGCTTTGCTGAGGAACGGGTTTGAGTTGGAAGGATAGCCTGTCCTCTGGCCCTCTTTCCTTCCTATATACATCTGTCTCCATCCCTGCCTTACTCCTGCAGGTGGAAAGCACAAGGTTCGGGGGGACATTAATGTGCTCTTGTGTGGGGACCCCGGCACAGCAAAGTCCCAGTTCCTCAAATACATCGAGAAAGTGTCTAGCCGTGCCATCTTCACCACGGGCCAAGGAGCATCAGCCGTGGGTCTCACTGCGTATGTTCAGAGGCATCCTGTCAGCAGAGAGTGGACCTTAGAGGCTGGAGCCCTGGTTCTGGCCGACCGGGGAGTGTGTCTCATTGATGAGTTTGACAAGGTGGGTATCTGAGCTTGGGGGCTGAGCTCTCAGTGATGGGGGTCTTTATTAGAGAGTGTCAAGGCCTCTTGTGATACCCTGTGTTGTACAGATGAATGACCAGGACAGGACCAGCATCCACGAGGCCATGGAACAGCAAAGCATCTCCATCTCCAAGGCTGGCATTGTTACCTCGCTGCAAGCCCGCTGTACCGTCATAGCTGCTGCCAACCCCATAGGTATGTCTGCAGTAGTACAGGCCTGGGGACAGCAGCAGACAGCACCATCCAGCATGTTCTACCAGATGGGGGCAGAGGAGGAAGGACCTGGGAACCTGGGGTCCATCTGTTCCTTACACCACCTTTGGCTGCTTTGATCCTTTGTCCAAATGGGGCTGCTCCCAGGCCCAGCCAGTAGGTGACTAGCACCCAGGGGCCCATTTATCTTCTGATCAGAGTGGGACTTCGTTTCGGAGCAGCTCTGGGTCTAATGGAATCTGGCATAGTGTCTCCATTCCCTCCCTCCCCCTCCCCCCCACCTCTGCCCTAGAAGCACCCTGGTCCTGGAAAAGGTTCCAGAGCCATGGATGGATGGATGGATAGATGGATGGATGGGCACACTGAGAGCTTGCCTCTTCTTTCAGGGGGCCGCTACGACCCTTCACTGACCTTCTCAGAGAATGTAGACCTCACAGAGCCCATCATTTCCCGCTTCGATGTCCTGTGTGTGGTGAGGGACACTGTTGATCCAGTTCAGGTACACCCCCATATCCCTCGTGCCACCTGTAGATTCTGGACCTGGAGCTTGGGCTACGCTGGGTGCTGGGTGGACATGTCCTCATACGCAGGTATCGTCCTGACATCTATGGCTTCCCCAGCTCCTTCCTGGCTGCCTACTCAGTCTAGTCACAGACTATACCCTGTCCTAAATCCCTTCCTCTAGCTCTGTCCTCTCACCCAAGGGGCTGCTGTCGTCTAGGATGGTTGCTTATTTGCCTGCCAGTTAAAATAACACATTACATGGCACTGGTCCTCCATGGTGACCGACAAAAGCTCTGCTTTGTGGTCAGCACATGGTCCACACCCACCCTGCACCTGCTGGCTATTGGGTAGCTGCCTGCACTGCCCTGCACACTCTGCAGCTGCTGTCTTCGTGTTACATGAGCCCATTGCCTGCTCTCCCAAGAGGTGACCCTGGGCTTTAAATGTGCTCTTTCCCCTGGAGTGCCCTCTTCCCCCCCACAGATACCTCTTAGATTGTCCTGTGGGAGAGGCTCTTGGCAACTGGATTCACCTTGGTTTCATTTTTTTTTTCCTTAGCTATTTATTTATTTATTTATTTATTTATTTTTGTTTTTTTGAGACAGGGTTTCTCTGTATAGCCTGGGCTGTCCTGGAACTCACTCTGTAGACCAGGCTGGCCTCGAACTCAGAAATCCGCCTGCCTCTGCCTCCCAAGTGCTGGGATTAAAGGTGTGCGCCACCACCGCCCGTTTTATTATCTTTTTTGGTTGTTTTTATTTGCATTTAGTTTTTAAGACTTAAGAATTATTTCTCAGGCTAGAGAGATAGATAGTTCAGTGGTTAAGAGCACTGACTGCTGTTCCAGAGGTCCTGTGTTCAATTCCAGCACCCACATGGTGGCTCACAACCATCTGCAGTGGGATCTTCTGGTGTGTCTGAAGACAGCTACAGTGTACTCATATACATAAATCTTTTAAAAAGAAAGGAAGGAAGGAAGGAAGGAAGGAAGGAAGGAAGGAAGGAAGGAAGGAAAGACAGACAGCTTAATACCTTACAATTTTTTTTCTCAATTCCTGGGTCCAAGTTCTGTCTTTGCTCCTGAGTAGCTGGGATTGTCACCGGTGCACGGCTGTCTCCAGCCCCCTCTCTCAGCCTAGCACCACTCCTGCTCATGAGCCTGTCTAGCTGCCGTCAAGTGTGGGAGTCACCCCTTGCTGTGTAGCTCTTCCTGCCTTCCTACCCACACCCCTTATTGTGTCCTCCTGATCGCTTGTCCTAGGATGAGATGCTGGCCCGCTTTGTGGTTGGCAGCCACGTCAGACACCACCCCAGCAACAAGAAGGACGAAGGGCTGACCAACGGTGCCATCTTGGAGCCAGCCATGCCCAACACATACGGCGTGGAGCCCCTGCCTCAGGAGGTCCTGAAGAAGTATATCATCTATGCCAAGGAAAGGGTCCGCCCAAAGCTGAACCAGATGGACCAGGACAAAGTGGCCAGGATGTACAGCGACCTGAGGAAGGAGTCCATGGTGAGCTAGTGGGGCACTGGGCTGATTTTCTGACTCAGACGCAGGGTGGGGTCAGAGCAGGCAGTATTAAGGAGAAACCTCTGGGGCTTGGCGCCACTCTGGTGAGTGCCTGCCTTGCATGGGCATGGTACCTTCCCCGGCACTGGAAAAAAAAATGGCGTTCCATACCTTAAGCATTGAGTTACAGATGAACTTTAACTTTATGCAGGAGTGTCATAGTGTTTTTATTGCTAACGTTTTATATTAGCTGGTTTGAGTTCCCCGTTTTGGTACCAGATCACAAGGCCACTGGCTATCTTACATCGACTCACCCAGAAACCAGCTGGGCTTTTTTGTTTTCAGGGTTTTGTTTTTTTCTTTTCCTTTTTTTTTCTTTTTTTTCTTTTTTTCTTTTTTTCTTTTCTTTCTTTTTTTTTTTTTTTGCATAGAATAGTTTAATCAGGGCATGGGGAGGGGAGTTAAGAGGGTAGTAGAGGCAGAGAAAGGCAGAGAGAGAGAGTAGAGAATTAGAGGAGTAAAGACAGGCTATTAGCACTTGGAGGGGGGAAGGGAAGCAAAGAAAGAGCAAGGGGAGCAAGAGCAGGGTTTTGTTTTTTCTTTTCTATTTTAATGTTATCCACCATTCTGCCATCTTGGTTCATACAGAAACAATGACTTCACTCTCGTTGTTCTAGATCACATAAAGCTTCATGTAAGCTAGACTCAGGTATAACCGACCAGAAGGATACAAGCTAAGGGCAGAATAGGCAGTGGTGCCAGTGGCGGCCACACAGGCCAGGTGCATGGAGCTGAGCATGGCTGCCTGGCGTTTGCCTCTGGTACCTTCTGCCTCCTCCTTCTGAGGAAAGCCTCAACATTGTTCTCTGCAGGCAACGGGCAGTATTCCCATCACAGTGCGCCACATCGAGTCCATGATCCGCATGGCAGAGGCCCACGCACGCATGCACCTGCGGGACTACGTGATGGAAGACGATGTCAACATGGCCATCCGCGTGATGCTGGAGAGCTTCATTGACACCCAGAAGTTCAGCGTCATGCGTAGCATGCGCAAGGTGGGTGTGGCTGAGGCCAGGTTCCCGGCCTGTTTGGGGGATTGGAAGACGGCCTGGAGCCTTGGTTAGCTGTGGTCTAGGGGAGCCGCTGAAGCCATGAAGGTGGCCTGGCGGGACCAGCAGGTGAGCTGGCTTCTGACCGCTGTCCTCTTCTCACAGACTTTTGCCCGGTATCTCTCCTTCCGGCGAGATAACAACGATCTGCTGCTCTTCATACTGAAGCAGTTGGTGGCTGAGCAGGTGACATATCAACGCAACCGCTTTGGGGCCCAGCAGGACACCATTGAAATACCTGAGAAGGACCTGATGGACAAGGTAGGCAAGAACAGGGCAGGGTCAGGGCTTGTTGCTCTGGGGGAGCTCGTGGCTGTCTTTGGTGTGCCATCAGGTAACAGGCAATTGAGCTAGAGATCGGCAGAGGGAAACCGGTACCAGCAGCCTTGTCTGAGTACCTGTGAGGCTGGTGGTGAAGCTCGCTCAGGCTTGGAGCACTGAACCAACACAGCCCTTCCAGAGGTGAGAGCTGGCATCTTCCCCTGCTAATGACTCTGATGTGGTTCTTTCTCCAGGCCAGGCAGATCAATATCCACAACCTCTCTGCCTTCTACGACAGCGACCTCTTCAAGATCAACAAGTTCAGCCGTGACCTGAAACGCAAACTGATCCTACAGCAGTTCTGAAGCCAGCACGGGACCCTCTGTGTCTGGACGAGGCTCAGTCACCACTCTGAAGACACAGCCTACTTCCACCAGGGGCTCTGTGGGGTTGGGATGATGACTTAATGTAGACCATTACCCATGAGCCCCTGGGCCAAGGCTATAGTGTTACATGACTGTATTTATTCTTCTGCCCCCCTCTAGAGCACTCTTCTTTGCCAGACCCTCTGTCCAAGACTCATTAGAAGGCTGGGGTTGTGTTCAGGTGACGGACTTCGCCATGACTATTGCTGTTTTGGCATGAGTTGTGTTTAGGACTGTTTCTTCCCTTTTAGATAAAGAGCAACTTAAAAATGTTTGCAAATGTTTCTAGAACATTCTCGAAGCCTTGTGATGGAGGAGCACAAGACCCTGCCTACTGAGGGCCATGCTCCTCGTGATGGTTTTCTTCCACCTAGCCAGTGCCTTCATTCGCTTCTTGTACAGTTTCTTGTAGTTTATTTTTTAATAAATTTGAATAAAACCTAAATAGTGTTATTCCGTTGGTTCTGGTTTAAGGTGCCACCTAGGCTTCCCTGAGATTTTTTTGAAGCCCTTTCTGCCACATGAAATAGGTCTAGTTAGATCTGCTTTGTGGGTGTGTCCTGTACTTTGGGTTTTAAATGCCCACCTTAAGGGTCATTGCTAATGAGATAGCCATTTATCTTTTTTTTTTCTTCCTTCCTTTCTTTCTTTCTTTTTAGATTTATTTATTTTATTTATATGAGTACATTGTAACTGTCTTCAGACACACACCAGAAGAGGGCATCGGATCCCATTACAGATGGTTGTGAGCCACCATGTAGTTGCTGGGAATTGAACTAGGGACGTCTGGAAGAGCAGTAATGCTCTTAACCATGGAGCCATCTCTCCAGCCCTAGATGGCCATTTTTCAATCCAAGGTCTCACCATGTAAACCTGGCTAGCCTGGAACTTAGTACAGAGTTCTGCCACTAGTCTTGCTCACTGCTAATTCACCAGCTTGGAGTCTTGTGGGAGGAAGTGAGGTTATTGGACCCCATTGTTTCCAGGCTGCTGTGACATCTGCCACTACGAAGTTTTTCTCAGTACACTCAATAGGCCATGAGCAAATTTTTGGAACTTAGCCCCAAACCTTACTTCCTTATAAGCTGATTATCTCAGGTGATTGGTCATGCCAACAGAAAGCTGAGTAAGGCAAGACACAGCTGTTATACACAGAGAACTGACATCTTTATAGTAATTGGTTCTCAGACAAGATACATCTTTACCCATTGTTTCTGCTTCCTAAGAAGCTGAAGACACTTCTGCATTTAGAGTCTACCGGTCTGGTTCGGTTTCTGGCTTTTAATTGTGCTGTTAAGACTGAATGTTCTCTCTTTTTTTAAGTAGTGCCAGAACAAGCCAGAATCCAGTTGATGTCCTGCAAGAGCTGCACTGAGCCACACTTCCCAGAGGTTGCCATAGCAGGACCAACTGTCTGCTTCTCTTCAACCTTGAAGTCTGCTCGGCAGGTTCCTAAGCTTTGCAGTTTTTCCCATTTCACGTGTTTTCTTTATCCAGTGGCCTCTTACAGAGTTCAGCAGTTTGGGTGTTAGCAATGCGCCTCTTCCCTTGATCTCTCAGGGAATACACCATGAAATCTAGTGTGTTATTGATTGTAGGTTTCTGGGAGAACCTCTTCTGGCTCGTGGAAGCTTCCTTCTCTTAGTTTGTATCCCTGCAAAGGTTTTGTTTGCTCTTTTTATAGAGAAGCCGAGTTTAATCACATAATTGAGAGAATAGGTTTATGTCTTCTCATACTCTACCAGTCCTGTCCCTGAGCGGAGCCGTGCTTAGCTGTGACAGTAATGCCTGGGATGAATGGCTGTAGGTGGCTGTGATTTTGTGAGGCTGTGGCTGCTGGGTGACACGGGCTCCTTTGTTTCTTGTAGCTATTGGTCTCTTAGCTTTTCTACATGAATTTCACTAGACCTAATTTTACTTTAAAGCATTTACTTAGGGGCTGGGAAGATTGCTCAGCTTTTGCTTTGGTTTGGGTTTGGGTTTTTTGAGATACAGGATTTCTCAGTAGTTCTGGCTGTCTTGAAACTCACTCTGTAGACTACGATGGTGTCAAACGCAGAGATCCATTCGCCTGCCTCTGCCTCCTGAGTGCTGTGATAAAAGACTTGCACCATCACGCCTGGCAATTGCACCATGCCTGGTATTTGCTCAGTTTTTAAAACATGGAGGACTTGGGGTATAGTCTCAGAACCTATGTAAAAATGCCAGGAGCACAGGTGTGTTTGTCCCAGCACTGGAGAGGCAGGGAAAGGCAGATCCCTGGGCCTCAGTGGCCAGCCAGACTACCCTGCTTAGCCAGCTCCAGACAATGAAATAAAGATCCCATCTCAAACAGTGGACAGTGCCTGAGAGGTGACACTCCAGGTTGTCTTCTTTACACACACTTGCACCCAGGCATTCATTTAGACTTTTATTTTACTATTAGTGTATGTGCATATGTGTGCAGGTGCAGATCAGAAAACAACACTCAGGAGTGTGCGCCACCACTGCCCGGCTCATTTATCTTTTTTTTTTTTTTTTAAATATTTTATTTATTTATTTATTTTATATATATATATATGATGAATACACTGTAGCTGTCTTCAGACACACCAGAAGAGGGCGCCAGATCCCATTACAGATGGTTGTGAGCCACCATGTGGTTGCTGGGAATTGAACTCAGGACCTCTGGAAAAACAAGCAGTGCTCTTAGCCGCTGAGCCATCTCTCCAGCCCTCATTTATCTTTTTTAATAATAGACTTGTAGCAGTTGGTTCTATCAGGCTCTTTTCTCTTAAAATAATAGACATTTATAATATATATAATATATAATAGATTTATATTCTGTGGATTTTTTTAAAATTAGCTTTCTAGCTTGAATACTTAGTTCATTCACTTTTAACCTTTTAAAAACACAAATACATGTATTCACAGCCGTGGGACGTCCCTGGACACACAACATTCTCACGGGATTAACTTTTGAAAAGATGAGGTTTATAAACGCTATGATGTGCTCTGACTGGAGAGCTATTTAGAAGCACATGCATTGGGGCCTGTGGTCTTCTCCTTTGAGTGTATCTCATTTGCTTCTGTGCTGGGTGCTTTATGTCAACTGGGCACAAGCTAGAGTCACTGGAGAGGAGGGAACCTCACCTGAGGAAATGCCTTCATAAGACTGGACTGTACCAGGGTGGGCAGAGTGACACACAGCTTTAATTCCAGCACTCCAGCATTTGGGAGACAGAGTTCAAGACCCGTCTAGTGTACAGAGTGAGTTCCAATACAGCTTCTTAATAAGTGCTAGATGTGGAAGGACCCAGCCCACTGTAGGTAGGGCCAACCCCTAGACAGGTGATCCTGGGTTCTATAAGAAAGCAGGCTGAGCAAGCCACAGGGAACAAGCCAGTAAGCAGCCCTCCTCCAAGGTCTCTGCATCAGCTCCTGCCTCCATTTCCTGCCCTGTTTGAATTCCTGTCCTGACTTCCTTCAGTGATGAACAGTTATGTGTAAGTGTAAGCCTTTCCTCCCCAACTTGCTTTTTGGTCATGGTGTTTCATCACAACAATAGAAACTCTAGCTAAAACAGCTCCTTTTACACCTTTAAAAATACTTTCTCTCTGTCTCTCTGTCTCTCTGTCTCTCTCTCTCTCTCTGTGTGTGTGTGTGTGTGTGTGTGTGTGTGTGTGTGTGTGTGTGTGTGTGTGAGAGAGAGAGAGAGAGAGAGAGAGAGAGAGAGAGAGAGAGAGAGAGAGAGAGAGGTGTATGCATCCATGTACAGAGACCACAAGAGGGTGTCAGATCTCCTGGAACTGGAGTTTCAGGCAGTTTTATGGGTGCTGGGAACCAAACCCTGGCCCTCTAGAACAGCAGGCACTCTTAACTGCTGTGGTGTCTCTCTAGCCACTGTCACTTGCTTCTTATTTTTCAGTAGTCCTCACGGTTGCGTGCCTACTAGCCCCCAACATGAGGCAGAACTCTCTGGCTATGCTGCCTGTGTGTCTTCCCATCATTCTCAGGAGGGGAAGCAGCCTCTGCCCAGGGCACCTGATTATTTTGCAGGAAGTTAGTTTTTCCAGATATGGGAGACGTTAAACCGTGCTTGTAATTAGTAAGAATGATCTAGAAGAGACTGGTGGCAATGCCACAGTGAAGTCTCACTCTGCTTTTCCGAACCCTTGACATTGCAGGTATCTATCTCTGTGACCTGTCATTCTCCCCCCCCCCCCCCACCCCTCCAGAACAATGGTCACTATAAGAACAATGTCTGTGATGTTCAAACAGTTCAGAACAGCAAGGGCTGTTAACTTTCTGGACATTTCATTTAGTTTCCATGCTTGTGTCCTCTGGGTGGCCTGGCTTTCCACAGAAACTTTACACACTGGTTCTTCTCTAACTTTAGCTTGTAATTAAAGTGTGTATTTGCATATTTGTATGCACTTGCACATGTACACACCACACAAACACACACACACACACACACAATCAGTCCACAAACACTAGGCAGTGTGGTCACTCTCCGTGTCCTATCAGCTCTATCTCAGTGCTCTGCTGACTTGAACTCACAGCTTAGCCTAGGTTAGATTTTCATCACTACCCGCCAGGATACCTCCTTGGTCATCGATGGTTTTCCTTAGTACTTGTCCACTTCTATTCATGAGACCTAGTTGAACCATTATTCCTACTTTAGAAATGAGTTTCTTACAGGACAAAGTCTATAGTTACCCTGACATCCATAATCCTTCCCTCTCTAGGATCTAGCCCACCTACACTGCCCATCAAATGATGCAGGCTGTATAGTCAGGTTGTCCTCTGGCTAGGTGAAAGACAAGAGGGTCTGCACCCCTGTATTCTAACTGTTGATGCTTTGCTCTGTATCCTTAGGTTAGCCACTTCATCCTTATGTTCAGGGTCCTCATATTAAAGGATAAACTACAGAACTGTTAAATACTACACATCTCTGTCTTCTGCACTCTCTCCCGGTGAGATTTATTTTCCCGCATATGACAGCATGCTCGTTCTGCTCTTTCTTTGCAGCTCACGTCTTGCTCAAATCTTGGTTTTCTAAATAAACTAGAGGAGCCAGGTGCCTCTGTCTATCTAATGATTCTGCCTGCAGTGAGGAGTGAACATGTTTACAGAAGTGCCCAGCATAGACCAGGCATGATGGCACAAGCCTTTAATCACAGCACTCAGGAAGAGGCAGATGGATCTCTTGTGAGTTCAAGGCCAGTCTGGTCTACATTAGGAGTTCTGGGCCAGTAGGGACTACAGAACTATAAATAACATTTTTTAAAAAGATTTTTTTGAGGGGGCTGGCTAGAGAGATGGCTCAATGGTTAAGAGGACTGAACACTCTTCCAGAGGTCCTAAATTCAATTCCCAGCAAGCACATGGTGGCTCACAACCATCTGTAATGGGATCTGATGCCCTCTTCTGGTGTGTCTGAAGACAGCTAATATATGTGGTAAACATTTAAACTCAATGGGGGTTTCTGCCTCATCTTTTTCTTTTCAACCCCTTTTCCCTTACCTAAGGAAGAAAGGAAGATAGAGAAAAGGAAGGGAAAAGAAAAGAAATCCCTAAATCCAACCTCTTTATTTCATTTCCTCCCTATTCAAGACCATAATTGTTTGTAAACCATCTCCTAAAATGACCAAAACTATCCATCCCAACTTAAGAGATGATCTTCTTGTAATTGCTTCCTGCTGAATTGGGGCAAAGAATTCCTTTTTGGGGACCCAAGAAAATTAGAAAAATAAATAAAAATGACTAGTCTTAAGAAAGCGAGCTATAGCATTTGTTGTCTAGTCTCTGTGTGTTGAGAAAGGGTAGGCTTAAATGAAGTCTAACTGGAATAGTCTGAAAGACTGGGCCAAGGGAGCTAGCTATTCTGAAAATGTCCTAGAAGCAAGTCTTTAAAGGAAACAGCTTTGATGCAGGTGAGTTAGGATTAAACAAGAAGCTGGAACAGCAGGTCTCAGCATCTCAGCATCCTTGAGGTGAATCCTGTCAAGGCTACCTTCTTGGTCTTCCATTCTGCAATACACAAACCTTATAAGCAATACATAGTTCTATAAAGACATTTGTATCAAAAGTGTGGGGTACAGAGATCAATTAAGGATGATTTCCTGCTCTTTGTTTGAACAAGTAAAAGAAGTTAGTCTGATCATATAATCAAACTCAAAATCTTCATTTATGCTATCTGAAAGGATGGCATGTAATAATAAGCCATAAGAATGTTTTAGTCAATATAATTTGTTGGTTCTATATGGACATTTAAATCTCAGCCAGTCCCAGAGCTATCCCCATGTACAGGGATCAGGGTATACATTACCCATCTTGTTGATCTTGTCAATCTTCCTCTTCTTGTCTGTAGCCAAGATCTTCAGGGGGCTGCCCTCTGTCAAATCATATCCTTATTATTTTTGGAAGGAGTTCAAAGCCTTTTCTTTCTTAACACAAACCTAGAGCCTCTCTCCCAACACAGTATGCCTTTGGTCCAGCAGTTTGAAGTCATTAAATGAAGTCATTAAAAGTACAGATTAACACAATCTAGTAAAAGACAGCATCAGATTCCGGGGAGCTAGAGTTACAGACAGCAGCAACGTGGGTGCTGGGAATCAAATTTGTGTCCTCCTAGAGCCACAAACTCTTTGCTGAGCTGTCTCTCTAGGGCCCCTCCCCCACCAGACAATCTTATGTGGTTCAGACAGACTTGGTCTTAACCTGAATCACCCCTAGTGCTGGGTTTACATGCATGTACCTTGTCTGGTTACAGTTTGTTATTTTGCACAAATGTTTTTCTACTTTATTGTATGTAAAGTAAAAATTCCACAAAATTATGGGCGCGGGACAGTCACACTTCAGTCGGTGTTTTCACTATTCCTTAAAGAAACGGGGCATCTTTCTATCTTGGGAATTGCCAGAGTTTCTCTCTGTATCTCAAATGGTTTCACCCAAACCCAGCTTACCCAATATCCATGCATCCTATGAATATCTCCATAGAAGGTTCCCTCTGCTGCCCTTTGTGTTTAACCAGCCTTCTTACAGCTGTGGCTCTGGGCACACATGTTGAGGAATGTTCCTGCCCTCCTGAGACTGAGGAAGAGCAATGCCTGTCTTATTTGCCACCAATAGGACAAATCTGCTCAGGCTGTGAAAACCAACTGGAAGTTGGGGGTCTAAACCACACCTGGAGGCTGTAGTGGCTCAGAAGTTAAGAGCATGAGCTGACCCAAGTTCAGTTCCCAGCACCCATATGGCGGCTCACAACCATCTGTGTGGACTTCAAGCACGCACGTGATGCGCATACATACTCGCAGGCAAAACACCCTCACATAAAATGAAAATAAATAAACTATACCTGGCACAAAGTTCAGATCTCTGCTCTTGCCCAGTCTCTTCACCAAAGCCTGGTCTTCTCTGGCCTTCAGGATCCCCAGGCCACGTGTCCCAGCAGGTCTCTGCTGATCCTGGCCTCTGTCTCCTTCACTGTAACTGGGGCCCGGTCTGCAGCACAAAGGGTGCGGGACCCGCTTCCCAGGGATAGCTCCTGGGTGGAGAAGTGTGCGAGGCCCGAGGTGCAGGTGCGAAGCTAGACTCCGCAGTAGGGCCCCGCCCCCGGTCATCTGCTGCATCGATTGGGTGGATGAGCGCGTGAGTGACGGGTACGCAGACCAACGGGGCGCGCGCGCGCCGCCGCCTTCGCTTTGCGCGCCCCCGAGGCCGGCCCGGGCGCCGCGGCGCTGCGGCTGCGGGCGGCAACGCTGCACCATGGCCCGGCTGCTGTGGGCCGCCCGACTGCCGCCGCCGCTGCTGTTGCTGCTGGCCGCCGGTGAGTGGGGCCGGGCCGCGCCGCGAGGATGCAGCGTGCAAAGAGCCAGTGCTGGCAGCGCCGCAGAACAAAGGCTGTGGGGCGCGCGGGGTCGGCCGCGCGCGGGGAGGAGGCGGCGGCGCGGGGCCTGGCGCGGGGACCCCCCAGGCGCCCTGTCCTGGGCGCTGGATGCTCCATGCCACGCGCGCGCTCGGGGACGGCAGCGGCGGGGCCGCTGCACCAGGGTGTCCATGCCCCACCCCTCGCCAGGTGACAGGTGACAGGTGACCAGTCTGCGGCCACGGAGCAGAGGGGCGTGTGCGTGTGTGCGCGCGCGAGGGTGTAGAGAAGCGCAGCAGGGAGGCGAGAGCGCACGGGTGACACCCTTGGAGAAATCGCATCGTAAAGGTCCGGCGGGTACCCAAAGCGCGTGGGCCGGGGATGCCGAGGGCCGAGAGAGAGAGAGAGAGAGCTGCGTGGCCAGGGTGGATGTTTACATGTGCGTGGAGCTTGCCTGGGAAGGCGTGTACGTGTCGTTGTGAACGCGTGTCCTCCACTGCGCGGGGCAACTTTATTAGGAGCTGACAAAGGGGTAGGTCTGCGACAGCGATTGCCGCCATATGGGGCTGTGTGTGAGACTCGGGTACGTGGTTTTCATTCAGCAGTCACTCCGGATACCTCGTTAGTGTGGGCGTGTGACAGGTCGGGGCCTAAGGCAGGTAAGAAATGTGTGTGTGAGGGAGAAAGAGACAGCTTCTCAGGGTAGACACGGGATTCAGGGGTGTGTGTGAGTGTAGGGGGCGGGCACAAAAGCTTGACAGGCTCAGAGGCAAGCCACCACCACAGAAGGGGAGGGAGGAAGGCTGACTGCAAAGGTGGGTCAGACCAGGACATGGGAGAGAAGCTTCTCACGGAAGAGTGGATCTGGTACCCTATCTTAAGGTGGGCCTAGTGCAAGAGCAGAGTGCTGGGCTGGATGGGCTACAGGACTTGGTGAATAGCCCCGCGCCACTTCCCCTTCAGTGGAGACAGGCATGGGACTGGCCACTAGTACTCTGGCAGTTACCCCACCAAAACTCATCCTGTGTACTGTATGCAAATTCGAAGGAGGGCCTCTATGTGAGGTCAGGTGAAGACCTTGCTTGATATGGATAGGTGGTGGGCACTTACTTTGAGACTGTCAGTGATAGAACCCCAGGAAAATGTCTGGGGAAGGTGGGGAGGAATGATCAGGGTTGTGCATACCTGTAATTCCTGCTCTTGGGAACCTAAAGGGGCAGGAAGATTGGGAGTTCAAGGTTAGTGTGGGCTGCAGAGCAAGACCCTGTCTCTAAATAATAGATAAATAAAATAAAACAAGAAGTCAGAGAGGTAACTGGCCCCTCGCACTGCTGTGCCTGCCCTAGGCACATTTTATGGGGAAATGTCTATTGATGTTGACCTGGGGCATCTACACAGACCATCCAAATCTTTGCATACAGTCCTCTCTGGGAGATCTGCTCTCTCTAGATGGGGACCACACCATCCCAGCAGTACAAGTCAGGATGGAGGCCTGGCTCTCATGACCCCATCCTAGTGACCAGTGGGATGACAGTCAGGTTCGCTCCTTCCCTCCTTTTCCCCCCACACTCTCTCCATTAGTGAGCCCCTACCTCTGTGCAGGCACACACGTGTCTATCAGCGTGCCTCCTTTTTACACCTTTGTGTAGAAAGAAGAATGCTTCACGTACACACTCTGTCTCAGCAGCAAACGCCAGTGGAGTGGCGGTGGGGGATGGGGTGTGGGCTGGTGGTGCATCTCTGTTGTGACTGCCACTCCGGGCTGTGGGGGCAGAGTGGCAGATGCTGCCCAGCCACCTCCCATGCTGGTGTCTGCTAAGGGCTTAGGGGGATCTGACTTGAAAGCTGCTGACAGGGGAGGGCCGAGTGCAGCTGGTGGTAGACAGAAGAGCCTGTCAGTGCTGAGTGGGACCCGTGCAGGAAGACACACACACGGTTCTGGGGCCTTGGCTTTCTTTGCCCCTACGATGTTTGCCTGTCTCCTTGGCCCCTCTGTTTCTGGGCTTGTTTGGATCTGATTTTTCTTGATGCTGATCCCCTTTATCTCTTCCTGTGTATCTTTTTCTTTCTGCCTCCCTTTGGGGGTGCTGAAGTAACAGAAAACTCAGTGAGCTCAAGGAAGAAAAGGAATCATACAGTGAGCATAATTCTGGAATTTTTAAATCAGGTGGTGACTCCACTGAGGCAGACTAATTATTAAATTTAAAAAAGTAGTTATATGCAGAATGGGAAGGGCTTACCTTCTATTCTGGTGTCCTTTTATGGCGAGCAGGTCTAAAAAGAAGAGACCCCCTCCTTCTGTCACCTAGGTGATCATCCATTACCCAAGCCTTTGAAAAATAATCAGGTCTATATAAAGACAGCAGCCATTGCAAGGAGCATGCCTTCCAGAGAATAAAAATTGGTTGGGAAAAAGTCAGAACCAAGGGAAATATCCTATTTCCCTCCCCGCTTTTAGAGTGAGATTTCAGTCTTTGTGAATGCCTATATATACCAGGTAGGTTGATAAAGAGGAGATGCTGAGGGGGGCCACTGTTATTGCACTGTTGGGGTGCAGATGGAGTCGGAGAGTAGAGGGTCCCATCTGGACAAACCCAGGATGAACCCAGCTCTGCACACAGACCTGGCTGGGCAAGAAGCATTGCCTCCCTCCTGTAGCTCTACCCTGCTGTCTTGGGGGCAGTTTGCTGGAGTGCTGGTCCAGTTGATTGTGGCTGCTTCTCTACCACACTTAAGTTAGGGCTTCTTGTTTTGTTTGGTTTTGGTTTTTTTTTTTTTTTTTTCAAGATAGAGTCTCATTATGTAGCTCTTGTTGTCCCAGGATTCACTATGTAGACCAGGCTGGCCTTGAGCTCACAAAGATCTGCCTGCCTCTGCCTCTGCCTCTGCCTCCTAAGTGCTGGGATTAAAGGTGTGTGCCACCACACCCAGCTAAGTTAGGGTCCGAGGAGGTAGTTCAGAGGCAAGCAGGGCACATCTTTTCAGGACCCATGTGGAGTGTGAGGAAGACCAACATTACTCTCTCCTACTGTGGCTGAAGCTGTCTTTTCCAGCATCCCTGCTGAGGCACAGTGTGTGGATAAAGCTTCCCTCCTCCTGGCCTCGAAGTGCGGCTGCCCAGGCGCACTGGGAACCTGTACAATATTCAGGGTTTAATTAGCACACACATCCCTCATCACCTGACGTTTTCTTCTTCCTGGGATGCATGAATGAGTTTTTCCAGATTGGTTTCTCTCATTTGGCTCCTTGCCATCCCTGTTCCCCAGCCCTGGGGAGGCTGCTTCTACAAACGAGAGCTGCCGAGGCAGCTGGTATCTTGTATACAATTTAGATTCCGTTTCCCCCTAAACTGCTGATTTCCCTGCAGGCAGAGACTGTCCAAAGTCCATCTTTGTATCACCAGAGAGGACCTGGTGTGCCACTTGGCTCAGACCAAAAGCTCTGGAGTGACCAAATGATTCTTGTACGAATTTTAACTGCAATAAGATAGCACATTCCTCACGTGGGAATCTTGGTTTTAATTGGCATTAGGTTGACAGGATTCTGTGAATCTGTTTCACTTTTTTAAAATTAGAAAACGAGTGTTAAATAAATAAGGACAGTTTGTAGAAGTGTTTCTAAACAGGGCCTCTGTGGACCTGTGAATAGAGATTCATGGTGGATAGCATTCTGGAGGCACTTCAAAGGAAGGCAGAGCCCTCCACCTGGACTCAGCTTGGAATTCCCAGCAGCATGTCCAAAGGAAAGGGGTGCCCTCCAGTCCTCAGTGCTGGCTTCCCTCCTTGGTACGAACATCCCATGGGGTACCTATGCTGTCTTGGATATTGTTTTATGCAGCCCAGCTCAGCAAATAATTATTTCCCCAACCTCCTTCACAAAACATCTGCAAGACCTTCCTATGGGAAGAAGCAGCTAATTACAGCTCTTTCTATTAACTTAGTCCCAGGAGTCCTCAGTGATTTCATCTGTAAAACAAGAGGGTCCAACCCAATTATTATTTATTCACTCAAGGGCTTGTGAAACCCAGTTACGTATCAGGAACTAGATACTGCAGTGTCAAGGGACCCACTATGTGCTTACCATCTGAGGGAAGTTATATGATTGTCTCTTACTATTGGGTGAGCAGACTGTAGGGCCAAGGCCGTAATAACAAAGACTGGCACCCCACCCAGGCTAGTGACTAGGAAAGGCTGCTCGGGATTGGGAAGTTGTCTCAGTGGATAAGAATGCTTGCTGTGCAAGCATGAGGACCTGAGTTAGAGTCCCAGCATCCACAAAGGCTGGACATGGCTGTACATGCCTGTAACCCCAGCTTGGAGGGTCAGAGACTGGTGGATCTTGGAGTTTGCTGGCCAGTCAGCTAAGCTTCCAGTTCAGTGAGAGACCCTAGCTCAAGGGATTAATGCTGAGAATAATCGGGAAAGCCACCTGCCATTCTTCTCTGGCCACTGCATGTGTGTGCATACTCACATGCTCACATGCCTACAAGAACACACACACACACTCACACACTCACAGTATGTATACTCACATGCTCACATGCACTCAACAGACACACACACATATACACAGTGTGCATGTGAGCATGCATACAAGGACACACACACATGAGTGAGAGACAGAGACAGAGAGAGACAGAGACAGAGAGAGACAGAGACAGAGACAGAGACAGAGACAGAGACAGAGACAGAGCTGTGTCCAGAGACAGGAATAGGAATTAGGCAGGTGAGGAGGCTGGAGAGATAGTTCAGCCGTTGGGAGCATTTGCTGCTCCTGCAGAGGACCTGGATTCAGTTCCCAGCACCCACACTGAGGTTCACAACTCCAGTTCCAGGATCCAATGCGCACAGCCTGGCTCCATGG
The DNA here is from genome assembly GCF_011762505.2 of Arvicanthis niloticus. Taxonomy (NCBI): domain Eukaryota; kingdom Metazoa; phylum Chordata; class Mammalia; order Rodentia; family Muridae; genus Arvicanthis; species Arvicanthis niloticus. The sequence goes on along the minus strand of NC_047666.1, from coordinate 28,380,359 downwards.
ACACTGCATTGCAGGTGGTACATGCAGAGACACACACTCAGGAAAAATGAAAATGAACAGATCCTTGAGAATTAGGTAGGGGAGAGATGAGGATAAACGGATGCTTGTGCAGAAGGCGTGGCAACGTATGAAGAAAGTAAAGGAGGTTGTAATGTTCTGGAAATCTCTAGAAATTCAGTTTAAAGCATAGAGCATGCAGGGAATGACTGCAACCATGGAGAGCGGAGGAGGGGTACTGGGCTTTGTGCGTTAATGGGGAGTCAGTCCCATCACCCCTTTAAGAATATGGCTGGGTCATCTTTGCAATGGGATGGTGGGTACAGATTTGGCTGTCAGAAGCTACTCTGAGTTTTGCTATTCTAAGTGTGGTCTGTGGACCAACAGCATTACTCATCCATGCAGAGCCAGGCACAATGGGTGAGTCATATGTACACTTAGGCCCTGGTGGCTCTCTGTTCCAGAGGAGAGTGCGGAGGAGAGGTGTACACAGTGAGCAGTGGTGGCAAATCCTGAAATACCCGAAAGCTCCCTGGGGAACTGTCTCTGGAGAGAGTTGGTTAGAGGATATTCACGGGCCAGCATGTTGGGCGTGTGGAGCTTGGAGAATACCGCCCCCCCGCCCCCACCTTCTCAAGATGTTGGCCTTTGAATAGACCAAATAGACTGATTCCTTTCTACCAAAACTGGCCTTTGGGGCTGGAGAGATGGATCAGTGGAAAACCAGCTGCTCTTCCAGAAGTCCTGAGTTCAATTCCCAGCAAACACATTACAACCATTTGTAATGGGATCTGATGCCCTCTTCTGGTGTGTCTGAAGAGAGCGATGGTGTATTCAAAACTGGCCTTTTGAGCTGTGAGTAGTGTGGACCTCGTTCCAGTAACATGGCCTTGGCTGCTTTGTTGCAGTGTGATGTCTGGCACACGGTGTGTGTGCTCTCTTGGAGAGCACCATTGTCCACCCTGTAGATGAGATGAGGAGTGAGCATCCCAGGCTCTGCCCAAGCCGTCTTCCCTCCCAGCAGCACTTCTTGTTCAGCCTTCTCCCTGCTTTGCAGTCTGCTAGCACAGGCATCATGCTGTCGTTATGTGGTGTGCTTTTAGGCCTCTTATATACATACATGCATACATGCATACATACACACATACATACATACATGCCTACATATATACATACACATGCATACAATACATACATACATGTCTACATATATACACACACACATATATACATACGTATGTACATACATACATACATGCATGCATACACACACATACATACACAGCATGTTACACTATGCTATGGTGATCTGTCTTCTTATGAAGATCAGGGACTCTATCTTTCTTATTTCTGTATATACCTGATTTTGTATAATACCGGGTGCAAAGCCAACATTCATAAATTGTATGCATGAATGAGTGTGATCCTACTCTGATATGAAAGAACTCCCTTTATAACCTTTCTCAGTATACATACAGGCTGCATCAAATTCAGGGCTGTGTAACAAATCATCCTCAAATTTTGTGACTTACAACAGAACTTCTTGGGATGGCTCAGTTTCAGCTGGGACACTATGCTAACCTGGTTGCTTTCTACACAGGCTCTTGTAGATCAGGCTAGCCTGGGAAGATTGACCAGACGTCCTAAGAGAATAAAGCTTGAGCCCTGTCATGAAGATGGTACAGTGACTCAAGTCTGAGGAGTGGGGACTTAGCCTCAAGGGAAGAACTGCTAAGTTGAGTTTCAGAGGAGTGTCCTCCTGGAGGACACCCTTCCCACAGTCTCAGAGAAGAGCCTTGCACCAGAGTGGTTTCTGCATGAGACCCAGCATCCTGACTCACTACTACCTATTATGGGATGGATATTGCTCTTCCCCATAATATTAGGACTAGAAAAACAATCTTAGGATCTCTCTGTGATGAGATGAGAGTTGAGGAAGAAGGACTCACTGGCATCCTCTTCTGGAAACCAAAAGGAACCTTAGGGGCTGTGGCCCTCAAGAAGATTGTCATGTCTCCCTCTGGTCTCTAGATGTCTTGGAGCATGATTATGTAGTGTCCTTCCCACGTGAGTTGGTAATGTGGACACAGGAACATTGTGAAGGCAGCTTTAGCTTTATGGCAGCAGGACCTTTGACTTTGGACCTGGTGTCTGGGATAGCTAGAAGTGCTCTGGAAGAGGTGTCATGGTTCCCGGTTTCTGAGCCAGAAACTCCCCCAGCCACAGGACACACCCAGGTAGAGCATGGCACTCTCTCTGAGTCCTACCTTGCGGCAGAGCTCCCTCCCCCACCAGGTATAACTTGACCTCCCACAGCTCAGAGTGAGGCCTGTGGATAAGCTTGCTGAGAGTGGAGTGTCTCTGAGCCACAGAGTAGAAGGGCTTAGCATCCCACTCTCGCCCTGAGGGTCTGCCTTTGCCTCGAAGTCAGCCTGAATTGGCTGAGAGGCCACACTGAACACTGATGAGCAGACACTCACGTTAGCCTCTCTTGCGGGGGGATACAGCCCATTGTCCGCTCGTAGGGCTCTGTAGGTGGAGGACCTTCTGGCCTCTGTGCCTTCCTCAGGTTCCTGAGCAGCACACAGTACTTGGGGGCTCACTGGGGATAGATAGCTCTGCCTACTTGGAACAAGTGTGTCTCCCTCTGGGACTGGGGGCTTGGAATGACTGTCCATGCTTTAGACATGAGGGCATTAAAGTTGGATGTGAGGAGTGAGCTTAGAGCCGCTCAGCTTAGGGAAGACAAGTATAAACTTTTTGTTTGTTTGTTTGTTGGTACCGTTCCTGCCTCCCCTTTTGGCCCTCTTAAGCTCCACTTGCCCCACCCAGATGCTTTCCTGTTGGTCAGTGTGCTCTTCCTGGTCCTGAGCTGACTGACGTGTGCACAATGTACCTGACATCGTCCCAGTTTCTGCTGGAACTCTGTGATCCTTTCCTTTCCTTCAGCGGCCAAGCCCTGTCTTCCTCATCAGGGGGTTGAGACGATTAAAATTCAGATACTGTTTGCAAGGCACTTTGCACATGGCCCTGAAAATATGAGGTCTTGTTTTTATTATAAACATCACTGAAATTTTCCCTTCATTACAATCACAGCAGGTCACTGTCCACATCCAGTGTAGGGGCTGGCTGGGGGCTTGGACCTGCCCTCCCCACACCATGGATGTTCTCAGTCTTAGGAGGGACTCAGAGGGCATGTCCATCTGAGACCCAGGGGCCTTGAACAACTTCTCAGAGAGTTCAGTGATACGGTGGCCAAGCTAGCTGTGAAACTGGTCAGTAGTACAGTTCGGCTGTTCTCATTGTCAGACAGAACGAGAGAGAAGATGATCCCTTTTAATTTGTAGTCTGGTCATTGTTTTGTCTTGATAAATCAAGGAGGGTCCACGATTCTAAATATAAGCGTACAGAATTACCAGCACTAGTGAGTTTGCCCTGCAACCTTGCATGGGTTTAATCACTGCACCCAGGAGACCTTCCTGGATGCAAATCGCATCTAATTCAGGCTTGAAGAGTTTCAGGCTGGGATGCAAACTGAGAGAGCATTGTCACATGCAGAGCAAGGTCCTTGGCTCATATTTGTACCTGCCTGTCACAGCTACCAGACTGGGACAGAGGGGGACAGAGGGGCTTTCTGAGCATCCCGAGCATCCCGAGGGGGGAGGGGGGGCTGGGTCTCCTCCCTGCTGGTCCCTGCTGGTCACAGGGGAGACTGAACACACTACAGAGTGCATCTCAGGTTCCCCTTGAAGCCTGAGTGCCAAGAAGTGCCCATCTCTGTGGTTTGTCTAGCCAGTCCTTGTCCTTACTACTCCTCCTAACGTCTGGCTTTGTCTGGTTTTGTGTTTACAGGAGCTTCCCTGGGTGCCTGTGCAGTGGGCGGGGATGAGCCTGGCCCTGAGGGTCTTACCTCCACGTCCCTGCTGGATCTGTTGTTGCCCACTGACTTTGAGCCACTGGACTCCGAGGAGCCCAGTGAGGCCATGGGTCTAGGTGCCGGCCTAGCCCCGGGCTCGGGCTTTGCCAGTGAGGACAGCGAGGAGTCCCGGCTCCTGCAGCCGCCGCAGTACTTCTGGGAAGAGGAGGAACTAAACGGCTCCAGCCTGGACCTGGGTCCTACTGCAGGTAGCTCTGCTCACTTATGTCCACACAGGATACCAGGAGAGATCCATGGTGGCAGGGGCCATGAGGCAGTTTCTACTCCAGCCCCTTCTCCTTTTCTCTCTGGTGTCTTCCAGGCTGCCTTACACCTGTCATGGTCACATCTCTGAGACTAAGTTTTTCCTTCAATAGTGACTATTGTTTCAAGCCCAGGCGCCCACACATACACCTTGGGGCAGGTAGCCAGTGCACGAGCAAACTTGGAGTTCCCCCCCTCTCCCCCCCCCCCCGCCTCCACCCCCAGCCTCTGCTGGGCTTATGGGGTATTCTCTTTAAAGACCAGGAAAAGAGAACTGTGGTATCAAAATTCAGCTGCATATCTTCTTCCAAAACTATGACATGCTCAATAGATCTATGTTTTGTGATTTAAATAAGAATTGGTTAGGAGCACTGACTGCTCTTCCTGAGGTCCTGGGTTTAATTCCTAGCATCTGTATGGTGACTCACAGCTGTCTGTAATTCCAGTTCCAGAGGATACAACTCCCTCTTCTGAATTTCTCTATACTCCCAGGGATCAGGCACACACTTGGTGCACAGGCAAACATACATGCAGGGAAAACTCTCATGCACATTAAAATATAAACCTAGTAATTTTTACATGAATATTAGTGGGGTGTGATAACCATATCTTTAATCACAGGACTCAGGAGGCAGATGCAGCTGGATCTCTGTGAGTTCCAGGTCAGCCTGTGAGTGAGACCCTGTCTCCAAAGGAGATAAACACTATAGAAAATTAAAAACAAAACAAAACAAAACAAAAAACCAAAGTTAATTAAAAGGAAATAAAGCCACCCAAAATTAAACAACAGAAAACTGAAAAAAAAAAAAAAACCCAAACTAGAACCATAAAGAACATTCTATTTTCTTTCTTTAATTAATTATTTATTTTATGTAAATGTATTAAGTATTATTCATTTATTTTATGTATATGTACACTGTAGCTGTCTTCAGACACACCAGAAGAGGGCATTAAATCTCATTACAGATGGTTGTGAGCCACTGTGTGGTTGCTGGGAGTTGAACTCAGGACCTCTGGAAGAGCAGTCAGTGCTCTTAACCACTGAGCCATCTTTCTAGCTCCAGGACCATTCTATATTCATTCAACATATTTCTCAAATGTATTTCCACATTATTAATTATCCTTTTACCATCTGATTTTTTTCTTACAAGTTTCCTTTATTTTTGTTTTATGTGTATGGGTGTTTTGTTACCATGTATTTCTTTGTACCACGTGAGTGCCTGCTACCCAAGGACCCCAAGAGAGGGATAGGTCCTCTGAGACTGAATTACAGACAGTTATAAGCCACCATCTAGGTGGTTGCAATCAAACCAGATTCTGTGGAGGAGTAGCCAGTGCTCATGACTTCTGAGCCATCTCTCCAGCCTCTGTCATTCAATTTTTAACAGTTGTGCAGTATCTCACACATGGTTGTCAGGTGGCCTGAACTCCTCCCCTGTTGTGGTTTACAGGTTTAGTTGCAGCAGCAAATGACCTCATGGTCATAAGGTTATAACCAGGCACTCTCCTGGTTATAAGGTCTCCTAGTATAATGGCTAGAATGAAATCACTAGGTATGAGATTTCTCGGTCAGCAACCCACCCAGGAACAGAAGACAGGGAACCCAAATATCCCCAAGAGATATGGCAGTGGATTTGCAAAAGTCTGGCAGGATGTGAGAGAATCCTTAGGAATCCAGGGCAGGCCACAGACGCACATCACCATCCTTGGGTACAAAGGATTGGAAGGTGACCATCTCTGGTGACCATCTCCTTCCCACTCCACATCCAGCATCTCACCTACACGTGCCTCAGTGTCATGTTCTTCCTCTCACTGAGGAACCTGTCAGACACAGGGCCATGGGAGTCCAGGGCTGTGACTGACCCAGTCAGCCTGGGGCAGTGGTAGAGGAGAGCTTTGGACAGTTGGAAGGCAAGTGGAACAGCTCTGCCATCAGGTGTGTGGGTCTTTACAAGGGTTCTGGAAGCATCTCCATCGTGACCCCCAGAGAGACTCCAGCATGCACTCACCAGAGGTACTGAGTCCTGGGGCCTGAGATGTTTCCCACCCCTGAGTTCCATTAACCAGGTGTGATGGCCCAAGCAGTCCTTGCATGCAGGCAGCTGATGCAGTGAATGCCAACCTAGACTAGGTAGAGAGACCTGGACAAGTCCTTTCCCAAGAAAGGTTGGATCTGGAAATGGGGCATAAAGGTAGAGTTGCCTCCCTGGTCATGCACCAGGGCCTGGCTTCCACCCCTAGAGCCCCTCAAGGGGAGGATTCTGCTCAGTTCGATAGGAAAAATTATAATGGACTTTCGTAATTACCTGGTAAACTTAATATAAGTGGAGTATATATTCATATATAATTAAATCTATATATGTACACACATATATTCTGAACATAAATTATAGAACATATTCTATACAATATATTTTACTTATAGAAATATCAACTATAGGGACTGGAGAAATGGCTCAGTGGTTAAGAGCACTGACTGCTCTTCCAGAGGTCTTGAGTTCAATTCCCAGCAACCACGTGGTGGCTCACAACCATCAGTAATGGGATCCTGATGTGTCTGAAGACAGTGACAGTATATTCATATAAATAAAATAAATAAATCTCTAAAAAAAAAAAAAAGAAATATCAACTATAGTTTTCAGGGCCGGAGAGATAGCTCAGTGGTTTAGAGCACTGGCTACTCTTCAAGAGGACCCAGGTTTGATTCCCAGCACCCATATGGTGGCTCATAACCAGTCATCTATAATTTCCAGTTCCAGAGGATCCAACAGGCATGGAAGTGATGCACATACCTGTATGTAGGTATAACATTCATGCACATAAAGTGAAAATAAATAAAATATAGTTTTTATTTTGGACTTGAAGCATTGGGTAGTGGGGAGAAGGTAGGTACTACAGTTCCAACACTGCCCACTAACAGCAACCTGACACTGGTAAACAGTGCAAGGCCACAGAATGAGGCCAAGTCTCACCTACGGCATGGGGGTCCTCGCCTCGCAGGGAGCACCCAGCACAACGTTCGTCAGTGGGAAGCGCTCTGCAGACGGTTGCCACTGTCACCTCTGCCACATTTTTTTTCCTACTGAAGCATTCTTCTTTTTCTGCCACTGTACAATTTTTAATATAGAAGAAAGAAAATATGTTTGTCACTTAAGAACAGAAACATCTTTACAGTCTGTCAATTGCTTTTTTTAAGTGTGGTGCCCAGGGAATCCAGAAGAGGACGTCATATCTAACCAGAACTAGAGTTATAGCAGGCGGTGATCTGTCCACGTGAATTCTGGAAATCTAACCCAAAACCTCTGAAAGAGCAGCCAGTGCTTTTAACTGCTGAGCCGTTGCTCCAGCCCCTTGAAAATGGTTTTACATGTTTTTGTTGCTTTTTTGTTTAGAGAAGTTTTTCCTCCTCTATCCCTCTATTCTCCTATGCTTTTATACTTTTATATTTAGTAACTGTAATGCCGGTGGGAGGTAGAAACCCATGTTAGTGACTTTTCTTGTTATTGTGACCAAACACCAGACGAGAAGCAACTTAAAGGAGGAAGGGTTTGTTTGGGCTCAGAGTTAAAGGGGATACAGCCCACCATGGAGGGGAAGATGTGATGGCCGGCAGCTCCGTGGCAACAGGAGTGTACATTTGGCACGCCTCACCTGCTCACATCTTGGAGGAACAGAAAATAGAGATCAGAAAGGAAGTGTCTAAGCAGGACCCTAACAACCTTCTTCCTCTAGCTAGGCTCTGCATCCTAAAGGTTCCATGACCTCCCAAAATAGTGCCATCCGCTGGGGACCAAGTGTTCAAACAGGAGTTTATGGAGACATTGTCATCCAAATCACCAGGGGGCCTCATCATTCCAACAGTTCAGCCCTCGGTCCTGAAGGGGCAGTCTGATGCTCTGTGCGTCTCTCTGGATCTTCCCACTGTGCAGAGGCAGGCAGGCAGTGAGTAGGAGAGCAGCAGAGGTGCCTGGGACTGAATCCTGGGGTCACAGCAGAGTCTGAGTCCAGGGAAGGGTTGTATCTCCTCCCTGGGCTTCTCCAGGCCTCATGGTAAGAAGTCTCACCATTGCCCTGTCGGATTTCTAGCTCTCACTATGCTTCGCTTGGTTCACTGCTTCTCATCTTTGTCTCGCTGAGTGATGTTAACACAGTTCTTTTTTTATATATAAGATTTACTTATTTTTATGCATATGAGTACACTGTAGCTGTCTTCAGACACACCAGAAGAGGGCATCAGATCCCATTACAGATGGTTGTGAGCCACCATGTGGTTGCTGGGAATTGAACTCAGGTCTTCTGGAAGAGCAGTCAGTGCTCCCAACCACTGAACTATCTCTCCAGCCCTTTAACACAGTTCTTGCAAGGAAGGAAGGGAAGACATAGGCAGGCAGCCTCACTGCTGGCTTCTTAACTGTGTACTTGTTGGTGGCCTTCTGCTCCCACTCTGTGTCTTGCCTTTTTATATCACATGACCCCATCTTTCTGGACAAACACTCCTGGGTGAACCCCAGTTATAGAAAATGTAGGTTGTATTTCCAGCCCACCAGAAACTGGTCTCCATAGCACAGCCCCACTTCCTTTTCTGCCTGGCAGAGCTGAGTGAATGAGCTACTCGGGGGCTCACCTGTGACTCTAGCACTGGCCTTAGAATCCTGTTCTAACTGGCGCTGGCTCAAGCCTACTCCTTAAGCCTCTACTTCTGATTCTTCCCATCCCATTGGCCACAAAAGCTCTTTTTCACCCTAGCTGCCTGGTTGCTAGGTGACTATCCTTCACTACCCAGCTCAATAGGGGACAGTCACGCTGTTCATGAGCAGATGCTGGCAGCTGCGGTGCTGCTAGTGCCCTCTCCATGGTGTGTAGCCTGGCAAGTAACAGGGGGCTGGTGTCCCATGCCATCTCACTCTCCAGGCCAGTGGTGGGTGAACGTACCCACTTCCCAGACCACCTGCTGGAAGCTGTGTCTCTACATACCATTAGCAGCTCCTAAACACAATTCCCTCACAGTGCGTGTCGGGTGTTACTGCAAGAGGGCTGAGGTGGGAAGAGAGTTAGGGTTCATGCTGTCAGTGGGTAGGGAGGCAGATATTCAGAAGACCCAGAGGGTACTGTGTCACTCACCACCATTGCTGGCTTCTTCTGCTCTCGTACTCGAGGAGTCAGAGTTCTACACCCCTTGTCTGAGGAACTGAGTTGTCACAGAGCTGCTCTTCAGGTCTGTCTCTCCGGAAGAGCAGATACAACAAAGTGAGGTGGGGTGAGGGTGGATGTATTCATGCCCTCAGGAGTTCGAGGTGGAGTTAAAGCATGGATCAGCTCATTCCCAACAGCTAGAGATAAACAATAGCTGCCATTTTATCCAGTTTTAGCCTCTTTCTATTGTAGGATTGGAAGGTTCTGGAAGCCAGACCTCCACAGTAGAAAGGCCACATCCTGGAGACCTTTGGGTCTCATGATCCTGTGGCAGAACCAAGCTGGAGAGGGGTATGCCTGAGCTGCTCTGACATTTACCCCTTGATCATGACACTAAGCCATCCAGAAGGTGGCGCTCCAGCCCTAATCACTTATTAAAGGCCTATCTTGGTACTATCATAACCACAATTAAACTCTCCTCCTCCCTCATGTAGCTAGCCCACACTGCTAGGACTCACAATCCCTCTGCCTCAGCCTTCCAAACGCTATGGTTACAGGTGTACAACACTCACAGTTGGCTTCTGAACCATAAATTTCAAAGTGAATTTCAGAGGTGATATTCAGACCACGACATACCCCAAGATTGCCCCCGTCACTCTTTACCCACTTTCTTTTCTGTTAAGATAGGATCTGCATTAGGTACTATGATCCCAGGGAAGAAGTGAGTCAGAATCCCGCCAGAGAGTATGCGGATGACCCCTGGACACCGGCACGTCCTAGATTCCCCATGCACAGACTCACAGGCTTGTGTAGAAAAGGACCTATGGGGGCTTATGGAACAAGGAACAGGCTTGCAGCTCCAGCAGGAGATTCAAAGTGCCAGCGTGGGCTGTCTGGGCTATCCTGTTTGATCCTGTTCTATTGGCTTCAATCTAGGTAGACTGCCCAGAAAAGTCATTGTCCCTTTTTTTAGTGACCCCCATAGGAAGTAAGCTCTGCATCCTAGGACCAGGAAAGGGTCAGGGTGATTCAGATTGGGTTCTGAACCCCTTGCCTGCCCTAGCACAAAGCCAGAATTCTCTGATAGGCAAGGGCTGGGGTAAGCTACCCTTAAAGCCAGTGCATGGAGGGTCCCTTAATTCCAAGTGGAAGGCATATTTCCCAAGGGGAATCACACTCACAGAAAGATGGGTAGTGAGGGGACCATGAACAGCAAAGCCCTGAGTATCTCATGGATGGCAGAAGCAGGGCAGACACTATCACTGTTTTATAGCTAAGGAAACTGGGTCAGAGATTTAAAAGTGGGACTAAATTACCCAGAGAATAAGTGGTAAAGTTAAATCTCAAGTCAGCCACCCTTCCCTAGATGGAATCGTTCTTACTAGACGTCTTTAATTATGCCTGCCTGAAATGGAACTTGCAGAAACCAGACACCGAAGCAGCTGTCTGCTGGGACCCGGACATAGTGTTGTACGGCAAATCCTTGCTGAGCCGTAGCTGCTGCTGCCTCCGCCGCTGCTGCTGCACGCTCTGACCCTGTAGTTACTGTTCCCATAAGAGTCCGCTCCCTGGAAGGGACAGGCCCTGAGGCAGAGCCAGCTGCCAAGCACTGAAGGGAGCACTTGCACCCTGACCCCAGGAATGAAGCTCTTTACTTTTATACTGGTAATAAACACCAGCGTATAAATATTTTAAAATGCAAATAAAAGAAGAAACTAGAATTGGTCTAAATTCTCATCACCCAGAGCTACTGATTGTCTTGATCTCCCTTCTGACTTGATTTCCCTTGTAGGAAATGGATTTTTAAAAGGCTTTAGCATTAAACAGAGCCGTGGTGCACACACCTCTGGGGCTGATCGTCAGCACCAATGTCCCATGCCAGCAGGTACTTCTGCAACTTCGCAGTGAGGGCTGATGGTGTCCCAGGGTTCAGTGGGGCACTGGTCACTGCCTCAGCAGCACCCCACCTTCCACTGCAGGGAGCCAGAGAGTGTCAGGCCTTGTCTTTGAGACAGGGTCTGATGCAGTATCTCAGGCTGACCTTGAACTCCAGCAGTTCTCCCGCTCAGCTTCCCAAGTGCTCAGTAGAGGCGAGCCATCGTAGCGCTGGGCTCTTAAGCCTCCACTGTGTGAGCTGAGCTGTGGTGGACCCTGAAAACATGGGTGTGAACCCCTTGATGGAGTCTGAGGGCTAGAATTCTAGGTTTAGAATCTTTTTAATTTTATTATATTTTACTTACTTGTTTTGTTTATGCATGTGCGTTTTTTGTGTGTTGGTGCGTATGTGCACATTTCTGTGTGCATGGAGGACAGATGACAGCTCTCCAGAGTCAATTCTTTTCCTCCGGCTTGTGGGTCCTGGGAATCAAAGGCTTGGTGTACCTCTGCTCCCTGAACCATATAGCTGGTTGTAGTGTCTCTCTCTCTCTCTCTTTCTCTCTCTCTTTTCTTTTCTGTGCTGTGGATGGAGCCTTGGACCTCCGGCATGCTAGGCTGGTGTTCACCACTATGTGAAATCCCAGCCTTGCTTCTGTCTCTTTGAAGACTCTTGAGGCTGATCCTTAGAAAGTCGGTTTTAGTTGACTGATGGCCTTTCTCCTTTCCCCCTATGTTTTATGCAGACCTCTTTTGGCTTTGGGTATTTCCACGTTAACGCTCAGTTGAATTGCTTACTGGCCTGTGCACTAAAGGGGACAATTTTCAGAGATTTGACATTAACCTGAAGGGACATTTAAAGTGATCTTTTAAGGTCTCTGGCCCTGATGCCTGTTTTAATTCTAGGCCTTGAACAGGGAGGTCATTCCATTAATATTTCAGCTAATGCCAAATGTCTTCAGTGCTAACATTTTGCCCTGGGGAGAGAGACAGAACAAGGTCCCCCAGCCGTAGTATATGGAGGGAGGGGCTTGTGTAGAGCTCAGATGAAGCAGAGAGACATACAGCACGATATATTTAGAAGGCAAACACCAGCGCCATGGTGAGGTTAAAAGACAGAAATAGAAAGGGGTGGAGAAGCAAGCTGTTTGAGGAGAGCAGGGTTCACGGAGCATGTGCTGGCTGCCCGTGAGCTCCCTGGGGCGGCCATGTGGAGCCTGTTCTTCTGCTCCAGGGAGCCCTCAGCTGGTCCATCACACACCAAGGCCAGAACGGACTCAGCAGGCTCCGGTGGGTATCTGCCCTTTTAAACTGTGTTGAAGCTGGGTGGTGGAGTCACGCACCTTTAATCTCAGCTCAGGGCAGAGGCAGAAGAGTCTCTGAGTTCAAGACCAGCCTGGTCTACAGCCAGAGCTACCAAAAAAAAAAAAAAAAAAAAAAAAAAAAAAAAAAAAAAATTCCTATCTCAAAAACAAATAACAAAGACAGACAAAACAAAACAAACCCCCCTCCCCACAGGATTTCAAGGACAGACAAACCAACAGGGAGGGTTGAGGATGAGAAGTCTGGTTCTGTGGTCCCAGGATAGGTATGGTAAAATAGGAAGCCCTCAGGGAATATGTAAATTCCTTTTTCTCCCCTTGAAGGGCCTTTGACAGGTGGCTCTCTCTAGATAAAAAGAGTTGGGATAAAAGATAGGAAGAAAGAGAGAGGCAGCAGGGGAGAAAGGCTTTTATTTATTTATTTTTTAAAGGAGGCCAGGAAAGTTTGAGAAGGTCATTAATTGCAGCCAGTTACCAGACAGAGGGTAGTGTTTCCAGCAGCCCAGCGTTAGAGGCTCAGGTGGCTGGGACTGCATCCTAGTGGTGACAGAGCTGTCCCTGCAGCCACTGTTCTCTTTGATGAGATGCACAAGGGGAATGCAGTGTGACCCCAGGAGGTCGCTGGGAAGGCAAAATGGAGACATTCACCACTTTTCCTGTTGCTACAATGACATGCCTGACAAGAGGAACTTAAGGAAGGTTTGCTGTGCCCCACAGTTGAGGGTATAGTCCATCATGGTGGAGAGAGCACGGCGGTGGCAGCAGAAAGATGAGGCAGAAAGATGTCACATTGCCTGACAGCCAGGAAGCAGGAGAGAGGAATGCTTCAGCTGAGCCCACTCTCCTTTTTATTCTGTCCAGGACTCCAGAGCCCCTGGGACAGTTGGACCAAATTTAGGATGGGTCTTCCCACTTCGTTTAACATAATCTAGAAACCTGCCCCAACCCCCAGACGTGCCCAGAAGTTTATTTCCATGGTGATTTTAAATCCTATCAGGTTGGCATTCAAGATTAACCACTCCAGGCTCCCTCTCATGTCTTATTTTATGATGTCATAACAATATCCTACATGGAGGGTGGGTATGGGATACATAGACTCCAGGCCATTTCCTGAGATGAGGACTCCCAGAATTATGGCTTCTGCCTGTACGTCTAAATCAGTCCCTCCTGTGACTCAGGCCCAGAGAAAATAACAGCTGGCCACTCCCCTTCCCATGTGGATCCTAAGCAGTCTGGCTGTTGAACGAAAAGTGACTTTAACTCCACAGAACCCAGGCCTTCACAGTAATGACAAGCGTCACACTCAGAAGCAAGGCTTTCACTTCTGGGCTCCCCATCTGAGAAGCATATTCCCAGGCTGTGGTTGTCTAGGATCTAGCGAAGAGAGTTACATTCAAACTTAAGCCACAAGGTGGCACTGTAACTTTACAGCATCTTTCCCCAACAGTTCCACAAGAAAGTCTGGGAGCCTCTGTGCCATTAGGGACTGCTCCCAGATTGTTCTGGGCCTGCCATGCCTTGTGAATTAGCTTGATCTTGTAGAAGCGGGTCAAGTCTTGTAAGGCCCACTAGAAAAAGAACTCACGGTCCGTGGAAAACTGCAGACTCACCCCAAATCACTCACGAGAAACACATCTTGATGCAAACGCAAGAGGTTTACTGGCTAGCCAGGGCTGTCCTCCCTTCCAGCCCGCGCAGGGGCCTGAGGGATTCCGCAGCCCCGAACAAAAAAAGTTTACAGCTTTTAAGGGTGAATCTACAAACCAGGTGGGGGTGGAGTTAGGGAAGGGGGAAGGCTGAGAGTGGAGTTAGGGAAGGGGGAAGGAGGGGGAACAGGTCACTAGGTCATCGATACATTTGATCTCAAATTCCTAAGATGCATGGTGTGTCACTTTATAATTGGCTATTTCGAAGTAGTTTCACACTATATATCATGAGCTCCAGTTCAAGGGGGTCAGGCTTATCTCAAACTTTTAGCATCCTGGCACCAACTGTCTCAGGGCTGTTAGTTCAAAGCTCGGCCAGGCTAATCTCGGGCCCATAGCATCCTGACACCATGAATCTTAAGATTTGTTTAGTTAGGGCCATCTGTTCAAATGGTCAGCTAATTTCCTGGGACTGAGGCAACACAGTGTTTGACTTACAGGTTTTTATGTCTTTGCTTTTAAGAGTAGGGTTCAGGGGATCAACTTATGATTTTTCTATCTTTCAGTCTGAGAGATCATTCGCTTCTCTTAGTGGCTCTGTGGATGACGTCTTAGGCACCAGCTTCCTGGAAACAGCCCTTTGTCTCCTGGGCAGTCCTATTAATCAGCTGTGGCTGCATCTGGGTGCCGTGGGTACTCTGATACATCTTAACGTCAAGCAGGCTTTTGGAGTTTTGCTTTAGCCATAGGGGCTACAGCAGGGGCTGTAGTGACTTGAAGCCAGTTCACAGGCATGGTCTTAGAGGGTGACACAGGCTGTGTCTACAGCTCTTCCTCTGGCTGCCCTTCAAAATTCTTTGTTTTTTTTTTTATTTGGCTAGTTCTTTGCAGTGCTAGTGATGGACAGAGGGCTCTGTGCTCCTAGGCAAGCGTCTGCACCGGCTCTCCCTCTCCTTTCCCGGTTCCTTTACACTTTGCCATGGGCACCCTCTCTTGATGGCTTTAGCACTTTACAGACCCAATTCTCATGCCAGTGTAAATCATTCAGATCTGCCAGAGCCTCTACTACCCCATAAAGATCTCGTCCTACCATGGGGCTCAGCAAAGCCCCTTGATCCCTGCATCACTTCATCTTAGTTTACTCCCTACTGCAGTGATGAACACCTTGGCCAAAAGCAGCCTGGGGAGGAAAGGGTTAATTTGGCTTACACTTACACATCACAGTCCATCCTTGAGGGAAGCCAGGGTAGGAACTATGGAAAAAGCTGCTCACTGGCTTGCTCGGCCTGCTTTCTTACACAGCCAGGTACCACCAGTCCAAGGGTGACACTGCTCACAGTGGGGCTGGGACTTCCCCCCTCAATCAATCAAGACATGACCACAGGACAGTCTGATGGGGGCAATTTCTCAACCAATGTTTCCTCTTTCCACATGACTCAATTTGTGTCAAGTTGACAGAGACCGGCCAGCACACTGCTGAATTGGCATCTTCGCTCTCCTATGACCACAGTCCCATTTGGCCCTCAAATGCCATCAAACACCTTTTAGTAACTGACTTCCCCAGTGAAGTCTGTGCTTCCCGATTGTCTTCCAGTGCCCAGTCTCCATAGAAACCTCAGCCAGTGATGACCAAGTGTCTACCAGCAACTGGTCTCCCTCACATTGCTTCAAACCATGCAGCAGTTGTCTGGAGGAATGTGGGGTTGTGTTACTTGGTCTCTCTGCTCCCACAGCATCAGACTGACCCCATGACCCTTCCCACAATGTACCCTCCTCCCACCACCTCACAAGCTGGGCTGTGAGGGTGCCCTTCAACTTCTTAAGAGTCCTCACTGAATTCAGAGGCAGCATGCTCCAATTGCCATAGCTTCCTGTACCAGCCAGTAGCAAGGCTCTGTCTGCGTGTTGTCTGCGTGTTTTCCTTCCCTCTGTATTGGAGGTTGGACCTGAGGGCTGTCTCTTCTCCCCCTCCTCTACACTGTCTCATTCTGTCCACAGGTTTGTCTCTGTCTCTGTTTCTGTTGGTGTCTCTTTCTATTATGTTTCCCCATGTGTACAGAACAGCAGGCAACACCCGCCTCCTCTTTCATGTCAAATCCGAGGCTAGTGCAGAGGACAGTGTCCATATGTCCATCCTTCTCCCACTGCATTCTTGCCTTAGGCAGGACAGCCGTTCCTGGGCAGATGGCTTAGTTTCAGTTGTCTGTCTTAACATAGCACAGGCCATTCCATTACCCGAGGCTGCCCAGGATTCCATCTCATTCATGCTACTGTCAAGGACTACAATATATACTCGAGTCTATTATCTGTTTGGGGGGCAGACCCCATTCATCAAAACGCGGTATTACCCCGTGCAACATAGAGGAAGACATTCGTCCCGGGATCCCTCGTGGGGACATTCCACTCTCAGGGAGCAGCCTCAGTTTCCATATGTTAGCACCCATAGCAGAGACAGTGCCACTGTCCTCCCCCAACTCATCTTTAGTTCATTTGTGTCCCTGTCCCTGTATGAGCTGACAAATCAGAGAAATGTATCTACCCAAGTCTGGTTGAGTTTAATCGGGTAACTTACAGGCACATGGGGAACTTAGGGGTGTCTACACCATGGAATAAGAGTCTCTCTCCCCCAGCAGTTAAACATATATATCAGAATGGGGAGGGGGCTCCGGTGTCTTATGAGGCCTCCATACCTCTACAAGGGAATGTGAATGAATGGGCTGGGTACTGTGAGGGTCTGTGTCCTGTGGGTAGTCACAGTCATTCTGATTTCAAGACATCAGGCTTCTTCTCTCTATGCTGCCTCACCTACCCCATTTGGGGGTTACTTCAGTCACCATGCCCTCTTGGGAACTTCCTCACCTGCTGGAACTCTGCTGATGAGAGCTTCCCTGCACCCAGATTCTGCCTTATTCAAGGTCTCATGGCGCTCACTGGCTGTGTCAAGTATTCTCCGAGGGCTCTTTGGAACCTCCCTCTGGACTCACCTGCTCTGTCTGTGACCACAATGCTGATGTCTGTCATCTGCTCACACTCTGTATCAGCTTTCCTTTCAGGGGCCTGTCCTGACTCCTTCTCCCACCCCCACTCTCTGCTCCGGTGTCTCCTGAGCCACTGCAGCGGGTTCCCTGACTTGTACTCTTTCTGTCAGGTTTGATCACCCCAGTGAGCTCTTGTGACTGCAGGGATTTAATGTGCTTCCTAGGCACCGTTACTCCCTTCTTCTACTCCCCAGGATTGACATGCTGCCCCTAGTCCACTGCAGGTATGGTCTGTACATTACATTTTAGTTTTCAATAGATGTAGCAATTGTAAGTTCTCGCTTATATTGAACTTGCTTTTTTTTTTTTTTTAAAGACAGGGTCTTGTATGTAGCTTAGGCTGGCCTTAAACTAATGGCGGTCCTTCCTGAATAGGTATATGGCACAACACATGGCTTACTATTTTAAAAAAGCTCTTTATTTGTTTATTCTCAAGGCCCAGGCTAGCCTTGAACTTGCTGTCTAGCTGAGGATAGCCTTGTGCTCTGGATCCCTCGACCTCCAGCTCCAGAGTACTGGAGTTATGGGCGTATCCACCATGCCCGAGTATAGACTGTTTATTCTTTCATGTGCATGTTTTTGAGGAGTAGCTTCTACTTGGGTCTCTGGAAATCCAGTAAGACCTTCTCATCTTCTTGTTTAACGCCGTCCTCCAGGATAGCCGCTTGCTTGCCTGCCCATCACTGTTTCTTGGGGCTGGTTTCCCCAAATGTCTTGTGAGTCTTGGTGATTCGTTTGTGCTCTACAAAGGTAACACTAGACTGCCGGGTTTCAGGGGTGCTGTGGGTTTCTTCCATGGGCATGTGATCCCTGTTCCCTGGATGGCATCATTGCCTTCTTGTGTGGGGAGCTAGCTACTATCTCTACAGGCTGTGTACTGTGCAGAGGTGGAGGGGGAGGATGACCAAGGCGCTACACCTCACAACACACACATAAGAAACATGCTAGAACACCCTAGCTGCTCCATATGGCTCCCAGGTCTCCACTGCTGTTAAGATCACTTAGGTTCTAAGTCTTACCTTCTTTGTTGCTATTTTGATTTTGAAACAGCATCTCATGCTGCAGCCCAAGCTGGAATTACTGTGTGTCCCAGGCTGGCCTCCAATTCATGGCAGCCCTGCCTGCCTCATGCTAGATTACAGGAGAAAGCCATTATATAAGTCATACTTTTTACTCCAAAGAAACTTTATTTGTTTTGTTTTTATTTTTTGTTTTGCAATTATTCTTCTCAGATCTCTCTAGAGTCTTGTTTTATTTTACCAACTGTTTCCTAGACCTACGGTACCACCTCTATTCTGAGGTTTATTGTCATGAAATTCTTGTTTCTTGATTTCCAGTCTCTTTTAGTTTAGTTTTTTTTTTTTCTAGAGGACATCTTTAAATAACTCTCTGAGAATTCATGGGTAGTAAAGCATTTAGGTCCTTGTATGCATAAAATGTCTTAATTTTGCAACTATGATTGAGTGATAGTTTAGTTGGGTATAAAGTTCCAACTTCCTGGTCTGAGAATATAGCTTAGTGGTAGAGCAGTTGCTTATCATGAGTGAATCCTGGAGTTCCTTCCTCACCCCTCACCCACATCTGAGAGAAAAAGAGAGACAGAGGAGAGAGAGAGAGGGAGAGAGAGAGAGAGAAAGAGAGAGAGAGAGAGAGAGAGAGAGAGAGAGAGAGAGAGAGAAAGCCAGATGTTGACATTGGGTGTCTTCCTAAACCATTCTCATTATTTCCTTTTTATCTTTTGAGGTAGGGGGTCTCTGAATCACTGACGTGGCTAGGCCAGGCCTTTTTCTGTGACAAAAGCCCTGTTATGTAGCTCTGTCTGGCCTGCTACTCGGTTCTCCAGCCTTAGGCTTCTGGTACTGAGATTACAGGTGTGCTCAGCTACACATAGCAATGCCTGGCACCTTGTCAGTTACATTTACTTCCACACAATTTCTTGGTGGGATAGAACACTGAGCCTTTAGATCCAGTCTTCTGAGTGTTCAGTGTGATGTTTGGTCTTTGGGTGTTTTCAGACCAACCCAGCCAGATTTCCTGTGTGGTTCAGAAGAATCTGCTTCCATTAGTTGGATAGCTTGTTAAACATTTCAGGCTGTGCTTCAAGACTTGTTTTGGCCTAGGGACCTGTATTTTAAAGCTCATTTTTCTTTGGTATGTTTGATGCCCACTCAATCGCTGACGTGGCTAGGCCAGATGGCTAGTAAGCACCAGGACTCTACCTGTCTCTGCATGCCCAGTTCTGGTATTACTGATGTACATCATCAAACCTGGTCTTTAAAAATTTACTTTTATAAGTATGTATATGTTTCACATGTGTGCAGTACCCACCAAGGCCAGAAGAGGGTGACAGATTTTTCTGGACCTTGACTTGGAGACAGTTATAAGCCATCTGATGGGGGTGTTGAGAACTGAACTGCTGTATTCTGGAAGAGCAACCAGGGATCTTAATTTTTTAAGCTGTCTCTTCAGCCTCACACCTGCCTTTACGTGGGTGCTAGAAACTCAAACACAGGTCCTTGTGTTGAGTGGCAAGCTTCCTGCTTCCTCTCTGCTTCCTGATTCACAAAGACATAAACAAACTGTTGATTCTAGCCCCTGATACCATGGAGACCCTCCCTGCCATGTCCCCCTTGCTATGGTGGTCTGTACCCCTCAAACTGTGAGTCAAAATAAATCTTTCAGTTGCTTCTTGTCAAGTTCTTGGTCACAGCAACGAGAAAAGTAACTAATACTTTATTGTAACCTGTCTCCTTCAGTCTTGTTTTGTTTGGGAGATTTATATTTATATTCATATTTATTTATATTTATGATCATTTTGCCTGCCCATGTCTATGCACCATGTGCATGTAGTACCCTTAATGGCCAGAAGAGGGTGTGGCACCTCTGGAACTGGTTGTGAGCTGCTATGTGATCTGGGAGTGGAACCAGTTGCTCTTAACACCAGGCCACGTCTCCAGCCCCTAAATTTCTATTGTTTTTTTAATTACCATAAGGAGCCACCACCCAGACCCATGCCCTTTCACCTAGCATCAGCAGCACCATGAATGGCCAGCTAGCTCCGTGTGTCCTTGTGGGCTGGCTTCATTCTCCTCCCTGGCTTACTTGCCACCCTTCCCCAGCACTGCCGACCGTCTGGCACCTCCCTATCCTTCCACCCCATGGGAACACTACTCTTCTTTCATGCTCGTAAAGACCGCTCAGTAAGGGTCACCTCACCCATGGCTGACAAAACCTGTCAGTTAGCTCTCAATCTCTCCCCAGACTACGTCTTCCCAGACCTGACCGAGAAGGTGGCTTCCATGGAAGACCCAGGCCAGGCTTCAGACCTGCCAAACCTCCCCTCCATCCTGCCCAAGATGGATCTTGCTGAGCCTCCCTGGCATATGCCTCTGGAGGAGGAAGAAGAGGAAGAGGAGGAAGAAGAGGAGGAAGAGGAAGAGGAGGAGAGGGAAGAAGAGGAGAGGGAGAAGGAAGAAGCAGAGGAGGAGGAAGAGCTGCTCCCTGTTAGCGGGTCCCCAGGAGCCACCACACAGGCCCATTCCCCTTCACCTAGCTCCAGCAGCACCAGCAGCCAGAGTCCTGGGGCCACCAGACACAGGCAGGAGGATTCTGGGGACCAGGCCACATCAGGCATGGAGGTGGAGAGCAGTGTGAAACCCACCTTGTCAGTGCCCTCAGTCACCCCAAGTACAGTGGCCCTGGGGGCTCAGAACTATAGCCGGGAGTCTGGGGGCACTGAGTGGCCAACTGGGGGGATAGGGGTACAGTCTGAGGTTCCCCAGGGAGCTGGTGAGGAGGCCACAGTGGGAGCAGCTGACTTTGATGGCCAGCAGGGGGCACTGCCGTCCTCTTCACTCCCACAAACAGTGCCTCCAAGTGGGACTGAGGTCCCCAGTGAGGGTCCCTTTTACCCTGGAACCCCAGACTCTTTCCCACCTGGACCCCAAGACACAGAGTCAACCCCATCCTCTGCTACCTGGGGACAAGAAGGTCTTAGTGAACAGCCCCTGGAGGGTCAGGCAGCTGAAGCTTACTCACTAACACCATGGGACTCTACTCAGGTAAGACAAAGGTGTAAACTGCCCTTGGTGCATGAATGGGTCCTCAGGGTGTCAGCAGCAGCATGGTGTGATGGGGGCTTACCACACTTTTCCCACCCCATCTGTCAACACCCATGTGCCCAAGTTATTGTTCATACAGAGAAGCCGCAGGAGGAAAGGACGGGTGTTCACAAGTGCACAGGGCCAAGGCAGAGCTCTGGATGAGCCAAGCCTCTCTTTTCTTTTGTGACACTGTTTAGCGTTGTGCGTGCAGGCTGGGGACCCTGACATGGCAGCTCAGGAGGATGTGGTTGCCCTCATCTCCCCAGACGTCAGCCTCTCCGGAGATCTCTCCTAAGGCCTGTGTGTTTGCTCTCTTCCTCCTGCACAGGTGATCTGCAAAGACTGGAGCAACCTGGCTGGGAAGAGCTACATCATCCTGAACATGACAGAGAACATAGACTGTGTGAGTGCTGAGCCGGCCCATGTGGAGGGGCCAGACGGGCAGAGGGAAGTGCTGCAGTGAGGTTCTTGCCAAAGAGAGGCCAGCCCAGTCCAGGGCTGAAGCAGCACCTACCATTAGGGAAACCCCAAAAGAGGTCTTTCCTACTTAAAGCTCTAGGGCTCTTTCCTCCTTGCTTTCTGTAGTTTTGTGTCCCCCACCACACACCAGGCTAACCTCAAACATAGCTTATAGCCAAGGATGACTTCTAACTCCTGAACCTCCTGCCTCCACCTCCCTGGTACTGGGATCTTGGGGCCTGGTTTTATTCAGTGTCAAGGATCAGACTCGGTCTCGTGTGTGCTAGGAAGCACTTTACCAACTGAGCGACAGCATTTAAAGGAACTCTTTGTTCCTATGTGCTACATGCTACTTACTCTCTGGTGACATTGAGACCTATTCTCTTTGTCTTTAGGGTTTTGTTGGGAAAGGATTTTGTTATATTGGCCAGGATGGCTTAGACTTTCTGGGTTCAATCAAACCTCCCACACCCACCTTCCTAGCACTGGAGTACAGTCAGACACCGTTGTTGCTCAACAATAGCTTTTTTTAAAGAGTTGTTTTTATGTTGGGGTGTAGTGTATATGCCTGCAACCCTTGCAATATGGTGGTAGCTAAGACGGGAAGCAGGGTTCAGAGCCAGGTTGGGTCACACAGATCCTATCCCACAAAGGGTGTTCCTCATCCTAATTGTTTTATCTTGTCTTTGGCTTTTTAGAAGCAACATCTGTTAGTGTTTGTTCATAGCTCTCTAAAAAGATGTCAGAGGACTAATGGGAGAGCTAGCTCTGTGTGTGTGTGTGTGTACATGTGCACGTGCACACATGTGTGTGAGAGAGAGAAAGAGAGAGAGAGAGAGAGAGAGAGAGAGAGAGAGAGAGAGAGAGAGGGAGGGACAGAGAGAGAGATACTCAGAGCCTTGTATAGCTCATGTGCTGGGCCATCAATCACAAGCAGGCCATGTCTGAGCCCCCGATGGCTTCTTTAACCTCCACGCGATTGAGATGGTTGGTGTCCTCATTGTATTCTGTGGCTGTGATAAAACATTCTGACAGAAAGCACTTGAGGAAGAACCGTCATTTGGCTTATACTTCCAGGTCATGGTCTGTCACTGGGGGAAGTCAGGGCATGGTGAAGCAGAACCCAGGAGCAAACACTGCCTGCTGGCTTGCCCTCAGGTTCACACTTAGGTTTTTTATACAGCCCAGGAACATCTGCCCAGGGAAAGGTGCAGGCCACAATGGCTGGGCCCTCCTGCATCAGTTAATAAGATAATCCCTCACAGGCATGCCTATAGACCAGCCTGTTTTAGGCAATTCCTCAATTGAGGCTCCTCCTCTCAGATGCCCTAGGTTATGTCAAGCTGACAATTAAGGCTAACCTCTGATTGTGGCTCCTGGGCTTGTGGCCTGGCCTATTTCATTTGGAAGTCTCTAATGTTGATAACATTAGATCCTTCCTCCTGGGGTGACTAGATTGTTCTGCTAGAAGTATGAAGAGTTGTCTGTGTTCTGGAAGCCAAGGCGGGACAGAGGTTGTGTGTCTCCATATAATCAGTGTGCTTGCATGAACACTGGTACTCATTAACTTTGGGGTGCAGAGCTGATAACCCCCACACAGCTGTGCTGGACATCTTCATGGTCACAGGCACTCTGTTTTACTCTTGAAAACGTGAGCTCCCAGGGCTAGGGTGTGGCTCTGTGGTACTGCTCAGCAGAGTCAAGATCTTGGGTTCATTCCCAGCATGAGGTGTGGGGGTAAAAGATAAAACAGAAAGGAGATGTTCCGTCTTCTCCAGGCAGAGACAGTGCTGTTGGTGTGTCCTTTCCCAGTCACTACATGCAGACTTCGTGTCTCTCATCCGTTGTTTTCTTTCTGACCTGTGTTTGAGAATGGAGCAGCGTGCATTGAAGGTGGTAGGCCACACAGAGCCCTCGTTTTCAGCAGATAGGAAGGAATGTGCCCACTGCCCCCAGAGATGGCTTCACAAGCAGCAGCTACAGTTTTAAACTTTGCACTTGAGATCTGCAAGAGTGGTGCAGGCTAGCCAGCGTCTCTTGTTTTCTAAGACACAGGAGGCAGGAAGGCAGCAGCAGAGACCAATAGGCACAAACACAGAATGATAAAGCAGCAGTGAATGCCAAGCAGACCTTGGAGTCTAGAAGCCAGGAGAATCCTTGCACAGGAGATGAAAGATCCCATCCTTTGCCTGCAACAAGGTGGTCATCAGGGAGGGCTGAAGAGCATTGGCCTTTGCTTTAGTGCAGAGGGCTAGATTACCAGCAGGGCTGCCCCAGAACAGCTACTGTTCCAGTCTGTGACTGAGTGAGTTGAGGATGTGAGGTAGCCCACATCTCAGATGGGGAAACTGAGGCTCAGAATGTTGCTGGGTCAGAGCTAAGAAATGACAGGATTTGAACCCTGGTGAATTTATTTCCAAAGCCAGTGTTTTCCCTCTCTAGCTAAGTGAGTCTTGGAGACTTCACTACACAGTAAAGGGTGTCATACATGTGGCAGGGCAGCAGGCAGGGAGAAGCCCATCCTGTCCTCACATCAGTAACAACACTGACCACTTGATCCTGGGACTTGACCGTTTGGGACAGAGCTGCTGACCAGGAAGCTAGAGTGTCTAGACCTGAGCTGTCCCTGGCATTTGCTGTGGTCACAGGGAACAAGCCCACCATCAAAGTCAGCTTGGTGGCTTTCAGGTTGGCGCGACCACCAAGGGATAGGTCCTCATCCTAGGTAGGAACCCAACAAGAGTGGCAGTTCTTCTCTGCCTCAGGTGTCACAAGGAAGTCCTTGCACCCATGTATGGCTCCACATCCTGGAAAGCTGAGCATCTGGGAGAGGGATCTAGTTGGGACTCTTGGAAGCTAGAGAAATGGGGACAAAGCTTTTCATATACAAGAGGGAGAAGCTGCTGAAGAGGACCCAAGGGCAAAAGGAGGGTCTCTCTTACACACAGCAGGAAAGGAGGGTCTCTCTTACACACAGCAGGAAAGGAGGGTCTCTCTTACACACAGCAGGCATGAGCCTGGTGGCAGCAGCCTGGCTTCTCTCTGCCACACCGAGTTCCTGTGGAGAGCTGGGTTTGTCTTCATGTTACATTCTGTAATTATCCTTGACATGATCACCTAAACAGTGAGGTAGAGAGTCCGAGGGGAAAGAAGCCACCTCACCCCACCCCACTGCCTTGGCCAGTTCCTAGGGTACTCTGAGACATCTCTATGGGTTTTCAAGTCCCTGCTATAAAGGCATTCCCACTGCTCCCCTGAGGCTCAGTGACAGCCACATGGTGGAATGACCAGCAGAGGAGCCTGCTGTTTTCAGTCTCCCTGCTCTCTGGTGGCTGTGGGGACTTAATGCTGTCTTGTCCAGCACTGGACACTTGCCATGGGTTATCATGGTACAAACCCCAGTTAAAGGGTTGTCATTGTCGGTGGACAGATCCATGTCCCCTCTACCTGACTGACTTTAGGGCAGGCTCACACCTTTACCATGGTACTTGGAGATGCAAGTGAACCAACAAGCCGTATCTGCCTGTGCCCTGGTCTCAGCTGGCCCCAGAGCAGACCAGGCTAGCCAGAGGACCATCGAGGCCTTTGGGATCTGGGATGAGAGCTATCATCATCCATCCTTGAGCTTGGCTCCTCTGAACCCCTAGGAAGTGTTTCGGCGGCACCGGGGACTACGGCTCCTAGCCCTGGTGGAGGAGGTACTGCCACGCCACCGGAGTGGCCACCGTGGGGACTGGCATATCTCTCTGAGCAAGCCCAGTGAGAAAGAACAGCACCTGCTGATGACCCTTGTAGGAGAGCAGGGTGAGCAGATGGGGGAAGGTGTCCCACCACAGGCCTGTAACAGAGGCTCAGGAAAGAACAGATAGGGCCATAAAGCTAGGAAACCTGACAGGCATGCTAGTGCAGGGCTCTGGATGGAGTGATACCTGGGTTCTGGGGATGAGGAGACAGGCATGGGCATCACACTATGAGAGTGGGACCCTTGGGCTGCAGAGGTGACCTCTAGCATCACGCCTTGCATATAGTTTCCCAGGGGATTAACTCAATGGGAAGCTGGCCAGCAGGGGACATACATGGGCCCTGAGGTTCTCTGTGATTAGAAACAGAAGGGCAGCAGAGGAAGCTTGGGCAGCCTGTTATAAGAGAAGGGTTGGGTGTCATGGAGACACCTCAGGGTGCTGTGGTGATGATGGCATTTCTCCTCCAGGTGTGGTCCCCACTCAAGATGTCCTTTCCATGCTCAGCGGCATCCGCAGGAGTCTGGAGGAGGTAAGTGTGCAGGGACTGGACCTGGCAGCCACTGCAGCATCTCACCATCCTCGACTCTCAGAAAGTGCCTGGAAGGATTTACAGCTTGGTCCAGGACAGGGGTGTGTCTCACGGCTCTGGCCGTTCCCAAAGAGCATGTGCAGGTTACCACCCAAGCAAAAGGACTGCACAGCCCCAGGCCATGGTTAGAGAGCAGCCATGGAAGAGGGAATTAAGTGGGATGGTGTCTGAAGTATCGTGGAGAACATGGAGGGGGAACAAGACAGGCCCCGCCCCTACCAATGCTTCTGCAGGGGAACACGAGGAGTGGGAGATGTCAGGAACTGGAAACAGCCTTCCATAGTTAGAGGTGGCCCTGATCAGATGTGGTCTTCTGGCTCCTGCTGGGCTACGGGACACATAAGCTGGAAGTCCAGATATTCAAAGACTCCTGATCTTCACCCTTGCCCCTGGTTGCTCTCACCTTTAGAGGGACTCGGAGTGTTTGACAGCACCCAGCATGCCACATGCAAGGGAACTGTGTGTTTCTAGCCTGTATCCAACGTTTACAAGGACCAGATTATACTAGATTCTCCTTTGCACCCCTCTTCCACTCCACGGGGTTGTAAGGATTAAATGAGGTGAGAACCAAAGCCCAGAGCTTTCGGGCCTTGCCTCAGACCACCCAGGTAGCAAGGACCAAGCCTGCTGGGTGGAAACCTGCTGAGCTGCCTGAGTGACTCCCAAAGCTCTTTTCCTGGATGTTTGAACCTCCAGCTTATGTGTCCCATAGCCCAGCAGGAGGCAGAAGACCACATCTGATCAGGGCCACCTCTAACTATGGAAGGCTGTTTCCAGTTCCTGACACCCCCCCCTCGTGTTCCCCTGCAGAAGCATTGGTAGGGGTGGGGCCTGTCTTGTTCCCCCTCCACCAGGTTCTTCATGATCTCCAAATCTGGGCTCAGGAACACAGATGGACAGTGGACACCTGCATGGGCTTCACACACTGCAGGGAGGAGCTGAAGCCCAGCCCCTGCTCCAGAGCTCACTAACAATACTTTCCTTGGCTCCCTCCTTTCACCTGAAGCTGGACTGTAGGGAGCTTTCCCACTGGGAGAGAAGTCAAGCCAGCTAGAGCAGCTTGCAGTAGGGAGGCACATGCCGGCTGTGAGCTTACCACTGGGAAAGGGAAGAAGCTGGAGACCACAGCTGTGGGCTGCAGTTGGCTTCCTCACTGAGGCCCCAGTGATGCTGGGCCTACTGTGGATGGCCAGAATATTACCTTAGCCCTAAAGAGGAAGCTTGCTTCAGGGCTCTGACTTTGTGTGGTGAACTTGAGAGTCTCCCAGATGCCTTGTTGCTTTGTGAAACTGATGGGGACAGGTTTGGGCTCCATCTATTTGGGCCATGACTGTCATCATGTCATCATGTGCTGTGCAGGGTCAGAGCTGGTGCATTGAAAGTTGGGTTGGGGCAGAAACACAGTGAGGATGTGAGGGGGCTGAAAATGTGGCCCCTGGGAGAGGCGTGGAAGTGTTCTTAGATGGACCAATAGGGAGAGACTGGTATGCCCCCCAGCACAGGTCCAGGTCCCAGGGCTGCCAGGGGCTCTAACTCACCCTTGGAATGTTAGCTCTCAGGACTTTCCTGATGCTTGGTCCTGTACCCCCACCCTCAGATTGGCATCCAGAACTACTCCACCACCAGCAGCTGCCAGGCACGGGCCACCCAGGTGCGCAGTGACTATGGGACGCTCTTTGTAGTGCTGGTGATCATTGGTGTCATCTGCTTCATCATCATTGTGCTTGGCCTACTCTACAACTGTTGGCAGCGCCGGATGCCCAAGCTGAAACACGTGGTGAGTAGGCCAAGCAGGGCTTGGGAATGAAGGGCAGAATGTGGCTAGTATCAGCCAGTGCTAGCCAACTACCTCACCTAGAAACCTGTACCAACTCAAGTAGTGTTCAGTGCCAGGCTGGGGCCTGCCAGCTACCTCTCTGAGCCTGGTACTATGTCTTCGAGGAGATACACGGTGAGGGGATGTAAGTCTCACCAAGGGGTCCCTCCTCTTCTCCAGCTCTTCCTAACCCCAGTGCCCCATTCTGCAAGGCTTGAGAGCAGCTGCTCTCCTCCAGTCCTAAGAGCCAAGGGCTTCTGCAACCAGCACAAGAAAAAGGGGGCAAGCCCTGCTCATTCTGCCCTAGCTCAAGTGCTTGGAGTTTCGGGCGGTCTCACTTAAAATGCGCTGTTGGAAGGGATCAGGTGACACGGGGGGGGGGGAGAAGGGGGGCCGTCACAGGGTTTAACGTGCAGAGGTTTAGGTTTGAGCTGCAGGCACTTGTCTTCTGAGCCCCAAGGGAATCCCTGGGGGCTTGGCGTGGCCAGCCACTGCGCGCGCGCGCCCAGCGCTCTCTCCTGCTGCTACAGTCGCACGGTGAGGAGCTGCGCTTCGTGGAGAACGGCTGCCACGACAATCCCACGCTGGACGTGGCCAGCGACAGCCAGTCGGAGATGCAGGAGAAGCATCCTAGCCTGAACGGTGGGGCCATCAACGGCCCGAGCAGCTGGAGCGCGCTCATGGGCAGCAAGCGCGACCCTGAGGACTCGGACGTGTTCGAGGAGGACACTCACCTGTGAGCGCCGGGCCACGGGCGCGAGACTGCCCGACGCCACGGCCCCGCGCCCCTCCCGGTCCTCCACGCGGGCCACTACGCTTCCCCACCGCAGCAGGCGACAGCGGCGCAGCTCCCACCCCGCCCCGCCCGGCCCCGAGCGCTTGCCCGAGGCCAGCGTGCTCCCCGCGCCCGGACTCCATTAAAGCCGCCAAGACGCGCGGGCCGCTCCGCCTCCATGCCTGTTTCTTGCCTCCGGAGGGCCGCACTCAGGGTAGTGGGTGGGAAGGGCCTAGAAGAGTGGGTGGGGCGCGGGAGGCTGGCTGGGCGGGACAAGAGCGGGTGGGCTGGGAAGTCTCTGGAGTTTGTGGGCGTGGTTAGGGACAAGTGGGAGGAGTGTAGGGAGTGTTCGGTCGTTTGGGTAGAATCCAGACCAGGTGGGCTGAGCCTGAAGTAGGCTGGGAAAGGTCCTGGTGGGCGAGGCCTCGGCCTGATGGGCGGGACCTGAACCGGACAAGTCTAAGGCCAGACAAGCGCTGTTAAAGTTCAGTATTCCAAGCCTGGGGGAGGTGCTGTCCTCAGAACAGAGCCCGTGTAATGTGGGTGGGGCCTGCAGCGGGCTGCTCTTCGGCTGAAGCTCTACTGAGGGGCTGGGGTAGAGAGCTAGTCTCCGGGCGAATGGGCGGAAGCTGGGAGAATTGAGTTGTCCTCTAGACGGGTGGGCGGGGTGAAGGCTAGAGGTTCCCCAGAGGCTAGGTGGGCGTGGTTAAATTAATGGGTGGGGCCGTGGGGAGCGGCCTTCTGGATGAGAGGGCCGGGTTCCGGCCGGACGGTCCTCCGGGCGCCAGGCGCCGCTGCGGAGCCGCTGGCGGGCATAGATTGGTCGTGCCGCGAGGGGCGGGGCGGTGAGTGTTTACATCCGGCCCGGTACAGACTACTCCCGAGATCGCTCGGCCGGGGGTCCAGCCTCTTTCGCCATGGACACCAGCGACCTGTTTGCCAGCTGCAGGAAGGGGGACGTGGGCCGTGTGCGGTGAGGACCTGAAGTGCAGGAGACGGGCAGGCGTACGCAGGGCTTATCGGGCACGGGTGTGCCGTCCGGCGCCGTGAGGCTCCCGAAGCTGACCAAGCCCAGAAGAGATCGGGCTCCAGGTCCCTTACTTAACTCGGTGCAGGAAAATGACTCCTCTCCGTAGAGGTTCCAAGACACGTAGGCGCTGTTGGTGCAGCCAGTTACGAGCCTGGCGCGGAGACCCTGGTCTTCATGGGCAGGCAGGGAGGAGAAAGGATCCTGGCCCTTACTTTTCTTTGATAGACTCCTTTCTCCCATGGCCCTTCCTTCCAAATCCCCTGGTCCTCATCAGAGGTGTCTAGGCTGCAGCTCTCTCCGAAACCCTCCTTAAGTCTGTCCCCAACATTAGATGCCACCTCAGAGCTAAATGATCTGTCCCTCAACTTGAGTGCAACTCTGAGAGCCCGGGTCTTGCCTTGATAGCCTCCTTGGGCTGCCATGTTCCAGTGATGGCTTTCTGGTTCATGACCTCTTCTCTTCAACATCTTACCAATTGTTATTAACACTTCTTCCATAGCTCTGTTCTGCTCCCCACTCCCCCAATGCCTCCATCAGCTTTTTTTCTGGCTTTCCTACCGTCGTCTCCCTAGGCTGAATTAGGGGCCCCATCACCACCTCTCTCCCAAATATAAGACCAAATTCTCAGCCTTCTGAACCTGGGGCTTGGCCTCTGGCCCTGAAACCATCACCCAACTCACAGTTGCAGACCCTTGCTGACCTTGTGTAATCCCAAGCCTTGCCCTTCTCAGAGGCATCCCTAACCCAGAGAAGATGTGGCCTCTTTCTCCTTTCTGGTTGTCTCTCTCCCAGATCAGAAGCAATTCTGACCCAGCCTTTGAACTTCCTGCCCAGGTACCTGCTGGAGCAGCGAGACGTGGAGGTGAACGTGCGGGATAAGTGGGACAGCACCCCTTTGTGAGTGTGAACAGTGGGGTAGCTGGGTGGGCAGGGTGGGCCTACCCTACTGACAGCTTCCCCCTTTCCTAGGTACTATGCCTGCCTCTGTGGGCATGAGGAGTTGGTGCGCTACCTGTTGGCTAATGGTGAGAGAGGGTCAGAGTCTGACTGTCTGTAAGCTCTGAGACCTTGCTCCATGTTTGTATGTACCCTTGATTTTGTGTTAACTCCCTAAAGTCAACAAATGGTACTCCTGAACCCTCTGTCTACTTTTTCACATTACCCTTGACACCCAGGCCAGTTCTGGGGCTGTCTCTTATACTGTACCACCAATGGTCTGCTAAACTGACTCTCTGACCTCCATATTTGCAGGCAGGAGGATCTTTCCACAGCAAAGCTGATGGGAATATAGGAGTGTTTGGGATAAAAGCACTTGGGCATGGTGGCTCATGCCTGTAATTAAATTATTGGGAGAGAGGAAAGTTGAGACGGGGATTATCTGAAGTTCAAAGCTAGTCAAGGCTACATTGTGAGACCCACTCTTAACTCCGCTGGCCTTGCTTTCCTTGGGTCTCCCACCCGCTGGCTGCCCATCAATACTCGGGCCCTTAGTGCCCCACTAGACCAACCCATCTCCTACCTCAGGGTCTTCTCAGTTGCACTACCTCCTGCTTAGACTAGAGTTCCTTCCTAGATCTGTGCATCTCCCACTTCTTTCAAGTCCCTGTACTTAGCTACCCCACTGGCCTTCATAGCCTCCCTACGTAGCAGCTGCCGCCATAGTCATCCTTGGTTCTGTTTTGTAATAATGGCAGCTGTCACATAATAAAGTTCTCATGTGCCCTAGTGTAGGTTTAGTTGTGGCAGGAATCTGCTAGTCATCAAGACGGCTGTTTACAGGGCCAGCCTGCTCCTAGCTGCACATAGTCCCATATTTACATATGTATTCATGAATATGCCTACATCTAAGTGCCCAGATTGTATGCCCTTGGCCTTCCCAAGGACCAAAGGGTTGCCTGGGCCACCTTGGCAAGGAAGGGCCTCTAGGGCTTCTGGGCCCTACATGTTGGAGCTGGGGAAGAGGGGAGGCCAGAGATCTCCCTAGACTAAGTGTCTCCTTGACTCTGTCTGATGAGCACTGCTTCATAGGAGCCCGCTGTGAGGCCAACACCTTTGATGGAGAACGGTGTCTCTACGGAGCGCTGAGCGACCCCATTCGCCGAGCACTGAGAGACTACAAGCAGGTCACTGCGTCCTGCAGGAGGCGAGATTACTATGATGATTTCCTGCAGCGGTGAGCTGGGGGCGGAGCTTGGAGCACTGGTGGGTTTGCCGTGTGCACTCTCAGTGGGTTCAGATGGGTGAGTGTGCAGAGTGGTCTTGGTGAACCAGCTGTTGCCTGGATGATACAACAACCCTTCTGGCTTTTCCCAGTCTTCTGGAACAGGGCATCCACAGTGATGTGGTCTTTGTGGTACACGGAAAGCCGTTCCGGGCCCATCGCTGTATCCTCGGTGCTCGCAGTACCTACTTCGCCAACATGCTGGACACCAAGTGGAAGGGCAAGAGCGTCGTGGTTCTCAGGCACCCGCTGGTGCGTCCATCTGCCTTGGGAGAGAATGCCAGCTTCTGGGAGAGCAGTTAGTTCATGCTGGGTGGTAGTCTCTGACCTTTCCTTTCTACTCTGCCTGCAGATCAACCCGGTGGCCTTTGGGGCTCTACTGCAGTACCTGTACACAGGTGACTGACCGACCCCCTGGGCTGGAACAGCAGTACACCCAGGGTGGCCCAGAGCTGATGTCACCTTTGGGGAGGAGGAGTGTGCCCAGCATGACTTAACCTGCTTGGAGAGAACAGGTCCCATCCACAAATTGGGCAGGTCTTAGGTCCTTCTGGATGAGGAAACCAAAGTATTGAGTAGGAATCACTCTCAGGTCCTGACTCAGCCTCCTAAATCCCCCAGGCCGCTTGGACATTGGTGTGGAGCACGTAAGCGACTGTGAGCGCCTGGCCAAGCAGTGCCAGCTGTGGGACCTGCTCGATGACCTGGAGGCTAAGTGTGAGAAGGTGTCTGAATTCGGTGTGTACAGGGTCTCAGTCCAAGGTCTTAGGTTACAGCCTGCAGCTCTGCTCCAGCTCTCTAAGTCCCTGCTGTCCTCTCCCCCAGTGGCTTCCAAGCCTGGCACGTGTGTGAAGGTGCTGACTATTGAGCCTCCTCCAGCAGATCCCCGGTTACGGGCAGATATGGCACTGCTGGCTGACTGTGCCCTGCCACCAGAGCTGCGGGTACTGAAGGGCATGCCGGCCTCGTGGGCAGGAGGGGTGTCTAGGGATGGCGCTGTGAAGGGCAGGTTCCACAGAGCTGGGTTCCCCTCCTGGGCCAACCTAGAAGCTACTTCCCTTTCATGAACAGCTTTGCTCTGAAGGGTGCCTTTCCTATACCAGGGTGACCTTGGAGAACTGCCCTTCCCATGTCCTGATGGCTTCAGCAGCTGCCCTGATATCTGCTTCCGAGTGGCTGACTCCTGCTTCCTCTGCCACAAGGTACCTGTCCCGTTCCTGTCCACACTGCTCAAGTCCTGGGCTGGCTCCCTAGGGGCAGATTCCAGCCGTGGCACTTTCTGAACTTGCTCTCCTCAGGCTTTCTTCTGTGGCCGCAGTGACTACTTCCGGGCCCTTCTGGATGACCACTTTCGAGAGAGCGAGGAGCCCGAAGCCTCTGGAGACCCCCCAGTTGTCACCCTGCATGGCATCTCCCCGGACATTTTCACTCACGTGCTGTACTACGTATATAGTGACCATACCGAGGTGAAGTGTGGCACCCAGTGGGAGGGCAGTGGTGAATGGAGCCCTGGGCTGTCTGCAGTAGGGTTGTCACAGTCCTGGCCCTTAGCTGTCCCAGAGTTTTTAAGTCAGGCCTGTGGGTGGCTGTAGACAGTGCCAAAGGTTCCCTCTGTTGGTGTGTGTGCATGGCAGTGCAGTGGGGAGAAGTGTCTTCCATTGGGTCTGAGGGGTGAGGTGGCTTGCTGGGGTCCCAGGTGTCCCTTTGTCTGGCTTCTCCAGGGTATTCCCACAAATCTTCCCTCAGAAGATAATGTTTTAAGGCTGGTGGGCCATATGGGATCTTCAGGGCTGTTCAGCTGAGAATGCTATTCTCCAGAAAAGGTCTTTGCAGAAGTGGTGGCTCTGACCCCAAGCCTGCGGCTCCCCCATCCTCTTTGTCCTCTACAACCGAGATGGAGCCACAGGAATGTATGTCCCTATACCATTTCCTGTTGACCCCAGTCCTGGCTTTCTGTCTCCCACCACCCTGCCCCTTCTGTATTAGGTTTTGTCACTGGCCTTCCTTCTGTCACTTTCCCTTACTTCTCATGGCTTGCCACTCACTCTCTGGTTGAGTCTGAAATCCTGTGTCATAAACACCCTCCTGAAGAAGCTTTATACCCCAAGAACATTCTTAATAGCTCAGAGTGGGGATCGGCCTCTGAACATGGTCTAACAGTAGATTAGTCTCTCTCATGAGCTGTGTGATCTTAGGCAAGTTACATACCTACTCTGTGTTTCAGTGTATCCCCCCCAGAAGATGGAGAATGAATGTTTCCTTGAGTCTTGTACATGTGACCAAATGACCAGAGGTTAGGTAGATGGCAGGGTTAGAGCCTGGAGTGTGGTGGCATAGTCCCTCTGCTCAGTCCTAGGCCACTCAGGGTCAAGCTGAAGCTGCACCCTTGGTCTTAGCCAAGGCCTAGCTGTCCCCTCCTCAAAATCGTGTGGTCTTCCACAGTGGAAGGAGCTGTGCCCAAGCTTGTGGACTGGCTAGAAACTTCCAGCTTCACTTTACTTTCTTTTAAGTCTGTCAAGGCCAGCATGGGTATGTCTCTACTCCACAGATGAGGGGACTTAGTTACAGAGGTGAAGAGACTTGCCTGGGATCCCACAGCTGGATGGGGAGAGCTCAGGTCTGTGACTGAGCCCACACTGCTTTTCCTGGAAGGCCTGTAGCCCTAAGCACTGGCCTGCCTGAGGCATGGGACCCCTCCCCTGAGTTTCTTCTGCCCCTTGCACCTGCAAGGACCCTGGCCAGGCTCCAGAGATGTGAGTCTCGTGTGTTTCCTCCCTGGACCCTGGGAGCCCTTGGTGATCACTGATGTCCTGTTGTCCCCTTTTGTGCCACAGCTGCCTCCTGAGGTGGCCTATGATGTGCTGAGTGTGGCAGACATGTACCTCCTACCTGGCCTGAAGCGGCTGTGTGGCCGCAGCCTGGCCCAGCTGCTGGAGGAGGACAGTGTGGTGGGTGTTTGGCGCATAGCCAAGCTGTTCCGTCTGGCCCGGCTGGAGGACCAGTGTACCGAGTATATGGCCAAGGTCATAGAGAAGGTGGGTAGGGGTGCAGAGAGGGGAGCCTGTGAGGGTGGGATACGGCGGGTGCTGAGATGCAGCCTATCCTGAGCCTGGTTTTCTCCAGCTGGTAGAGCGAGAGGACTTCGTGGAGGCGGTGCGGGAAGAGGCAGCAGCTGTGGCAGCCCGGCAGGAGACGGATTCCATTCCACTCGTTGATGACATCCGCTTCCATGTGGCCAGCACAGTCCAGACCTACAGTGCCATTGAGGAGGCACAGCAGCGACTGCGGGCACTCGAGGACCTGCTTGTGTCCATTGGCTTGGACTGCTGAGCCCCTCCATCTAGCAGCCTTGTGGCCCAGGGCTGCCACAGTGGCAGGCGTGCGCAAGTGTGTGCATGCAGCAGCTGTTGCTCTCGCACGCTTGATGGCATTACAGTGGGCAGAGGGGACTCATTGGGTTCCTGGGGACCTCGCAGGATGTTCTTGGGATGAGCCGCCTCCTCCAGTGCACAAGGAAGCCCCAAGATTTGGGGCAGGCAACACTCAGGGAAAACTGGGGTATGGTAGGCTTTGAACCCCATCTCCCCCAGCACCCTACCTGCTCCCTCCTGGCTCTTAGCCAGCCCTGGCTTGCTTCGGCCATTTCCACGTACAGGGCTGGACAGGAAGTAGGGAGTGTGTGGCAATAAAGCTTGAATTCACTCTGGGGACCTGAGCCTGTGTTGGGGTACAGCTTGGGAGGGCAGGCTTTGGGAGTGGAGCTGTTGAGGAGGGGAAGCTGGGGACTGTGGATAGGGCACTTGGGCATTCTTAGCAGGACACTCCATGGAGGGTGACCCAGAGGTTTGGAGAACAGGTTCTCTGAGCCAGTAGGCCTGTACCCCTGCCACGTTAGCACCCCATGGCCTAACTACAGAGAGGAGACATTAGAGGAATATGGTATTCCCTGGATGCCCTCAGGCCTGTGGATCACAGCCTCTGACTCCCACAGACCTTTGCTTTGTCCCCAGTGCTAGACAGCTGTCAGTCTGTGTTTGTTGTTCTACAGTGCCACAGATGTCCCCACTTTTGTGGTTGCCGTTTTCTAGAACTTTCTAGATTATCTTCCTCTTCTTCAGTACATTTCCATTTGTTTTGCTCTCGTGTGTTGGTCTTACGGGGGTGGGGTGGGGAGATCTGAAACTGCCAGCTGGGACAAGTTGCCTTCAGTCAGGGTTGCTGGCAGAGTGTTGCAAAGGCAGAAGGCAGTTTGCCCCTGAGCCCACCACAAACAGAAGGAAAGACAAGGCGGGGTCTCACTGGCTCTGCCTTTGTACCTGTCTCTACCTGTCTGAGTTCCAAACTGGGGGATGAGCATTTAAGTGCGTGGTCATCTGAGAAGGCTTAGGGCCACTTCTGGTTTCTGGTAAGCAAGGGTGTTTGTGAAGCATATGCAGGAGCTAGGGGTGGGGGGTGGGGTGCCGGTCACACTGGGGTGTGACAGTGACTTGCATCTTTAGGTTTTGAAACCACAATGACAGGGACGATGGGGACGCAGGCCACACACAGCCAGATGTGTAGACTTCAACTTCAGAAGGTAAAGGGAAAGTTTTAAATTACTGTGGATTTCTTCCCATGTGTGATTAATTATTAAATCAAGTCCACCTTCTGTATAGATGTTACTTGAAATCAGAAAGTTTCCATCTCTCGGCAGACAGTAGTAACACGAGCAAAGGAATTTTCAGTGCCCTGGAATCCATGTTTTCCACCAGGTTCATCAATGCGATAGCAGTCGGGACGGTACCCGAGGAGCCAGGCTGTGGTCATAATGGACAAGAGTTCCCCAAACACTGCGCATGTGCCCAGTTCCTCATCTTAGTATGAGGCAGAAACCCTCCTGAGTACTGCAAGTAGGAAACACCAGCCTTGTTACCAGTTAGGCAGTTAGTGGTTGTGAGCAGGTGAGATGTTCTCCACTGATGGCTGTCCTAAGAGGCTGGCCTGGTAGAGCCAGAGGCTATGAAGTGCTGGGGTCTGGGTGCTTCAGGCTGTAAAAATGAGAGATTTAGGGCTCCAGGTGACCAGGCTGGGAATTATCCCACAGTGGCCTGGGTGGTGTGCATATAGGTCCTACATCAGCTGGCCAGACCCCTTTGCTCTGAGTCTATCCACTTAGAAGCCACAGGGAAGGAGGCACTTCTAGTGTCAGTCTTGAATGTCCTTCCTCAGTGTTTGGTGGCAGCAGGTGGTGCCCACTATCCCTGCAGGCCTTGACTCTCAGGACCTGTAACCCTGTAAGTGGCACGTCTTGTATGCACCTTAGAAATCTGACTCCTCAGTTGTTGGCAGCAGCCAGGGTCGCATTCTTGTGTATCTTGGCAAGTCTGGAGTTCTCAGTCCTTAACACTGTCTTTGGCTCAAGGTTTGGGACTCTTGGCCCTGAAGACGGTTCTTGGGAACTCTTTCAGTGACCGGGGCCCACAGTTTCTCTTCCCTGCTTCTTTCCAACCTTAGTTGTGCCTGGTTTCCATTCTCCACAGTCTGTGCTTCCTGCTCCCATTCCTGCCCTGGCTGCTCTCAAACTGACCAGCTGCTCCTTTGGCTCTGTCGGTCCTGCAGTGCAGCCTGTGACCACTTACCTGCCAGGGATGCCACTGTTGCTTCTGCCTTCACCTGGCTGCCAATTTTTGTTATCGACGGTAGACAAGAACAGACCACTTTAAAGATGTTTCCTGCTACACCAGCAGGGGAGGGAGCACAGGAGGGAATCTCCCTGCTACTTAAGAGTGGAGGCTTGAACAGCCTGTTTATATACAACTTGAGAAAAGCCATTTGGGCCAAGTATAGCCTTGCCTCTTAGCACAAGCTAGACCACCTGGGGATGTGCTCCTCCTCTGGCTTAGGTGAAAATGCCTGCAGGGTCATCAGGGGCTCACCCAGCCTCAGGACAGCTCTAGCTGTGCCTTCAGCCGCGGAGACAATCAGATGTGCCTGATTGAGAGGATACCTGCATAGTTTCCTTAAGGTGTCTGTGGAATGTTCCAGATGGCTGGTGCTGACAGAGTAGTAGAGTTGACAGTTCTTTTGTTCAGAGCAGCCAAGCATACTTTCAAAAGCAAACTAGCTCGTCAGGGTGACACACTGCTCCCGTTTCACAGTCTTTAGGTTATTTATAGGAAAACAAATATGAGAACTTAACACTAATAGTTTTCTTCTTCTTTTTAACAACAAACTGGTTTCTGTCTTAGTTTCAATTTTATTGCTGTGAAGAGACACCATGGCAACTCTTATAAAGGAAAACATTTAGTTGGGGCTGGCTTGTGGAGAGCCGACAGAAAGCGGCTATCATCCTTGCAGCCATCTTGAGCCATATACCCTGACCAGAGACTTGATTGCATCAGCCTACAACAGCTGAGCACACTCTGATACCATCTTGCTTTAGATACCCAGGATTTTCTCTTGGGTGTGTGAGACTGAAAGGTGTGTGACTTGCCAGGCGGTGGTGGTGCACACCTTTAATCCCAGCACTTGGGAGGCAGAGGCAGGCGGATTTCTGAGTTCGAGGCTAGCCTGGTCTACAGAGTGAGCTCCAG
Source organism: Arvicanthis niloticus (assembly GCF_011762505.2). Lineage (NCBI taxonomy): Eukaryota > Metazoa > Chordata > Mammalia > Rodentia > Muridae > Arvicanthis > Arvicanthis niloticus. Next base: position 28,341,860 of record NC_047666.1, on the reverse strand, counting down.
GACAGCCAGGGCTACACAGAGAAACCCTGTCTCGAAACCGTCCCCCCCCACCCCCCAAAAAAAGGTGTGTGACTTATGTGACTTAAGGGCATGACTTAGAGATCAGACTTAGAGACAAGACCTAAGGGCATGATTAAGGGTGTGACTTAGAGACGTGGCTTAGAAGTGAGACATAAAAAGGAGAGGCAGACAGAAGAGCATATCAGAGACACTAGGAACAGAGGAATCGGACACTTCAGAAGAGTACAACTTGGAGGAAGAACTTGGAATTAGACATTAGGCACTTGGCACTTGGAGAAAGAACTTGGAACTTGGAGGCACTAGGGACTAGGAACTAGGTACTAGGAACTCAAGACCTGGGACTTGGAGAGAGGAAGAGAGACTGAAGAATAAACGGGATTGAATCACACTCTGTCTGGTCTCCATTCTTCGAGTCTGTCCTCACTCTCTCTCTTGCTGAACCCCAACCCGCATACTGGAGCAGCTTGGGGCAGTATGGCTCTAACGATTTAGCCCCCAAGGCTTTGGCAGTACGGGTTCAAACACTGATAGAACGGTCCGAGACACTTGGGCCCCCAAACGTGGGGCAGCTCGGGCTGCAACACATTAACAGCGTTAATGGTTAGGTCCAGTCTCAGTATGGCAGTGTGCAGGCAGACATGGTGCTGGAGGAGTCAGAGTTCTACATCTTCATCAGCAGGCTGTGTGCCACACTGAGCATTGCTTATGAATAGGAAACCTCAAATCCCACCTCCACAGTGACACATTTCCCCCAACAAGGCCACGCCTACTCTAGCTAGGCCAACCTCTAACTATGCCTCCTAATAGTGCCACTCCCTATGGGCTAGGCATTCAAACTGATGAGTCTATGGGAACCACTCCTATTCCAATCACCAGGGTTTCTTTTGAGACTGGGGCTTGTACCCCAGAGTGACTTTAAAACTGGCTATATAGCCTAGAATGGGCCCAAACTTATAACTCTCCATCTACTTCTCGAGTGTTTAGGATCAGAGGCACACTGCACCCAGTATGTTTGGGAATTTTAACACCTACCCAGTGTTCCTGGAAGACGTGTGTCCCTCTCATCGGTCCCAGGGCTACAGCTCCTGAAGGGGAAACTTAGAGCCACAGCCAGTGTTACAGCTCAGGCCCAGAGACCTTGTAAACTCCACGGCACCCTTAGCACAGTGTGTATCCCTGCTCACAGACCCAGCAAGGACATTTGCACCAGTGGGGGGCCATACTCTGGCCATCCTTTATTTGTATGAAGAATTCCATTTGAGTCAATAAGCACAGATTCTTGGCAGTTCACCTGGGGGCACACGACTGAGCACCAAGGAGGGTGAACAGGTCCCTGAGATCTATTTGTGGTGTAACCTGCTTGAGCAGCAGTGGCCACAGAGGCTGCAGCTGATGGTGCACCATTCAGTAGCTGTGGTCAAGGTCCAGTCTCAGCTTGAACTCTTGTCAGCAGTGGCATCTTTTGAGGGGACCAACCTGGGCCTATAGGACAAATACTTTTGCTCTAGGGTGCAGCCCTTCCCTCAAAGTCAACTGCCTTCATCTGAGGGATGGGGTGTTGTGGGAGGTTATCCTGTCCTGAGGGTTGGCCTGGCATAGGTGGGGTGGCATTCTGTCTTTTGAGGGTCTGCAATTCCTGGGTTCCAAAGTCAATGCAGTTTTAAGGCAATGACTGTCTCTGCACCTCTGAATTTGAAGTGACATGTGATTAACTATGCCTGGGTACAGAGGTGAGCTGCTGACACAAAGTAACACAGTCACAAAATGAAGGCACAGGTGCAAGGCTGTCGCCCAACTTTCTTTGTGGGACAAAGTGAGTTGGAGCCTTTTAGCAAAAGCAGCTTCTAAGATGCCTTTGGAAGATATGAGGGGACGGATCTGTATACCTTCTATATGGGGCTTTTGGAATGAAGAAAACACCTGTGTTTCACTTGACAGTTTCTATTTTATGTTTCACTTGTGTTGGAACCCAGGGCCTGCACTCCCCTCCAGAGCTATGCCCTAGCTCTTTGGTTATGTACTTTACAGTTTTAAGATATTATGCATTTGGGGGAGGTGGCTGCTTTCTCTGGTCAGGCATGGGTGGGGGCCTCTGAACCAAGTTTACTGGTTATGCTGGCCATTGCCTCTCTGCAGGGTTTGTGGACATAGCTATGGTAGTCTTTCTTGGGTCCTTGAGGGAACATCTCTCCAGGTCTGGGAGACAAGGGTGAAGGTCCTCAGGTCTCAGTAGCTTTCCATGAGGCCTTGCTGTGGGGGCAGAGGGGTGTGTGGCTCTACCATAGCTGTGGTTGTAGCAAATCAATGCATTCTGGAGTTTCTAACCAGTCCCAGGAGCCCACCACCCATGGGGCCATGATGAGCCAGTCATCATCATGTGAACCCTGCTTCCCTGGGAAGTCGAACCAGAACTCTGGAAAATGGGCAATGAGCACCATAGGCTGACTGGCAGTCTCCTTCCCTCCAGTGATAGGGGGTGTGTGTTTTCTTCTCCCCTGGACTCTGAGATTGCTGTCACCTCTTGAGCAGTTTCATCCCATGTGTCAGACACTGCCAGCAGGCGCCTGCCTCACTGCTCTGTCCTTTGTTCTCCCTAGGCTGTCCTGTCCCCTCTGCAGGCCTGCATGCTGCAGGTTCACCTGACAACAGTCCACCACATCCCGTGTCTCAGTTCCTCTTACAGCCCACTGGTGATTTGTTTCCCTGTCTCCCCGCCTGTGGCCATGGCACAGGCAAGGCGGTCCTACTGTAAAGAAGTACTAGATGCAATTCCTAATCTGTTCTATTCTTTGAAAGGTGCACGCCCAAGACCATGCACCTGGTCTTTCTGCAGGTGCTCATTCTTTTCCTCACTCCTGTGAACCATAAGTTCCTGAGAAGAAGGAACCTCCCTTCTTCCCTTCTCCCACTGAACCGTCTGCAAGGCTGATTGGAACTTCAAAGGTTGCAGAGAAGCTGAGATATTCCAGGTCAAGAGCCTAATTACAATTTACCACGGGCTATCTTCAGCCTCTTTAATAGCCATTCCCTGCCTACCTTTGTGTTTGAACATCCTTGTGATTAATAGGCAAAACCCTTTGAAATGTGTTAACCTCACTGGGCGGTGGCTTCCGCCAACCAAAAAGCTACGCGTGTCGTCGGATAGCATCTGAGGTCTACAGCAGACTTCCCGAATTCACTTTAACTTGTTATGTTGGTTACTTTTTCTTGCTGTGACCAGGAGTGGATAAAACACCATGACCAGGAGTGGCTCAGTCCATCCACAGTGATGTACTTCCTCCAGTAAGACTCCACTTCTTAACTTCCCCAAACAGCCGCTCCAATCGAGGACCAGAGCCTATAGGGGACATTTCTTATACAGACCATTATACTTGTGTACCTAATGTTTCATCAGTGTATTTGAGAAGCACCTTGATCCATGACTTTAATTCCGTTACTATAAAAACTTCATGAGACTTGGACATTGGGACATGGAATCCTGAGTTACCTGAATTCGTGTTCCCAGGTCATTCATATTTAGCTCCAGACAGAATAAATGATCTCTTATCCCTTTGGAGGTGAACGCTGTTTTTGGACACTCCCTCTTTCCGTCTTCCCTCCCTTGTTCACCGTGCCCATTCATCCCATCAGAGCCTCCTGCATCTGTTCTCACACCTTCTCTCTCCGTACGTACGCATTTATGTATTACCTTTCCCTCTGCCCCTCCTCCCACTCAGTCCCTTTCTCCCTCTGTAGCCTCAGGACACAGTATTCCTGGGGATCCTCTGGACATCAGATAGGAACCTGCCCTTCTCACCTCATGGGCCGTGTAAGGGACATCGGGCTGCCCAGAGGACTAATAGTCTATCATATCCAATGGCATGGGGCAGTGAGAGAGAAAGCAGGAACAAGGTATGGGAGGATGTTAAAGATAGAGGTTGCAGCTTGGAAACCACCCACAGTAGGGACCCCAAGAGGCCTTTGCATGGGAGAGACTTCACTTCTGACTTGGCAGGGACCTTGAGGGAGCTGGTGTTCCCTAGCTCTGATTCTGTCAGGCAGGCACATGATGTATTTGTGTCCTTGTCCCTGTTCCAGGTTCCATCAGATCACTTTCCCCATTTTAGTGTTAGTGACTCTTTAACCAGATACATATGCATCTATAGATGAAGTCATGCATGAAGGCCACCAGCCCAGGTGCTGGCATTTGGTCATAGTGAAAGGGGGCCAGTCTGATTCTGGTGACACTCTGAAAGCAGAGCTGTTTGGTCAGGAGATTGTGGGGAGCAAGGGGAGGTGCCCAGGATGCCAGCAACAGATGCTCTGGATCACTCACAGACAGGGGACAGACATGAGTAAAGATGGGGCTTGGCCATGCTGGGCACCCAACATAACTGCAAGCTGTTAAGGCTGCCTGAACACTGGGGGGGGGGGGGGCGATGGTAGGGGGGGATCTAAACTCTAGCATGGCTTCCCCAAGAATGGATGAGAGAAGTGAAAACCCATGTATCTAATTGACAATTGGTCCTGGAAGGGCTGCTGAGTCCTCGCCAGCTGACTGGCACACGACTTCACTGCTTCAAGCAACAGGCCTGAAGTTCTCTCAGCAAGAGGGTTGACACACAGGCCGAGAGGCCAGGCAGACAGACACGGGGCTCTCCAAAAGCACGTGGTTTATTACGGTGAGCTGTAGTGCACATTGGCTTCTTTAGTAATTCTAAGCCGATACAGGTTCCCCACTTGGAGTATACATGGGGAGTGACTGGGCGCAGTGACAGTGACAAACCAGTGAGCCACTGCGATCCTTAGAAAGTTACATTAGCAATCAGGAAGCAAAGGGAAGTGTGAGGTGGCCCAGAGGCAGGATGTGAGCAGAGCACCCCCGCTGCTCTCATGGTAGTCTGCAGGACACCCAGAAGCTGAGGGGTCCCCGTGGTGGAGGGAGGCTGTTCCCCTATCTCTAAGGAACTGGGGCTCCATGGTTGAGATGCTCTACTACCTGCAGGTGGCACCTTTTCCTAAAAAGCTTTTCAGGCACCAAGTCCATGGTTGTCGGAGAAGGTGCTCTATTCTCACAGGTTCTGGCTCCCCTCCTTCACCCAGGGAGGGCCATCTGCGATCTCTTGCTGGCTTCCTCCTTCTTCAGGCCAAGCCTTGTGTGTCCTAGCATTTTTCTCCACACTCCAGCTCCTCTGCATCCTGGTGATGAGGGTGACTGTGAAGCCCTGCATGACAGGCTTCCTCCAGTGCCAAGGATGGAGTCTGTACAAGGCTGGCCTAGCTCTCTACAGACAGCCCTGTGCTGGTCCTGATTTTGTCATGCAGGGACATGACTCTTGCAGGTTTCACAAGACAGTCTCAACTTCAGATCATCCCACCCCTGTTTTTTAGTGTTAGTGATTCTTTAACCAGATACAAATGCCTCTCTAAAGGATGTCATGCATGAAAACTGCCAGCCTGGGTGCTGGCATTTAATTTGGAAAAGTGGCAATGTCAGCATGTGCTTTTGGGAGCAGCCTTGGGTGGCTCCTGGTAAGAGTCACAGATCTGAGCACAGTAGTCTAGAATGGGTCCCTTTTCTTCTTTTCTTTCTTCTTCTTCTTCTTCTTCTTCTTCTTCTTTTTTTTTTTTTAAATTAATGGAGAGCAGAAATACCCCATGCCTGCCTGCTGCTGTCCACGGTTCCCTGAGCAGGAGAGAATGCTGGCTGCCTCTCCTCGCACACTCTATCTTTATTTTCTAAACAGAAGGAGAGCTAAGAGGGGGCTCTGGACAGCTCCTGGGCCCTTCCTTCCCTGCACGCAGTGCCTGGGCCCTGCTGAGGGGCACAGTGACCTTATGACCTATAGTAGGTGGCCAGCCTCTGACTGCTATGCATGGTCAGGGCCACAGACGGGGCAGAGGTCTCTCCCCAGGACCTAAAATAAACTCCAGAAAGGACACCTTGATTCCCCCTTCCTGGGAGGCCCACCCGCCCCTTCCAGCAGCCAGGCAGTTCTCCTTGGCAGCAGCGCCCCTTCCCAGGGTTCTATGTGCAGTAACATGACTCCTGAGGTAACAGCAAGGCCCTCTGTAAAGATGAAAGTGCTCCAAGAGAGCAGTGAGCCCCAGTTATTGCTGGCGCTAAGTGAGGCCTGGTGTAGGCCTTCAGGCAGGCACCTGAGAGGACAGGGGGCTTGGATTTCACTGCTTCAGGGAAGCCTCCATGAGGCCTGGCTGGGCCATCCCGCTGCAGTCTGGAATGGGGGGCAGACAGCTGTGGTCCTGGTCTGCGGGTGGTCTTTGAGTGCTCTGTGCTGCCCCTGGCAGGCAGCCAGCACCACGGCTCCATGGGAGTCTCTCCTGCCACCAGAGGTAGCTGTGCTTCTGCAAACAACTCCTAGTGGTCCTGGACAGAGGGAATGACCAGGGCCCCAGTTCTCCACCCTGTGCCTTCTCTGCAAGGAGAGCCAGCTAGTCCTCCATTGGGAGGCTGGGTTCTCGGCAGACTGGCCCTGCGTGTGGGTACCAGTTCTTCCAAAGCTGCCCAGGCTTCACCCACCCACCCATATAATATTTAATTTAGAATATACCATATATATTAAGCAATTATCTTCAAAGCCACCCTCCTCAGCATGGAGTACTTAGTGACCGCAGAAAAGGAGCCTCTCTAAATACATACAACATGCTGTGGGTAACCAAACTCCCAGCAGGGTGGAAGGGGGAAGTTGCGTGGAAGAGAAGAGCTATTCATGGCCACTTTCCCTTCCCCCAGCCTGGCTTCCATCTGAAAAGTCACTGACCAGGTCATAGGGTAGTTGCCCATTTTGAGGAAGTGCCTTGGAGGGGCACACATGAGCCTGCTAAGGAGCTAGCTCTGGGGATACAGGCCACCTTGTCACATGCCAGAGGACAGCCAGTCCGAGAGGACTTGGGACAGGAGGAAAGAGACCTCTGATTATTGCAGGCTGGGATATGGGACTGCCAGAGAGTCCCTGAACCCCATAGCAGCTGGGAGAGGTGGGCAGATGCTGCATTTTTTTTTTTTTTTAATTCAAAGGATATTTCCACTCAGTCTCTGTGTGGAAAATATATTCTCTCTTTTATAAAGTGCCTACCCCTTAAGGTATAGTAGATCAGTGGCCAGTAGCCATCTATACGACAAATTATCCTTTTTTTTCCCCTAAGTAAATTGCACTGGGGGGGGAGTACTAGAGTTTTCTCTGATTTTCGACATTTTTTTTTTTGAGCCAGCCAGCACTGCCCTTCCTCTACCTGCCTCCCCCCAGACCAGGAGCTGGTTGCCTGGCCGGTGTGTTCAGGGTGGACACCCAGCTCCTGCCGCTGCTATCCTGTGAGACACCCACGTATTTATTTCATGAAGGACGGAGTTGGTCACTTCCGGAAGCTCCTTGTGGAGGACATGATAGGCACCTTCGTACATCTGCAATCAGGAGAGACGGGGAGTCAGAACCGGTGTGGAGGACAGGCAGGGGACAGGAGTGCACAATGCCACACAAGCTCACTAGGCAGGCATCCCCAAATGTCCCCCCTACTTCATTTTCAGGTGGGATATTGCCATGTTGCTTAGGCTGCCCTAAGTCATCCTCCTGCCTCAGCTCCCTGGCAGCTGAGAAGGCAGATATGTGTCTCTGCTCTGCTCCAGCCAGAACCTTGCAACAGTTGGATATTCCCTGCTGTTCCCAGGGCTCTCCAGCTGGTGCCGCTTAGATCCTCTTATCCTTCCTGCCAAGAAGGATCCTGGTCCTTCTTCACACCTCCACCTTCCAACACCCCCCTCAGTTTTTCAATGGCCCCTCACCCATAGCACTGACACCCATGGCAAGGTCTCCAGGGATCTCACTTGCCACACCCAGAGACACTTGATGGTTGGCTATCTCTGGATGATTCTTGGATGTCAGTGTCCAGAGGCAAACCAGTGGCCTTCAATCACACCATGGCTCTGTCCTGTTCTGGTCAGCTCCCTCCCTCACAGGTGGCTCCTTTAGCCCGGAGCAGCCTAGTAACCACAGCATACTCCGTGACCAGAATGCCCCTGCAATCAGCCTTCCTTCAGAACTGAGACCTACCCAGTTGCCAATTGCCTTAGAAGTTTTCTCTGATGTCTGCTGGGGTCACCCATCTCAGAAGGGCACCACAGCCTCCTTGCTTTTACAAGCCTCTGTGCCAGCCTGTTCTCATGTCAGTTCTCTGTGCCAAGACCAAGAGCCTCCTCCCCCTCTTCCCTTGGTCTGGAATGTTCTACCATCACTAGTCTCCCGGACAGTTCTTGCCTGTCAGTTCATGGGAGGAAAGTGCCCTCAAATCCCTCTGTCCTGCAGCTCCTGACTCCTATCCACAGACATTCTGAGCATCCATTTTTCTCCTTGCTTATCCACTGGGGTGCAGGCTCCAGGGGAGGGACAGCCTTTGTCAGACTGTCCTTGGGACCTCTACAAAGTCAGACCCAAATAAACAGAAGTGATGGATAACTCCTGACCAAGGCAAAGCTCCACCCCTGAACAGCACCCCAGGGGAGCCCTTGACAATTTGCCTGGGTGGTGCAAGGTTGGAAGAAACTGTGGACTTAAGTCCAAGGACCTCAGTTCAAATTCTGACTCGACCACTCTTCAAGAGTCACCTGGCTGTCTTTATAACACCGTAAGGATGTACACCAGGTTATGTGGCATCCACACACTTGTCCAGGTTAGGAGCCTAACAATGTGGGCAAGTAGGTGGGTATGCTTTATTTTGGGGTTACATATTATCTGACTGGTGCCCAGCAGGGTCTCACCTCCTCAATCAGGGTGCCTCCTAGTTCTGTGGGACAAACGACATGTACATCTATCTGGATCCAAACAGCCGCTGTCTGGAAAGCCACTGAGTGATATTCTGACTGTTCCTTGTGTCAAACATGTCGCACCACCCAATTGTAGCCTGTCTTCAGGGGCCACAACTGCAGTGTCAACTCTAGCAGATGCCCTTGCAGACCAGACTCATCCAAGGCCCCAGAACCTGCGCTACATGCTTTGTTCTTGCCTACACCATCAGATTATTCTCTCCCTTCGTGAGGTTCATTCTGGTGAAGCAAAATAAACTGGAGGACCATATGCTGTCACAAAGTTCATTTGTCTCTAACCCCTCAACAATCCTTCCCAGGTATGCTGGTCTGACCCCCACCCCCACCCCCACCCCCACCAATCCCATGACATGGCCTCCTGTCCCTCACCTTGAGTGTTTTGTCCTGACTCCGGGATGATTCCATGAGCAGATAGGCACCTTTGCTGTCGCAAAGCCGGTCAGCAGAACCCTGCAGCAGCAGGAATGGCAGTGTCAGCCTGGGCATTGCTCGCTCCACCCTCGAGACTGCGTTCAGCAGCTGTATGCCAAAGCACACCTTCACTCCTGCTCGGCAGATGAGTGGGTCGGAGTTGTACAGGTCAACCTGAGAGGAGGAGATTCTGTCAGCGCATGGCCTCCTAAGAGGGTGGTCTTCTGCCTGCTCACAGGTTGTGGAGACTGGCAATGTGTTCAGTCAGTCCCTAGAGAACAAGGGTCTGACTGATCTGTGCTCTGCACTTTTGCACTAAGACCTGAGCTTGTCTTACACAGCTTGGACTCAGCATACCCTGGGGAGCAGGTCCGGGACCCCACGTTTGAGGTGCTCAGATACCTGATGTATCTTGATATGTTGGTTGAATAGAAACTCCCACATACCCTTCCCTGTGCTTCAATCATCAGATGTAGGCCAAGGTCACTGCAATAGAAATGCTGGGCCTTGAAGAATAGCTAAGAAATGGCTGTTTGCATTCTCCCACATGGAGTCCAAGGATATGGAGGGCTGGCTGTCTACATAAAGGCCTGTAGGAAATTTCCAATACTGAGTTGGATTTTATAAAATATGATATATGAGCAGGAAAAGAGCCATGTGTGGCGGCACATGCTTATAACCTATGGGAGGTCAAAGAAAGGGGAGCTTGAGTTCAAGGTCAGATTGACCTTGTTTCAAAAATTATATATAAAACAAAACAAAATACAGGAATGCCATGTTACTCCCTTGGGTTATTTGGTTCCAGAGCAGCTCTGAGGGTGTTGAGGTGTTACAGCTGGTTTCCTTCTCCTCCTCCTCCCATCCCCAACTCTACCTGTCTCTGTGGGGTGACGGGGTGATGGGCATGCAGAGGGCAGCCTGGAAAGCATGGGCCAGAGCAGGACGCCCTCCTCCTCTACAAGTCTCTCAGCATCCCAAGAGTAGGTATGAAGCCGTGGTGCCCCTGGCTTACTTTTCTCCTTGCAGATAGACTCTGAGCAGGTTTGGGACAACCAGATGGCCGGACCAGGGTGAGGGGGATGGAAGGCTGTTAGGCCTGACACAGCAGAGGTCTCTGAGCCCAGACCTATATCCACTCACTTCTGCTACCACCCCTCCACAGGCCTGGCCAGAGAGACTGCAGGTGTCCTGCAGTCACCCTGACATCCTGGATTCCTTCCCATGCTGGGCAGGGACTGCGTCCCGTCAAGCTGACCATTTGTGATGAGCGGCATGGGACAGATTAGACACTTCTTGCAGCTGAGCTGGCGAGAACCCCACAGAGCCAGGCCATCTGTTTGGCAGGCTAAGAGAGGACTTGCATCTGACAGCAACAGGGGCAGTGTGGGGAGAGCTGGCCATGGACTCAGACCACTCTAGGTTTCTTTCCACCACAGGGTCTTCAGGGAGTCCTCCTTGGAGGAGAGTTATGGGACCACCATAAGAGCTCTAGGCTTGGGGTTGGTCAAGTCTCCATGGCAACAGTGAGAGTGACAGCAACAGTTGTGCCACCCATCAGAAATGCACATGAGTGTAACGTGGTGCTGGAGGTACCATTCGGGACCTCACTGTATAGCAGACCAGCTGCCATCTGAACTCCTGCTATTGGAGCAGTGCCCCACATGGAAGAAAGGCTCCCGCTACCCAAATGATACAGAAGAGAAACTGAGGCACTGAGAAGTCTAGCGGCCCACAGGTGTTAGTACCTCAACTCCCGTTCTCCTCGTATAGTCCTTGGTATTAGGCAGGATACAGGACCTTCCAGATAAAGAGTATCCATTTCAGCTTCTCTTGCAGCTAGGTGTGGTCATGTGACTGGCCAATAATAAGCTAATAAGTGAGCCAGCCATGTGCTTTAGGTCAAGAAGTGTGAGGCACTACTAAGGCAAGGTTCCTTGCCCTGGGACCCCCCTGATGTGTTCAGCAATAGGAACAGTGCCTTGACTCTGAGAGGGCATGGGCCAGATGACAAACCAGCTCCTGCCTACCATACTGCTGCCTATGGATCCGTTCCTACTGCATCTGTGCTAGTCTCCTCCAGGCTCTGGGGATGATGGCCCTCTGGGCTTCAGGCCACCTGCTGTACTAAGTCTGCTACTCCTATCCTCCCAGAGGCTTCATCCTCAGGCCACCTGCTGTACTAAGTCTGCTACTCCTATCCTCCCAGAGGCTTCATCTGCTCCCCTGGAATGTCCCAAAATGCTAGGTCCCTGAGGAGTCTACTCCAGGGGTTGCTTCTTGGCCCCAGCCACTTCCTGTTCTTGTCTTCATTTTCTGGTCACATAGACTTTGTTTATACAAGGGTACTTTCTAGGGAGGCAGCTCCAGTGTCAAGAAAAGGCAGATCACAGATAGAACTATAGCCAGGACAAGAGGTGGGGGCAGGGTACAGAGGAAATGAAGTCAGAGAGAGACCAGGAGGCATGAGCCATGTGGGACATTGAGGGAGGCCCTGAATCCTTTGGTCGGCTCACTGCGGGTTTTCCTCTCTTTTTGTGGAAGTCAGGGCTGCAGTCATGTCTAGAAAGAGCTGCACTAAGCACGGCTAGCAGTTTGGAAATATTTTTGGTTGTCAGGGCTAAGGATGGGATTTAGCATGGGAAGGGAGTGACAGTACCTTTATAGGGTCAACACCTGGCTGCACATCGTCCCTTCCTCCTGTGTGATGGAGGGTGATAGGCACGTGAAATGCTTGCCTCTCTCTCTCTCTCTCTCTCTCTCTCTCTCTCTCTCTCTCTCTCTCTCTCTCTCTTCATCTCTCTGCCTGTCTGTCTGTCTGTCTGTCTGTCTGTCTCTGTCTCTCTCTCATGGTTTGAATATGCTTGGCCCAGGGAGTGGCACTATTTGGAGGTATGGCCTTGGAGTAGGCATGGTCCTATTGGAATAGGTGTGTCACTGTGGGCATAGGCCTTAAGACCCTCATCCTAGCTGCCTGGAAGCCAGCCTTCTCCTGTTTGTCTTTGGATGCATGAATGTAGAACTCTCAGCTCCTCCAGTCCCACATCTGCCTGCATGCTGCCATGATCCTGTCTAGATGATAATAGACTGAGCCTCTGAACCTGTAAGCCAGCCCCGATTAATTGTTGTCCTTTAAGAGTTGCCTTGGTCATGGTGTCTCTTCACAGCAGTAAAACCCACATTAAGACTCCTCCCCATCCCACCTCTCTGTCTGACTCTCCTGCTCTCTCTCTCTTTCTCCCTCTCCCTCTCTCTCTGTGTGTGTGTGTGTGTGTGTGTGTGTGTGTGTGTGAGTTGACAGCTACATTTTTGTTCCTAATGTGTTAACTTTGGCCCAAAGATGAACCTGGGCTCAAACCCTGACTTTACTAACTGTGCTGTTGGGTGAGTGGTTTGCTTTCTTTTGACCCAAGCTTCCATAATTTCAAACAAGAGCTGACTCAAGGTTACAGGGAGGCAGAAGGGGGCTTATGGTGTCCAGAAGGTGTGGAAATAAGATCATAGCTTCAGGAACCTCCGCAGAGAACAAGAGTCAGGGGTGGCCATTGTAAAATTGGCAGGCGGTGGGTGGGCTGGAAGACTGCATCACAGTAAACCCAAGCAAATATCTGTTGTCATTTAAACAGGGAGCCACCTGCTTCCCAAGACCCTGCCTTCCTTCTGTTCTTCCCACTGTGCTCCTCCCTGGCACCTGGCTGCAAAGTCTTTTACTTCAGCCCGCCACCATCGGGCATTGGGCAGTTAGCGGAGCGTTGCTGCCTGGTCTTTTAGGCTTTTCTGGCTGTCAGGCTCCATGGAAAATGTGTCATCTAAAGATGAGCCTGGAGCCTCCTGCTGCGTGCCGCCCTGTGGTGCCTCTTCTTGCCATCTCCCTGGGGTGGGCGGAGTGGCTATTTTTAATGTTCAGCACAGGTTCAAAGGCAGCAGGGAGGCAGAGCCTCTCCTGAAGAACGGGGGTGGCTCTGGCACCCACCTAAAGGCTGAGATATCCATGCTGCCCAGCACCTCCAGTTCTATGTCCCCAGCAGGGAGACATCTTAAGCTCTCTAGGTGGCCCAAAGGACACAGGTGGCCGATGGGTGCTGTGGAGTCTGTGAACTGTCTTTAAGCTGTCCCTCCATTCTCCAGAATACCTCAGAAGTGATTTGCTGTTTTTTAAGAGAGGGGCTGGAGTAATTCCATTTTTCTTCCCTTCCCTCTGCCTTCTGTGTAGGAAAGTAGATAACCTGGCTGTTTGGTGCAGATTTTGAAGGCAAGTTCCTCTTTGTCCCTCTCTTTGATTGGACTCAGTAGCCAGCCAGTGCCCACCCAAGCTGGACCCAGTGTTTGAGATGCAAGGAGTTCCTTCCTCTCACCGAACTCTCATAGAGCAGTTTATACCACGGGGCAATGGTGTGGGCTGTATGGCCCAGCAGAGCAAATGGAAAAAGTTTTGAGATTTATATAGAAGCTGGAAAGAGTCACCTGATCCTGGCACAGACTCCCTGAGCAGACAAAATCATCTCCCAGCTCTGTCCCTAACAGAGCTCTCCTAATGCTCTGTGACATCAACTGTCTCTGGGCCTCAGCCTCCACATTGTGTCAGTAAGGCTGCGTTTGTCCAGACCCAGACCTGACGTCTACTGGCTTGCTTTGGCCTTTCTGGGTCTTTGTTCAAACTTTCAGAAAGACTAAGGGCCACGTAAGCCCCTACCCCACAGTCAAATTTGGCCCCAGAATGTGAGTTTGAGAATCACTACAGGTTTCAGAATAAAGCTGTGGGTCTGAGGCCCTCAGATTTCCTGGAGGTCTGTCCATTCCTCATCTCCCTACCCCCACCCCCACCCCCACCCCCAACTTAATTTTTCCTCCTTGAGCTGGGATGGAACTAGGGCTTCTTGCAGGTAGATGAGCTTTTCAAATTGGGCTACTCCTTAGCCTCTTACCTGTCTCTTACACGGCAGGCCCACAGGCCCGCATGTGCCCTTAGGTGGAACCTGACCAGGAAGCCAGAGTCTGACTGCCAGGAAAGCAGGCTAGACCACTGGGCTGTCAGAATCCCACCTGAGGACAGGCTAACAGGGTCTTTGGGAGCCTGTGATTCACTGCTTTCAAGCTTCCAAGGCAAGAAAGGAAACTGAGGCAGACAAAGGTGGCCCACCCCAGTAGCAAACTAATTTGCTTAGTTGTCAGGGTAATTCTGGTATCTTCCACATGTCTAGGGTTGTTCCTTCAAGACCTCAGGGTTTCAGGCTCACCCACCAGTGGGAACTCCCAGCAGGTTCTCAGACCAGCCAAGCAGTGGGAACCTAAGGCAGGTCTTCTCACTGTAGGGATCACTTGAATATCTGTAACAGGGGGTCTGTCTTTCCTGCGAACACAATCTTGACACCCCTAAGGAAAGGACAAAACTTCCCACCCCCACTTCCCGTATCCCCATGACCCGGCCACTCAGAGAAAGGGTAGAGCAACGTTGAGAAACAGAGAGCTCCTGTTCAGATCTCCCTGGGGAGATCTCACCTGCTTACTGTCCCCAAATACCCCATGTCCATTCACACTCACCTCTGACTTGTTCCGAGACAGCACGCTGGAGTCGATGCGCCCCAAGGACATGTTTGGCAGGACAAAATTGAGCAGTTTGGCAGCAAGGACCTGGGCAGAGAGGCAAAGTGAGAGATATGAGTGCAAGCCATCCATACTGGGGACTAGAGTACGACTTGATACCCCACTCACGGATCTGCTTGGCGCAGGGCCCGAATGTAGAACTGTTCTCCTGATGGTGCCACCTAGATTCTGTGCAGATACAACCACACATCAGATGTAACTGTGAATTACTTTTGAGAGCCACCGATAAGGCCACGTCCCTTCCCCAAGGCACCAAGATGGCACAGCAGAGTTAGAATCATTGGATCAGCTGCCAGAGAGCAAGGAAACAAGGCAGCTTAGATCAGAGAGAATCACTTGCACGTTAAGTCCTGCCACACAGGTAAGATACCATCACCAGCCTGAGTAGGAAGTCCTGTGATAGAGGGAAGGAGCCCTGTGTCTGATTCCCAGCTCTGTGAGCCAGGAACTCAGGCTGGGACCGCAATACAGAGCTCTGTTGGCTCAGCTGCCAATGGGGGCACTCTCATCCCCCCAGAGAGACCACAGGGAAGGTTAGTTACACTGTGTGGAAAAGCCTGACACACTGTAGATGCCTACTGAATGTGAGTCTGACTTGGGTCTTAGCCCAGCTCCCTATGTGGGTCTCAAATATTCCCAGGAAGGCAGAAGACCCAATCTTGCACGGCTGCCTTCTGAGAGAGGCTGTTTAATTTCACGTCTGCAGACACTTGGGGCGAAAGAAGCTATTTCAAAAGTGAGCTGTGAAATGCTGGAATTAGAACCATGCGAGCTGGCGAGGGGTGAGTTCTTAGGGAGTATGGAGGGCACTCGGCACAAACATGGGTCCCTTGATGGTGGGTAACTGCTTGTGGCACAGGGTCCTCTGTGCTGGGTGGGTCTCTGTGCTAGGTGGGCCTGTGTGCTGGGTGGCCCTGCCTCTTGATGTTTACTAGATCCTGTGAGTAGGGCTTAACTTTCATTTAGCATTTGGAAACATGTTTATTGGGACCTTGGGATAATGGGACAATGGAAGCCTGGCCTCCCTGTGGTCAGTAGGGCTGGGTGAAGACATGTCTGTCCATTTTGTCATGTGTCCCACCCTTCCTATGCTGATCTCTCTCCATGTTAGTACCCGAGGGCTCTAGTTCTCCCTTCTGGCCACTGCCATTCTCCAGATGATGCTGTAGCCAGGCCTCCTCCGGGATCCTGTAGCCAACCTGCCTCTCTGTTCTCAGTCAGCCGCCAAGGACCAGGCAGCGTAAGGCCTGCTGTGCCCCAAAGGACATTGTGTTGGAATGTGCTCTGAGCACCATAGTGTCTGTGTGTGCGACAGAGGTGACCGTGTGTACTAGAGAGGTGACTTTTTTGAGCTACAGAGGTGATTGTGTATGCTAGGGAAGTAGCTGTTTTGTTTGGGAGGTGACTGTGTGTGCTAAAGAGGTGATTGTGTGTGTTAGGGAAGTGACTGTGTTTGTTAGGGAGGTGACTGTGTGTGCTTGGGTGGTAAATCTGTGTGCTATGGAGGTGACAATGTTGCTAGGGAGGAGTCTGTGTGCTCATGATGGGGGGCTGACTGTGTTTGCTAGGGAGGAGACTGCGTATGCTACAGAGGTGAATGTGTGTGGTACAAAGGTGACTGTGTCAGAGGGAGCAGTCAACAACTCCTACCTCTGAGAACATCATAGCCTCTTGCACTCTGGATGCTCCTTGTCATCCAGGCAAACAAAGCTCACTGGTGGTGGCTGCTGCTGCTCCTACTGCTACTGTGTCAGAGTGTCAGAGCCATGTAGGCTCCAGCCCTGGACAGTCCATCCAAGGATTCCATCTGATCACCCTGGGTGGGGTGCCAACAGCTTGCATTCTGTGAAGCCACCTGGGTTGGATGAGTTGTGGTGTGTGTGTTGTGTGTAAGAGCTGGGTTTTATGCAGTAGTGGGAAGGGCTTGGGATCCAGGTATGCTGACAAACACTTGGAAGAAGTACCTGTAAAAACCAAGAAGTGGCCAGGGGGTGGGGGCTTCTTGGGAGCCCAAGTTCTGGAGTTGGGAGCTTGTGCTTTCAAAAGTTACAAAATCTAAGGATGAACTGAAAGCAGCCAGTTAAGTGCAAGAAATCTGTGGGCTGCAGCTCTGGGGCCATTATTGGACCTAAACTATAGCAATGGGGTTGTCCAGGGCCATATCCTTCCTGGACACTGTGAGGAGATCCCCACACTACCATGCCATGGGGAGACTGCTATGGGGAAATGTTCACACTAACATGAAGTGTCATGGAACTGACATGGAGAGCCTCCACTGATGTCTGCAATTTCTGCCCCAGCTCCCTGAATCCATGTGAGGATTGATGGTTGGCCCACTCTATCCCTGATAATCTCAGAGGCTGCAGCAAAGTCCCAGGCAACAGGACAGGTGTGTTTATGTCA
This sequence comes from Arvicanthis niloticus, assembly GCF_011762505.2. Lineage (NCBI taxonomy): Eukaryota > Metazoa > Chordata > Mammalia > Rodentia > Muridae > Arvicanthis > Arvicanthis niloticus. The sequence continues at coordinate 28,324,606 of NC_047666.1, read as the reverse complement.
CTGTCCCAGGCACTGTCGCCTTCTGCCAGATCCAGCTGATTTTCTGCCCATCCTCAATGTCACAGTCACAGGCTAGGGAACAGTTGGCTACCCACTGCAAAACCCTCCCCGCAGAATGGATCCATCAACTGATAGTTTGGTCATCCACTGGGTCGCCATAGTGAGCACTTGTGGTTGACGTTTGTGGTACAGACTGGCGCTCTTAGCAGCACTCATGAGGAGCCAGTGAGATAGGATGGGTGAGGAGGGATGGTAAAGCAGGGGGCCAGGGACTGCCTCAGCGCTGGGCCTGCAACTGACAAAGTCTGCAGAGTGACTTTTCCATTTCAACAGGTCCACAGCCAGATCTTGCTCTTGCCCTGTGTCACCCGATTCCGCATGGCTCTGGCACAGAGGTGCAGTACAGTTCAGGATTGCTCATTGCACGAGGCACGCCAGCCTGCTGCTGGCCCGTGCCAAGCTGAAGCTTTGACTCCCCAAAGTGCTGAGGCCTCCACTCCTCATAGGCTCTCGAGTAGACACTGGGGTTCAGGATGCAAACAAAGACTGGGATGTCTGCAGCCATTTCCAGTTCCGCGTAGGGCTGCGGAGGAGGGGGCTCTGGTGCTGGGATATCTGTCCGTAGGGAAGGGGAGAAGTACTGTGAAGACAACTCCATCCTCCTGCCAGCCACAGTCTTCGGCCTCCACTAAGGAGGGACACTTGGGCAGCTAGAGGAAGCTTTCAAGCAAAACTGGGGTTGGGTTGAGGGAGAGGTCGCTACTCCCTGAGATGTGTTGCTTTACAAAACAGACTGTTCCCTCACAGAAATGAACAATGGGCTGTGACCTCAACCTCCCTTCCCAATATAGAGGCAATGTCCTGCCGACCACTTTCGATCTCCAGCAGCCTAAAGCCCAGTGGGAGCTGTGGTGGGAACACACCGGGCCTTAGCCCTGATGGGGGAGGTGATGCCACAGTGGCCATGCACAAACACAGTCGTTGCTGCCCCCCCGCCCCCCCGCCCCGAGTTACTGTGCTAGCCCACAGGAAGGGGGTGGCGGTGTACTGCTAAGCATCAGTTCCTAACAATGAATGTCCAGTGCTGGCTGTGTAGATGAAGATGCTGGTGTCCTAGCAACAGGACTGGCTGCCCACTCACAGACATGGATGAGGGCCATTGCCCGCAGCGATGCAGCCTTTTGTCAGGGTCTGCCCTACAGGATGCCACCCAGAAAAAAAGGGGGTCTCAGTACATTGGTGGCTGTGGGGGATCTGGGGACAAGCCAACCTTGGAAAGAGACTGGGGATGCTAAGGGCAGATGCCCCCCCATTCCTCAACAAGCAGGGAAGGGAAAGCTATAAGGAAGGGTTCATGTGTGCGGTGATGTGATAGGGTTAGCTGTCAGTTTGACAGAGTCTGGAATGATCTGTGAGACGGGCCCCTGGGAGCGTCTGATAGGGATTGTCTTGGTTGTTATAATTGAGGAGGGAAGACCTGCCTACTAGCCTACTGTGGGTGGGGCCATTCCCTTTCTGGCATCTTGGACTGAATAAAGTAGAGAAACAGAGCTGAACACCATGAACACCAGCAACAAGCATTCACTGTGCACTCTCTGTCCTGGCTGCAGATACAGTGTAACCAGCTCCCTCTAGCTTCTGCTGCTTTGTCTTCACCACCACAGTGGACTATAACCTGGAATTGAGAACTAAATAAAACCTTTTTCCTTAAGTTGCTTTGGTCAGGATATGTAACCACAGCAAGAGGAAAAGAAACCCAGGTGGGTGATGTCTAAGCACCTGGCAGCCCACTGTCCACAGATACCCAGGCCACTGCAAGAGCTTTGACCTCCCTGGCCCAAGTCAGAGACATGGGTAAGGCTATTGCCTTACCTGAAAAGCTCCTCACTGACCCCAGTGCGGAGGCAGAGTAGGAATCATATTCTAACTCCAGCCGCTGGACAGGGTCAGATGCTTGCCCAGCTATGGCCACCAGCTTCCTAAACCTGCATAGAAACTTTTAAGTAACATTTCTAACGGGACTCAGAGGAGAGACCAACTTCAGACAATAATGGCCTCATGGCTTAGAGAGATATAGGTCCTTTAGTAGCTACTTCCCCTATCAAATCAAGGCAGGTAGAAGGCCGTTCCCGAGACACAGGGCATCAAGCATCTGCAAGAGGCCCTTCTCCACCATTCTTTTAAGGCTGGATGATTGTACGAGGCAGGGATGGAGTGTGGAAGTTCGCTGATTGGATAAAGGGCAGGAGGACTAAGCAGCAGACAAGGGCTGAATGATAAGGAGGCATAGAGAAAGAAGTCACCACAGCAGATCCCACACCTGGAGGTCACGGTTACCAGACAGTTCCTAGAAGCAGCTGTGATCATACCCCTAAGCCTTGGCCACAGTAGTAGGCCACACCGATACAGTGTGCCAGCACGCGCACCCCTGATTGTCCCAGGAGACAGAGGGGTGGGGTCGTGCTCACCCACAGGTGGAAAGCATATGGGATCCAAGCCAGTGACACTTCGGCCGCCTTCTCAAGATAGGTCTTCCTGATGTTCACGCTGTCCTGTAGGGTGTGGAGACAGCGTGGGTGCAGCTCAGGAAGAGGGAGAGCTGCCCACCTTTCCCAACAGGCAAGTCAGACCCAACTTGTTCACAACTGGGTGTTAACTCTGGGTCTGAACCCTTGAGAAAGTCTCTTCGTAACAACTTTTCTTAGCATAGGTTTGCATGTGGTCATTATACAAACAGTGTTAGGTTTTACAGACATTTCTTTCAAGTTCATCCCATTGTTCGCTCCTGCTCCCCATTCCCCTTCCTCGCTCAGTTTAGTCCTTTAGTGCCCTTTCTACTTTCACACTGTGTATCTCTGCATATACATGTGTGCATGCCTGTGCACGTGTGTGCATGTGTATATGTATGTGTGTGTGCATATGTACCTGTGTTATATATATGTGTACATGAGTATGTGTATGTATGTATTTGTGAATCTCTCTCTCCCTCTGTGTGTGTGTATGGTTGTGTGTGTGGTTGTGTGTATATGGTTGTGTATGTGTGATGCAAATTTCATATATGAAAGGAAATGTGGCTTCTGTCTCTCGGGTTTTCTTCATTTCACATAATGATTTCAAGTTCCACTCATTTTCCGAAAAGTGACATAATTTTGTTCTTTGTGGCTGAGTAAGAAAGACTCCATTGTGTGAACACACCGTATTTCTTTGATCCAGTCATCTGTTGATGGCAACTTGGCTGGTTCCAGATCCTGGCCACTGTGACACCTACAGTGGTGAACCTGGGTCTGCAGACGTCTCTGTGGTAAGCTGACTTAGATTCCTCTGGGTAAGTTCCCAGAAGTGGTAATGCCTGTATCACATGGTAACTTGTTTCTTCATTTTTTTTTTTTTTTCAAATGGGGAAAATAAAGTCTCCCTCAAAGATCCCTAGTGTGTTTCCCATGACTGTCACTTGGTCCGTGCTGGTCAGCTGAATGAGAAGTAAATAGTACCCCTAGTGGAGAAGTGTGTGGCCTGCAACTTTTCTGTTGTTTTTTGAGACAGAACTCACATGGCAGCTCAGGCTAGCCTTGAACTTATACCACCTGCTGCCTCCACTTTCAGAGAACTGTGATGGCAGGTATGCACTCCCATGACTGGATCTGTGGCTGAAGCTTCGCGACCCGTGATGTAGCCCTATACACACGAGTACTTCTCCCCTGACTGTGGCTGCTCTCCTGATGAGCAAGGACTGGAGGAGGGGTGTGTCCCGAGTCCCTGTCACACCCTGGGGACAGTTCTGAATCAACTGCAGTGCCCATCACTGTAAATAGTAGAGACGTGCATAAATGCTTTTATTGATCTGAATGGCCTTAATAGCTCCTCCAATCATTTTTAAGCTTCAGCCAGAAGAACTTGCTGTGAGAGGTAATTACTGCCCCTTCGTTCTAACGCAGTTCCCGAAGGCTGACCTGCATTCACAGGGCTACAGGATGGCCACATCTATGATCTGGCAAGGTTCTCTAGGCTAACTAGATTGTTCTGGGCAGGAATGCATCCTGCCCAGTTGTGCAATAGAATGTCTTGTGCCTTTCCAGTGGTTCAGAGCATGCTCTGATGACTCTGGGGTAGAGAGAGCTTGGTTTTCAAGTTCAGATTCTGGAAATCTGAACCCTAACTCTCTGAAAACAGGTGTCTGCAGGGCTGAGGGAGTCACACTTACAGCTTATGGTGGCTGACCCACTGGCCCGTGCAGGGCCACTCTCTTCGGCAGCATCCCACTCCATATCCCTTCCAGCCCACTGGGGTCCACTGACATTGAGGTGTTCAGATGGGAAGTAGGCTCTGGTCACAGGAAGCTGACCTGAGGCATGCTTTAGGGTGAAAGAGGTTCAGTGGCTCAGGCGGTAATCAAACTGACCTTGAGGAAAACAATGGCCTCATTTCCTGTCCTTCTAATTGGGAGTCATTTCCTGTCCTTGCAGGTGGCATGGGAGAAAACAGTGCAGTCAGGCCTCCTGGAGCTAGTCCCTCTCCATACATTGACCAGAGGCCACAAAGAGCTATCCTGGCAGCCCCAGCCCAGCCTGGCCAGGAAGTTTTGCCTTCCTTAGGGTTCCTAGAAAAAGAAGGGACCCTAGAAGACAGGGGAGATTGTTCAAAAGAGGCAGCTTAGGCTGGTGAGCAGCTGAGTCTTCTTGTTCTCTGCAATTTTGGTGTCTAAATTTCTGCTGTTGTCGTTTTTCCCTGTGAAACCACTTCCTCAGCAGAGAGTGCTGGGCACTGCTGTCTTTGTCCTCGGTCTCTTCCCCGGGGCTAAATATATCTCAGCTTGTCTGAACAGAGCCTCAGTGTAAAAAGGCAGATGGTGCTGAGCTTTTGGTGACTGAACATCCTCCCATCCCAGGGGTGAAGTGGTCACCTTCACATACATACATGAAGACTGGCGTACTACCTGGGGACCAGCCGAGGCTTGGGTACTGGCTGGAGGATGCTGTCTGAGGACACCAGGATTCCTCTTCCTGGGTTGGCTTCCACTATGTGGGTCCCACACTCATGCACCGGAAGCCAGTGCCACCACTAATCAGCATGCCAGCCCCATTAAATGAGCTCAGAGATCCGTGTGACTCTGGGACCATTCACAGGACATCATGGGGTGGAGGCTTCTCCTCCACTCCATCCTTCAACTCAAAGCCTCCACCCCTCAGAGTCCCCTCCTGTGAACCCCGCCTCCACTTCATTTCCCAGAGCACTGGAAGAAAAAAGGCAACAAGCCGCCAGTCCACCAGTGAGGCTCCCAGGAGCAGGCAACTGGAAACACGTTCCAGTTTGCTCTTTCGGGAGTTCTAAACCAGGGTATGCTCTTGGTGGGAGATGCTGTTTAAGAGTCTGGTGGAGGAAAGACCACCAAGACGTTCAACAAAAACAACACAATAAAACCAGACCACCCCCCCCACAAAGAACAAGCAGATTAACAGAAGGAACATGTAATATTATCCCCTAATATATGTGGAACAAGTCCCCATCTGCAGAAAGAACTAACGGTGCTTGTGCATGCCAACTGCATCCTGTAAGCCATCTCTGGCAGCATGTCTGCTGACCGGCCACCCCCAGGCAGGCGTTCCTTCATACTCTTTTCTATCTTTTGACATTTGAACTCTATGAATTATTCCCCAGTATTTAAAATTACACTGGAAAGACAAAAGACAAAAAAAAAAAAAAAAAAAAAAAAAAAGATGTGGTGATCCTCTCTCGGGAAGCCTGTCTGAAGACTAGGCCACCTGTGCAGAGCAGCCACAGGCCTCTGGCAGGTGAACCAAGGAGTCACACTCTGTGCCAGTCAAAGACAACACTGGCTTGAAGCCTGGAGGCAGCAACAGACATGGGGTGGGGCTGGCCCTCACCAGACCAAGGGAAATCTAATTTGTCCTGGTTAATCAGACGAGACCTGTGTCCCCCTAGAGACCTCAGCTCCTGATTTGACAAGGTGATCTATTAGTACCAGGCCTGAAAGGTCACTGGACCAGAAGTGTGGCCACTGCTGGTCCTAGATGCAGCCCCGTGGGACCCTAGGAGGAAACCTTGGCAGCTCGCCTCTGGGCCCAGCTGCTATGGTGCACTTTATCTGAAAGGCTCTGTGAATTTTCTTTAAGGGGAAGGCATCCATTTTCTTCTCTGTGAGGGGCAGTCCCACTGAGGCTCACATCCACCACGCTAGGGCTAATCTTGGCCAAATCCCCTCTTCCCAAACATCAGTGTCCCCCAGTCTCAGCACAGCAGTTTTGCCTCTTCTCTAGTCTGGGACGTGTGGGTGTGCACAGCTCCTACTTGGCAACTCCTAACACAGTTGTGGACTCCTTGATGCTCTGGCCACAAGTCTCCAGAATGAAGCCATTAGAACACGGTAGAGCTGTCCCCTCTAACCTCTGTCTCACTTGTTCCATTTGTAAACGAGCCTTGAACTAACTTGGCTGTGCCTCACAGAATCAGTCACCAGGGCAGATGCAGAGACGGCCACATCCTTTGTGCCCTTCCATGATGCCAGTATACTCAGTGTCTTACGTGCTGCCCGGGGACCACAAACAAATACCAGGTCCCATCCAGTGGGTACCGAGAGACGGGGGCCTAAGAGGCCACGCTGGTATTTAAACAGCCCCTGTCCTCATTTGGTGGTGAGAGTATAGGCTGCCTGGTGCACCTAGACCCAGGGCACACCACCTAACCCTCATTACCCTCCAAGCATCCTGAGAGCTGGCTCAGGCCACAGTAGCCTCTGCCAGAGCAGGGATACTCCTTGTGGCACACAGGATTGGTACTCCACTCCCTCTGGGGTTCTCCTGCCTCCTAAGGATAGATCTACACCAAGAACACACCCATAATCCCTCAGGGTTACTGGCTTCGGTTTCTTCCTTGGGGTAGGGGCAGATACAGTTCTGGGTGCCTCGTTGCCTCGTTCACCCTGTCAAAGGGAGTCAAAGCTCTGGCATCAAGAGCAGACACTGATCACACAGCACATTATTACCCATAATGCAAGACAATGCATCTGACAGTCGAGGCTGGAAGAGCTCAGGGGTGGGATGGAGCCACTGGGAACAGGATCTTCAGCTGCACCTCCACTCCTAGTTCGCTTTCTGCTGAGGCGGGCAAAGATTCTGTGACAGCAGCTCATGCGTGGGACTTGTCAGCAAGTGTGACCCTGCCAGCTAGAGAATGCTTGTGACCTTTCCTCCCCCTGACTCTGGCCAGTTCAACATGTACAAACAGGAAGGCTTTGTTTCTGTGTTTTGGGCAAAGAAACACCTGAGTTCACAATTTAGAGCCCTGATGACTGTCTGACGTCAAACCTTTACACAAGAGTGTCTAAAGTTCACGAATGACAACGGACCCTTTGACACAGCCTACTCCAGCTGTAAAGGAATGTAGTCTGTTCTGGAAGCTTCATGGTCCAGACAGACAGCAGCACCCTCTTACCTTCAAAGTTGATGCAGATTCCGGATTGGCAAGAACCAGAGGTGAGATCAGGACCATGCCAGAAAAGTAGGTTGGTCTCTCTGCAGCTGCTAGGATGGAGATGGCACCGCCCTGCGAGGGAAATAAGCAGAGTGGGACCAGCCTCTAACCAGCATGACCTGACGACCCCTTTGCCTGTTTCCATGCTGGTCAAGGGCCCAAGAGGGAGCCTGGAACAGACTCCATCCACTGGCAGATCATGTCTTCTCTCCTTCCTGTTTCTCCTCTCTTCCCCTCCCTTCCCCCTCCCTTCTCTTTCTTTCTCTCTACTTCTCACTCTCTTCTCCCTCTCCTTTTTTCTCTCTCCCTCTCTCTTCCCCCTTCCTCCCTTTTTAAAAATTCTTTTGAGATAGGGTATCATTCTATAGTCCAGGATTGCCAGAGACTCACTGCAGAGCCAGGTAGTATGGAGGTGCCCTGCAGAGTAGTCTTGGGCCTAAGCAGTTCTCAGACCTCTGCTAGCTTTCCTGCTGGAAGGAATGGCCTGGGGGCTGCCAGGGGCGGGTCATCTGAGACTAAACTTGGTTGGTTCTTGGCACTCAGAGATCTCAAACTGCTTTCAGGATGGTTCATGAAATTCTGCCGCTCATGGCCATCTCTCCAGCCCTGAGCTTAAGGACCTAGTCCAACTCCTACATGCTGGTAACTCCACAGACAGGGTGTGTGTGTGTGTGTGTGTGTGTGTGTGTGTGTATAACTCCACAGACAGGGTGTGTGTGTGTGTGTGTGTATGTATAACTCCACAGACAGGGTGTGTGTGTGTGTGTGTGTGTGTGTGTGTGTGTGTGTGTGTGTGTATGTATAACTCCACAGACAGGGTGTGTATGTGTGTGTGTGTGTGTGTGTGTGTGTATGTATGTATGTAAAGGATGTTCTACACTTGAACTTTTCCCTGTACCATGCTTACCATGGAGTGGCCCAGGAGGAAGATGGGGACCTGTGGGTAGTCCTTCTGGATGGTGTCTACGTGCTGCAGTACATCCCTGACAAAAACTTGGAAGTCCGATACCACCATCCTCTCTCCCTCGCTCTGTCCATGGCCAACTGTGAATGGGAAAAGAGTTTTAGCGTCACCCCCGAGCCCCACGTGCATCACATTTAACCCTGTCCAACCTTTACTCCTGAACGGCAGACACTTCAAGCACAGAGAGTTCAAGCAACTTGCCTCATGGTGCACAGCTAGGAGCATCAGCCAACACCCTTCCTTGGAGATACTTTTCCAAGGGAGAAGGAAGGGGGTGGGAGGCACACATTAAGCCTATCTTTCTGGGGTGCCCAGCTCCTTGCCCCTTCGAGTTGTGCCTGCCTCACTGGTGGCCTTTGACCAGGTATGTTCTGCCTCCTCTCTGCAGGCAGGAGAGGAGGAGATCACACATCAACTCAAACAAGAGGGTGCTTGACAAGATTTCAACAAAGCAGCAATAAAAACCAGGCACTACCCTGTCCCTCCCAGGTTTGTCAACCTATCTGTGCTGCTCATCTCCCCTTCCTCCTCTGCTTAGGGTACCTCCACCTTTTCCCTTTGTGAAGGGCATCAGTTGCTATAGAAACGGCTGCTGGCAGCTGGGAGGAAACTTTGGAAACTGTAAGACAGACCAGCTTCCAGAGAAGGCGCCAGCACAAGAGGCCATGGCTGCACCAGGCACCAGGCTGTCAGGAGCTGGCAGTGTTGCCTACAGAGCCTGGGCCACCGCTTCAAAGGGACTTCACAAGCATGGGGCAGAACCGCTCAGCACAACTGGGAGGGGCTACCAAGCTTAGAACCAACTGGCTGTCTGGACTCAAACTCAAAGACCCTGCTGTGGTCAGACACATTTGTCACTGTTGTGTCTACTCTCCAAACCACCTGCTTTTCTGTCAGTGTGCCTGGACAGCAGTTTTACTATCTTCAGAGCAAAGCTTCCAAGTCTCATGCTTGTCTAGGGATCCCCACTTTTAAAAATCTGTTACATTTGTGGTCAGTGTGTGTCATGGAAATTGAGCCACGCTAGCCTTTTCTACCCAGCTCGGTAGCACTGAGGATGTTCACAGTATGCTGAGTCTATCATCAGCCATCACCAGGCCATTGCCATCTTCCCAGTGGCCTCTGTGCCTTCCTCCCCTTGCCAAACTCATAGCGCTACGAGCAGTCCTGTGTTTGCAGATGGGGACTTTAAAATGGTATGACTGATGTCCTCATGGAAAGAGGAACTTTGGATGTCGACACACAGCTGAGCAACCATGTCAGGTACACAGGGAGATGGTACCTATGAGCTGAGGAGAAAGGCCCCAGGAGAGCCTGCATCTTCACTTTCAACTTCCAGCGACCACGGAAAAAGAAATGGTTGTTATCTTTATAAAAAAATTATTTTAAAATTATTTTTTATTATTTGATTACTATATATATTTATCAAATACATAATTTACTTGATTATTATAGTGTGTATTTATCTCTATGAGTGTGGTGGGGTGGGGTGCACTTGCATGCAAGTACCCTTGGAGTTCAAAAAGAGGGCATCAGACCCCCCTGGAGTTGCAGTTAAAGGGCATCTAAAATGGGTGCTGGGAACTAAACCTAGGGCTTCTGCAGGGGCAGCGGTGCTCCCACTCATTGAGCAGCAGTGCTCCCAATCATTGAGCAGCAGTGCTCCCAATCACTGAGTAGTCCTTGACCTCATGATCTTCCTGCCTTGACCCCCAAGCAGCGGAAATAGAGGCATACACTTCGAAGCCCAGTCATTTCTGTGCCTTCCTTAGCTAATGCACTTCATTCATTCACGCATTTTGTTTGGTTTGTTTTTTTTTTGAAACAGAGTTTCTCTGGAGTCCTGGCTGACCTGTATCATTCTGTAGACCAGACTGGCCTCAAACTCAAGCTCCAACTGCCTCTGCCTTTCATGCTGATAGTGCAGGCACAAGGTGTGCACCACCACCGCCGGATTCACACATTCATTGTTAAGGCAAGCATTCGCCCTTCAAGAGATCAGTCTCTTGATTCACAAATTAAGGTGACATAAAGTTGTGCTCCTGGAGCTGTGTTTCTCCCAGCTCCACCATCCTCTGCCCATCCAACTATCTTTCCTCAAATGTTAGAACTTCTGCCTCTTTGCAACCTTAAGCAGATGTGAGCCTGGTTTACACATGAGGAATCCACTTGAATCTCTGGAAGAAAGTCAGCCTTGAGATCAAGCCCCTACCCAAGCTTTTCCTCACCGTTTTTTGTTTTTTTGTTTTTTTGTTTTTTTGTTTTTTGTTTTTTTTTTGTTTTTTGTTTTTTGTTTTTTCAGAAATATCTCAAGTGTGTAAAAGCTTTGTAGGAATGTGGAGATTTATGAGAATATTATCCATGAATCTCCACATTCCTACGATCTTTACCCCAAAGTTGTTGCCATTTTACTTCCTGTCTGTACACATGCTACGGTTAACACTAATGTCAGTTTGGCACAATTTACCATCACTTTGGAGATGAGCTTCCGGTGTGGCAGGGGGTGGGGGGAGCGGGGCATTGTCTTGGTTACATTACTCGAGTCAGGAGGACCCATCTAAACTGTGGGTGAGGCTCCCTAGGCATGGGATCCAGGACTATATAAAATGGAGAAGGCAAGCCACGTGGCAGATGAGTGAGTCCATCGCTCTCAACTCCTGGCTGCAGACGTGGTGTGGCCAGCTGCTCCAGCTTCTTACTTCCTTGCCTCTCTCACCATAAAGAACTGTGGGGACTGTGAGCCCCCCAAAAACCTTTCCTCCTTAAAGGTGTTTGTGTGTGTGTGTGTGTGTCTGTGTGTGTGTCTGTGTGTGTGTGTATTATCGTAGCAGCAGGAAACGAAGCTAAGGCAAAAACCTTATAAAGGACAGACAAATCATTCAGAAGTAAGCTACAGATTTTAAGAGCTGGGAAGTCTGGACACTGACAACACCCTTGACCTCCGGACCTGGCCTCGAGGCTTGGGCTTCTTCATCTACATCCACTTGAGTTGGTATCCGTCTGGGATTAAATCGACCATGTGAAGCTCAGCAGTTCGGCAGCATTTACCACCGAAACAGTGTCGTATACAGGACGATCAACAACTCAGCTCCAACCCCCCAGTCCCCTGTCATCCTGGCCTAGGGTACGAGAAAAACTTCTCTCACTTCCTAAATTATGACGTCACCCTGGTACTAGAGTTCCTGTTCCATTTGAGTCTGACCTATTTGTGGGTTTTGTTTATTTGTTCTCAGGGTTGAGAGCTGAGCCTGGAAGAGCCTTGCTCATGCTGGGCAAATGCTCTACCATGGACCCACACCCCAATGCCACACTTATTCTTTTTAAAAAAGTGTAACCTTTTTAAAAATTATGTGTGTGTGCGGGGGGGGGGGGAGGTTGGGTGGGATATATACACGTACATATGGGTGCAAAAAGAAGATAGAGTACACGGGCAGTGGTGGCGAACACCTTTAATCCCAGCACTTGGGAGGCAGAGGCAGGTGGGTTTCTGAGTTCGAGGCCAGCCTGGTCTACAGAGTGAGTTCCAGGACAGCCAGGACTATACAGAGAAACCCTGTCTTGAAAAACAAAACAAAAAACACCAAAACAACCCAAAAAAACCAAACAAACAAAAAAAAGAAGTTAGAGTACTGGTTCTCAACCTGTGGGCCATGACCCCTTTGGGGAGGTCAAACAGCCCCTTTACAGGGTTGCCTATCAAATATCCTGAATATGATTAACAATCCTGCATACATTTTGATTTATAATAGTAGCAAAATTACAGTTATAAAATAGCATTGAAAATAAATTATTGGTTGGCAGGCAGCACAATAAGATGAATTGTATTAAAGGGTCAAAGCATTAGGAAGACAGAAAACCACTGGGTTAGAGGCACTGGATCCCCTGGAACTGGAGTTACAAGCAGTTGTGAGCTGTCTAACATGGGTGCTGGGATTTGAACCCAGGTCCTCCACAAGAGTAGCATGTACCCTAAACCACTGAGTCATTTCTTCAGCCACCCCCCCCTTTTAAATATTTTTTAAGCATTTAGAATTATTATTATTAATTTTGTATACATGAATATCTGCCTGCATATATGTCTGTGTACCAAGAAAGTGCCTGGCTCCAATGGAGGCCAGAAGAGGGCATCAGATTTCCTAGAACTGTGGTTGCAGATGGTTGTGAGCCATGATGTGGGGGTTTGGGGAACAGAATCGAGGTCTTCAGGCTGAGTAGCCAGTGTTCTTAACTCCACATTCTTCCCAATCCCTTTAAATTATTTTTAAGGCAGTCCTCACAAAGATGCCCAGGCTGGCTTTGAACCCATTCTATAGCCCAGGCTAGCTTTGAACTCATTCTGTAACCCCCGCTGATCTTGAATTCAACTCTGCTGCCCAGCCTCACCCTGAACTCAGTCCTCCTGTTTTAACCTCCCCAGAAGTTGGGACTGCAAGCTGGCACCAACACACTTAGTGTGTACACTCCTGGGTTTCAATTCAGTCCCCTTCATGTGTTCACAAGCCACTCTGTCACTGAATGTTAACGTATTTCTGCCCTCTACCCAGCAGAACTCATGCCCAATTAACCCTCTAATCATCTAGTCTCCAAACAAGGCTGGTGCTAGCTCTTGGCTTCTATCCGTCCCACCTCCCCCCACCCTTTGGTTACTACATTCCAGTCTCCTAAGTCAGCCTCCAACTTCCTCTCAAACCTCCTTCAGGTTTGAGACCTCGGATGTGTTCCTTGTTCTAAGTTAGCTGTGCCCGTCCCTCCTTTTTTTGAGCAGCTTCAAAGTAGGGGCTCCTGTGCTCCTGTGTTCCTGTGTCTCCCTTCATTTCAGAACACAATCCTCAGGTCCCAGCCCAGCATTCTTGACTCTGCTGAAGGCTCCCACTGGCCCTGTGGCCTGCTATCCAGTGCATTCCAAGCCCTGTGCCCACAGTTCCGGGACATACTTTCCTGCACCACCCCTCTGAACCAGGCAGCCTATTAGTCTTGTTGTCCAGGTCAGAGATTAAGCTCTTTGAGGCTGTATTTGCTGCATCCTTTCTTAAGAGGAAGGAACACACCTCGTCCACCCATCCATTGTGCAGGGTCTGAATGGGCCTGGCAGAGGACAGGTATGTGATGAACATCTATTGAAAGCACTGTAGGAAGAGTTCCGTAATGGCTCCTTGCCAGGGAGATTCTGCTGCTGTGTTCCCCTTAACCACTCTGTGAACAGGATCCACTGAGCAGCAGGCTCTGAACTGCAGTGAGAACTCGTGGCTTGGAGTGATAAGTTTCAGCCATCCTCAGAGATCATAGGTGCAACCACCACGCCCAGATCAACCGTGTTTAACGTTTTCATTTATCATTTATGTATATTCAGGCTTTATTTATTCCAGAGGGCTTGGCCCTCCCCTTCCAGGGTTGGCTGTTACTGGAGAGTTAACAAATCGCTTGTGAGCTAGCCTTTCACATGTACCAGCCTGCAGGAAACCACGCCAACCACAGCCACCACCCTTATCAGGTCCAGACGTTGTGATCTCCTTCCCATCTGTAGGCAAGGAGTCAGTTAGGGACAGCCCTATGCTGGGCAGCCTTGAAGTTATCTCACCCAGCCCATCTGAACCCTGCCGACCCTTGTTGTCCAGCCCTTTCTGTGGAAGACATAGTGGGGAATGCCTGTGGTTTCTTCTTGTTCCCTGGGCCTCCTGGCTTCCTGCGGGGACCCTATGTGGCATGCCTGTGAGCAGAGGGGACGGGCCATCCTGGTGCCCTGTCCATCTATGTGTGGTAAAGAAGACCTTCGTCTTGAGTGCCAGTCAAACACTCTGGCAGGGCCATGGCTTAGAGGCAGGGCACTTGCCTAGCATTGGAGGGCTCCGAGTTCCACCCCGAGTGTGTAAAAAGCAATGCACCCCACCCAGAACGAACACACTCCAAACACACTAGAACTGTACTGATATAAACAAGCACTTACTAATCTTTTCCTGATCTATTATTAAACAATCCTAATCTCAATTTTACACATAACATTTCTACCTGTCCCTTCTGTGAAACAGGCTGTCATCCAACTCACAGAAATCCACCTGCCTCTGGCTCCCAAGTGCTGGGATTTTGAACTATTTTCCATAGGCCTGGGTGCCAAAAAGGTTCACTAGCTCAGGACACACCCAGAACGTGCTGTTAAAGCCAGAGTAGGAAGGCACAGTGCCTCACCTCTGTCTTCTCAAAGATTTTTACCTAGCACCTACTTTCTCCCAGAAAGAAAACCTGGTAAAGACAGTGTGGGAAGGAGGATGCAACCTCCACAGAAGCACCCGAGGTTTGTCGGGGAGTTTAGAATGCAGTTTCCTCAGAATCCATGCTACTCAGTCCTTGTAAGTTTGTATGTTGGGGACCCTTATGTTTGTCAGCTAAGAACACTGACCCTGGGAGGCTTGGCATGGAGTTCTAGCTAGTTGCTGGCAAGAACCCATGAGCTGGCCTTGGTGTCCCAAGACAGTGTCTTTGCCGTCATGGCTCAGGGACAAACCAGTTAGGAAGCAAGAAACTGGGAGATTGTCAGCACTGGGGATGGAACCCAGGACCTTTGCAAATGCTGGGCATGGATTAGACCACTGCCTTTCACATTTTTCATTTTGAGACAGAGTCTTACTCCATTGCCCAGGTGGCCTTAAACTTTCTGTCCTCCTGCCTCAGATCCTGAGGAGCTGGAACTACCAGCCAGCCTGCACCAGCCAGGCTCTCCCCCTCATTATCATCAACCATAAAGTCTTTCTTAACAAGAATACTCCGCTGTGGATGCACACTGTTGGTTCAGTCTCCAATCATGGGGCAGCTGTGCAGGCCTGAGGCTACACCATGCAAGGGAGCTGCTGGCCAGTCACCCTGTGCAGCAACAGCCCACTACCAAATAGTCTTCCACGCCCGGACCTGCAGATGAGGCAGGGAGGCCGCTGGGAATATCCTATAAGCCTTTGTACATTTCTACGGGTCACCATGAGGGCAGAGGGGCTGAGGAGAGGTGGATACTGGAATGAACTACAGCAAATGACAACAGAGACTCACTGTATACCTGCTGTTGGGAGCACTGGGGCTCTAAGCTGCTGGCCAAGTGCCCCTGGGGCATGTTTGGGAACTTGAGGGCAGGGTAACTGGATAGCAGAGGCTTCAGAGGTCTGGCTGAGCTGCAGAGCTGTCTGGCAGGAGGACAGTGAGGAAGAGTGTTGTGGGAAAGGGTGGATGGTGGTCCTGCCAGCAGGTTACAGCGGTAGACTGTGGTCAGTGACCTCCACCACGAGGTCACTCATGGAGAGATGGCAGATGGGAAAGATGGGAAGAAAAATGGGAAGAAGAGAGAATGGGTGGGGGGCACAGGCGGGTAGACTGAAATCCTGAGTGAGGCCTCCTATGTTTGCCAGACTCTGCCCTAGAGTCTCACCCAGGGGAACTGCTTGACTGGACTTGGTGGCCGCTCTGAGGCCTTGCTGTGTTTTCCCTAAAATCAACCTTGACAATGTACTATGTACCCAAGTCACAGAAAAGACATGGTGTTGTGTAGGGGATGGAACATGGAGGCACTGTAGTAGGCTCTCCCACCTCCAGATACCCAAAAGGCAAGTCTGGAGCAAGGAGAGGGCTTCCTGGGTGTCAGAATGCCTTACTTAAATCCCACCATTTTCACAGTGAAGGCCCCACCCACTGTCTAGGAATCTGCAGTTGTCTTGCCTCGTTCCCTTGACCCACAGGTCCTCTGCCAGGCATCTGTACAACCCAAAGTGTCTCTTTATCTCTCACTTCTGTTCTTCAGGTCTCACTGGACTCTGCAAAGTGGCCTGTCTCCATCTGCCACCCAAGCCAGCTCCACAGACAGATGGAAGGGCTGATGGTGGAGCAGGCTCTGGGCTTGGCCTTGTCCCAACTGGACAACTCAGGATGGTGAGATCCATGTGCCATGGGCTCTCTTACCAGGCTGTCATGTCTGTGCCCTTCACCCAGGTCCAGGCCTCCCGTCTGGGTTTATTTTGATGAAGTCCACATGGCTGGGGCAATACTATATTGTAGCTAGCTGGCCTTGGCTCCCAGAGACCATCTGTCTGTTGAGATGACAGACATTTCCTGCCCCTGTAGTCTGCATTCTCAGACTGCACACAAGAGTGGCAGGTACCAGAGGATGGGAAACTGCAGGACTTAAGATCAGGCCAGCGACAGACAGGAACTGACTCAGAACTACAGGGTGGACCTTGAAGAGGTGGGTTTGAGAGTCTTGACTCCCTCAACCCCAAAGGTCAGTGAAGTCCTTTGTCTAGGAGTATCACAGTGTTTGAGGGGCACAGAGGAAGACATGAGTGTGACCCTACTTCTAAAGCTAAGGGTTGCCACAGACTCATACATGCTGCAGGGTGTACCCACTTAGAAATGCATGGTGTCTCATAAGCTTGATGTCCAGTCTGGCGATTCACCCACGGGAACTTCCAGGGCACTGCTCCAGGCCTGAGAACAACTTGTAGGCTGCTGATGTCACTGGGGCATTTAGACACAACGGTAAAATGATTACTAGACAACAGACAGGGAAGATTCATGGGGGAAACAAACCATGAGTGCATCAAAAGCCACCGCAGAAAACTGCAGCTGTAGTTCACCATGTTAGACAAGCTGAAGCCAAGAGCTGGTGGCTTAGAACCTCAGCTCTGAGAGTAAGCACAGAATAACAGGCAAAGGAGCCAACCTGGGACCTCTGGTTGCTTCCTGTATTTGTCTGTTTTCTATCATTGCTATGAAAACTACAATCAAAAGCAACTTAGGGAGAAAAGGGTTTATATCCTCTCACAGAGTATTATGGAGGGAAGTCAGAGAGGGAGCTCAAGGCAGGAACTGAAGCAGAGGCCACGGACAAACACTGCATTCTGGCTTGCTCAGCCCAGGATCACCTGCCTAGTGGTGGTACCACCCACATCAGCCTGGACCTTCCTACAACAAACATGTATCAAGAAAATGCCCCACAGACTTCCTGTGGTTCATTCTGATGGAGACAATTCCTCATTTGAGGTTCTCTCTTCCCAGGTGACCAGAGCTTGTGTCAAAAAAAAAAAAAATCTATCCAGCACACTTCCCTATCTGTAAATGGGGAGGTGTCTATATATGTCATAGAGTCACTGGGGAGCAAGGCATGGTGGTACACACTTGTACTCCCAGCATAGTGGGTCTGAGGCTAGCCTGGGCTACATATAAACAAATTTGGTCTGTGGAGCTGTAAGTGAAGGTACCCTGCCTGGCTGGCACAGAGTGGGTTTCCACCAGTTTTTGGGCCCTGCACCCTGCTTCCATTCATGTGTCATGTGGGTGGACAGCCTTCTCCTTTGTCAGGGTCTCCTTCCTCTGGCTTGCAGTTTAAACACATGCACTATTTTCACTTGTCCAGCTCTCTCATGAGAGAAAGAAGGCCCCCACCTGCATTCTCGGTCGCCCTCACATCATTCCCAGATCCACTTATCAGCTTTGTTCCTTCAAAAGAAAAGTGACTGTGTCGATGGTGGGACAAATCTTTGTGGGCTGTTTTTCCTGCACAAGTATTATTGCTAGGTGAGTGGTACTGTTCACGGTGCTGGTGTGCTCCAAGCTTAGGACTGGTAAGACATGAGTCCACTAACGAGAAAACAAATTATAGAAGCCAGAGCAGGGCCTTTTAGTGCCCACCTTGATTTCCAGCACTGAGGAGGCAGAGGAGGATGGAGCTCTTAAGAATTAGAGGCCAGCCTGGTCTACATAGTGCATTTCAGGCCAGCCAGAGCTGTACAGTGAAACCCTGTTGACTTATGAGGAAAGGGACACAGAAACTGGGACTGGGCATAGTGTCAAACACATGTAATCACAGCACTTGGGAGGTAGAGGCAGAACCACTGCTGAGAGTTCAAGCCAGCCCGAACTCTGATGTGAGGCTCTGTCTCAAGTAAGTGAAAGACAGAAACCCAGCAACCCAAGTTTAACCCCTGTTGAAACCATAGTGTGGTATTTGAAAAAAAAAACAAACAAACAAACAAACAAAAAACAAGGCACATTTGAGTGTTCCCAACACAAAGAAACTTGTATTTATCTGAGGTGCTAGTGTCTCTGCTCTGTATCTGTAGTCCCCACCACTGTGGACAATTGCTACAAGCTAATAAAGAACATTAATAAAGGACAGAGCTGGGGAGATGGCTGAGCAGTTACAAGTGTGTAATGCTCTTGCAAAGGACCAGAGTTTGGTTCCTGGCACCCACAGCTGCCTGTAAGTCCAGCTTCTACGGATCTGACACCCTCTTCTAGATCACATGCATTTGCTCCTGCGTGTGTGCATATGCACACACGCATTTAACCATAGAGTTAAGTATTTAAACATATATTAGCAATGAGCTGGCGTTTTGTGGTAGAGCGCTTACCTAGCAGGTGTGAAGCCCTGAGACTCAACAGAATCACACATTTCTACTCCCACTAACAATATTAACCAGGTTCACTTCCAAAAGGGACACATGACTTTTGGCTTCTGTACAATTAAGTACTTAAAAAGATAGCAAAGGAGATTTCTTTAGAAAATCTTTAGGAAACAACAAAGCAAATTACTTTAGAAAGAAATGCAGATTCGATTCGGCAGGTGTGTGTGTGTGTGTGTGTGTGTGTGTTTGTGTGTGTGTGTGTGCTGCATCATGGTTTCAATAGTTTATTAGAACTTTCAGAAGGCCGAGGAGATGCTGGCACCTACACCCAGTGAGGTCAGTGCTGCCCTCTTCCCAGGCTTAGAGACTCAATGGACTTTCACACGAGAAGCAAGGAGACCAAAGGCAGGGCATGATGGGAAATAGAAGACTGGGGTTAAGGGTAGAGGTCTCTATGCAGCCTTGGGGAGGTGACTCACAAAGTCCACATAATGATGCTGTAAGAGTGACAAGCAAGTGAATGTTCATCCTGACGCACAGCTCACGGTGAATGCCCAACAGTCATCATGGTTCTAAGGGCTCCCATGCAGGTGGGGTGGGCTCCCACCAGCCTGCACCTTCAGTACTATGACACCTGGATTTTCCTCACTGTGTAATGTGGGGTCCAGTTCCTTCGGTGGCTGGAAAATCAAACTAACAAGCTGAAGCACTCAGAATAGAACTGGACCCAGAGGAATTGTCTCATGACACTTAGATCCTCAAGATTTCACTGACCGTATCACTGACCGTCTCTAGGACCCAGGGAGATCACCAGTTGCCTTTTAGCAGATCCCTGATTACATATGCAACAACCTGTGGTCCATGTCACATCAGCAAGAACAATGTGACTCTGGGCAGTGAAAGAATCATGTGTGCTCTAGTTTCCCCTGGTGTCAAACTGCCCTGTGCATGCTAGCTTCTCACTCATTTCCCAAGTAGATCCCACATCCTGGGACCTCCTCTCCCAAGCCACGTCTCTACCTCTTTAGTGCCAGGGTAGGGTCCCTTGATGAAGTGGTGCCAGGGTAAAAGCTGAGACTCTGCACCTACTCAGTCCTGGGGGGTCTTGGATGATGTTCAAGACCAAGATGACCTTCTACAGAAACCATCTGCCAGGATCACAGGATCCTGAACCTCCTGGCTGCCCATGTAGAGTTAGAGAGAATGGGGCATCTCCCCCCAGCCCTTCTCCCTTCCCTTAACAGCTGGGCACACTACTCAGTGTCCTGTGTGGGGAGGGAATTATCACCTCAGTCCCCGCGGAGTGATCAGCACAGAGCATGCCACAGAGGGCTGGGAGCCTGGCTTCCGCCGGCAGTGCACACAGTCAATGACACCCATCATTGTGACTCTGGGAAGAAGTTGGCCCAGCTGAAGTATCCCACAGAAACTGAAGCCAGGGTGAGTCTCCTTCACTTCCAATGCAGTGACAAGAAAGCTCCAAAGAATCCAGATTCTCAGGCTCAATGGCTGAATGAGGTGGGTTCATCCCAGATGGGATGAGCATATAGACCTTAGGAGTCAAAGGAAATCCCATTTCCCTCTTCTCTGAGGCCATATGATGGAATGAATCTTTATACACTTGCTTCTGCTCAAATGACACCAGTGGTTTTAAATACCCACCCATAGTTCACTGGGTGGCTGGTACATCAGGCAGGTCAATCCAGAGTACTCAGAATAGAACTGAACTCAGAGGAAGTGAGGCATGAATACTACTTGCTTATTAATAAACATTAAAAAAACTAAAAATGAATTACTCCTGTCCTCCACAAGGCTGGCTGGCATCAATGGCTTTGGGCAGGTCTCTCTCCACTGTGGGAGGAAGGAGCTCAAGTTGCCTGACAGCTGGCTACTTAGGCTTTTAAAACCCACAGGACAAAACCATCCATTTTCAGTGGGCTCATATATAATGTATTGAAACAGTAGGCTCAAGAAGTTTGTTCTCAATGGTCATAATTGTAGCTCCCCCACCCTCACTTTGGCACCGGAGATTAAACTTAGGACCTTGAGGCCTCTAGGCAAGTGCTCTAACACAGAATGGTACCCCCACATCTAAAAATCAAGTAAGCAAGCAAAAAGCTACCGTTTATTTTGAGATGGGGGTCTCAATTGGTTGTTCAGGCTGGCCTTGAACTCACTCTGTAGCCTAGGGAGGCCTTGAAGTTGTGACTCTCCCGTTTTCGCCTCTTGGATGCTGGGATTACAGCTGTACACTACCAAGTCCAGTGCTCCATGCCTCCTTCTTTCCCTCCTCCCCCTTCTTTTCTTTCTTCTTTGTAGTGCTTTCCATACATGCTGAGCAAGGGCTCTGACCTTGAGTTACCTTCCAAGGCCACCTCTCTCCCTCTCCCCCCACCTCCTTGTCCGTCTGTCCTTCTAGTTTTTTCAAGACAGGGTTTCTCTGTGTAGCCCTGGATGGCCTCAAATTCTTTCTGCAGACCAGGCTGGCCTCCAACTCAGACATCCTCCTGCCTCTGCCTCCCAAATGCTGGAATTAATGGTTCATAGAATACCCCCAGCTTTGGGCCATCTGACCTGAAGTCCTGACTAGTCAGATCCATAAGGATCCATAAACTGCCCAAGCCACATCAAGTACCCTCAGAGTGTTTTGACAGAAAAATCTGCCTATATACCACGAGGAGCCTTCCAGCTCCAGTCATGGCCCTGCAACTGTTTTGACTTCTGACCCCATCCTTTAATCTCAGTGTATTATAGGAACAAGGACATATCCTGTGTTTCCTTTCTTCTCTATGTGGTGACTTGACTCAGCTTTCAAAACATCAGACCTTACAGTTTCCAATTAAGTTTCCTATTAAGGTTTGGGGTGCCTTCTGACCTTCTGCAACATTCAAACACAGAGGTTCCTGGGGCAAGGGGGTTACAAGCCACTAAAACAAGTAACTAATCAAAATATAAGGAATGCTATATATTCTTTCTTCTTTTTTTTTCCAATCAAAGAACACCAGCCACAAGCGGACACATTCAAACAATACTACAACCTGTTATGTTCCAGGAGCAGGGGGGTGACTCAAAGTCACAGGTCAGCGAGATAGGAGAAGGAGATGGGTATAAGTAAGACAAGAACCATGTGCAGGTGTGTGTCCATCCTTCTTGCCAGGGCAAGGAATGTCACACAAGCAGGCAGGTTGCTTCTCTTTCTCTTGCTGAAAAACATGCAGATGGCAGAAAGACCAAGGCCACCAGCTTGTCGGCCTGGAAAGCCATTTGTTTCCCTCAACAAAAGTCATTTCCTCCTCTCTGTCTGCTGACTATCCAAGTTTCTGTCTTAGGGCACTCATCAGAACCGGCTTCAGTCCCCGCAGCCGCCACTACAATGAGGTACCTTCACCGGAAGAAAACTGTCGCCCTGGGCAGTTTCCCCACAGCATCCTAACACAAGCTCCGATTTACAACAGAGATCAAGGCAGAAATTAATTTCTTTACTAATTGACAACAGCTTGGGAAAGGTATAAAGATGCCAGGATTCAGCATATGGGCTATGGAAACATCTCGACTCAGATTTTTTTTTTTTTAAGCTGTTACAACATGCTTTATAATGTAACCAACTAAAAGGCTGTTATCGGTGCGCATTTTCAGAGTCGTGCATTCTCAGAATTTTGCATTTAGAGGATTTATTTGAAAACATCCTACACGCCACTGTATAAATAAAAGGAAACAACATGACAAAAAGCGTCACGACAGCCTGGTGTCTAGCAGGGCCAGCTTCCTTTTGTGTCATGCTATAGGATGGCAGTTTGGAGGACAAGGGAGGCAGGATCTATGGGGTGGGCAGTCACATACCCACGTGCTGTGCGTATCCAGGCCTCTCTCCTGTTCTCTTTTATGAAATGGCCAGGCTCTGGGCAATTGTGGGGGCCTGCCAGAATCACCCCAGAAAGCTACCCCTTTGGCTCACATCTCTCCGTGGAAGTGGCTTTGGCTTCTGAGCCAGCAGCAGCTGTGAGCTGGAGAGGGTGTACCACTAGAAACTTCCAGGATTCGACACATCAAGGAATGAAGTCTGTAACAGAGTCACAGGATGCTTGAAAATCCCAAGTGGGGCTGGAAGCCAATTGCAGCATTTACTGAGAGCAATCCCAATGGCTTTTTAAAATTCAGGAAGATGTTTATTATTTCTGTATCTCTATATCTCTATATCTCTATATATCTACATCTCTATCTCAATGACAGAATGAAATAGGGATATAACAGTGACAGGCAACTTAGCATGACTCCGACTCAACCCAAGTTTGCAGGGTGCTTCTTTTAAAGTGATTTCTCAGTGTCCTTAAGATCATTGTTGTCTCTGTTAGGAGACCAACTAGAGACTATATTTTGAATAATATATCTGCCTCTATACTGCAATGTCACTGACGGGCAGTTTCTGGAAGGTAGCAGAAAGAATACAGGGTTTAGTGTGAGTTGCAAGTTCCACCGACACGGGTGCTTTTTAGCCGTGTTACCCTTCGAGTCTCCACTCACAATTTCAGTGCTTACTTCTTGCAGGCAGGACTGAGGAGGCCTGGCTGAGTTCTTCTAAGTTCTGGATGTGGTAGATATATGTAATCCAAAATGCAACTTCACTGCTTGGTCCAAACCAGACTTTCAACAAGGTCTGGACCCAGAGCAAAGCCCAGCCTCAGGGCACTGTTCCTATGGCAACCCGGCCTGTGTGCAGGCATAGGCAGAGCAGGGGAGGATGGAAGGCGGCTGAAGGGTGCTTCAAATCCTTACAAGACTGGATGGAAATTTTTGTACTTTTGCATATCATGTTAATGAAATCATTTTGACTTTTCTAGAGTAAAGAGAAAGAAAAGGTTGTTAAGGGACAGAGAGTTGGCACATGGGACCAGAGAGAAGAGGCAGCGTAAGCCTGAACAAGAAAGGGAAGAGGAAAGGAGCCAGCAATCCACTAGGACTGGTGTAGCAGGAGGAGATAGGGGACTCTGGAGGGCAAGGGTGAAGCTGGGCCCAGATGGGTGGTAGAATCCCTTGACCTCCCTTCTATGAAAAACTCGTTTCTAACGTGGACACTATATACATAACTTTCCTATTTTTCTTTTTTTGGAAATTACTCCAAATCATTCATCCTAGCACTGCTCTGAGCACCCAAAGCTGCAGGCACAGCCACACTAGGCTCTCATGCATGGCTGCAGGCACTGCTGCACTAGGCTCCCAAGCACGGCTGCAGGCACTGCCACACTAGGCTCTCATGCATGGCTGCAGGCACTGCTGCACTAGGCTCCCAAGCACGGCTGCAGGCACAGCCACACTAGGCTCTCATGCACTGCATTACACTGTCTGGACCACATCTCAGTTTTTTTTTTTTCTTAGACAACCTCCTATCCAGTCCTCCCTCAACATTGTTGCCTGGGCACCTAGAATACAGAAATCTAGTGTCATCTCATTATAGCAGAAGCCCAGAGGGGACACTCACAGAATGTTCCACCAGGCAACTGTCCAAAGGCTGGAGTGAGGACGTTCAGGCTCTGTGGACACACCCTTCCCAGCTCCATCAGTCTCACTGGAGATTCCAGAAACTTTATCAGGCTGCAGCCTCTGCCCAGCTGAGCCAACTAACCCCATAACCCCAAACAAACAAGGGTTCGGTCACAGCCCTGGAGCCCCGGGGGTAGGGGGTGGAGGGTGGGTGGGGCGGGGAGTGCTGATCCTGAAAACCATCTGGAGCTCTTATCTTGTAGAGACACTTGAACTGCACAGGGGAGGGGCCCCTGGCTCAACTGCTTTGAGTAGGGTTAGAAGGGACCAGCAACTAGCTAGAGAGAACGTCAGGGTGTCTTGGTTCTGTTTTCCCTCAATGACTTAGATCAAGCATCGGGCCTCAAACAGGAGTGCTGAGGTCCATGATGACTGTTAGCAGTAATGTGTGACAAACTCACACTGGCTGGGCGCTCCTCCGGGCAGCACTATCCCTGCTCTAGTTTTCTCTGTAAGCTGGTGGTCTCCATACAAACTAAAGGGAGAGAGCCCCAAATGGCAAGTGGAGGCTGGATGAACCCCAGGGCCCCATAAGGGGCCATCTGTCCATACTGAGTTGACAAAACCACTGGGCTCCCCCCAACCCCCAACCCCAACGCCCCCCACCCCCGCGCGCGCGCGCGCGCACACACACACACACACACACACACACACACACACACACACACACCATGGCAACAGGATGATTAAAACTATTCTATTTTTTGGGGGGTCGCTTTTTTCATATTTTTCTAAAATTTCTAAAATGAAGTAGTATTTTGTCATCAAAGGGGGCGGGGAGTGAGTACAGCTAACAGGGCATGAACCCGAGGGGCCATCAGCCTTACAATCAGAGCTCCTGGGTGGCTGTCATTGGAGTCCGATCATTTGTGCATTGCAGTGAGATGCAGGCTGCGGCGAGAGGTGTTGAGCATATGAAAATGAGCGAGCTAAGTGAATGTGTGGGGCGGGGGAGCAGGGGAAACGGCAATCAGCGTCAAGAGCCCCTTAATAGAGGCAGGATGCTTCTGCTGGCCTGGATTGAAGCCATCAAGACAATTCCCTAACTGCCACAGAGGCGTGCCTGGGAGAGAAAAGGCAATTATCAGGACGAGCTTCAAGAGGCACCTCTCGTGATCTGAGCCACCCGGGCAAATATGTCGGCAGGCATTTGGTAGGCTGACTGCAGAAATGGCTCTGGTTTTGGCCCCTATTCACACTTCCTCCTCTGGCAAGGCTAGACTGGAGCTTGAGATGTAGCCTAAGCCAGTGGGAAGTTCTCAACCGTCCTAATGCCAGGACCCTTTAATACAGCTCCTCGTGTTGTGGTGACCCCCAGCCATAAAATTATTTTCATCGCTACTTCATAACTGTAATTTTGCTACTGCTATGAATTGTAGTGTGAATATCTGTGTTTTCCCATGGTCATGGGCAACCCTCGGGAAAGGGCTGTTCGATCCCCCAAAGGAGTCACGAGCCACAGGTTGAGAACCACTGGTGCAGAGCAGGGGTTGTTGTCAAGCCTCAGCTAAAAAGGACTTGAAGGTCTTGTGTGGGATCCTGAAACACTGCTACTTCCTTACAGCCACAGGTATGCCAACCTAGGACCTTCCTGGTGATCATGCGTGTCCTGATTGGCACTGCCCTGCCAGCAAAGCCAAGTACCCTACAACCCAGAGCTGCACCCGCTCCCCGAAGCTGTAGCTGACAACTCGGGTATGAGGGCCCGGCTGCGATCCCAAAGTTAGCCATCCTAATCTTGATAAACTCGATCACTCAAGGCATGGAGGGCTACATAACCAACGACTGTCTTCAGCCACCAAACTGTAGGGCTTTAGAAAAAGGAAACTTTAGAAAAGGAAACTGTGTTTTAGAGAAAGGAAAAGATGCCAGGGTTATGTTTGGTGGAGGTGTGGTATGGTGTGGGGGAGGGGATGTCTCTGTGGGCCCAGGCTGAGGCCCTGAGGTACCAGCCATAAGATTGTACAGTATAGAATAGAGTTTATTTAAGGCATGGGAGTTGAGGGGGTAGTAGACACAGAGAAAAACGGGGGGTGGGGGAGAGGAGGAGAGGTGTAGAGGCCGGCCATGAGCACGTGGAAAGGGGACAAGAATGGGGAAAAAGGGGAAGAGGGTAAGAGGCAAGAGAAGAGGAGGGGAGATGAGGGGAGGGGAGGGGAGGGAGGAGGGGAGGGGAGACGAGGGGAGACGAGGGGAGACGAGGGGAGATGAGGGGAGACGAGGGGAGGGGAGGGGAGGGGAGGGGAGGTGGGGAGGGGAGGGGAGGGGAGGGGAGGAGAGGAGAGGAGAGGAGAGGAGAGGAGAGGAGAGGAGAGGAGAGGAGAGGAGAGGAGAGGAGAGGAGAGGAGAGGAGAGGAGAGTGAAGGGGGCAAACAGCCCCTTTTACAGTGAGTCAGGCCTACCTGGCTGTTGCCAGGTAACTATGGGGCAGAGCCTAGATGAACCGCCAACAGTCTGTTACACAGCTAACTCATTCACTTACTATCACACAAATGGGAGTAGAGGCACGGCCATGCCAGTGGAGGTGCAGCCATGCATGTAGTGTGTGCTCACCATGGCAGCTCACCTCATCCTGCACAAGGTCACCAGGACACTAAATCCTACTGCTGACATAAAAAAGGAAGTCAACGGAGGAAATTTCCAGAAAGGCTTCTTAATTAAGCAGAGGGACATCACTTCTAGTTTGAAGAGTGAAGGTGACTTAATGGCCTTAACCGAAGTGTCTTTGGTCAAGATGGACACTGGGGGCTGGACGCTCTGAGGTGGTAGGTTATTTTCCTGATCATACCATGGAGGCATCATCCCAGGCGGGTTGGGACATGTGGGGTTTTGTTTTTAAATGTCTAGGGTCTATGAATATTAAAACCAAGGCTTATGTACAAGCATATCCCTCATCTTCAAACTAGCTAGTCACCTGCGCCAAGCCAGTGTCACCACAGAGCAATGCTAGACCACACCTGGCCATGGAGCTCATGCCTGCTGGCCCTGCCCTGTCAGTCCCCTTCATGAGGATCACAGAGACCCTCTTGCACAAGTGTCCTCTGTCCCTCTGCCTCCTTACCCAGCTGGTGCTCTCAGAGGCCCTGTGCAACACATCCCTCCTCTCAGGAACCACAGGTAACAAACTGCCCTGCATTGTGCTAGCCCCGGACCTACTGACCTTACCACACCTAAACAACCATGCTTCTGGAGTCTCTCTGGTGAGAGAAACAAACTTTCTTCTCCAACTCACAGCTACATACAAGAGCAACTGTCTGGGCAGGAGCTGCCGTCACCGGGATGTCACTTCATGGTGATTTGAGTAAGAAATGTGGTCTTCCATAGGTTCAGGTATCTGAGCACTTGGTCCTTGGTTAGACATGCTGGTCATGAGGGTCATGGAAGCTTCAGGAAGTGTGTCGCTGGGCTGGGGGTGAGTTCGGAGCTTTGCCTTACCTCACTTTCCTTACCGCAGTTCCCACTCCCTGTTCTCTCTGTGTCTATAGGCTGAGGATGGGCTCTCTCTGCCTCCTGCTCTTGCTGCCCTGCCTCCCAGTCTTAGTTTGATTTCTCTTGTTTTGATAAAGACTACAGCTCAACGAGGGCTGTGGAGAGAAGGGTTCATTTGTTTTGTAAGTCCCAACCACTGACTAGCATGAAGGGAAACTGGGCCAGGAACTCAAGCAGGACAGGAACCTGGAGGCAGCAACAGTTGCAGAGGCTACGGAGGGGTGCTGCTTACTGGCTGGCTGCGCGTGGCTTACTTAGCCTGCTCTCTCATACACCCCAAGACCCTGTGCCCAAGGGTGGTACCACCCATAGTGGGCTGGTCCCTCCACATCAATCACTAAGGAAATGCCCCACAAGTCACCTACAGGCTAAGCTGATAAAGGCATTTTCTCCACTGAAGTTCCCTCTTCCAGATGACTCCAGTTTTCATCAAGATGTCAGAAAAGCCAATGAAGATACTCCCCACTGTTATGGTTCTGGTACCAGAAGCCAAAACTCGTTAGTCCTTAAGTCACTTTAGGCCACAGAGTTTTATCGAAACAACAAAAAGTAACCAATACGTCACCCTTGATGATGACAGAGGCCAAGGTCAGTAGCAGGGCAGGCCCTTGGTCCTGTCCTGTCACCACAGGTCATCTCTGCCCTTCCCCTATTAATATGGACCTTGGCCACACGAACTATTATTTATTTAATAATATATTATTTAATAAGTAATTATGATAATTAATATTTAATTAGTGTGACTTGCTTTACCCAATGGGATATTAACAGAAATAAGACAGTCTGAGCCTCTTTCTCTGAAGGGGGGAAAAACCCCTTCCCTCTGCCGCTCTCAAGGGCTTTTGCCATTCATTGCTCCAGAAAGAACATAACCATTGGTCCAAGGCAAGGGTGAGACACAGAGAGAGAGCAAAACCAGCCAAGGCCCAGAGCTGATCCTGGGCCAGTGACTGAGTTAGCAAGACAAGGAAGACATACCGGTTGTTACAAGGGGAGTTTGTTACGCAGCATTGTCCTGGCTATTCCTGACTGAGTCAGTCGGCATAGCGGCAATTTACAAATACCGACTGATTTCTAATTTCTTCATTGCTTACCTAAGGCTCTCTTAGCTATTGGAAACTGCTGGGAATGTCCCAGCTGCACTTCACAGCATCACGTGTGTCCAGAGTGGCAGCCTAGGGGCTTTCTTGGGGGCCTGAAATGCACCCCCCCCCCCAGCCCTGCCATCTGACACAAAAATCACAGCTGGATGGGCACCACTCTCCCGCCATCATCACAGAGCTGTAAATATCTCAGGTACAACCATTGCACCAACAGAAACAGACAGACAGAGGTGGCAGGTGGACCCCTCTTTGAGGAGCTTCTGTCTTGGCTTTGGAGCACTCTTGGGTCACTGGCTACCCAAAGCATTCTCTGACAGAGTCAGGGTAGATCTGAGTCTCTAATTAAGTTGTGTCAGCAGAGGGCTGGCTGAGCAGCACACACGCCCCCTCCCTGACCCTGCCCTCGCCCCATCCCCATGTACCTGTACCTGGCATGTTTTAGTCAGTTCTGTGTGACACCAGCCTGAGGTTCTGTGCTCCTCTTTTGTAGATGAGGTTTGTGGGACTCCATGGGGTCCAGTATCCTGTCACCCCATCCCATCTCCTACCACTTTCTCCTCCTCTCACTCCATCTGCAGTGTCTGGACTGTTCGTTTCCTTGAGCCAGGTACCCCTAGGACCTTTGCGTGGCCTCTTGACTCCTCTCATCTCCATCAGGTCCTTATTCAGGTGCCATTTTCCTCACACAGGTCAGAATGGAAGAATGGCACCCCCACAGCCCATCGCCCTCATGCAATTTTCCTTCACAGCACTTACTTCAGTGGGGGGCGGGGGGGGGGAGACTCTGAAGCCAAGCCTTTGAGCATACTCTCTGACAAGGCTGGGCTTCCATCCTGTCAGGAGGCAGGAGAAACCTGATATGGACAGAGCCTAAGGCCCAGTGCAGCCGTGATGGGTGCCCAGTAAATCAGAGAATGAACAAGGCTCAGAGGAGCCTGCAGAGTCACAACTAGCCTTGTTCCCGCATGAGGTGGAGCCTGTGGGCCCAGCCTCCAGCCGCAGCCTGCCTGCACCTGTAATTAACTAGCAGCCTGGCTCCCCTCCGCTGGTGCTCTGAGCTGTAAGCGCTGAAAGACACTGTAGCAATCTCATCTTAATAGCTCCGTTGTACAGGAGTGAGGAGGATGGGGGAGTTGTCTAGGATTTTCTCTCTTGCTCTTTTCAAAAGACCTTTATATATATAAAAAAATTCAGATATGTATTAGAGCAAAACAGTGAGAGAGAACCAGCCAACCTGCCACATCAAGTCAATGACAAGCATTTGCCTTCATGCAAAAAATGCTCTGGCCACAAGGGTCACGTCACTCTGGGAGGATGGGGGAGGGGGTAGTCCTTGAGGCTGTTTAACAACTTCCATTGTAACACACCAGCCCTGTCTGTGGTCCCGACATGCACAGTGTCTTGGGGAGCTCACTCTCAGCTCTGGTCACAGGCAGCATTTCACAGACCCATCCTCATCTCTCATTCAGCCCCCTTGCCCCTCACAGACATGCCCAAAGCTCTCAGACTATGTGATACACACAGTACTCTGCAGAGATGGCATGCCTCCTTCTGAACCGGGTGTCACGGGCATCAGTGATTGTCACTGGTACCCAGGGCTTCCCGCTGACTGGGAGGAATAATTGAGGACACAGAAGCAGCTGGCTCTTCACAGACATGCCTCGCTCCAGAGGGCTGATGACCCCTGCCTCTGGGTGGGCCAGGAGCTCCAGTCAGCACCAACTGAGTGCCTCACAGACTCTGTGGCCCATCCTGCTCCTCCACTTAACTCAGGGCTACAGAATCCTCCCTCTACCTCCGGAGAAGGCAAAGAATTCCTCTCCTTTTTTGGTAAAGAAAGTTTCTGCTGAACAAACACACCCTTAGGCTCTCCCAATCTGCGCAGACAAGCAATTGCTAGAATAGTGGCCCTGTGCCTCTTCTCTGCTGGGGACCAAGGAGCTGATCACCTCTGCGATCACTGTGGCAGGCCTTGCCCTAGACACTTGGCCATGCCTGAAGGCCACAGCCAGCCTGGAATTCGGATTCTGGAAGCAAAGCAGAATGCAAGGCAGAGTCCCCGGCAGGATTCACATCTGCCCTGCTGGGTTTGCTCAGTGCTGTGAAAGAGCATCAGGAGAAAGCAGCAGGCCCACCACAGGGATGGAATACCAACTTGCCCCATCAGATACCAGACAAGCTGAGTGTCAATAGACAACTGGCCCCTCTGGGGCACAGGGGATGAAACTACCATGGGAAACAGAGGTGCTGAGGACCTGGGTAGAGGACTATCTTTTCATCCTTGAGATGGGCACCGACTCTGTTCCCTAGCTGGGCTCAGGTGCCACCTCGGCAAGTTGGAACATCTGAGGAGCCTTGGCAGAAGATGGGGAGCTGGCACCCCACCCCACCAGACTGCCTGTCATGAGCTATTTCTGGAATTCTCCTGTCACGTGGTGCAAACACCCAGGGCCCCTGGCTTGAGGGCTGTGCCCAAACCATGCTTCTCAGAAGAAGTCCTGGAGGGAGTTGTGCCTGCAGTGCCTCAGAGCAGCTTCCATGTAAAATCAGTGGTAGCAAGGAGAAGCAGCGTGGAGATGTGAATCTGGCTTTGCCACACTATGGCTGTGCCTCCTTGGACAAGTTTCCCAATGTCTCTGAGCATGCTTCTTCAAGAGAGATACTGCAGGAATAAACACAGGCTGATTTGTGGGGGAAAGTTACTTGTATCATATGATAGAATTTCCAATCAGGGGATAGTTGCTTTGTTTTGTTTAAACACAGGCCATCTCTGACCCCACTTTACACTCCCAGGGATTTGGTTCACAAGTCTGACCATTACCATATCCAGGGAGACCCCCTCAGCTCCAACAACTGTCACTAAACAGCTGGGTGTCTGGAAGGCTAGCAACCAGCAGGCCTTGGTCTCTGTTCCCAGCACGGTCGGTCGTGTGGCTGGAGGTGGAGGAGGTGGCTCTGAGGCTTACTGACACTGAGACAGCAGTTGGGTGTGGGAGGCACCCTGGAGGCTGGTGACTGACTGCCAGGCTATGCTGAGCCCGCTGGGCAGCTGGCTTCTCCCACAGGTTCTGTTTCCTAGAGCACTGAACAGGGTACTGGCCTGCGTTGAGGATGAGGTTCTTGTAGGCACCAGGATGAGGGTTTCTCCAGGCGTCTGCTGTACCATCCTTTATGGTGCCCAAGCCCACATGGGAGCTGCAGAACCCTGAGGACATCGGCAGCTGCCTCAAAGTTGACTGACTCAGGCCAGAGTTGGCAAGCTGCTTCTCCGGGCACATCTTAGTGTGCCTGTGTTCATACTGAGCAGACAGAGAGTCAGCTCATGCCAATCTGTTCTTCACATGGTTCCTCTATATCCTTTTCCATCACACCTCGGGCAGGGACCCCTGGGGTCAAGCTCTCTGAAGGCCTTGAGTGTATATAGTTTCTCTCCTATGTGTATAGCTTCTCTCTTGGGTGTCCAGCCAGGCACTAAGGGCTCTTGGCATCCCAGGACATCACTCATGAGGCTAGGGTCCTCTTATCACTGTAGGAGCAATAGATGTGGCCCTAAGAATGCAGTTGCACTCTGAGAGCTGATCCTGCCTCAAGCTGCTGGCTCCCCTCTCCTGGTCAAGGGCGACATGGATTCATCACCTGCCCCCTAATCAACTTGCAGAGCAAAAATCAAGGGAACGTTATGAAGGCCTTTAGAGCATGTGTCCCAGTAGTGTTACAGGCAAGTTGGTGACATTATCAGCAGAGGCCTAGGAAGCACCCTGCCTGCTCAGATGCCGGTCTGTTCCACTTGAGGACCAGCTGGGTACCACCCTGCCCCCTCTTTCTAGCCCTCCACTCATCCCTGCTTGTCCCGAGTGTTGGCAGAGGCCCAACCATTTATTTTTAGTTGTTGATGGGCTGGCCACTTCCTGGTCACGTGCTGCAGTTTGAGCCCTGTGGCAGAAAGACTCAGCCCACAAAACACTCTCCCATTAGCAGGTCTTCAGTGTGCACCCCACACAAACATGTGGGCTCCTTGTGGGTGTGTTTAAATGGGGGCAGCCTCATCCTGCCCTTTTGATGTTCCTTTGAGGAGCTCAGGGCCATCTGAAGCAAAATCCTGCTAAACCTTCACAGGTAGCTATTGCAAAGCAAGAAGCATGGTGCCCAGGCCCAGGGCCAAACCTGTGGTTTCAGTTGTTAGGGACCTGAAGAGCATTCTCACCTCTGAGGATGAGAAGGGGAGAGGCCTCCTTGTGGATCCACTCTGCAGAGGGAGCTGTACACAGACTGACAACTGCCCAGGACATACAGGAAGTAGGAACAGAGAGCTAGGTCCTTATCTGGTAACAGGAACAGTGGAATTTTCTCCCAGCTTTGGCCTGAGACGCTGCCCCTCTCCTCACCAGCTTCCCTCTGCCTCCTAAGTAGTGCAAGAAGATCACATTGTGTCCCACTGCTTGGTGACTGAGGATAGACACATGCTCCACCTTCTGTGACTGCCTTTAGGAAAACATTCAGGATTTAGAAGCAGGACAGAGTCCAGGTCCTTGTTACCTAACGAGGATGCAGGGGATTTAAATTTAGACTGTGTCTGTGCATGGTGGGGAGCCAGCTCGGTGGAGCTGCAGTGGTACATGTGTGGACACACCCAGTGGATCTTCTGAGTCAGCTCAACAGCCAGGGGAGAGTACAGTGCTGCAGGAAAGGGCCCCACGGGCGACAGTGCCTCCAAATAAATGTTTTGCCTGTTTGTAATTGTATTTCAAAATAGGGTTTCACTCTGTAGACTAAAGCAGGGTAGCTTTGAGCTCAAGATCCTCTTGCTTTGGCCTCCTGTCTGATGGGGCAGGCACTCCTCTGGAGATCTATGGATGGCCTGGGTAACTCCATTTTATCCAAGTTTTAGCTAATTCCATCTTATGCTTTGCCCAGTTGCTCCCTAGTCCCTGCTAAGCACACATCCTGCTAAATAGAACATTGTCATACATCTGCACTTGAAGGTTCTGGAAGGTTCATTGTCTTATATCATAAAATAAATTGTTCTTAGTCAACTGAACTGAAACTTTTGAAACCTCAGTCCCTGGCCTGCCTCTGGTGTGATGTCGTTGTGGTTTTGGCTTTATAAACCCTTCCCTCCCTCTCCAGAGCTGAGAGTTTTTTCTTAGATGGGCTTGCTCTCAGCCACTGGCAAATAAAGGGCTCTCCTCCATCTGACTTTTAGGTGGCACTCCTGTGTCTTGCTAGGTGGCACTCCTGTGTCTTGCATGGACACAACATCTGGAGGCCTGAATGAGATTTTTGCTACTCAGGGGCTCAGCCTTACTCTGAGTCTCTCTGGTTTGGTGAACTGTTACAGAGGAGGTGGTCTCTGAAACATCCCAGGTCCAGGTAACTCACACCAGGGCCAGAGAGTCCCAGAATGACCACTATGTTTCCCAACATCAAAACTGACCAAGTCCTCATGGGCCTCTTAGGAAGTAGGTTTTGGCATTTTTGTGTGGGTTAGTCTCTCGTACAGAAGTGAATATGGACAGGGACTCTTCCCTAGTACCTTCCTGTAGGAGTCAAGACACTGAGGAATCCTGGTTGGCAACTTTTGATTAAATGCTTGTCTTATGTCTACCTCTGTGGATGCCTAAGTGAGTGATTGTGCAGTCTAATTTGTCTATATTCTCTTGGTTATTGTTCTGTGCCTTTGTATTTGTCATGGTTTTCTAGAGGAACAGAAATTATAGAATACTCTCTCTCTCTAGAAAATCCCATATATACATGTGTACACACACACACACACACACACACACACACACACACACATGCAAACTACTTATTAGAATGACTTACAGGCTGTGGTCCCACTAATCCAACAATGGGCAGCTGTGAATGAGAAGTCTGAGAATCTAGTAGTTGCTCAGTGCACAGGGCTGGATGTCTCAGCTGGTCTTCAGTATATACTGGAATCCTGAAGACGTAGGCTCTAATGCCAGGGAAGGAAGAGACTTGCTAGCAAGAGTAAGAGCAAGCAGGCAAAGAGAGAGCAAGCTTCCTTCCTCTGTGTCTGTGGTGGTTTAAATATGCTTGGCCCAGGGAGTGGCACTATTTGGAGGTGTGGCCTTATTGGAATAGGTATGGCTTTGTTAGAGGAAGTGTGATACTATGGGGTGGGCTTTGAGACCCTCTTCCTAGCTGCCTGAGAGACAGTCTTCTCCTAGCAGCCTTCAGAACAAGATGTAGAACTCTCAGCTCCTTCTCCAGTTCCATGTCTGCCTAGACACTGCCATGCTTCCTGCCTTGATGATAATGGACTGAACTTCTTGAACCTGTAAGCCTGCCCCAATTAAATGTTTATAAGAGTTGCCTTGGTCATGGTGTCTCTTCACAGCAGTAAAACCCTAAGATGGTGTCCTTTATATAGGCTATCAAAGGCTGCCAGCAGAAGGTGTGGCACAGATTAAAGATGAATCTTTCCACATCAAAAGATCTGGGTTAAGGGTATGTCTTCCCTAAGATCTGGATTAGAAGTGGGTCTTTTCTTTTCTTTTTAAGAATCATTTTATTTATTTTATGCTTATGAGTACACTGAAGCTGTTTTCTGACACACCAGAAGGTGGCATCGGATCCCATTGCAGATGGTTGTGAACCACCATGTGGTTGCTGGGAATTGAACTCAGGACCTCTGAAAGAGGAGCCATCTCTTAGTGTGTCTTTTCTTTTCAAAGTGGTTAAATTTAAAAAAAAAAAAAAAAAAAAAAAAAAACAACTTCACAGGTGTGCCCAGCAATTTGAGTTTTAGTTAATTCAAGATGTAATCCAGTTGACAACCAAGAATAGCCATCAAGGTCCCTTTCCCTGATTTCCCTTGGGACCAGAAAGCCAGCTCTCTCTCTCTGAGGTCACTTTGGCTTAAAGGCAACTGGAAGCTGAGCCAGGGTCTCCATTCTTCCTTTGGGAAGAGTTTCTCTGCTCTCTTGGTCTCTGCTCCGCGAGGGGGGGGGGGGAACCACCTCTTTTCTGATGTTGTGAGTCTGGTAAACTCCAAGTGACTCCCTCTGCTCCCTTCCCCTCACTGGGACTCCCCTTTTCATTGTTCACCCCTCCTGTACCCCACTACACCATCCTCAGCCTTCCTCCCCAACATGGTTTCTTGGCTGCTCCCTTCTCCTCCCCGAAAAAGTAAAGATGAGAAGTTAACCTCCTCCCGCTCTTCTCTCGGATCTCAACCCCTCTCATCCCAGCCACTCAGCTCCCACTTACAGCCTTGCTAGA
The DNA here is from genome assembly GCF_011762505.2 of Arvicanthis niloticus. Classification (NCBI taxonomy): domain Eukaryota; kingdom Metazoa; phylum Chordata; class Mammalia; order Rodentia; family Muridae; genus Arvicanthis; species Arvicanthis niloticus. The sequence continues at coordinate 28,288,400 of NC_047666.1, read as the reverse complement.
GCCCAAACCTAGTCAACTACTGCCACATTCTCTCATAGGGCTTCTCCAGCCAGTTGGGAGTGGTTGAGCCCTGTATTGTAAGGTCCCAGCCAAGGCAGGACAGCCTGTGGCGCAGTGCACATTGGTGACTGTGGGAGGTGCTGCGGCAGAAGCTGCAGGGCGGCAGCCACCACTGAGCAGCCCTCTCTTGTCCTCCTTTACGGTTGGGAGATCCCAGCCATCCTGGCAGCTTTGCCAGCCAGTGAGGATGGGGCCCCCTCAGAGTTGCTGAGGGGTGTGCGGCCAGTTTTTCTGTGTGAGAGAGTGCCTAGGGTGCATGGCTTTGGCAGCAGACTGGAGGGGAAAGCTATGCTGGGTCCTTTCTCCAAGCCAGCTTTCTTTGAGATAGGATGCTCTTCCTGTTCTTGGGACATTTTTTGCCCTCTGCCTGCTGTCTGCCTGTGCTTCAGCCCCACCAAGCCTGGAGACTCTTGCTTTTGTTTCAACCACTTCTTCCACATTCCTTGGATATCTGCTTTTTAAAAACGACTTTCTGTTTAATGGTCTCTGGGTTACAGGTACTTAGTTTAAAAGGGCCAAACTGAAGAAAAAAAATAGCAGAGGCTTGACCCACAAAAGAGCCAAGAGTCACGCTTCATGAGTCATTATATTATCCTGCAACATGATACCTTGACAAGAGGAGGAAAGCTTATTACACTTTTCGGGTTGTCTGTCCCCATCTGCAGACACATATTAAACTGGTTATGGATATGTAGATCACTGTGTTCAGTCTTAATAAGAAATAAATGCCTTTTTGGTGTGAATTATATTGAGAAATGGTCACATGCTGATTTAGTTCACTGAGAAGCTGGCTCTGCAGGTTGTAGCCTGCCCTCTTTAGACCCAAGTATGTTTGTCTCAGTTTCCCCCGAAGCCCCGGTCCTGCTGCCCTGACTCTGTGACAAGGAAAAGGAGAACAACAGAGAGCCTAAGAAGAATGCACTTGTGAGCAGCCAAGAGGCTACTATTGCTTATCCTGGGGTATAAAGAGCCCTGTAATAAAACCAGCCAACGAGATGCTCACACATAGAAGGGTTAAAAGGGATCCTATGTCTAAAGTTTCTCAATAATAACTGCAGCATCACAGGCAGCCAAGTTCTGCGAGATGCTGTAAGTATCAATTGGATGATTACAATAAATAACCACGTGCCGCATAAGTCAGAAAGCCTGTCTTATGTTTTCTATAAGGCTTATCCAGAAACGTACAAGGCCCAATGCTTTAATAGAATGTACACAGGTCATATGAATTTATTGCATTATCTTATGTGCCTGATTGGGATTTTAAAAATTAAGAGGATGCTGTCCAGTAACTTCTAAGCCAAACAACTGCTTGCTCAAAATAATCACAACCGGGCTTATTCAATGTTAATATTAATTCAGGAAAGGAGATAGGCAGGGTCACTGACCCCTCAGCTGAGGGTCTGGACACTCCTCCCAGCTACTTACATGTCATTTGGCCCTAATTGCATAAAGCCTCGAGGTTTTCTGGAGAAAGTAGGGTGTACAGGCTAGAAGGGTAAGAACAGAGGGAGTATGTCCACCAGTGCAGCTGTGGAAAACCTGATATATATACTGGGTAAAGTCCCCCAAAATAGATATTGCCTAATACCCTCCCCATTAAGGGCAAGTGACGTACAGCAAATGGCAATTGTTGATGTTATTGTGCCTCATGTATTTATTTTTAATTGTTTAATCAATGAGGCTTTATATGTAAAGGTTATGGTGACTGGATATAATTACAGTCGTTGAGCTTGCTGAAGAACCCCGCCCCCTCCTGGGTTCTCCTTTACAAAAATGTTCTCTCATTCAAGGTTGTTAATACCGCTAAATCTCTTACTAAGACGCAAGTCTTCTCTCTTGGGATCAGTGAGACCATAAAAGTTATTTTAGATATGATAAATTATATAAATAAAGATAGAGACAAAACAGTAAAAGCTTGAAACCAAGTCACAAAAGGTCTGAATATGTGGTACAGGGGTTTATGGGGGAGGAGACTTAAAGATAAAACACTTAAAACTTGTTAACGTTCACAAGGTTCTAACAATGTATTTGTGTAATAAAAACCGACTAGAAAATGCCGACTCAGTGATGTCTTTGCTAACTCTGTTAAACATGACACGTGGAGATGCCCGGTTAAAACAGCAACGGTGGCAAGAATCAACTGTACACCTTTTTATTCTTATAAATGCCTCCTTATAAAAACCCAGCTTACTCTTCTCTCCTGTAATTATAGTCTTTGGGATAAAATGAGCTATTTAATATTAAAGACCTGTTAAATTGATTTAAATTTTGTAAAGTTAACACTATAAAAGGATCAGGAAAATAAATTCCCAGTTTTCCACAGTCTGTATATTTGGTTTAAAGTTTATTTTGGTACGAAAAGAGCATCAGTCCAAAATTTGTAATTTTTGTTTAAAGATTTATTTTATGTATGTGAGTACACTGTCACTGTCTTCAGACACACCAAATGAGGGCATCAGATTCCATTACAGATGGTTGTGAGCCACCATGTGGTTGCTGGGAATTGAACTCAGGACCTCTGGAGGAGCAGTCAGTGCTCTTAACTGCTAAACTATCTCTCTAGCCTCCAAATTTGTAATTTTTAAGACTCAAAAATCTTAAAAGGGATAAATTACCTTAGTATATAAAAACCCTATTCTGTGGGAGTTAGATTCATTGTAAACCATTAGAACAAATGATAAAAAAAAAAAAAAAGAACGGTGTTTAATTGCCCTTTATATTCCTAGAATTAATGTTTGTAGTCATACAAACGTAATTCATTTACAGGGACAAGATTGAAGGGAGACATCAGTTTACATCTCCCTTATATGTCTTCTTTATGTGTTGTTAAAGGTAAGCCTAAAGCAGCTAACTCAAAACAAGTTTAAAAGTAAACCTAAAAGTTTATTTAATATAAAATAATATTTAAAACATTATATTGTAAAAACTGGTTATGGAAAGAAAATTAGATTTTCCATTTAAATGCTTGAGTAGAATGGGTTAATTTTATAATACACTTACATGACAGGCCATTCCCTGGGCTCAAGAAGTACCCTTCCCCTCTATGGGACACGGGCCTCCATCAGAGTAAATTGCATGCTAGCTAGCCTCATTACAGGACAGGGTGGCATGAGGAAAGAAGACTTGCCGGGGTCTCCTGTCTCTGGTTGTATAGGCCTAGCTGGGAAAACCTCTCCCTTAGCTATAGTGACGATACATTCCTCTTCACATTACCATGGCAGGGGTAGGGCAGAGGAGGGGGTGAGGTGTAGGCAGATGAGTTCTCCCACACAGTGGAGGATCTTAGAGTCTGCACCCACATCCTAAATGTCTCAAGCAATGGAGAGGCAATAGCACCTCTTCCTTGCTGTCTCCTGAACATGAGGATGCTGTGACCAGGGGACCTTGTGCCTAAGCTTGCCACCCAACTGGTGTGGGAACTGCATCCTGTTCAACTGGCTGTGCCTCTCACCCGGGCTTTCAGTTCCTTCCCTTACAAAGCTAATCCCAGGGCTGAACAGTCAATTCTTGACTCTGTAAAGTCCCAGGGCAATTTTAAATAAAAGACCAAGGCTCTGCCACAGAGCCAGTCAACACAACACACAGAACTATGGGCACCCACTTAAACCCTAAGTTACAGCTGTCATCCAGGTAGGTAACGCAATGCCATCAGAGGAGGAGGCCTGGACTGTCAAAGTCCACCCAGGCCAGACTCTCCAAGCCACTCCTCAAGGACCATTGGGACTGGCTCTCATTGCAAACCTGGAAGCCAACAGATCTATGCACGGCTGAAGTTTGATCATGCTCCTGGTAGGGTTAGTCACAATGGCTCCCCAGGCTGGGACTCTGACTCAAAGAATTGCTACTAGCTCTGCTATATCTGGGAATAATAGATCTTACTGAAAAAAAATTCTTTAATGAGTTACGCCTGGCTATGCATCCAAATAACAGTTGGCCCTTGTAGATGATATAAATATTTTCCTAAAAATAAACAGAGCCTTACAATGCTGTAAAAGGCTTAAATCTACTAGCTGCTGAGAAGGGGAGACCAACGATTCCTGGACCCATAGCTGGCTTCATTGGAATCATGGCTGACCACCTCCCTCCTGGGCTCCAAAGCTCTGCTTGTCTGTCTCCCTGGTCTAATGATCTGGTCCTGTTTATTTAACTGGCTGTTAAACTTTGTCAAACAGCACACAGCATTTGTTAAATTAATGTACCTAAGGGCTCAACTGTATAACCCCTTGTATAATAAGTCAACGATTTGATTCTCCCTAAGACCCACCAGTGGGGGATGCACCGCCAGGGTGACTCCCCTTTGCCCTAGTTTTAGCCACTTCCATCTTGTGCTCCCTACAACTGCTCCCAGCCCCCAGCCCCCAGCCCCCAGCCCCCAGCCCACTCTGCTAAGTATATTCTCACTCTCTAAGTATATTCTGCAGCTCTGGGAGGTCCATTGTTTTAGAACATAAAACAAATCACTATAATCAACTGAACTGAAGCTTCTACCTCTGGCCTGCCTCTGGTGTGATGCAATTGTGGTTTGGGCTGACACATAAAGGCCTCTCCGTCAGACTTTAATCCAGTGGCATCTGTGTCTAAGGTGGAAGCAGCACCTGTCTGTGTGTGTCCAGCTGTACGTCCCTTACTGAGTTCACTCAGTCCCTGCTCTCAGCTCAGCCCCCAGAGTACTCCTGATACCTGCCCCTTTTCTCTTATTGCCCTCCCCCACAAACTCATCCAGAAAGGAAACCCCAGCAGTGGGAGACTTGGAGATGAGGCTAAACTGAGGACAGTGTCCTCAGGGAGGAAATCTGTTTATTCATGTCACAGACGTCACTGTCACACCTGGCCTCAGTGGCCATACTGGCAGTGGGAAGGGAGGGAGATGGAAAGTTCAAAGGAGAATCAGGTCCAGCACCGGAGGAGCCAAGTCTAGCTGGGAAACAAACACGTGACCAGGACACTAAGACTACACCCTCTGGTAAAAGCCAAACCATGGATATAAGATTCTGGAGCAGGTGTGGGGGGGCGTGGTTATTGATCGAGGTGTGAGCTGGGCTCCATCATGCTGGCCAGAGCATGGGTGTTTGAGGGTAGCTGGCCACTGGAGAGGCCACTGGAGAGAGCCCCAGCCAGTGCTTAACTCTCAAAAGTTCTGATTCTTGCACAAATCGTGTGTTGGGAAAGAGCTGGAACACCCTGGCCAGCCACTGCAGCCATCATTGGCCAACTGCTTAACGTGGCTGGGATAGCAGCCAGCATTCTCCCTGACCCCTGGGGTATCCTAGCAGGCACACTGATAGGAGTGGGTCACATTGTTGGCATCAGTACCATCCTCCTCCTCCTGGGCTGATTTAGCCATCTCCAAACTTTAGCTATACCTGTTGTCAAGCCTATGCCTCTACATGTCACTCCTGTAGTGGGCTCCATCACACATACCCTTTGGGAGCAGAACCTGGTCTAGCCATGGAACTTGGCCTGGTAGCAGGGTAGGGGTAGCTTCTCCCAACCTCCTCCACCATCTTTGTGATGGCTCCCTGTGGTGCACAACTGGCTCCTGGGTGTCTTAGCCACAGGCCTGATAGTCAGAGCACATGACCTGAAGGATGGGAGGAGCTGGAAGAGCTTGGGCCACCCCAGGCCACAGTTCTGTGCTGCCTTGCTGAGGGGCACGCAGGCCTGCATTTCCCCAGCTGTGTGCCCCTCTGCCACAGTAGCTGGACCTTCTTCCAGTGCTGCCATAAGTCACACCAGGCAAGGTTTGAAAAGGCCCTTGTCAAGACCATCAGGAGTAAAATAGCTGTTAATTAATGATTGTTAATTAGATAGAAAAATCATCTCGTGCTGTGATTGGCCTTAGTTTTAATTAAAACTCGAACTCCGGAGTTCAAGTGGTTCTTGAGCCTCAGCATCCTGGGGTGGGTGGAGCACAGCACCCAGCTGAGGAATCTTATAAATACCCACCGAGGTGAGCAACCTTGCCTAGAAAGGAGCACCATGCGGACTAACACGAATAACTGACAGTGTGACTGTGGTATGGTCAAGTTACACATATAAACTGATGACATGACTGTGGTATGATTAAGTATAAATTGACAACATGACCGTGGTATGGTTAAGGGGATAGTTTTATTACAGACATGAGGAGAAACAAGCAGGGGCTTCTGGAAGAGTCTAGAGCAGGGAGAGAAGGCAGGCAGTAGCTGAGCATGGTCAGCAGGCTGGGCCTGACTAGGAGAGAAGCCAGAGCAGAGAGAGAGAGAGAGAGAGAGAGAGAGAGAGAGAGAGAGAGAGAGAGAGAGAGCACGCCCCAAACTGTAGGGCTGTAAGAGGACTGAGAAGCTGGGGAGGGAGGTTGGGCAAGTTTAGGGTGGTGCAGGAGACCGAAGAGCCCAGGAGAGCAAGGATGCCAGCCAGCATGGATTCTGAAACATGTAACAGGGATTGAGGGAGCCGGGAGGCCAGCATGCACTTTGGTATTTCAATAGGCACCACAGAGAGCCATTTGTCCCCATGCCAGCTCAAAGGAAAATGGCTCCTGTGGTGGAGGAGAATCTGCATCACAAGTTCCCAAGGAATGCTGGCTTTTGTATAAACAGCCAAGATTTGGGAAAATGGACTTTCCTCTGGACCTGACACACGGCCCAGCGAGGAACAACCAGTCATAGCCAGTATCAGAGGGTTTCCTGGGTACCAGGCATGCTCTGTGGATTAGTGAATTTAATTCCTTCCTAACATGCCACTGACCCTTGGGGACTAAAAGGGACTTGGAATCTTCTGCTGCTGAGTGCAGGCTTGAAAACAGGCTCAGATTTGCCCAGGGTCACAAAGCCAGCAGTTGAAGGGAATGCACCCTGGGTCATCTAGACTTCAAAGTCTGTGCTTTTTCTCCACACCTGGATAGAACCCATAATATGCACAGTGATAGATATAACCTCTGATGCAAAAAACTATTGTGGGTATAACCCATAATAGGTGATTCTGTCTCAGTTCCAGAACCACATAGAACAGCATCTCTGGGCCAGATATCCCTCCCGATTCAGCTTTTCTTTTAAACACGTAATCTGGGATTTTTTTCCCCTTTCCAACAAGTGACTCATTTAAACACTTCAGAAACTGCCTCTCCTAGAGCCCCAGAGCGATTCTGTTTTCTTTCCACCAGGAAACCTTAAATATTTTCATCAGAGGGACCACATGAGTAATTTTGGACCAGTGACTATGCCTCCGGGGTAAACTCCTCTTGAAACACTCCCAGACAGAAAAATCACTAGGCAACTCCCACAGGCTCCAGGGAAGATGGCCCAGGGCCTCCTGAAGCTCCAGCTGTCTGAGCCAAAACTCCCTGCCATCAGACACACCCTGCAGGCCCCTGTCAATCACAGGAAGCTGAGAAAACAGGTTACTTGACTCACAAGTTACTCAAGGCTACACCTTTCCCCAGAATCGCTTGCTACACACATGTAAACAAACAGAGTTGGTATGGTCAGGTGAGGTGGTGTGGTGCAAACAGTGGGTAAGGACACTTGGCGCTGAACCTGACAACCCCAGTTGAAGCCCTGGGACCTAAGCAGTGAAAGAGCTGACTCCCAAGGCTGCCCTCCAACCTCCACATGGATTCTGGAGCACGTGTGCCCCTGGTGCGTGTATCCACAAGCACAAATAGGTGTAATAATAGAAGGTTTGTGTCAGGCATAGTGGTGCACCCTGTAATCCTAGTACGCAGCGGAGTGAGTCACAAGGTTGTGAGTTCTAGGCCAAACACCACCTTGACAAAGGAGGATGAAGTTGGTGACAACAGGCAGCACACAGACAAAGGCAGCGGCAGGCAGTGACGGCCTGACCTACAAACATGGCTCCCTGGTGGGCTGGATCATTTTCCAGAACAGTAAAAGCAGGATGCTTAAGCAGCCTTCCCACGTCACTTGGAAAACACACAAGACAGGTTTCCATTTAGAAATGACAGAAACTGTCAAGTTGAGGAGACTACAAAAAGAAAAAAAGCTTCTCTGTGTAAAGGCCTTGCCTAAGGTCTGATGAAGAGAAGCATTCTGTGGCTAGGACTAGGGCAGAGGGCAAGTCCCTGTTAGCAGCAGCTAGCCACTTCCTCACTTAGTCCTTACAGGTCCGAGTACTTCAGAGGTACAGATAGGGAAACTGAGGCTCTGTGGGGTCACCATCCCCCTTGCTTACACACTCCATGCTTCTGTCAGCCAAAGCCAAACACAAGCCCTGCCACTTACTTTCCTCCTGAAGCCCGTTGTCCTCTCTGTTATGCTGATGCTATGGGCTGAGGTAACGCACTGGGTCTCACACCCTGCTCTTAGGGAACACCTCCACCTCTAACTCTGTCCCACAGTGTGTCTATTCCTATGGAGACCTGACCAGCCTCTGGGCTTTGGAACCTGCCAGATCTGCCCCCGCCCTGCAGTCTTTTTCCTAGCTCTCTTCAGCTGCCCAGCTTGGTCTCTTGGTCATCATCATAGATAAGATGAAACAGTGGCTCTGTGGGTTCCCTAGATTCTGGAACTCAGCTGGGCCGAGGTAACAATGTAAGGTGGTTTTATTGTAGTTGTTTTTCAGACAAGGTCTTACTATGCACCTCAGGGTTGCCTGGAACTTGCTATGTAGACCAGGATGGCCTTGAACTCACAGAGCTCCACCTGCCTCTGCCTCTGGGGTGCTAGAAGTAAAAGTGTGTGCCCACCCCTCCCAGAGCATGGCAGTCTTCGTGGCAAGACTTCTGGAATGATCCCGTTTCTTTCTGGTACAAAGTCTTGGTTTATTTGCTGGGCTGGGGACTATTTGCCTCTGGGGCTTTTGCCTTTACTACCCCAGGCACGGTCAGGCTGTCGCTCTGCATGTACCAAGTGCCACTATGCACACACTGCTGTCCTAGCTGAGCCGAAGCAGGGATGCTCTACAGCTCTTCCCGAGGTCACCCAGACATTTAGCAGCAAGGTGGAGGTTGCAGCGAGGGTAGGCAGCTCACATACCAGAGAGCAGCCATACAGTTCCACAGTTCACACCTGCTGGCAGCTCACACACCAGAGAGCAGCCATACAGTTTCACAGTTCACACCTGACGTCAAAGACAGGACATTCAGAAACACTTCATGTGCTTCTTGAGTGGGCTCACGAACTGACTAAAGAGACTTGAGACCTTCCGAGTCCTCAGGGCCTCTGTTTTATAAGATTGAAAACTGTTCCCCAGAGAAATTTTGAAGCTTCTCAGTTTAGCTGTAGAAACGCCAACATCAGCAATTTGTAACTTCAGAGCTTCCGAGTGATGCCAGCTCAGGCAAGACTCAGCTGTTAAGAAATAGAATTCGATGCTGGGAGTGGTGGTGAATCCTGAGATGGGGAGGCCAAGGCAGGGAGATAGAGTTCTGGCCAGCCTGGGCTACATAGCAAGACTAACTCGGAAAAAAATCACACAATGTTTAGCATTTATCAATTGGCAAATAACTGGACAAAGCTGGGAACCCAAGACTACCAATGACCTCTAATGTTTGAATGCTGCCTTACTGTAGCCAAGAGCCTGAGTTTATCAACTTACAAGGAGGAGAAGCTTATTCTGGTTCATGGTTATGGAGGGCTCAGTCAGTCTCTGGTTATTTGGCTTTGTTTTGGACCTATGGGAGGTAGTACATCATGGTGGCAGCATGTGATAGGCAAAGCTATTTCCCTCCTGGCTGGACCACTGAAGAGAAACAACCTTTATCCCCAATCCATGCCCCCACTAGGCCCTAGCTTTTAAAATTCACACTTCCCCAAAGATGAGGACCAAGCCCTCAACACATGGGCCTTTGTGGCTACTCTGGAACCAAACAACAGCAAATTCTGTACCGGAATCTCTGGTAATGATTCCATTGGCACCAAGAATGGAGACATAGACTGCCACCCCAACACCCAGGAGGCTGAGGCAGGAGGATTGTGGATTCAAGGCCAGGTGGTACTACATATGGAGAAACAAAAACAATAGCATTCCTTTCTACTTATGTGACAATTTAATCAGCACTCTAATTCAAGACAAAGACACTTCACATTTGTATTCTCTGACGAGGAAACAGAAGCTTAGCGTGTTCCTGTAACTTGTCTCTACTCCCCAGATGGTGCTGGACATGTAGTCAGATATGTAGTAAGATACCATGGAATAAAGGCCTGGAATCCCTACTTGGACTTTCCTAGCCCACAGTAGCTGATAACCAGCCTCACCTTCGTTGTAAGGCAGCCTTTGAAATCCTGCCTCAGACTCTGAGTCTCTTCCCTGCCCCTGCCTCCCTCAGCCAGCTTCCTCTGATGTGTGCTGAGTCTCACAGACACAAGGCATCCTTGTATGAGTTTATGGTTCCCACAGTGGGTCCAGGGCCAGCAGCACTAGCATCATGGTAGCCTATGTCCATTGGCATGCATATGCCCACATCCTGATAGGCCAGCTGAATGTGAAAATCTGGGGGTGCTAATACCCCCTCAAGTTGCAAAGCTAGCCTCATCCCATTTTTTTTTTCTCTTACTGTTGCCCTCATCTTATGGATGAGCCAACTCAGGCTGGTGGGATTTCATCTCAGCCACAGAGGAGACAAATAACTGCATTTTGATACAAATTCACATCAGAGATTGACTGAAAAACCTGAAGGTCTGGATATGTATGACTGGATTATGCAGGCTGACATGAGGGGTGCAGGGGGAAGGGTAAGAAGCCAGGGCTGCAGGCTCAGGTTCACTGCAGCTCATCCATTCCCTGTCACCCCAAGTCGGCTGAGGACTCCGAAGCATCAGCAAGCAACCTCCTCAGTTATTTTCACGCTTGTATTTACTAAGGCGAGAAACGGTGCCAACACATTTTCAAGCATTTCTGACAGACACGCTTGACTTGCAGCTGGCAGCCATCTACCCTATTAACAGAGCACATCACACTGGACCCCGAATCAGCTCTGACTCCCGTGTGGAAACCCCCACAGACCACCTTTGGGCTTGCCCCTGGATTTTCTCAGGACTTTTTAGGTCTACGTGGGGCCCACCCCTCTGCAGAATCACACCGGCAACACCCACGGCTATTCCCTCTAAACTTCCTCTTCTCACACCCTAGCTGAGGGCTTGGGGTTCTTGGGTTTTTTTAAAAAAAAATCTTCCTTTAGCACTTTCCCTCAAATATTTGCAGATAATTAATTCACTGTTAATTTGCCGAGGATGCTTGCTTTATATTTTGTAAATAGAAAGCTGGGCCGAGAGAACTCCCAAGTTTCCTTCCTCGGTCTCTTTCTTCTTTCTCTCCTTTTTCCTCTGTTCTGCACCCCCCAGTTCCCCCCCTTTCCTCCCCCTTCCTCCTCTTTCTCCTTTCTTTCTTTTTTCCAGTGGGGCTATGGTGAAACCTAGACACACACACACACACACACACACAGAACAAGCACGTGCTCTGATGTTGAGCGACACCCTAGTGACAATGTATTTTTAACAAGTGTGTCAGACAGACAGAAGGACGCTTGCTGGGAAAGGCAAAATGCTTTAGGAGTGACACTTAATGGCCACACTCTAAGGTGCCATGGGCCGTAGATTCCTGCCCACTATCTATGGTAGGAGCTACACCTTCTCCTCCATAGGCCCTCCTCAGGCCCTCCGTGCAGTCTGGGTGGCCAGGATGCCTGTGTGGACAGCCAAGGGGAGCAGCTGCAGACCCACTGTGTGTATGTGCGCCCACTGTGGCTTTCTTATGCTATGTTTAGAAAGTCTCAAAAAACTGCCTTCTGGTGTCTACCTGTGCAGGATGTGGCTGGCACCCACTTCTGCCTGCCTCTACCACTGTAACATTTGTGGGGTGTCAACAGCACCCCGCCATTCTTATCCTGTGTGGCATGGGAGAGACCAGACTTCTCTTCCTTAGGCAACCGCGTTTAGGTTCCTGTCTTGCACAGTGGACCCATATATGGCTCCAGTACAAAGCTAACAGTGTCCTGGGTTAACCTTACATCTTCCACTTCTGAGACAGGCATACTAACCTCAGTCTTTAGGAGGAATTTGAGATAACAGGAAAAGTACCTAGTGCAGGGCTGGCAGGCAGTGCTCACTGATGGACAGCAGCATGGTTTCCCTTCCGGTAACCTATCCAAACCCACGAGGCCATTCTGGAAAACTCCAACGGATAAAATAGAAAGCAAGGCTAAATATCTGTCTGTGGGCAACAGGACCAGATAGATCGCCACAGCACAGCCTCGGGGGAGGTAGCTAATGAGAAGCCAGCAGGCGGCTGAGCAGAGACTTCCAGGGTTCCATGGATCAACACCAGGGTTATAGTCACTGGTGTGTCCGTAAATAGCACTGTGAAAGGCAGCACTGTAGCTGCTGTGTTGAACACTTTCTGTCTCTGCCTTCATGTTATCTTCCCTTGACCTCTGCAGGTTCTGAGACGACCCAGCTGAAGGCAGCAATGCCAGGGTAAGAGCCCCTCCATCCCCAGCTGTGCCACCCCCTGTTCATAGCCTTGAGGACAGCACAGCTGGGGATACAGCACAGCAGCTGGTTTTCCCTGACTCCTGGAGGGGAGGGGTTCCTGGAGGGAAGGTATATACCTATGCATACATACACATGTTCAACCAGGCCTGTTTTTTTGACTTGGGCTCCTTCCTTTGGGCACGTGCAGAGGCATTCCCAGTGTTTCGTCCTGGAAACTCAGAACAGATGAGCACAGCCATGTTTGGAACTTCACAGAGACCTCTGCTGCGAGGTCAGACTTAGTTATTTTTGGTGGCCACATCAAAAAGTGGGCTGTTTCTTTGCTCCCTGGACTAGAGAGAGAGAGAGAGAGAGAGAGAGAGGGGGGGGGGGGAAGCAAGCAAGCTAGCTTTAAAAATGTTTTTTTTTTCTAAGCACCTTAGCCAGGCAATATAAATAAAGCCTCCCATTGACTTCATCTGGCTTGTCAGTTTATCTGATAAGACAGGTGCCCCAGATTCAGGGTGCTCATTGCAACAATTCAAGGGGTGACCAGCACACAACGACAACTACAACTGATTTAATGGAGACGAATGTAGCAGGACAAAGCATTCCCATCTCAGGGTTTTCTAGTGTGAGAAGTGTTGGGCTTAATAACGACAGAGTCCCCACAGCAAAAGCCTCGGGGATAACCCTGGAATATTATCAGGCCAAACAAGTCTCAGGAATATAAGCAGGGCTGACTGCAGAGCAGCAGAGAACATCACAGCTGTAATAGGGAAGAATTTAGTTAATAATCTCAATTACCGAGACACGTGCATACATCTAGCTTAAAGGGGGCTCCTGGCAAATCCAATTCTCAGATCTTTGTGGACAAAAATCACCCAGCAGGCTATCTGTCTCGCATGAGCTTGTCCCTGGTATGGCTTCAGCTCTTGCTCCTAGGAGACTCAAGACACTGCCACAGCTCCCTTGTCCCTCCTTCTGACAACACCACTTAATTATCTACCCTCATATCAGATACACAAATTGGCATTTCGGGATCTGGGTAGAATGGCAGAGAGCCACAGTAGGCTGTGCAGAAATGACCACACGGTAACTGGCAACTTAGCTTCAGAGACTCTGGGATTTCAAATCCTAGTACAAGAAGAATTGGAATTTGCATACTGACTTGTGAAATAAGCCCAGAACCATTGGTGAAGTTTTTGTTACATGAAAAAAAGAAAAAAAAATTAGCCTGGAGGTATCTGTGCATACCTATTATGTGTGTATGTACATAACCTATAGACACCTGTGTGTGCATATGTGAATGTGAATGCATGTATGTGTGTACCCATAAATGCTTGCACATCAACATTCCCACACACATAGGTGTGCATTGTGCAGACATATTTATGTGTGCACACCCATTTGTGGTTGTTAATCTTCGTTGTCAACTCAACAGGCTTTAGACATGTCTTACGTGTATTACAGTACAACTCTGGGTGTGTCTAAGCGCACTTCAGTAGAGGATGAAGTAAATGGAGAAGACACCCCTGGAATGTGGGCGGTGTCATCCCCTAGTCTGGGAGCCAGATAGAACAGATGATGGGCCAAAACTTCTGAAGCCGTGAGCCAAAATAAATTGTTCCTTCTAATCTGTAACAGTGCTGTGTATGTGGAGCTGTGCACATGCATGTGTGTACATGCATGTGTGTATGTATATACATGCATGTGTGTACGTATATACATGCATGTGTGTCTGTATATACATGCATGTGTGTATGTATATACATGCATGTGTGTATGTATATACATGCATGTGTGTATGTATATACATGCATGTGTGTCTGTATTTACATGCATGTGTGTATATATATACACATGCATGTGTGCATGTATACACATGCATGTGTAAATATATTCAAGACACTTTATAAACCTGTGCTGGTTCATCTGAGATTAAAATTGAACTTAGTCTGACTTACTGCATCTCTGGAGAAAGCTGTGTCCTCTTAGAGAGAGAGAGCGAGCACTTTATAAATGTACTCTAGGACTCCCTGGCCCAGGCAGGCTCTGGATAAACAGGCCCAACTTTGGTTTCTCATTCAAGCTTCCAGTTGGTCTGTCTGCAAACTCTGATTTGATAGTGACTGCTGGTCAGACACACTGTCCTATACTTTATATAACCACACGTAGATTTTAACCCAGAGAAGAGAAGAGAATTGGGCAGGAAGAAAGGGGATAGGATAGGCCTTTCTGCCAGCCTGTGTGGCAACTGGAGGTACTCACCATGGTCATGGGCAAACACCAGCATCTCCAGCCCCTTCAACATCTGAGCCAGCTCATCATAACGGCCACAGTGTTCCCCAGCTCCATGGGACACAAAGATGAGGGCCCTAGAGGACAAGAAGGAAGTGGTGAGGAAGGTCAAAGCCACAGACAAGCCTGCTGGAGCATTAGGGGAGCTCACACCAAGCCAGCAGTGAGTCAGAATCCAACCCCCAGCTCCAGGTGCCAGTTAGTAAGTCAGGGGCTAATGTTAAAATGTAGCCAGAGTTGATGAGATGGAGCCCATGGCCTGGCCTTCCCTCTGGAAAGCGCTATTCCACCAGACTTTACTTCAGCACCTGGAAAACCAGGCCTGAGAGGTCGTGGGAGCTGACTTATGCTGGGTCCTGGGAGAAAGCTAGCAGCTAGCAGGTGCCACCCTCACCAGGACTGTTTCTGGGTGTCAGTGCAGGGCACTTGGATTCTGAAATACACAGTGTTCAAGCAGAAAACCCATAGTGGGGAGTGAGAGTCCCTGCCCATAATGATGACATGGTGAGGGCCATAGCCACCATCTCACCCAGCCTTACTGCCTGTCAGTCCCCTTGGTAACAAAATATGGAAGGATTTTAATCCTCTATTGTTATTATTTGTGTTGTTGTCTCTACAGATTCGAATAGAATTCAGAGATGCTAAGTGTCTGAGCGTCACAGCAGGTAAGATACCAGTCAGAACGCGTCACCTCCTGGCTTAAAGGGCTCCAGCATATTGACTGGCACAGGACCCAATACAAAACTCACCCAGGGCCTCTCCAGGCTCTTGTGCCCAGGCCAGACCCCATCCTTCAGCACAGGGTGTGGTGGCATTGGCCATGTGTTTGCTTCTTGGCTTCTCTGCCATCTGACCTTAGCTCTAAGGCATGGACCTCAGAGCTACCCCAACCTTGCACCTTAGGCCAGGCCCTAAACACACAGGCTGAGAAAGCAGCCAACCCACTTAAAAGCTGTGTTCTTTCCATAATCCCTCCCAGCCCAGCCATGCAGGCTGCCAACGATGCAGGTCTGTTTTGCTCTGCTTCATATTTTCATCTTTAAGCAAAATCACCTCTAGCTTATGTATTTCCTGCCCCTGCCTAAAGACAGGAGACCCGCTTCCCCAGCCTGTGTGGTCCACGGATATGCAAGCTGATGGACATCAGCAGACAGTGACACCTGCCTGCTTGACGTTCCTGGGATCAGCAGAGAGGTGTCTTCCATGTTGCTTTCAGCTGCTGTGGAGTGTGCCTGCTGTAGAGTGTGCCAACATCCCCCATCTTCACAAGGATTTTACTTCCCAAGGGCTGGCCCAGGGGTGCCTATTCTTGGGACCATGGGCTTCTGTGGTGACGCAGCCCATGGTTAGTTACTAACAGAGAAGTGGTCAGGCTGGATTTTGCAAGTGTTTTGTCTCCTTAGTACAGCTATGGGCCACAGTGGGAGACTTCAGGAGGGGGGGTCATTTGGGGTCAGAAAGAACAGTAAAGGTACCACTGTCATGTCCAGCTTGATACCCTGATAGTGTCCACACCCCGAGGCTTAGACACTTGTTCTGTGTAATTTCCTTTCACCCCAGCCATGTCCAACCTCAGCCCTAACTGAGGATCGCTGGGGAGCATCTGAGACCACAGGTGTGTAGATCCCTCTCCAGAGACCATGGGTCTGATTGGTCTGGAGCTGGAGAGGCTCCTCATGGCTCACACACAGCCAAGGCTGAGATGCTCTTGCTCTGGTTAAGACATTGCCCAGAGGCTCTGTAAGACTCTTCTGAGAAGCCACTTCTAAGTCACAGCATTCCCAGGACGCATGCTGGGTAAGCTATGGATTCAGTCCACTAAGGCATGGAGCCTTCAGGAGCTTGCTGCTGTCGCCTCTCGGAAAGAAACTGACTGCATGGTTGCCCATAATGGGAGCAAGGTCAGTGAGTTCTCCACACCTGTCAGCTCCAGCGAAGTTCTACCTGAGTCTCAGTGGGTGTGCTCAGACTAACCCAGTGGGCGTGCTCAGCCTTACTCTGTTACAGGAAGTGGGCATTCCATAGCTTTGGGTTTCAGCACACACACGCACACGCACACGCACACGCACACACACCTGCACATTAGTATTCACTGAGTCCAAGTCTGTCTGGCTAAGCAAAATTAAGTCAGGCTGCCCTGCTTAGAGTTCTTTTGAGAAGAAACATGACCTTCTTCCCTTCCTTTACTGATTAGCGACCTTTATTTAGTTCTCTTCCTGGTTCCCAGATACGAGCCAGTCAGGGCATGCTATCAAATGCTTAGCTGGGGCAGCCTCATGTCTAACCATCTCCTTCGTACAAATAACCTCTCTTTGGCTGGAGATCAGCTCTTAATGGATGTCCCTGGATACGCAGTTCAGAAGACAACCCTCCGTTCCCTCTTCACACCAGGTTTGAGCTGGCCGAGTGTACTCTTTCAGCGTGGGCTCCCACCTGCATGGCTGCACCTGCTGAGCGAGGCTCCTGCTTGCCGCCCTGTCTTCACCTCGTTACCTCCACCCTGAGCTTTCTGACTCACGAGGCCCCTCCAGCATGTATCCCCACCATTTGTCACTACAGAGGCCCTGACTGACATCTTCTCAACTGAGATGTCAGTGCCCAAGGCAACGGAGGAGCAGGCAACTTGACATCTAGTAAAAGGATTCCTCCGTCTCACCTGGCCCGGATCCCACTGTCATGGTAGTTTAGAATGCAGGGTGAAGCAGGAGCTGCTAGAAGCCCCAAAGCCAGCCCATGGCTGTATCTGTGGCCCCTGCCATCTGCCCTTTTCATGGCACTGTCCCTTCACATTCATACCTGATGTTGCCCCCACCTCCCTATGTGCCCCACTCAGCCCAGTGGTTGTATGCCTCTGTCCCACGCTTCTGCTATTTGCATGATCGTTTGAAATGAAGGGTTTTTGTATGACCATCCACAGACCAATGCCTAGCTCCGGGATTGCCAGGGGAACATTCACATTCACCCCTGGAAGCTGCTGCCGCTTGGAAGCTGATTCTTTGGGGTTTCACAGAACACTGGGGTTAAACTTCTGCTCGAAGGAATCTGTGACAGAGGTTGAGAAGCTGAGAAATGCAGTCACTGTCATCCTGGAGGCGGGGAAGGTGGCAAGAGAGCAGCCCAGTGTTGTAGAGCAATGCCCTCTGGGTCCATGTGGCTGCTGCAGTGTTGAAATCAGAGTTGCTGCCAGTACCTGCCCTCACCCCAGAGCCTAGAAACTCCCTGCTATGGCCCTGCAGCTGCATATAGGTCTGCCCCAGACACGTGGCCTCTGGATGTGCCCGAGTTCAACACATGTCTCCCAGAAAGGGAATTCTGTATGTGGCATCCATGAGGTTGTCATTCGTCAGGATGAGACTTTTTTGGTGATGCAGTTGTTTTAAGGTCCCCTACACGCCTTTAACGCCTCACTGGCTCACCAAGCTGGACTCCGTCTCTCGCAGACAATCTGTTTACATGTCTGTTCACATCTCCCCAAGAAAAGACACATTTGGTTTGGTTGCTGGTAGTCACTCATGACCCCCCAGGAAAGCCCACTGACTACCTTGACCATCACCATGGACAGAGAAATGAAGACATTCTTGCTTCACAAGGTGTAGGTCACCATGGTACCTGATATGGCCCAGAAGTGTGGCTGCGAGCTTGCTAGAGCCAGACTCTGGGGACTCTGAGATGTGTGCACAATATTGCCCCTGCCTGCACATGGCTCCTAGTCTAGAAGGATGGATGCTCAGTAAGAGGAGACACACAGATGAGCACAAGGAAGGAGTGGGCAGGAGAGTCCTACTTAGATATGATGAAGGAAGGGCCTGGACAGAGTACCTGAGGAACAAAGCCCAAGCTGATGAGAGCCCCCCATTTAGGCCACAGGTGCACCAAATCCAGGCACAGGAAGAAGGCCCAGCAGGAGCCAGGCATTGCTTGGTGGTGGTGATGGAGAGGAGGGTTTCCAAGGCGTGGGCAACATGGGGGAGCTGGGAAGTTTCTCTAAGAGAAGACGATACCAAGCAGGATGGTGACCTGACATGACTTCCATGCTAAGCTCTCAGGGCAACTGTGCATCATGGGGCCAGGAGACAGGAGGATGTCTGTCAGGGAGCTGGTGCAGCCAAGCCCTGAACAGGTGCCAAGGGAAGCTGTCCGGTGCCTTCCCTCCTCCCCTGGCATCCCGCATCCTCAAGAGAGGACGGGAGCTGAGCATCAGCAGAGCTGTTTGTGCAGACAAGGCAGGACCCACAGCAACAAAATGTAGGTTGCAGAAGAGGCTGCACACATCTTTTCTTTGGAACATCCCCACGGCTGCAGCCAGACAGGAGCCAGGCGTTCAGGGAGAAGGCTGTGGCTGTGGGAGGGGCAGCCGGCCCCAGAAGCAGATGGCCTGCCTGGCACCCAGCCCCGAGAGGAGGGGCCACCCTGGAAACCATTTGGAACCTGAGATAAAGAAGCCAGAGGCTCCGAGCTTTTCAGAATGAGCGAGCCCTCACTTGGCGGCATGGTGCTTCCTCCCCAGCAAAATTGAACTTGCTCTCTTGCCCTTTCGTAACGGTTCAGGTGGTCTAGACCTGCTGAGCCTCCGTTTTGTCTGCCTGTGAAGTGGAGACGAGCCTCCCGCCACCCACCTCAGATGGCACTGCAGGTAAAGGAGCCACAGATGTGTAGCCTCTATGCAGAATGGAAGCCTGGGTTCGGGTTCAGTGCTCCCCACAGCATGTTCCTAAACCTCCCCAGGCCTTGGTTTCTACACTCCAAATATATTCCAGAATTTTTTTTTAAGCTGAAATCGAGATAAGGCCCCTGTGCTGGCTGGTTTTTGGTCAGGTTGGTGCAAACTATAGTCAGCTGAGGGGACAGAACCTCAACTGAGAACTTGCCTCCATAAGATCAGGCTGCAGACGAGCCTGTAGGGCAGTTTCTTAGTGATCTGGGGGGTGGTGTCATCCCTGGGCTGGTGGTCCTAGGTTCTATAAGAAAGCAGGCTGAGCAAGCCACAATGAGCAGGCCAGAAAGCAGCCAGAAAGCAGCCCTTCTCCATGGCTTCTCCATCAGTTCCTTTCCTCTCTCCAGGTTCCCACCCATTCGAGTTCCTATCCTGGCTCTCCTTAATGGACTGGGGAATTCAGGATATGTGTGCCTTTATAAACCTTTTCCTCTCCAAGCTGCTTTTGGATGTGGTGTTTTTTCCACAGGCCCAGAAGTGTACCCAAAGGCTCTGAGTACCCTCTGCCTTTTCTGTGTTCTCCTCTGCCTCACCTACCCCAGGGTTAAGTAAGAAAAACAACCTGTGACCACAGACTGCCACATTCTTACCTTCTTACCACCCCCCCCCCCCACAGCTGCCAGTAACCACCAACCATAGCTTCCTGGGGACACAGAGCCCAGGGCTGAGAGGACCAAGACTCTCCCATCTGTTCCTCAGAGGCCTCTGGACTCGCTGGGTCCTGCTTTACTTGCTCTGCCTATCTGTGGATCAAGGCCTGATGCCCTCCTAGCTCTGGGTGAGGAGACTTGGCTCCATCCTGCTCATACATGTACTCAAAGATATCAAGGCGGAGAACCAGTGGGATGGAACCATGTACCAGGGCAGAGCTGGAGAGGTACCAGCATCTACAGGAAGGAGCATGCAGTCAGAGGGGTGCAATACTAGTTCCTATCCCGGGGAGCCACTCAGGCTGGGGAAGCTCAGACACCAGTGAACACCACAGTGTCCCCAGGGCTTCCCCCAACAAGGGGTGGTGTGTGCTCTTCCCTCGTGCATACTCCCTAGCACCCCATGCTTCATCATTTGCCTCTTAGACCACAGCCCCCCAATCTTATGGCTGTAAACAGTTAAAAGATGCATCTGCTGGTCTTCAGGTAGGATTGTGAAACTGAGCTGGATCCCTTCTGGGCTCTTCTGAAATCCAAATGGAACCCCCATTCCTTCCTTGGGGATCCAGGAAGCCTGGGCTCCTCTGGCAGGGCTTCCCAGTAGTGACAGGCCAGGGCATAAGGACAGGTTTGCACCTGCCAAGGGCCACACAATCTAGAGGAAACAGAAATAAACTTGTCCTCTGCGACATGGACCAGTAACGCAGACCTCACTGAGGTGTGACCGCTGACTAAGGAGCTGTGGGGGAAAGCCCAACATGGTCACAGCAGAGTGATGGATCTGTAAAACAGCCATGTTGATGGCTGCCACTTGGCTGGCTGGGTGCTGGTCTAAGAATATTATTGCAAGTTAATTCATTGAGTCCAAAAAAAAAAAAAAAAAAAAAAAAAAAAAAAAAAAAAAACCAACCCACCTGAGGTAGTACTGCTTTAGTGCCCATGCTAGAGATGAGAGACATTCCGAGTGGCTAACCAACTTCCCTGAGCTTACACAACCAATAGGTTTTGAACCCAGAGAGGCTTGCAATTCTGACCACCATGTAAAGGAATCACAAGACAATACCATGCATGAGGTCATGTCATGGCGGATGACCAGGTCAGGCTAAGATCCTGCCCCTCTCCACGCCGACCACTTTCTCTTCTGGCCTCCTGCACCTGCCTTCCACTTTCCGACCCTGTCTTCCAACCACACAAGACATATATTGGTTCTTCAGTGCCCCAACTTTATCTATGTCCTCCAACTTGGTGTGAGCTGACCTCTGACCCTATATGGAAGTCCTCAGCAGCTTCCCATGCTAGCTGATCACTCCCCACAGGGGTCCTAGAACCTCTGACTATATTTGGTTCATCCAGTACCTGTCAGGATGTGGTATAAGTTGATCCTTTGTTCCTTGAGGAGGGAGACTACACTCCACAGATTCATTTTGATATCCCATGCCCAGGAGCACAGCCTCTAGCCATAAATGCTGTGTGGGTGGATGGACAGATGAATGGATGAACAGATGAACAGAGGACAGTTGAAAAAAGAATGGATGGATGATAGATATAGAGAATGAAGGATGGATGGATGAATGGATGGATGGATGGATGGATGGACAGAACTCTCTAGAGCATCTCCTAGAGTCCTGGAGGCTGTTTACTCAATAGTGCAGAAAAGCATCCAATTCTGTTCTGCGTATCAGCCCAAAGTGCCTCCTGTCACCCACAGATGACCCATTTACCACACAGACGGACACTTCTATAGAGAAATTGAACAGAGAGAATTCTCTGTAGAGAGAATGAGCAGGTGGAACCACAGATACTGGGGCATTCAAGGCAAGTGTGGAGCTGAGCACAAATTGGGGCTGGCACAAAGAAAGGCAGAGGCCTTAAGGGCTGGCAGGGAGGCCCGAGATTTTGCAAACACGACAGGAATTACATGAATCATCTGATTGAAACCCAACCTTCACTTCTTACTAAAAGGCAGAGGCGTTTTCCAAGAAGAAAACAAGATTGCAGTGATGGCAGAACCTCAACCAGTTTTCTGACAGCATCCTACCACTTAATACACTTTCAAAACAGAGCACTCGAACCCTGCAGCAGCCTGGCCTCGAGGACGCTGCCTCTGATACTCCTGTACAACCAACCTGTGCATTCTCAACCATCACCAGACACTGAAACAGAAGACTGAGGAAACAGAGTCCAAGACAGGGAAGTCAGCAAGCGTCATCAAGGAAGACAGTGGACAACCACCCCGACAACGGTGCTAACAGGCTGCATCCTGCCAGCCACACACTGTCCCCAGTGACCTTAGGGTTCACCAGCCACAGCTGTGTGAGGCCACCACTCTCCCCTGGAGAGTGCAGCTGAGGTCCCCCTGTGTTCCTCCAGCCATCTGCACCAAGTGCCCAACAAGTCAGTGTGGGTGGTGGGTGGGAGGGGTGGCCAAGCATTTGGTGAGGCTCCCGTCCTCTCCCTGAGATGTGCACACACTGTCCTCACTAAAGTGCTCCCAGAAAGAGAAGACAAGGGAGGCTGACATGTTTCCTGCCTTCTGGGCTGGACCTGTTACCATGAGTCTTCCTGGAATCACTGAAATTCTAGAAGAGTGTATCCATAGCGCCAGAGTGTGAGAGAATGCCTGCCTCCTCTTCTGCCCTCTTTCCCCTTTGTTCAAGACTCTAGAACAATGATTCTCAACCTGTGGGTTTCGACCCCTTTAGCGGTCACACATCAGACATCCTGTGTATCAGATATTTACACCGTGGGTTATAGCAGTAGCAAAATTGCAGTTTTGAAGTAGCAACAAAGTGTTGTGGTTGGGGGTCACCACAACATGAGGAACTATATTAAAGGGTCGCAGCACTAGGATGGTTGAGAACCCCTGGTCTAGAAGAACCTGCAGCCTCCAGGGCGATCCGCATGTTCTATCTCCCTGTGACTCCACATGGTCTCAGGTGACTGGCTGGACCTCTCTTGATTATTTCTACATGCAGCAAGGGGTGTCCTGATGGCTTGGGTGCCTTGATGGTGCTACCCTGATGAATGAGCTCCTGGACATCACTGTAGTTCCTCTCAGGTCCAGGGAACAGGACACTTATCCACTTGGGTCAACGTACGGAGGAACATCACATTCCTCACTTTTCAGAGAAATTCGTTATGCTGTAACTGGTTTGCTTTTGTCAAGGGTAAGAAAGAGCATGGGCCCTTGCCTTTGCTACATCAAGACCCGGAGGCCATTCCCTGAATAATCCCCTTCTGTGCATCGAGATTTCTTTCCATAGAAATCCATACCTGTCAGTCTGGCTTAAACACGTATGTGGGCTGCAGTGTGAGCCAGGTGGACTCTGCAATATGCCAGCTGTGGTGGCGTCCTACCCAAGAAGCAAGGCAATGTGCCAAGTGACCTCCAGCTGATTCGCTGCCCAGGTGCCTTTGGTGCTACCTAAGCCTCCAGCTACACTCTGGGGAGGCACAGGGCAGCCAGGCTAGGCATGGTGGCACCAAGGGGGTGACTAGAAAATGAATGTAAGTGGCTTGGCTCTTAATAAACCACAATTATTAAAACACTGGAAATCCAGTTGGGGAGGTGTGTGTGTGTGTGTGTGTGTGTGTGTGTGTGTGTGTGTTGTAACAAATATAATTCTACTTTTTAAAAGAACAACATGCTCAATGCTTAAGTATACACCAGCTACTGGGGTAAGGCCTCCATGGGCATGGTTCATTTCCCAATTAGAAAAGTAGCTAGTTCCATGTACTTGAATATGCTTTAAACGAGGTTCATCTCCCTAAAATTCCAGAGGAGGTATAATTCCTCTGAGGACACAGTACCAAGGAGATGTTAGCACTACACTCCTGGGTCCCTGCAACTCTGAGCTGGAAAAAAACCCAAAAAACCAATATAAAATACCCAGCTCCAGTGTTCTGCTATGGTGACAGGAAAGAGACCAAGGAACTACTCCTATTCCACAGAAGTCAAGTCTTTTGAGTTGGGTTGGAAGTTACTGGGAAGTTTCTAAATGTCCTCAGATGAGACTATTTCATGAGCAAACACTCTGCAAGTCTTCAGCCTTGTGCCCCTCTTTGAGGCTTTGGTGTTGAGTAAGCCTCCGGGTACTGTAACAAACGCCCGAGGCAGCTAACTTATACAGGTTTGGCTCTCCATTCTGGAGGCTCCCTAGGCTGTGTACCCCACTACTTTCAGCTAGTGATGACACATTTTGGGCAGGAGGCAAAATGAAGCAAGGGCATCTGCCTGTGGCCATAGAACAAAAGAGGAAAAGGAAGAGCTAGATTCCTATCCTCCCCCCTCCCCCCCCCCCACCCCGCCCCGCAAGGGCATGCCCTCCGCTCTCCCTACCATCCCAGCAGTTCCCGCAGCAGGGGCTGAGAAAGGCTGAGGAAGCCTGTCTTTCTTTGGAGAACATTTACTCAACCACAGCAGGTGTCTTGGATCTCCCGTGAACTCTCTCCTTTTTCTCACTCTTTCAGATTAAGGCCTTAGAACTGGAGTGGGTGATGGCAAAGGCTGCTGTCTGGATCTCTCAGCCCCAGATAAGCCAGCAGCAGTTCGGAACAGCCCTTAGCAGCTATTTCAAATTTATGTCAGGAGGAGTAATTAACGTTTCCTGTGAATTTATGAAGTAAAAAAAAAAAAAAAAAAAAAGCATGCCACCAAATCCCCAAATATGTAACATTTTTAAAAATGCACACACCCACTCACACTTAATTTATGTATGCTTGAAAAAGGAATGTGGGTCATTGCAGAAAAACAGAGGCAAGCATAAAGAAAAGAAAATCTACCCACTGTGAGCACCAAGATCTGCCTCCTTCCAGTTTCTTCCTTGCCATATATATATTTAAATTTGTTTATAATCTTTTATGATTCAATTACATAGTTATAAGTAGAAATCACCATGTAATTAATTGTAATTATGTTGTATGTCTCATTTTGGGCTTCTGCTTTCAATTCCTTCACATCTTCCCATGAACATTTTCCTGTGGAAACAGCATGGCATTACTTATTTCTAGAGTTGCTGCCTGGAGGCACAAAGGAGAGAACACTGGAGAATGCTCCTAGCAGCATCAGGAACCTGGGAGGCCTAACAAATAGATTACTGAGATGTGACACTTGAGCCACAGGAGCAGACCACACTAACCTCAGCCGCTTGGACTCAGAGCAGACATTACTAATCACTCACAGCCTCTTAAGCTCAGAGCAGACATCACTTATTACATACAGCCTATTAAGCTCAGAGCAGACATCACTAATCACCCACAGCCTCTTAAACTCAGAGCAGACATCACTAGGCAACCACAGCTCCCTTTCCTATCAAACCCAGATGGCCTAGGAGCCCTTTTCAGCCCTGTGCTCTAGACAGCCATGTGTCATAGCCCTGCACTGGGTCCTACCTTTGAAAATGCCTCTTTTAAGTAGCTCCAATTCACAAGTTCCCCCTAGAACTAAGTTGTCATTGTTCAGAACATGCATGCAGTCTCTAGCACACAATGAATCAACAGCTGGACCTTCACTAAAAACCTTTACGGAACTAATGAGCTTGGGCCACTGAAGTCAGGGTCTTGTGGTATCCAGTGGACCAGACTCATCCCTCTTACATGACTGACAGCAGGGCAGTTTTGGACAGTCCCTTCCAATTCCCAGGCCTTCAGGACATAAGAATGCCATCATACTACATTCAAACCAACTGCAGGCAGCAGGTAATGAGCCTTGTGGTGACTGTCGCAATGTCTAGCATTGTCCATTCCTCTGAGAATGGACTTCAGTAGAGCTTCCAGCACAAGGGTAATTACATTCCAAAGTGGGCCCACTCTGAAGTCATTCAGCTAGAAAATTACAAGCCACTGCAAGGACGTGCTTCCATATGAACGAGCAAAGGCAAATTCAGCATCCAGCAGCCTGAAATGCCCAGCAGCTCCATGCATTTTTACCACGTGACCTAGCATGCTGCCAGCATCTCTCATTGAACACTTAACTCACTCCTCCACCACAGCTTGCCTGCCTAATCTAGCCTGCTGAGCCTGCAGGCTCTGCAAGGCTGATGCCCCCCAACCCCCAGCTCTCCAGAGCCAGCCCCAGGAGGCCTGCAGTCAATTGGTATGCCTGCAAGCGGGGCAGCAGAGAGCACACCAGGCCACACAGTCCCCGGGCACTGGAGGCAAGCTGGGTTACACTCATTCCTGCTACCATTGGCTGTGGAATCTGTCAACGTCATCTCCCCCACCCACAGCAGTCTGGTCCCTGCTTCCTTGTGGAGCATCGGTTTCAGGGTGGCTCCCCACTGGGATCTTGGGACAATCGTCCTGATCCCTGCTGAGTCCTCCTAGGTTTCTTCATTACTTGTGGCTGTCCTGGAGAAGACCCAGGCACAGTGTCCAGCCTGGCTTTCTTCGAGCAAAGGAAATCCTCGAGATAATCAAGAGCACTGTGTCTCCCAAGTCCTATTTTAGCTTGACTGTCCCAGGGTCACTCTGGATTGTTCTGCGACACAGCATGCTTCCTGCACTGAAAGGCTGGGAGTAGGTGATGGACCCGCCTGCCTCCATCCTAGGCTTGAAACCCATTTTACAGTACAGACAAATGAGGCTCATTCCTGTTTGCTGTTAGATCTGTTTCTCAAGTATTGGGCTATGCCCCCACTTGTACCCTTAACTACAAATAACTACTACTAATTCCTGTTCTGGGAAATGGCAACCATCATGTCTTTGTTTCAAAAAAATTGTTGTAATCATCTTATAGTCCTAACGATTATTATAACCACTTGTTGTTGTGATGACCTTGTTATGACCAACTTGCTATAACCCCACCTATTTGCCTGGCAAATCCCCATTTGGAAGCCCCCTACCCCTGAGCTATAAAAGCCTTGTCTTCCTCATGTCCAAGGCTGACCTCTTGCATCCTGACTTAGGAGGAGGCAGCCAGTGCCTACAAATAAAAACACTTGCTTAACTGCTTGCTTTAATTAATTTGGCCCTGATGAGTTGGGTCCGTGTTCGTTCTCCTCCCATCTTTGGAATTAACATAGGGGCAAAAAAGATGGGGTTTGGGGCTGGAGAGACAGCTCAGTGGTTAGGAGCGCTTGCTGATCTTGTAGAAGACTGGTTTGGTTCCCAGTACCCACATAATAGCTAACAGTCGTCTCTAACTCCAGCTCTAGAGGATCTGACGCAGGCACTGCACACCTGTGGTACCCATACATACATGCAGGCAGGCAAACGCTCATACACATTAAATGCTTTTTTTTTTTTTTTTTTTAAATCTAGAGACTTAGCACAATGCTTTTCTTCAAGCTGTGGTTCCTTGGTTACACGTCTAAAACTTTACAAATACTCTAAAGCATTTCAGATTAGGAAAAAAGACATTAGGATATCAAAATTCTTTTTTTTTTTTCCTTCTGACTGCAGAGACGATGAACCTAGGATCAAATATATGCCAGGCTAATGCTCTACCCCTGAGCCACCATATGAACAGCTCTCTGTTTATACTCTGAGACTAAGTCGGCCAGGATGGCCTTGAACTCACTCGATAGCCCAGCCAGATCTTGATCTCATGGTCCTTCTACCTCAGCCTCAGGAGAAACTAGGCTTACAGCTCTGTACCACCAGGCCCAGCTCAAGATTCCTTATCTAGCCTAGGACTCAATGTGCCCACTGTATCTCCAACTACACATGGGCCAGTGTTACACAGACTGGAAGGACAGAGTGATTTCTCAATGTGAAACAGCTATAAATATCAAAAAGTACAAACAGTCCAGCTCTCCTGCTTCAGTGACCACGGCGCAGCAAACACCACCCTCCCTCCACGTCAACTGAGGGAGTGACACAGGCCCATGCACACAGGTGCCTCTTTGTCTCCAGCTGGAACAGCTGGGGTTCCATTTCTTCAAAGTCTCTCCTATGTATATAGGTGACAGGCATATGTTTAGGGCTCTCCGCATTTACACTTTTACACGAGACTTGTCACAAGGGCTGCCGAAGCCAGCATCCTTTCACTGTGCTTTGCGATCTCATGTATACTGTAGCGCATTTTAAACATGGGGCAGCATTCATTCTTCAGAAATAGCCTATGATTTCTCTCTCCACTCTTCCCTCCCGGGACACATAGACCATGTCCAGTTAAGTGTGGTACAGGCCCAATGGCTCTAGACATTCTTGTGCCTTCTGGCGATAAGGCTGGGGCATGCTTAACACAAAAGAATCAAAACGAAGGTACTTGCTTGTGCTTAAAAACAAGGCTGCACAGGCAGGAGGAGGTTATGAAAGAAGGCTTCTTAACACCTTGCCCGATAATGGCCATCCCGAAAGACTTCCAGAACCACCAGCTTGCATAGTGGACTGAGCAGCCTCCATTAAAAATCGTATGTCTTCAAAGATGTCTGCCTAGCGACCGTTCATTCAACCTGGGGCTGGTGCCACATGGGTATTGGCCATTGTGACCAAGGATTATTGCTTTAAAACATCTAAAATCATTCTCATTCTTATCTTTAAAAACTCGTCCTACCTCTACCTCCTGGAACACCCACGTGGTCCCACCAAAGCTCACCATTCTTCCCAAATAAACGCCAGTACTCTCCGGTTGCTTTTCGGTTAAGGTGGGGCGTAGCAGAATGGCCTGTGTTACCAGGTCCTGACAAACTGCTTTCTAAAGAAGACCAATGTGCACTTCCGCCTGTTGGGGTGAGTATGTGTCACCCTCGGCATCAACACCCAGTGACATTAGACCTTCTACTCTGACAGAAGCCCTCCGTAAGGACAGTGCCGCCTGAACTGTCAGTTCTCTAGTGCTCAGTGAGGCTGGGCACTCGGGAGTCTCCTGAGTCTTGCTGTCTAGTGTTGTATTTTTCTGTGTATCTGGGGCCTTGGCCTCAGGTACCCTGTCCCTCTTGTACTCAGTGATCATTCAAAGAGTACCACCCAGGGCTCGGGGTAACACATTCCCGTCCATCTCTCCCCGACAGACCCTTGCCCCCTGGTTACCCTGGCTGTCTCCACATTCCTCTTCCACTTCAATCCTCATTTCTGTTGTACAGAACAATAATTGGTCTAGAGCAGCTGCTCAGAATGTTCCTTGGCCGATCCAATCAGGTTTTGAGGAAAAAAAAAAAAAGTCTCTCCCAGCAGACTAGCTCAAGTAGAAGAAAGTATAAATTTAGATAGAATGTCAAGCTTGGACACCTTCCCAGGTCCTCATCAGCTTGACACCCACAATGAATTCTTGGGCTGCCCTGGAATGGACAGTATGCCTTCTTGGATCCCGACTTGGGCTTTTAGCTCTCTGCTGCGCTTTGAAGCCCAAGTCCTGTGCTCCTAAGTACTCAGCCCGGACGATGCCTTGCTCAGCTTGTGCTTCCACAGCCCAGACTTGAGTTTCCAGATGTCCTCAACACAAAGCTCTTCCCCAGGTCCTCTCGGCTCTTGGATTTGTTCCTTCAGTCCTCCTGCTTACCCTCATCCCTTTTTACCTGAGCACAGAGCAGCCTCCTAATTCTAACTCTTCCCTGCCTCTCCAACTCAAACCCAGACTCCCATAACTCCAGTTCTCCACTCAGCAGACAGCCAGGCGTGGCCAGCACTCCACTCTGCTCTGGCTCTGCTGCAGCCCTCTCCCACCCAGCCTGTCCTCCCAACCCTCACCCACATAGAAACCTCCCATCTCAGAAGGTCCTGCCAGTTGCCAACACAAGGTTCCTCGGTCATTGAGACCCTCTGAGGAGGCTAGTGGGTTAAGGAGTTTCTAACAACTGAAGCTCACGGGCAATGTGTCCTTGCTGAAGGGCACCAGAGAGAAACTCAGGATAGAGCAGGCAGGAGGCAAGATATGGAGGACCAAAAATTCTTCTCATGGTGGGCTAAGCACTCCAGGGGCAGGCAAAGCTTCCTGCCTGTTGCCCCCAAGTCTACAGACTCAGGACTCATTGTCTCTGCAAATTCTTGGGACATCTTAGTACGGGCAGTGCAATTGTCAAGGACCACAAGCTCTGAACAAGCCAGAGGGGAGAGATATTCAAAGCCAGGGAGCATCCGCATCTTAGGACCAACCCATCACCCTGTAGATATTCCCGCAGCCTAGTACCAGTCCCATGCCATCCCATCCCATCCCTGTACACATTGTGGAGTACCTGACTCAAGCAACCTGGATGGAAAAACGTTGTCCAGTTCACAGATTTGGAGTCTAAAGATCAAATGGTGTGGTACAAGTTCTCCATCCCATTATGGAGGGAGAGAAATCCGGAGAAGATTAGATCTCAAGCTAGAAAACAAAGAGCCGGGTGTGGCTGGACTCACCCCCCCTTTACATCTTTCTCCTGAGAAAACTCAAGGGGTCCGTGAGAACTACCAGCCTAATTCTTCCTACACTACCACCCTGGGCGCCAAGTCTTCAACACACAGACCTCTGGGGAGGATACAACCAACCAGAGTAACCCTCTCACACAAGCCACTTCAGCACCACTTTACCAGTAGGGAACCAAAGATCAAGGAAGAGAGAGGATCTGCCATTAGGGGTTGGAACCAGAATCTGGATCTGCCTGGTCTTGACTTGGTGCTTTGACTGCTCCGCTACAGGATCTGAGAGATTGCCTGGTTCTCACCCGTGCCCAGGGCTCTCTGCACCTGCCCTCCCTCCCTCAGGGTGACAGAGAGTCTGAGGGATGTAAATGTGTAAGTAGCATTTTTTTCCAGCAGAATGTGACCACGGATCTATGCCTCAAGCCCTTCTTACAGCGAGGCATGTACAAAAAAAAAAAAAAAGTGGGGCCGAAAGAATGGTCAAAAATCTATAAGCCAGCTCTGTCCTGACAACACCGGTGTCCCACCTCTCTACCCCATCACTGACCCTGCCCACCCCAGGGGGGCATACAAAGGACAGTCTTTTGGTATTTATTAAGTGAAAAAATGCCCACATGCAGACACAAGAATGGTGAATCTGCACAGGACCTTCCTGGTGGCAGACATGTATTAAGTCACCAAAGAGGAGAGGGCCTTTTGGGTAGCCAGCCCCAAACCTCAATCCTCTTTTCTTCCACTTTGCAAAGTATGCTTTTCAGAGAGTATGCTTTTTTAGCCTCCTCTGCAGTCACGTGGGGCCTTAGGACTGATTGCTCGCTGCCAACGGAATATGTGAGGAAGGAACAGCAAGCTTTCCACGATCCTTGCTTCCCTGCTGCCTGAGACCCGTTTGTTCCCCTCAACATAGTTACGAGGTTAAGAGGTCATTAGGTCACACCATAAGGAATTGTGGGGCAACACAACAGACGGAAACGAGGTCCTGTGCAAGTGCATGGGACAGAACTTCAACAGTTCCCCTCTAGACCGAGAGAGCAGTCAACCACTATCTCGCCACAGCCACATCTATGTCATGAGATCTTACTACAGTGCTAACTTGCTAGTCCTTAACAAATGCAAAACATGCTAGTCATATCCCTCTGGTGTGGACCTGGGTTCAAACCCAGGGTCACTTGCTCCCTAAGTCTATGATAATGACAAGTGGTTGACCCTTTCTGTTTCCTTACACAGAACACGAGAGTGACAGGAGACACTGTGTTGGAAACTCCAAGACAGGGAGCACAGTGAAGCTGGCAGCCTCGGTGTCCCTGTCAATGAAGCCCCGGCCCCTATTTGTTATTCTTCCCAAGCCAGAGCAAGCAGCTCTCATGCTGGTCACATGTGGTGAGTAACATACATGTCTTGCTGCATAGCAGACCTCACCTTCCCTTTATCTGTTCCAGTGCAAAGAGGCCTGACTGAGCACTGCAACTAAGAAAGCCCAGAGAAACTGGAGATCATCAGACTCTCTCTGGCCTCGGATAATGAAGGAGAGAGTGGAGTATAGGCCAGGGAATAGGAGGGTGGGTGGGGGTGGGGAGACACTGGTACTGAACTTGGAGCATGGTTTGTCTCCTTGAATCTTACCTGTATTGCATAACAGTTTCCTCTGAGATTAAAACACTAAGATCCCGCAGTAAACTCCTTAAGGAAGAAGGCAAAACAACTCAAAACAGCTTCAGGAAGTCCCTGAAACTGACCAGACTCACTAGGCTCCTCCCTGCCAGAGAAAGCAATAAAAGCCAGGAGTTCCCCTCAGACTGAAGAAAGTTCTCAGAAGAGAAAAGCTGCAACAATTGAAACCAAACCAGCTGATTGGAAGAAGCAGAAACCAGCCAAGCTGCCTGGAAAAGGTTTAGACCAACTGAGGCACCCAGGAAAAGTCACTCTCCAAGCTGCTTGCATGCTGTGCAGTGTGCTCCAGGTTCCCAGCTTTCTGAGCTGACACTATGCTTGGATGGGCTTTGGTGAGGCAGTTGCTTTTGAGTCATTTCTGCTCCTGTAAGTAACCTCTCACCCATACTCTTGTAAGTAATCCCAGTAACATAACACCCACTGGTTCACCAAATTGGACTTTAGTGGTATCCGTACTTTGGTTTGTCATGGGATCCCTATCTGGGGTGAGTAAATAGGTACCTCCTCAGAAAAAGTTTTGTCACATAGCAGGGACTTTCATCTCCACGGTGAGGTGCTGACTAAGAGGGTGGACACAGTTCGATGCTGATGCAGTTAGAGGGAGAAAGGTGGAGATTGGGCTAGCCCTGGTCACTGGGGCAAGATGACTTAAGCTTAGAGACTCTGTGGAGAGACCAGAGATGTGATGCTCCCTGGCTCTGACACAAAGCCAACAGCAGATGCAGCCCTTGACCCCCTGGACTGGAGTCATGAACTAAGACCAGCCTCCTGTTTAGTAAGGTTTGCAGCACACAGGACTGTAGGAGTAGCTATAGCCACAGACTACTGCAGTTAATTAAAAAGGTCATGAAGCTTTCAGGGTAAAGTTCAAGTGCAGGCAAGGCTTTCTGAAGCAACTATTTCCTCTTTAAAAGATAGAAAACACACACACACACACACACACACACACATATACATAGTATATCTTAAGTACAATATATAATATAACCAATGCATTTTTCTTTTCTTTCTTTTTGTATTTATTTATTTATTTATTTATTTATTTATTTATTTATTTATTTTTAAAGACATGGTTTCTCTGTGTTGCCCTGGCTGTCCTGGAACTCACTCTATAGACTAGGCTGGTCTCTCAGAGACCTGCCTGCCTCTGCTTCCTGAGTGCTGGGATTAAGGGTGTGTGCTGCCACCACCACCCAGGAAACGCATTTTTCAAATATATGTAAATATATTTATTTTCCTAGAGGAAGTGAAGCCCCAGGCAAGTGACCAGAGGGTTGTGTCAGAGGACAACTGTGACCTGACACA
The DNA here is from genome assembly GCF_011762505.2 of Arvicanthis niloticus. Taxonomy (NCBI): domain Eukaryota; kingdom Metazoa; phylum Chordata; class Mammalia; order Rodentia; family Muridae; genus Arvicanthis; species Arvicanthis niloticus. Next base: position 28,255,005 of record NC_047666.1, on the reverse strand, counting down.
ATGATCACAAGGACACATGCATGTCACCAGCCTGAGCCCTACAGTCCTCAGCCTTTTATTAATAAAGATTGGCATACCAGCTGGGGGTGTGGCTCCGTGCTTGGTAGAGACTTTGCCTAGCATGCTGAGGTCCTGGCTTCTACTTCTATGACTGAAAGAGCAGGAAAAAGAGCCACTGAGAACTTTGATCAGGAACTGGCTTGGGCTCTGAGGACATGTTTGAATGTGGTAAGATCTTACCATGTGAGATGCAGGATGGAGAGAGAAGGGAGTTAGCAGGCTGAGTGTCATGGGGTTCAAGGACATCCTGCCCTGTCTCCCAGAACCAGAATTGCTTCCTAGAGCAGTAGAGACACAGTGGGTGCCAAGACACAGAAGTGAGTTCTGCTGTCTGGTGGCAGTGGCCTAGTGTGACCTTGTGAACAGTGATGGGCCAGAAGCGCTACCAGAGAGGATGTAAATGTCCCCACCCTGCTTTGAACACTATACAACGTATACATGCAAGACTTCCCACAAATCCTATGGTTTTCGTTTTCTTAATGTCTTAACGTTTAGAAAAACAAAAACAGCAAAAAGAGTCTTAAGAGATACAGCCATGTGTCACTTTGTAAGACGGTCTGAGACAGACCACGGACACGACGGTGTTCATAGGGATGACCTCACTCGATCCCGCCATAGCCGTTTCTCTTGTGTGTAAGTCCACATGATGTCTGCAGGATGAAACCAACAAACAGGTTTGTCTCTGAGCATGTTCCCTTGAGGGGCACTACATGACTGTGAGTCTGTCTGAGAGTGTGGTCAGAGACATGTCTCTCCCTCCAGGGTCTAACTAGTTACTGCCAGTAAAATGCAAAGGGCAACAAGCAGCCGAGAGTGCTGGGGCCCCAAGAGCTATGAACTGGAGAGGAACTGGTATCCGGGTTCCCTCATTAAGCTTAATTATCCTCTCCACATTTCTTTCCTCCTGTAAATTCTGAGAGGTGCAGAAAGCACGTCAGTTCCACTGAAGGGAGATTGGTAATTGCCTTCCATACACGGGGTTAGGAACTTGTTTAGAAATTATTACTCTTCCGACACCAGGCCCGTCTCCTGCCTCAAACCCATTTGGTATGTTTTGGGGATGCAACTTCTGGGAGTGGTCTGTTTTCATAGAATATGGCTCTGTATTGGATGGAGCTAGGCGACCAGACCTCTCATTAGCATGTGGAATCTCTTCAGAGGGCTCACCAGGGCCCTGGCTGGCTCCAGAAAGGATCCGATGCCAAAGGGCTCCTTGGAGCCGCGGCCAGATCAATATTGGGAACTGGCCTTCTGGGAAATCACTAATGGGCTGTGGAAAACCACGTGGTGCATTAATGAAGAGCTTCACAGCTGTCCTAGGATCTCGGAAAAGGATAGCCAGAGGCCAGGTGTTGGTGGGACCGACCCAGGCCCACACAGCTCCCTCCCAGGTGGAACGTTCTTTCTCCTGCATGGTAGGAGGAGAGGGGCCATCCTTTCTTCTTCTAAAGGTAGCTGCCCACCTCCAGGCTTGGAACAAGGGGTGCCCTGGGCTTGGCTGTACCTCATTTTCCTCAGACAGCAGTCAGCCTTGCAGCAAACCACGGCTAATGTGTAATGTGTCTGAGACAGTTCAACCCTGTTATGTACTGCACAGGACAAGAACAGCACACTCACACACAGGGCAGCTTTTGAATAGAGAGCTGTATGAGGCAGAGCTAAACGGAATTTAAGGAGAACCAGGGGCTCAGTTATTTGGCGGGCCACTGAGCTCTCCATTTTGTCTAGCCCATGTGACGAATCCATGCTCACAGAACACCATCTCAGCCTAGAAGATGCCCACAGTGGCTGATTCTGGTGTGATGTTCACTGATACTGCAACACAGCAGGAGAATGCCGTTTGGGGCCAGATTCACCTCATGCTTAGAGAAGGCATCATGGTGGGTGTTAACCCCCAGCCCGCCCACTTTCAGGATGAGAGGCTTGGGGGAGTCTCACGCAAGTCCCTGTGCAGAGCTGGAAGCCAGCTCCATGGTTTCCTTTGTTCCCGTGGCCACTTATTTACAGCAACCATCTCACATCCTGCATCAGAATGTAGCTTATTTTCAAGATTCATTTCTAGTAATTTGAATTACAGGTATATGTGGGTGTGGGTATACGCAGGCCAGTGCCATGTCTGCAGAAGACATGGGGTCCCTTGAGGATGAAGTCACAGATAGTTATTCACGGTCCCTTATGGGTGCTTAGGAACCAAACTCTGTTCTTCTGCAAGTGCCCCTACCACCAAGGCATCTCTCCAGCCCTATTACTTTTTTTTAAAAAATAGATTTAAAGGGCAAAAGGGGAGAGAAAAATATATATAAACAAGCAAAGATGAATGCACAGAATCAAAACAGCTACCGCAAGAATCGCAAATAGGTAAGTGCCGAGGTCGGAGCAATGTCCACGTGGAGCCATGTGACACAATGCTGGAGATAAGTGACTGGATGGGCGTCAAGCCTCCAAAGTGACCTTAGTGGGACAAAGAGCCAGAAAGCCTCATTGCCAGGGGACTTCAAGGCCTGCAACGTCCCAGGACCTGGCTCAGCTCTGGCCAGTGATTCCAATCCAGAGCTCAAATGTCACTTCTGCTCAAAGTTCACCTGGCTACCACAGTTGCCAGCCGACCCTCTCGCCCTCTGCTCACTAACCCGTCTCAGGGCACTCTCTCAGTTGCTTGCCAAATGCCACCTCCCTGGGGACAGGTCTCTTCCTCCGCCACTGTCACCTGTATGTATCTCCATGGGTACGTGAGCAAGCCAGGTCCCCCACCCCCAATGCACCAATGCCAGGGATGGAACTAGTTTATCTTAGGAGAGCTGCCCAACTTCTCAGCATGTGGGGCATGCACCATCATTGTCTGAGCCAGTGACTTTTGTAATGAACACGTCTGTAAAACATACAGGTGTAAAATATAGGGGCGGTTTAATTGGCAGCAGAGGAGTGAACCCGCCCCAGAGAAGCAGGGGAAGGAAGAACCTCGGTAAGAGGAAGAAGTGGCAGCAGTTGGGCCAAGTTGGGAGGGGGTGGGTTGGAGTCCCTGGGTATGTTGGCCCCTAGAGGCCACCTCTACTCCCTAAGAGGACAAATCATGCAACACAGAGCTCAGAGGACCACTGTCGAGGGCAGGCCTGTGCGACACAGCAACAGCATGGGACTGCTTCCTAAAGGTTTTGTAAGGAGACTGGCTCAGAGCACAGAAGCAGCACAACTCTGAACCAGGACACTAGGAAACAGCAGCTAGGGATACTGAGCCTGAGTTCTTCAGCAAGAGGCTCCCTATAAGAAGGCCCAGGGCCGCATCTTATGTAATTTTTTTTTTCCTGGAAGGAAAACAGCATGAACTCCCCAAGGCTGCAGATGGCTCCAAGTTCTGGGTAGTGAAATGCCAAGCGGATGGCAGCGAGCAATTAGGAATTTATGGAGCATGCAGGAGAGGTGGGGAAAATGTCCCCATCTCCGACATGTGACGGAGCCTCTGAGCTCAGCTGTGACCTAAATGGGCAGCTGCATTAGGCTGGCATCAAGAAAGCAGATGCTGGATTTGGACACCCATGCAGGGTGGACAGAGTGTGGACAGCAAGCTGTCTAAACCTGCCATTCCTCAGTGTGGGACCTCAACCACCAAGCCTTTCCAAGCCCCAGTCTTCTGATCTATAAAATGGGACTGGAGGACCATAACTAGAGAGATGGCTCAGCAGTTAAGAGCACTGGCTGCTCTCCCAGAAAATTCAGGTTTAATTCCTAGCAACTCTACAGTGGCTCACATCCCCAGTCTCAGGGCATCTGACACCCTTTTCTAGCTTCTGCAGGTTCAACACACACACGCACACACACACACACACACACACAACAAGACCCCAGAAATACCCAGTGCACAGCATGCACTGGCCTCTGTGTACCTTGTGTCATTTTGCCAAAACCAACACAGGCTTAAATAAAAACTGATTACAGAAGGAACCTAAGAAAAACATTTATTCAAGAAAAACATGCCTTCTGCACCTCTCTCACAAAAAACGTGGAGGTCTCTGAAGTTGTTATCTCAGTAGAGACAGCTTGGCCATGTTTACCTTTGGTGAGCACTGCACCAGATAGGCAGGCAGTGAGAGACTGCCAACACACTCCTCTGTGATGCTCTCCAGCCTCTCAGGACACACCTACCCATGATCCCCTCCCAGCTTGGACACAACTGGTTGTCTATATCTGCCTTTCTCCTAGCTGAGAGCTCTTGGAAGGCAGGACTGCGGCCTTTAAGGTTTCTACATCCCTAAGTCCCAAGCACAAGGTATGTCATATAGTGGGTAGTCAAGAAATATCTGTTCGAACCTGATGAATTTTGTTGGTGACAAACCTGCACATCCATCTACCTCTGGCTAATATTAAAACGGCTGCTGGAGTTCACTGAGGTTTATGCTGGGGGAAATGTCCAACGTAAGCTGTCTAAAACAGTCAAGGCTAGACACTGGCTTCTAGAGCCGGAGTTGTACTTAGGCAGCAAGCAGCCATGGTCACTGTGTGGCTTCCTCAAAGTGTCAAGTAGTAGTAGCAGAAGCAGCAGCAGTGAGCAGATGCCTGAAGTGTCCCAGAGAGCAGCTGGGTCAGAAATGACAGAAGCAGAAGCAGAGGCAGCAAAGACAACAATGATGGCGGAAGTAAAGAGAAGGTGAGAGCTGAGACATATTCAGAGCAGCCAGCTGCCACCACAGCTATCCAACTGGCACTCTACTATCTGCTGATGGTGCTCCAGCTGAGGCGTCTAGCCATCAGATAAGGGTCTAACAGTCACCAATGGAGTTGAAACTGTCTCAGCTGCCAACATCTCAGCTTAAAGAAAATGTAAATATTAAAGGGATGTTTATCTCAGAGGCTAATCGTTAACATGAACGGACTTTGACGATATTTAACAGTGCTTTACTCATAAGCAAGCACTCTTGAGGAATGTTAGGTTGGTTTATCTGTCTCAGATGGACAAATGGCCTAAGGGATGGATTAAGGGTGGGTGGTGGGTATACAGATGGATGCTGACAACTACCTGTGCATCTCCTAGGAAGAGATAGCAGGCCATCCATGTCCTGCTGTTCAGGGACCGGAAGCTGGAAACCCATTGACACTTAACACCTCACTTCCCTCTGAGAGGCCCTAAGTCATTTGGGAAGAGTCACCCAAAGGATGCTGTGACCAGCTACCCTAGTAGTCTTCCCCACACTGCCTGCTTTGCAGCTGAGGAAACTGGGGATGCTACCGAGGCAACTTCTGGCCCACAGGGTGCCATGTTTGGATAGCTCCCTGGTTCCTAGTGACATCCTCTCCTGCCACTCTGCCTCCTGGTTTGGGTTTATCCAGCACATGCTCTGGTTGTTGGATCTGCTGTGGCCTTGGTGGTGAAATCTCTGATTTTCTGCCTGTACTTGCTTCCACTGAAAGCCTTGAAGGTCCACCCGATACCCCATAAGGCACAAGAACCCATCCTTGGCTCCAGCCCTCCCTTCGTCCTCAGTGGGCCTTCTGATCCTGTCCAGACCCTGGTGGGGCACACATCCTCTTCCACTCTGGTCGCCACTTCCTTCAGACCTGTTCTCCTATAATGCCTCCCAAAGCCTCCCTCTACAGTGGTCCTTGGGCAAAATGGTAGAAATACAGGGGAACAAAAATCAGAATGAAAATTACCCATCAAAACTCCGCATCCCAGAGCCGACCATTTTTGCAGTTCCAACCCTCCCAGCCCATATTTAAAGCAGGGCTACTGTCTTAGATGCCCCAGGAAAGCATGGGTGAAGGAGCCACTTTCCCTATGCAATACTGACTAGCCAGAAGAGACAGCCTTCCCTCCTTGCTCCTCAGCTCAGGGGAGAGGCCTATGTGGGTCTGATGTCAGCCATGGGGCTCTCAGCTGCCTGTTATCAGAATGAGGCTGGTCCCTTCTTTCTCCGGTTTTTTGGTCTTTTAAATCTTGAAAGTTACCAGATTTGGTCAAATATCTCTTTTGTATCAAGATGACTGTGTAGTTTCTGTTTCGGGCGGTTAATCTGTTTAGATATTAACCATCCTTGCATTCCCAGGGCATAGGTGTATAAATTTTTGTGTGCTTATTGTTTCTCAGTGTTGCTGGATGGAGTTTGCTGTTTTTTTTAAAGGTGGTATTACTATTATTATTACTTGTTACTGTTACTGTTACAGTTACTATTACTATTATTGTGCTGTGGCAGTGTGTGGAGGTCAAAAGACTAAGTCTGAAGAGTTAGTTCTCTCCTTGCACTTTTACGTAGGTTCCAGGGATTGAACTCTGGCCATCAAGCTTGCATGGTAAGCACCTTTTCCCACTGAGCCCTTTTGTTGGCCCATCACCGTTTTAGTTTCCATTAAGGATTTTTTTTCTATTTTCATAAGAAATGTTGATCCACTTTTCTTTCCAGGTCGTGTAGTTAATGGCAACCCTAGCTCCTGGGAGTGAGTTGGGAGAATTCCCTCTCCAGTTTTGGTTGGTGCTGGCGTCCTTTTCCATTTTAGGAAGCTGGAAAGAACCAGCATTACTTCTTCATGTGTCTGTTGATTACAACAGTGAAGCCATTCGGGCCTGGGCTTTTCTTGAGGGGATAGTGTTTTTTGGGGGGTGATAAGAATCTTTTACTTGTTATAAGGCCACTGAGATTTCCTGTTTATTTCTGATCAGTTTGGGAAGTTTGCATCTTCCTAAAACTTGCCCCATCTTTTGGCCTAGGTTATCTAATTTATTGTTCTATTTTTTTGTAATTCTCTTCATTTCTGAAAAAAATTTGTGGTAATGTCCCCTCTCACATTCCTGATTCTATTATTTAAGTTTTCTCTATTTTTTTTTTGATCAATCTAACTTAAATTTTGTCAGTTTTGCTGATGGTTTCAAATAGCAAACTTTGGATTTATTTTCTCTCTTTCTCTTTGGTTTCATTATTTTCTGACAGAATCTTACTGTTTCCTCCTCTTTGTTCTCCTTTAGGTTTGGCTTGCTCTTTGCCCAGTGTCTTAAGATAGAATTCCAGTCATGCGTCTCTGGTAGGAGACTCTGTAAGTGAGAGAGAGGGGAGACGAGGAACCCAGAACGTTTAGGGCGCAGGCTCCAGGTCAGGGTGACTCACTGACAACCCTGTAGATCCCTCAGCGTCTACCTCCGTCACAAAGTCAACAGCCTCCCGAAGATTCTCGCCACACTTACTGGCTCATATGACTGTTAGCTCGGTCCTGTCATAGGTGACATGACTCTCACCTGCGTTCCCTTTCAACACTCCCAGCTCTGCTCTCTTGAGGTAGGACCCTTCCCAATTAGGCCTTTCCCTCATAGTCCCAAGATGTCTGCTAAGACATCAAGCTAGTAGAGTCTCCTCCCCAGAGATCCACGGGGTTGTCTCACCAAATAGCTGCCTCACACAGGAGACTTGCCTGTCCCAGAACCAATCACCATGGCTAGGAAAAAGCAAAATGGAAAGGCTAATTTTGTTACACGATGAAGCTCTGAGCAGGCTGGGTGAAGGACTTCAGGGACACACGGGCTGGAAGCAGAGAAGAGATGTCCTTCCGATGTCTGGCACTGTTGTGGGAGAAGGCTGAGTGTACAGCAAGGTCATGGCCTGCTGGAGTCTGTCCTTCGTGTCTGCCACCTGGGTGTCTGTGCTCAGCTTCTAACACGTGCCCCATGTGTTCTTCCCCCTCCTTGCTCGTGCTCCTGGGTGTGTTTGGACCCTTCAGAGACACTTCAAACTCCAGCAGCCCACACACTCTGCACACTCCTTCATCACTCGGCTCCAACAGGCCCAAAGCATCAGAACCCAGTGGTGGCTGAGATGAACAGCTGCCTGCCTCATGTGGATCAGTCTGTCCACGGGGGGCTGAGGATTCTCGGCCTTTCCCTACTCTGTACAGCACACCAGTCTTGTCCTGTTGTGACTGTCAGATGGCTGCTGCAGCCTTGAGTGGTATGACCTGACCCGGAGACAAGAAGGAAGGCTGTGTCTGGGAACTCTCCAGAACATTCTGTCTTGTCAGCCATCACTGAGCCTGACAACCAACGTTGGCTGCAGACAACACTGGGGAAGAGAGAAGAGAATTATGTCTTATTAAGAGCAACCCTGAGCACCACTCATCCCTGGGGCTGAAAATAAGCCAGAAGGGGTGGGGAAAAGCCAGAAGGGGCGGGGAAACCCCAGGAAAGCCAAGTCAGGGCTCTCACTCTCTAGAGACAGGGGTGATTTCTGGAATGCTCTCAACTTCTGTCTGCCGCTGCTCTAGTCTTGGACTGAGATAGCATAGCAAGGGACAACCCCACAGGCTGGGGTTTCCCCAGGGTCCCCCAGAGAAGCACAGATGTGGAAAGGCAGGCTGCTCATCCAAGTCTAAAAACTCAGCCATATGGAGCTGGGGAGATGTTCCCCATGGCTTTGCATGTACGACGCCGTCCACAATAACCAACCTCAAGTGCCCCGAGACTCTGACAGCTTCCACCGAGGCCCACACACCAGGCCCAAATCACTGCACACGTTAAACAGGCTGATAAAATTAAGCAGAATGAACCAAATGTGCAGGGGTGAGGGACACAGCGAGAAGGCTGCCTTCTGTACTCAGGGGGCGGTGGCCTCCGAGAAGCCAGCCCCGCCCACACCTTGATCTAGCACTGCCAAGCTCCAAAACTGTCAGGAAATCAATTTCAATTTTTAAAGCCAACCGTCTGTGGCATTTTGTTAGAGGGATTCAAGCACACAAATACATCAGCTGTTCCAATCTGCACCCTCCCAGAAAAACCGGTCACGCCACGCTCACCTGTCACGTAGTAGGACTCATTTTCAGAGCCCTTTTCAGGTTCAGGAGTTTCCATTTCTCTTCCCACCTCCATGCAAATACAAAAGTGGTTCTTTTTGTACCTCTAAGATCTAGATGGAACCTGCTGGAATTTCTCCCTCAAGCCCCAACACAGAACTCCTGTCTCTTCCTAGCAGACTCCTCAGGCAGAGCGTCTTCAAAGTCCAGACGGCATCTCCACAGAGAACCTAGGCACAGGGGAGGTGCCTGGAGAAAGCTGTACCATAGAAGAAGGTGGGCCAGTGTTTTCTGTGGACCCTCCTCTGCTGTCCTGCAAGGTATAGTTGTTACATGTGAGGTCTACCCTCCTATTAAAACAGGGTAGACCTGTTAAAGCAAAAGTCCACCCTCAGGTCCTGATATCCATCTGGCTTCCAGGCTGAAGTGGGAAGCAGCTGTAATCTGTATCTCCACACGTACACTGCAATCTTCCCAGGCAGAGTCCCACAGCATGGCAACATTGGTCAAAGGGCTACTACCTGGTGTGGGGTTTTTCTGGATGTTCCACCCCCTGGAACAACACCCATGGTCTATCCCTTCTGAGTACAGTGCCTTTTATCCTAAAACTTAATGGCCTTGGAGGCTCTAGGAATGTCCAGTCATGCCACTGAGAACACAGGGAGGTGGACTCACGCATTTCAACAAACACTTTGGTGTCTTATTGGGTTCCAGGAATGGGACGGGCACTGGAGAAGATGGAACAAACATGAGAAATGGATTCTGCCCTGGGGGAGCTCGTAAGTGATGAACTCTGGGCTCACTGTGATGATGTTCTGGGCTGTCCCAGCTGCTGGACCATGCAGCCCTACACTGAAGCCAGGATAAGCCAGAATAAACATTTTCCTTCTTTTAATTTGACTTGTCTCAGGTATAGGACACAGTTCCAGGAAGATGGCTAACGGACCCCTGGAATACCACTATCTCCAGAACAAGTCTGAGCGAGGCTCAAGGATAAGGCCACATGGAGAAGCACTAGAACTGCTGGGCTTGTGGGTAAAGCCATCTGTGACCAGCAAGCACCTTCACAGTCTGCCCTACTCACATGCTAGCCACTACAACAGACCTCAAAGGTCAAGCCAAGGGCAACAGAGACCTGCAGGTGGAGCCCTCACAGACCAACAACCCCCAACCACGCACTGCGTCACAACGACAGAACATTAGCAAAGATGCTCGCTGACACCCTGCCCACTCGAGACCTGGTGAATGGCACTGTAGTGACAGCCTCACCCCACGCACTGCTAGCATTTCCACGTAACGAGGGAGAAAGACACATATGCAGACTGAGCGTGCGTAACACCGGGACCACTGAAAAGCAGTCCCATCAAAGCTACACCCGACTGCTACATGTAGTCCTATCCTCCTTCCAGACAAGAAAGAAGTGTTAAGAGACCACACTGTACCCTACAAACGGGGCAAACAATCACCACAGTGACAAGTAAAAATTATCAAGATACAGATGCTGGCCACATGCTCTTGGTAGAACTATAAATTAGTGTGGCCAGTGGAAAACAAGGTGGGCTTCCACAAGACACTAGAAACGGAACTACCATGTGACCCAGTGATAGACCACTCCCTAGGTATGTCCCTGAAAAAGGAGAAATCAGTATGGCAAAGAGAGACTCATAGCAAGCTCCTGTTTACTGAGTAGCATAGATGGATAAAGAACATGTGAATATCACTCAGCCACGAAAAGGAATAAAACGGTATCATTTGTGGCAATGTGGATGGAACTGTGGGACGCTGTGTTAGATGAGCTAAGCCAGGCACAGAAAGCAAGGTACTGAGTGCTCCCACTCACATGTGGAAGCCAGGAAGCTTACTCCATAAAATCATTGACTGACATCACGAGAAGCAAGCAGAGGGAGCCAAGAGTATGGGAGGAGGCACTGAGCAGAGGGGAGTAAGCACCAGGGTTCTTCAGCACCTAGACTAGAAAACCAGGATGGTACACACAGTCTTATAAAGACTCACGAGAGAATAGTCATTACTGTGGTGTCTCTAGGTCTGGAACCAGTGCCATGAGGCTGAGGGAAGTGGTGGATGATGGGGGACAATGTCCACAGGCAGCGGTCTGTGAACGGCCTGGGAAACTGGCCTGCTTTGAGGAGGGAACTTCAGCCAGAGGCTACAGATGGCCAACAACACACTTTCCTCATTTCCTCCACCTTCCTCCACAAACGCTAACCCCATGTCTGACTTCACTTTCCTCTGCTATGATATACATCGTGACCAAAGGCTACTGGGACAAAGATGGGTCTATCTTATCTCACAACCTTCAGGTTACACTCCATCACTGAGGGAAGCCAGGGCAGGAACCTGGAGGCAGGAACTGAAAGCAAAGGCCACGGAGGAAAGCTGCTTACTATGGCTTGCTCAGTTTACTTTCTTATACCATCCAGGACCACCTGCCTAGGGAGCAGCACCATGGTGGGCTGGGACCAATTGTTAATCAAGAAGATGCTCCCACAGACTTGCTTACAGGCCAGTACTAAGAAGGTATTTCTCAAATGAGGCTCCCTCTTCCCTGATGCCCCAGTGTGTGTTGACAGCTAACCAGCCCACCCTGAACTCTCCAGAAGTCTTCTGGAAGTCCCCACGGCTAAGGAACGCCTGTGATTATAAAGACATTCAGTGCTCAAATCTGTGCTTTCCCAACTTTTAGGTCCCCCTCTCCTTCCTTCCTTTTCCTTCTGCACTTCTTCCCTCTCTCCTTTCATCCTTCCCTGTCTCCTCCTTCCCTTCTTTCCTTCCTCCATGCTGATAATGTCAAGGATAACTGTAAAGACTCTAGTGTGGACCTCTCGGGGAAGGTGAGGCGTGCTCTCTCTTCACTGCACCCACTAGGACTTGATAAATGAGACTAGAACCAGGTGGCCAGCAGCATCAAGGGGTTGGTAGGCCTGGCAGCATCAAAGCCTGGAGCCTGCGGCGTCTGGCTTTGTATGAAGCCCTCAGACACACAGAGCAGGGTTTCACTCCAGCACCTTGTATTCCTGGCCAACCCCCACACTGGCAGGGCTCTGAGAAGCGAAAGGAGCCTCCTCCCTACAGGAACCTTGGATGACTCTAAAATGTGGGTCAAGGGTCATCTTGTAATCTCAGCTGTGAAAACTCGCACCACTAAAGACCATTTTGCCTCTTCACACAAAGACATCAAGAGCCTGGGTCACAGGCATGGACAGAGTGCCCCTGGGATTAGGAGCCGAACCTAAAGGTGCCGACAGACAGTGGTGGACAAGGCTTCCATTCACAAAGGGGCTCATTTTGCTATCTGCCCTCTCAGACTCCATCAGCAAACAAAGCCAGATTTGTATCTGCAGAACATTCTTAGAGCCACTGGGGGAATTTAGCCCTTAAGGAAGCTGTTGGAAAAACCAACCCCAGCACAGCGGCAGCCTCCACTCTTCCCATCAGAAAAATCTCTGCCATTCCAACAGTCTTTTAAAAAATAGCCCAGAAGGGATGCCCTACTTAAAAGCAAGACGGTCTGCTGTGCTAATGCACCAGCAGGAAAAATAACAGCTCCCGACGAGGGAAAGGAACTTGTGGAAATTCTTAAAATAGGCGAAGAATACGGAGGTGCTTCTAAATGGAGGTAAGGGATTAAAAAGAACAGCGCTGCTGGACTGTGCACAGTAGGGCCAAAGTTCTCGGGGTTGGGGGGTGGGGTGGGTAACAACAGGTGTTAAATCAAAGGCACTAAGTCTTCCCTCCCATGGTGAGGAGATAGTGTGAACCATGGTCACTTTCTTGGCAAGTGTCATGCGGTTGACTGGCCACTCTGGGCTATGAGGGCCTACTCTCCATTTCTCCTACTGATTCATTCCAGATTAGCTCCAGAGTGTCCCCAAATTACTTGGGGACCTCTATGCTCAGAGCAGCCCAGCATTTCCTGAGTAGGGACTGAGTTGGCCCAGGAGACATGTAGCCACGGGGCCCCTCCGTGGTGCAGGCTCTTCCTGTCAAGCAGTGAGACTATAGATTACTTTCCCTCCCTCCCTCCATGTCTTTGGTCATCAGGCAGGGACAGCCTCTGTCTTCTTTGACTCCACTGCTTCCGGGATGGGCCTTCCTTTCCTCTCATGTCACTCCCAATGTCTCCAGCCAGCCAGCAGTGAAGACACAGATCTGTGGCTCCAACTCTGCCTGGCTTTCCGTTTGGCGCCTCTGCCCTGTCTTTCCTTCTGGAAGACGGACACTCCTGAGAACATTGGGTGAAAGGGCAAGGGCTGAGATCCAGCACTAATCAGGCTGTGGGGTGGAAGTCACCCATGGCATCACAGGATCCCTCCACACACACACACACACACACACACACACACACACACACCCTCCCCTTCATTTGGAAGAGTGCCCTTGGCCTCCCTCTGTCCACCTTCTCTATGCCTGGTGAGTGGAAATGACCACGCTAAGTGACCTGTAAGTGGGAGCCTGGGAAGCAGAGAGGAAAAACAGAGAAGGCTGGCAAAACCTAACTTGCTGGTGCTCACCATACAGCTGATGTGCCAGAGCTGAGCTATGGAAACCTGGCCCTCCTGATCCTCCCGGAGGTCACCTGAAAGTCTCGCAGAAGAGCCTATGTGAAGGCACCCTGGCAGGTGTCAGCTAAGTAAAGAAGGTGGAGTTGTGACGTCTAGCCCCTGGTGGCATAAGTTTGGAATGGATGCAGGGAGATGGAGACATAATCTGTAAGCAGATGCCCTGAGCACAGGATGAGCAAACTGGGAGGCAAGAAAGGGGCGAAGACCGGGCTTACAGCCTGCCTGGGGAGAAGCAGCAGCCAGGCTGACCTCTGAGAACAAAATGTCTACCAGTCAGAAGGGGTGGGCATCGTGATGGTGTGCAAGTTCTTCATCTCTGCATCAAGCTCCAGATGGCTGGGAGGGATCCTTAGCCGTGATAGCCACATACCCAGTGTGAGGCGGGTGTTATGGGGTGGCAGGAGAAAGAAGGACTGCGGCGTCTGAATTAGCTTCTAGCAAGTGGCTTCTTCCCCAGATAGATTTGCATAGGTGGGAGGAAGTGTTTCAGGTTGGCACTGGCATCACTCCCAGAGACAGGAAGGACCGAGGTGGTCCGGGAAAGGAGGCACAGAGGTCCCTCAGTATAGCCTCACCCTGGGGAGCTGGAGAAGAACTGCAATCGATTGGGCTCAAGCCTACCACAAAGCCAACAGTGAGCATGGTTCGCAAACTTCGCCCTTGTCAGCCCATCGCCCATGCACCCCTCTCACAGCCCCACCCTGCAACCCAAGTCAACACAGAAAAAAATCTTGAAGATGGTGCAGGTGTCGCCAGGCCTCGGTGAGGGGCTAGAGACGGAGAAGAGGGAGGGCTTACCTAGCAAAGCCATTCATTGCAGGGCTTGGGATCTGGAGTCTCAGCGGTGTGGGTATCTACAAAGGCTATGGCAATGGAAAGGCTCAGGCACCTGCCAAAACCTAAGGCCCAAAACTAGGCACGAGCCAGCTTGCAGGTTTGTGCGCCTCGGGACATCTGGTGCTAGAGTGGTCACACATGTGGAGGCTCCCTCCACTGGGGTCACAGTGGCCACAGAGAACAAAGCATGAAGGAACAATCTCGAGACCAAGTGCATGCAACAGGAGGAGAGCATCATGCTGGAGAAGAGAGCGTGGTGGGCCTGGCTCAGCCCTGTCCACTTAGCATCTCCTCCAGGCAGATGAAGAGAGGCACTTCTGTCTGGAGGCGGCAGGGCAGGGCGGCGCTGGGTAATCCTGTAATTACACTCCAGCCTTTGTCACAAGAAGTGGGTGAGCACTTTAGGGGGCGTCTCCATCACCAAATGAGCATTGTTCATGGGACAGTGGAACTCCCACCCAGCGTGCTCACGGTTCCTGACTCTCACTCCTGATTCAAAGTTGCACTTTGTAGGACTGAGGGCCACTGGGTGAAAGGAATGAAAAGGTGACACCAGGACAAGGAGCAACTGTGGATGCCCAGTGCAGGAGAACATATGGCCTCTTGGCCCCATCCAAAGGCCAGTGTCTGTGGCCCTGCCCATCAGAGGGAACTTGCCAAAGAACTAGGAGTTGAAGTTGCCAGCGTCAGGTGTCTGAGCGAGGCAGCTTGTCACCTGAGGTGGTACGGGTGCATTTCCCCACTTTCTCCAAAACAGATGCATATCTTTAATCCATATGCTACTTTTAATGTGTGAATGATTCCCTTTCCTTTTCTTTTTGTCCTATGAAGTAATCTATCTAAGAATTAAGAAAACATTACCTGTAACCGTTGTGTGTAATATTAAATAACAATCCACACTACTGCCAGCTACGTTCTGTATCATGGTTTCCCCTCCCCCAATGGGAGCTGCAAGCCTCGGTCTTCTCTGTTCCCTGCAGTTCGCCTGCCTCCGAACGGAACATGCCCATCCATCCTCTCTGTCTTTCTTCCTCTCTGTCCCCTGTCCTCTGTCTCTGAAACTCTCAGCTCCGCCTTCCTTTTTCATTGTCCAATCACAGACTCTAGTCTTACATTACACCTGTCCTCACCTGCATATTGACAGCAATCTACATGTAAGGACAAAGTTGGCTGCGATTTGTAAGAGTAATAACTTTTATTTTCTTGCTGTAATTGCCATCTTACTGACTCTGTCTGCTTAACCTAGGTTTAGTCCTGGAAGCTTCTAGCTACCATACAATCCAATGTAGGCCTAGAATGTTTTCAGCCTCGGAGACTTGCTGCAGAATAAGCTCCTCTCCAAGCTGACTGATTCGATCTGGCTTCTGTCAGTTTCTCCTAAACTGCTCTGCCTGGCCTCATACTAACTTTGGCAATCTGTTCTAATCTTCGGGCTCCTTCTCATTCTCTGGCTCACTCTGTCTTCGCCTGTGTCTAGCTTGTTCTTTTTCTGTAATTGTTTATATACAACTGCCTCAGGAAAACTGCCTCCTTCTCTCTGCATTGCCCCTCAAGTAGCTTCCCTTTCCTCTCTCTTCTCCTGAGAGTTGGGCATATCCTAGTCCGTCAAATCTTTCTCTGATTAATCACGTTGTCTGGCACTCAATTAGACATCACTTTCAAACATGGCTGCTTCCTTCTACAGATCAACTTTACCTTCATTGTTTGGGATTAAAGGTGTGTGTGCTAAGGGTGTGTCTATATTCCAGCCAGAGGGATTAAAGGTGTGTGCTAATGGCTGAGTCACACCACAACTAGAAACAGGTTGTTTTGTTTTGTTTTGATAGAGAATAACACAATCTCAAGTTTCAAAGTGTGTTCAAATATCCTGCAACAATGATTGGTGGTATGTCCCCAAGAGTAACTAACACAGGCTTTGAAGAAGCCTGGGACAACCCGGCAGGGACATTCACAACACGCTGTCTGTGTGGGGGTGTGTGTGAATGTAGGTGTATATGCACACGTGAACAAATGTGTAGAGGACAGAGGTCAGCCTTAGTAGCTCAGTGTGAACAGGGCCAGGCTGACTTTTGCCTGTCTCTGTCTCCCCCACACTAGAGATACAAGTGCACGGCCACTACACTGCTCCAAGTTTTTTACATAGGTTCTGGGAATCGAACCCGGATCCTCACCCACACTTGCACAGCAAACCCTTTACTGAGTTGTCTCCCCAGCCTGCTAGAACCTGTATAACCTTGCATCTCTGGCAAAGCCGCCATAGAAGCAACCACATCATTTCCCTCTGGATTGGTGCAGATATTAAAGAGATCACAAACAGACAGGGTCTAGTCCAGTCTCTGAACCTTAATTGGTCCTTCACAAAGGTGAGATCCACAGGGTATAGCACAACATTTTCATGACTGTAAATATGAGTAAAGACCTGCCTTGATGTGGCCAAAGGGAGTAATGATTCATTGAACCCAAGATTCCAGACAGCCATATTAAAAAAGCATGCTTGCATGTTCACACCTTAACAACTATCCCAAGAATGCTCTCCTCTTCCTCAGGGCTTGGAGCATTTACCATTTACAAAGATACAATCGGTTTTACTGTAACAACTATCCCAAGAACAACTCTCCTTCCTCAGCGTCCACAAGAAATTTTAACTAGAGTCCAGAAGCAGGTTGGGCCAGTTTGCCAGCTTGTGGCCAGCAGACACCAGTAACTTTGTTGCCTGGGCACCTGCAGATCCAGCCTTCCAGACAGTGAGGCCTCTCAGGCAGAATGTCCCAGCAGGTGCTCTGGGAGGGCCCAGGGGACAGGAGGGCAACAAGCAGACTAGAAAAGCAAGCTAACACATGCCAAGTCACAAGGGCAGACATGGGCCCTGTGGAAGATAGGCCGGCAGACTCCAGGGGCAGGTGCCTGAGGCTCAAAGTAGCAAAGAAACACGTGCACAGGCTATCCCCATGGCTAGTGGGACAGGCTTGGGGATCCAGCCTCCCTGTTCTTTTTGCTTTTCTTTTCTTCCTTCCCCTCTTTCCCCCTTACTGGGAGGAGGCATGTTATGCAAGGGGCGGCCCAGATTGCAACGAGGAAATGGAAAAGCCTTGGGGTAGGGTTGGGTTGGCCCAACATGATCTGAGGTGCTCTCTCTTCCTCACAGCAAGCAGGTGGTACTATGTGGGCCATGGCATTTTGGGATCACTTGGACCATGAAAGACAGACGTTTGCCAAGCAGCTGCTCCTGTAATTAAGATCTGGAGATGCCTGGCTATTAGCTGGCACAGTCTTCTGCCCTAAACCCTACTGTCTTCCCACCATTCTGAGTGGTATGGACCATTATAACTTCTCCAATGTCTATCAACTACAAAGATATCTATCTCTCTCTCTCTCTCTCTCTCTCTCTCTCTCTCTCTCTCTCTCTCTCTCTCTGTCTCTCTCTCTCTCTCAAAGAGCATTCCAGGACAATATTGTCCTAGCTGGTCAGAGCTGGTTGTAAAATGTTTTCCAAAACTGGCACTATCAGAGACAGGCAGTCCCTCACTCCAAAGAGAGTTTACCAACTGAATTCGCTCCAGGTGGTTATAGCAGGCCAGGTGGACAGAAAGCTCCAGAGACAGCTACCTGAGTTATTTGTGAAACTATGGCAGGACCCCGGACCTATCTGTCCTCTCTTATAACACACAGTATGGGAAGTGGCCAAGCCACAAATGCTGGTGGTTCTGCTCATTTCTCCACTTCATGCCTCCTGCCCTTAACCTATATATTTTGTTTTAACTTGGCATTTTTTTTTTCTGAATGCACTCCCCCCACCCCCACCCCAAATCCTTGGTCCCAGTAGCAGTCACTGTCCAGCCCTGCTCCTACACCCATTGCATCCCATCACAAGGCAGATGCTGACATCCAAGAGCCAGCTCAGCTGAAGCCAAGAAGTTGGCTTGCTGTCTCTAACTAGAGCAAAAGCAAGTGAGCTGAGAGCCGCCTGCATCGCAACTTCAGTGGGGGAAGATTGTGAAAACCACCCACAGCCAAGGCAAGGGCAGCCAACTTGGCCATTCCTGGCCCAGTCCACCACCTCCCTTCCCCCACTGAAGACTGCAGGCCCTCTGTGTTTTACTGTGAACTGGGGCACTGTCACTACTCCACCAACAAAGCCTGCAAAGGCTGAGGCTGGACATGAACAGTGGATTTTCAGTCCCTATTCCCCCTCCTGGAGTGACTAAACCGCTCACTGTACAAGAACTTGTTAGAAAGTATGAAGAACGCTCAGGGCTAGTATTGGTTAACTCAGTGAGAATTAATGATTAACGAGGACAGCAATGCTCCACACACTACACACCACACACCTGCACACTTGCACACTTGCACACCCCAGCACACTCTCCTCTAAGAACTGGCAGGCACACTTACCAACCAGCCTATGCACCAGTGCCCACTTTGAAAACACACAACTCGGCGTAGCTGCACAGAAGCCACGGTATTAAAGTCATTCCCTCGGCATTGTTAATAGGAATCCACCTGGATGGCATGCACCTTGTTGAGATAGCTACTTAACTGGGTGACCCCAGAGCCACAATGAGAGCACAGTACATACCCACCAGGACCCCTTGGGAGACAAGAGGCCCATGGAACAGGTAAGCTTTCCCTGAAACAAGGAACATGAAACAGTGACAAGTCACCAGGTTGCTACAGATACTCTCCTCCCTGATTAACACAGACAAGCAGGGCTTTTCCTGCTTCACCCAAGAGGAACAGGGTGGTGGGGGAGCAGCTGGGTGGCTGTGCACAGCCCCAGTCTGTTTCCAACAGCAGGGCAGATCCTGGATAGGAAAGTGACTGAGCTGGAGAGAAACCAGAAGGAAACCCCAGACCCCTCTCCTCCCAACTAGCTGGGCGTCATCTCTGATGCTCAGAACTAAGCGGGGAGCAGACAGCAAAGGTTAAAAGACAGATACAGGCACATATAATTTTAGTTTTCTTATGCATTCACTGGATTTTTTGGTAATTGTTGGGTTTGCTTTTAAATGAATGCTTGCAACAGGAAATCAATTCTGGTACCAAAAAAAAAAAAAAAAAAAAAAAAAAAAAAAAAAAAAAAAGTCATATGAATCTCTGAAAACTGCCAGACAGTGGACTCCTATCCTAGTTGTAGTGAAAAGAGAACTCTTGAACCCTCATTTTTAAGAAAACCATGAAGTACAGCTCTCAACTCTGCTAACACCACTGTGCCGGGGTGTCAATGGTCACAGAAAGGGTGGACCCCATGATGACCAAGGAGGAGGAGCAGGTGCCGTGAAGGAGGACTTACTTGGGTGTGCCACTGGGCTTCCAGTACCTACAAAAGAGGTACTGTCCGTCTGCATTGACCAGGTGAGGCAGGTCCTGGTAGGGAACATCCTGCGGAGTTCGCCTGGGTGAACTTGCCTCAGGCATCCTGCGGGGGTCTTTAGGCCCTTGGAAGAAAGGTGGACATATTCTAAAGTCAGAAATACACTTATGTCCATACGGGAGGAAAGAAAGCCTTTTTAAGAGTCAGGACTGTGGCTTCTTTTCTAAGCAGTTAAAAAAAAAAACCCAACAAATATATTAAAATTACATACATTTCTTGCAAACCCCTCCAAAGACTGAAAAGTCCTGGTTGTCCTTAAGAAAATGCTCACTTTATATTTCTAAAGTGCCTCAGTATAGCCCCCCTCCCATCTGTGTTTATTTTAAATCATCTCAGGAAACTTCATCTTAAAGACTATTTTAGCTGTAATCAAGCGGAAATTACAGTCAGTTCCGTGGGTACAAAGCCCCAGCTGCAAGGACCCATCTCTCCTAAAATCTCCACTGAGCGGGTTTCTGGGGGCATAATAAGTAGGTGACGCGCCCCGAGCGATTTTTCCCTTCTGAATGCCAAAGATGCCATGACAAACCTGTTTCCATTAGTCTTGGCTTTTGCATTCCACTACCGCCACAGCCTCGAGTATCAGCGCCAGGCAAACGAGGGCTGTTCCCTCATCGCGGCCGCAGGGCAGCACCACGGGGTCCGCGCCCTCCCCGCCTGGGCTGCAGGGGTGCGAGCTGCTCCCTCCTGCTGCTCCAGCTCTAGCTCATGTCGCCACTTTTCCAGAACACACCCCTGAAGGGGTTCCGGGAGCGAGGGACAGCCGGTCCCCAGCCCGGAGCTGCTGCGAGACGCGCTCCGCGGCACCGCGCATTCGCGCAGATGCGGGTCCCCGAGCAAAGTCACCCCGATTCTCCGACAAACTTTGCCTCCTGCCCGCCCGCGACCGCTTGGGGAAGGAAGCCTCGCGGCTGTCATCAGCACGCCACACAGGACGTGGACCTGGCCGTTGTTCCCACACCGGTCTGGGAAGATGCAGTTGACGGGCACAAGTCTGTTTGGGGGTTGGTGCGAGGGCGCGAGGGGCGCGTTCACGCGCACACGCTGACACGCGCGCACACTCGTGCGCACGCACACGCGCGCAGGGGACCCCTGGCGGCGGCTCCTATCCTGAGGCAGGGGCGGGAGGCAGTTACCCGGGCCACGAGCGCCGCTGTCACGTTCCCCGAGCACCACGCGGGTCCGGGTCTGCGGCGGGCTAGAGCCAGACTACTGCGCGCGGCCGGCTGCGCAGCGATAGGGCGCGGCGTCTGCGCCGCCACTTTATCCCCAGCCGCTCGGCGGCGGCGGGGGCGGCCCGCTGGGTGGGGACGCGCAGGGAGGCGGCGCCGGGGGCCCACGTGTGCCCGGCCCCCGGGGAGGAGCGGGGCGCCGCCCGCCGACCTGCCTCGCGCTTTTCCTGGCCGCGTGGGGGACCTTCACGGGGCACTGAACCGAATTAGGGGACTCTTCCAACCCATGCGCACTGACCCCCACACAGGTACCCGGAGCAGAAACAGGTTCACAAGTACTGCATGCACATGTTTACAGCTGCACACGTGCGAGACCCACATTCAGATAGCACAGGTGTGGGCACACCCACAAGGACACATCCTTAGATTCAAAGCTACACACGGGTACAAGTGAATGTCACAGTTACTACATGAATACAGACACACAGCATGGATGCACACTCCCTAGACACCATGCGCACAGATAAAAACAACACACCATACACACAGTGTCAGCGCAGAAACCACAGCGCTCATCTTAAAGGGAAAAAGATTATCCTGGAGCCATTTTGAGTGACCATGAGCTGGGACCACAGATTTAAGTTACCCCCAATTCTATGTTCCGATGTGAAAGCAGTTCCAGCAAGTTTTTTATAGTTATATAGAACAGATAAAGCCATATATCAAGGCAAGTTTAAAGTACGTTGGTGGGTACACCAGAGAGGCAGGTAACGGTGAAATGGGAAAGCGTCCCTATAGGTTCAAAATGCTATCTGGTAGCATTGTTAAATCAATAGATTCTAAACGGCATTCATCTATTGCCACAAGATGTTGGTTCCAACAGAGGGGCAAGGAAGAAATGGCTGTTCCCGAGGGCCAGAACTTAGCCCAAGATAAAGTAATTTGCCTCTGGACCTGGAACATTCCAACCTCTCCAAAGTACTGAAACTTTAATCAGCCAGTTAATCTCTGCAGACACAGCTTCCTTTCAGTTTTCCTCCACAGCAGCAGAACCAGCTCCTTTTCCAACTTTTTTTTTTTTTGTTCATAACAGAGATAAACAACACACCACACACACCCAGACAACTAAAGACACACGGCATTCACACACAAGTGCTTAGAACCCTGAGAAGGAAGCATACACATTGCAAGCACACACACACACACACACACACACACACACACACACACGCACACACACACACTGCATGAAACCGTTTCCTCTAGGCCCCTCAGGATCCAGGTCCCACCAGCACAGCTGGCTATGTGACCGTGGAGTATGGAATGCAGCACTAAATTTACAGCCTGTCCACTGTGTCCTGTGCCTGTCACCTGTGAGTGACAGCTGCAGAGGAACAGGAGGATGACCCTGACCCACACCCATCTTCACAGGCTTTCCAGAGCTTTCTTTTGGGCCAAGCACTTTGCAAACTATCAATGTTGAATAGTACCATCGTCAGGGCGGTACAGTGGTGGTGTCCACCTAAGGTGAGGCTTCGACCTAACAATCTTGAACAGTGAAAGGTGACTCTCTGAGAGACAGACTGCTTGCAGGCCATGCTGAAGGACCTAGCTCACCCTTTGCTCTAGGAAGCTATCCAGGGCTTGGACACAGAAGGAGTGACTAAATGACTTCTTGGAGTTGTTTTTGTATTTTCTGACAGGCCGGGATTAGGGACAGCAAGCTCAGGGGAAGGACTGGGAGCCTGGTCTCAAAGCTGGGCTAGGCCTTAACAGTGTGTCATTACTACTCACTTTAGCTCTGGTTTACTGAAAGCGAGGGTGGCTGGTCCTGAAGCCACTGTTTTGAATGTTCCTAGCACTGGTGTTTTGTGACTTTCAATGCCTTGAAAGTTTTGAGAAGAAAGGTCCCTAGAGCTGTCAACGGAGTCTCTCCTGAATCTAGAGCTGCTCCCTCTTGATCAGAGAGAGTTAAGAGATTAGAGCCGGGTGCGCTGTAATGCTCCTGCAGCCTGGCTGTTCTGAGAATGAGATAAGCCATCCCTAAAGGCCATGAGACCCATGCCATCCTGAGCAATAGTTCGAATCCACTGGGGAAAGACTAAGATTTGAACCAAATTAGAATTAAATGAATTTATTAGTTACTGCTAGCAGGTCGACAGCCTAAAAACCAAATGCCACACAGGAGCGGCTAGAGGAAGGGCTTGTGAAGGTGGGCACGATAGATATTGCATTTGTGTGCACCGTGTAGCTGAGCGAGAAACTGCTTTTACTCCTCTCTGCTGTGAGGATCTGCCTGTACCCCTCTGTGTGCAGCCATAAAGGAGCTGTCCCACTCCCTGGTACACAGCAATAAATGGGTTTACAGAAGCCAGAGCGAGCAGTGAGTTATCTCATAGCGGTTTTACAGTTTTGAGGAGGGGACAAAGGAGGCAGCGTTGCTGAAGCTTATCTTTTAGGAATTTAAAGTGGGTGCCGAGCACAAAATGGAGATTTCCTTACCCATTGCAGTGGACCCCAGGAGATGAAGGGAGAAACTGAGCTAGTTGCCGCTCGTGGTAGCTTCTTCTTACAAAACTACAGAGCAATATCATAATTATATTGAATTTACTTTTTATTTTATTTATTTTTTTTTGAGACAGGGTCCCACTCTGTTGCCCTGGATGGCCTTGGAACTCATAGATATTCCCCTGCCTCTGCCTCCCAAGTGCTGGGATCAAAGATCTGTACCACCGTGCCCAGCATAACAAAGGGTATTTCCATCCACTGAGAACTCTCATAGCTCTCTTCAGAAGCACATCTCCTTCCCTTTCTTTCCCTCTTTCCCTCCAGCCTCTGGCAGTCTTGGCTTTGTTTATTTCTAAAGTTTTCTCAGCTCAGGCTATTTTGTAAATGGAATCATGAGATAGATATGTTTGTAACCTTTAGTACCTTTTTCATTGAGCACAGTCTGGACTACCCAGGCTCCAAGCTTAGATGCCCCACAGTTCACTGGTGAAGGACGATTCATGTGCACGGTTTCCAGTTAGCAGCTAGTTCTGAATAAAGCCACGATGAACGCTGGCAAGGCACAGCGAATCCAGCGGGCAGGACTATTAAAACAGGATTACCTTCGGTTCAAGATCAGCCTTGTTTGCAGAGCCTGACCTTGTCCCAAATAAACAAGGAAAAGGAAAGCGCTTGCTTAGTTTTCCAAACAGCTGTCAAATGTTTTCCAAAGCAGCTGTATCTGTTTACATTGTCACTGTTATTGCCATAAAAATAATGCTTAAAATATTTTTTATTGTACGTATATGTATGTGTGCCTGGACGTATGGAATGTGTACCACATGTATGCACCACTTGAACCCGGGTAGGTCAGAGAGGGGCATTAGATCTCCTGCAACTGTGGTTACATTTGGATGACTGTGAGCTGCCGTGTGGCAGAGGAACCAAACCGGGGTCTTCTCCAAGAGTGTTCAGCACTCCTAACTTCTGAGCCATCTCTCCACCCTCCCCTCCCCGATTTTTATTTTTAGCCCTTCTATTGTGGGTCTTGTGGATTTATCCGCGTTACCCGGTAGCTTATGTTGTTAAATGCCTTTCCATGTGTCTGTCTTCTCTGCACACTAGTGAAACGCCTCATTGTGCCTGTTGGCCATTTTCTTAGTGTGTGTTCTTAAACAGTTGAGTTCCAAGAGTTCTGGCTGTATTACAGATACTTGTCTTGGGTCTGACATGTGATTGGTAAATTTTCTCGTGGTTTCTAGTCTGTGCCTTCAGCCTCTTCAGAGGGTCATTTGCAAAGCAAAAGCTTTCATCTGGGTCACAAGCAAATGTTTAGTGTTTTCTCTAGTGGACCATTATTTGGTGTAAAGTTCGAGAAGTGCTTGCTTAGTTCTGCATTTGAGAGTATCCTCTTGTGTTGACAGCTGAAGTTGTATTGTTTTATATTTTATGTTTAACTCATTTGCATTTAATTTTGATTACGGTGTGAGATTTACTTCAGAGTTCTTTTGGGGGGGGTCCCCACATATATTAGTTGCTTGTGTTCCTTTAGCTGGGAAACAGTTTTTTCTTCCCATGAATTGCTTCCATTTTTCTCAAAATCCTGTTGATCTTTCTGTGTGAGTCTGTTTCTGGCTCTCCACTCTATCTCATCGGTTTGTGTCTGATCCTCTGGCAATACCATGGTCCCAGATTGTTGGAATTATCTATAAGCCTATAAATTCTATACACTGATATTCTTTACAGTTTTATTTCACAAGGTAGGTTCAGCTATTCTAGTTCCTTTACCTATTGATATAACTTTTTGATCAGTGTTGCCTATACCCATTAAAAACTCTTGCTGAGATTTTGACAGGAAATACATTAAACATGGATATCAATTTGCCTAGAATTGATATTTTCAAAGTTAAGTTTTACAAACTATGAAAATGGTATGTCTATCTAGTTCTTTCAACATGGGGCTGTAGTTTTAACAGCACACAAGTCTTACATAAATATTTTAGATTTATACTTTTATTTAAGTAATTATAAATATCATGTGCTGTTTCTTTCAGTGGGCTTAGGTTAATTTCTAGTCTATGCTCATAAAATTGATTTTTGTTTCCTGAGCCTGTAATCGGTAACCTTGCTTAACCTACTTATCAGATACAATGCAGGAGGCCTTGGGTCTTGTCAGCTTACTTGTTAGCTTGTTGGCTTTACCTGGGGTTTTTCTACATGTACTATCATTATATTTGAACTGAGTTTCTTGTAATGTAGTTGCATTTGGATTTATTGATTTTAATTTTATTTATCTGTTTGTTTTTGGTGCAGGGAATCAACAGCAAAGGATCCGTGAGCTGCAGAAGTTCTGTTGGGTTGTTTTCTTCTCACACAGTGGAGGACGTCAGGGACCCCTTTCATCCTGAGTGGTACCCTCCTTGCAGATAGGATCTGTGGGATAGCAGTTCTTCCCCTCCCCCTGAGTATTTTTAAAAGGTTATGTTACCTCTTCTGGCCGTGATAGTGTCCAATGATGCCCACTTCAATTTAACCTCTCCTATTCTCACAGGTAATGCTGTTTCCCTCTCAAGCTGGTTTTCTGTGTCTCATTTTCAGAAGTTTCACCATGTGTCTTGGTGTGGAGTCTTTTGGTTTATTTTATTCAGTGCTTATCCAGCTTCTCTTGACAAATTCAGAACATTTTCACATGACCAGCATTGTTTCTTTAAATGCTTTAAGCCCCGCCCTCTTTTCTGGACACCAAGGGATTTAGAAAACAAACCCTAAGCTGGATCAATTTAGCGCCTGTCCTAGGGTTCCAGACCCTCCTTCGCCTTTTTTTCTCTACCAGCTTGAATTATTTTATGTTTGTTTTGCAGGCATCGTCCATAGTATTCATATTTAACTGGAAGAGTCAAACACCATCCCCTTCACCTTGGTTGGTTTTGTTTTTGTGTTTGAGACAGGGTTTCTCTGTGTAGCCCTGACTGTCCTGTGCCCACTTTGTAGACCAGGCTGGCCTCAAACTCAGAGATCCTCCTGCCTCTGCCTCCTGAGTGTTAGGATTAAAGGCGTGCACCACCATACCCGGTCGTAACCTCTTCCCCTTCACAGAGCACAGCATGGAGATCACCACCAGCCCTTGCCTCTGTTGTGCCCACAGAAAGCTCTAGAGCAGGACATCTCTAGACACAACCCTCTCCAAAAAGAAATTGCAGGTGGCAGGTTCTTTTGCAACTATCACAACCTGGCTAGGTGACAATTTGAGAAGTGTCAACTTTCTTACGCACTCAAAAGTTCTTATGTGGCCTGCAATGCCTGCCCTGAGGCTTGAAAACACTGGTCATGCTGTAAGTCTCAGTGAAGAAGGGAGCAAGAACACACTAGGAGGCAGCAAGAACACAAGTACTTCTACCATAGAAACTTCAGTGAATGTGACTAGACTTCTCACAGTCTTCAGGATCTTAATTGGTGTAAACCTCCATTATAAGTCTCTTGTGGAAGGAAAGTGGAGACCAGGAATAGAAATTACACTTAGAGAAAATGACAGAGAGGATGTAAGACTTTGCATGTGAAGTCAGAGGAAATGAAGCTGAGTAATTTGGGCCGAAGAAACTAGCAGTGCTGGCTAACCGGGTCACTTCCTGGTAAGTTTCTTCACCTCAAAGACCTGCTTTCTCACCTAAGGCAGGGGAAAACCCTAGCCAAGACCTTGACTGTGGTGCTGGTGGCTTCGCTCCACTAAACTGGAAGTGTCAAAGTTGACATGAGAAAAAGAGCCTTGGCATATGAAGTTTTTAATCTGAATTTCAGAAAGTGTTGATTACACATTGCAAACCTAGATCTCCTGTGCTGGACTTGTAGGGTGTAAGATGTTGAGGGGACAGGATACTTTCTGCTCTGGGATGGTGAGAGGATGCGGCTCTCTCTGCTGGGGCAGGAGGAGCTTAAGCAGCAGCAGGCTTGGGTATCTGGAATTGGAGTGAGCTCAGGTTGGGGACAGAGGCTGAACTCAGCCCAGAAGCAGTCCCTAGGAGCTGAGAGCATCACGCTTGACTGAAGGTTGGCAGCGAGGTGTGGCCCAGCAGGGGACCTGACCGTGAGCACTTTTACAATATTTGCATTGCTAACCAACATCTAACAATCACGACATCTCACCCAGTAATGCTGGTTATTGAGTCCTAGCTAGATTCCCTCTTGCACTGATGGCAGGTCACAGGTCAGAGCTGCCTCTGGGGATTGACTGTTGTCTGCTGGAGAGCCTTGGCTTCCTCTATGGCCCTTCCTTTAAAAGACAAGCGCCTCCAAACAGAGCGCATCTTGCCCACCCACCACTGCCATTTGCGTCTCTCCCTACTTCCCATTCCTCATCCAGGCCCTCTTCAAAATAACCGACTTGGATTTCCGGGTTGTTTGACTGGGTGGTGCTTTCCTGAGCTGCTTACATAAAGGAAGGGAGGAGGCTTGGGAAGCAGGAGTCAAGTTCAGCGTGGGCTTCTGAAAAACATTGTTGCTTTCTCTGGGGGAAGCCAACCCGGAAGGCCTGATGAGAGCTACAGTAGGAGGTCAGAGTGGAGGTGAAGGTTTAAGAGTTGCCATTCGTGAGCAGTGACGTCATGAGCAGGCCTTACACAGGGAATGTGATCTGGAAGGACAAGTGGTCCTGGGGCACTTCCTGTGAGGAAGAGAAAATGGGAAAGAGTTTATAGAAGTGATAGATACAGGACTCACAGGAACAGGATTCACATTCCGAAGTCATTGCATGCTCCTAGAAAGAGCCTGAAACTCCCTAGAAGCGAAACAAAAAAAGCAAAGCAAAAAGTTATACACTGTGGCCAGCATCACTACAAAGTTGGAGAGAACCCACTTCACAGATTAGCAAGGAGAGACACATCAATGTGCATTGATTTGCGAAGTGACTGGCAAGCACGTGTAGACCATCCCTCCCAGTCTTCTGCAAAGAATAGGCAGCACAAGGGCAGTACGAAGCCACTGGACCCTAGAGCCTGGTCACTAGGATTAAGATCCTAGCTCTGCTGGCCGGGAACTCTGTGATCACAGTCAGGTGACTGGCCCGCTTCCTGGCCCTGTACAATGTCTGTTTTGTGGGAGCAAATGGAGCACGCAGGCTGAGTACTAAGCACAGTGCCTGCTGCATGGGAGGTGGGGTGACAAGAACTTTGCTGGGCTCATAGGCACAGTGAAGAGGCAGGGGGAGGCTGTCCAGCTGGTACTGTTAGCGCAGAAAGCAACAAGAAATACAGTAAAGTGAGGTGACTCCAAATACTGTGTCTTAAAAACACCGGAAAGATCCTGCGCGTTTCATAATAAGGAATTAACAAACGTTTGCAGCTATAGGTGTGTTTCACGTGATCTAAACTTTACATAATGCAGACATGGATTGAAACATTCTACAACATTACCCTACAAATTTGTTTATTTCTGTTTTCTTTTGTTCTGTTTTTTTGAGATGGCCTGTAGCCCAGGCTGGCTTAAACCTGCTTCAGCCTCCTGATTATAGACATGTGGCACCACACTTAGCAACATGTGTAACTTTTACATCTCTCTGTACCAGTACTCTTGGCTGGGGATGTAGCTCAGTGGTATTTACTTAGCATAAGCAAAGCCTTGGTTCCATCCCTAATACTACAGATACACAGGGGAGAAAAGTATCAGAAATAAAAACATTGTGGCTGAGGAAATGACTTACTTCAGTCCCAGATCTGAGTCCTGGTGTCCAGAGGACTTAGATATCCCCACTACCCTTGAGACCCACACCCCTATTCCTCCCCTCCCCCACCATTAAGGATTTGCCAGGTAACTGGATGTGCAGATGTGAGTTCCTCAGAAACTTCCATTCTTCTGTTGAGTGCTTCTGGGCATTGGCCCAGTCTCATTTCCTCCTGAGGAGGGTGGAACTCTTATTACAGGAAGCCGCAGACATGGAGCTCTCATTACGGTATGGAGGTAAAAGGCACTTTATTGTCCTTTATCCTTAAAAGGCCATGAGGGGGAAAACAGGCATACACATTTAGATCCTTTCAGTGTGGTTCCTGCAAAAATAGCATCAACTGGAATTGAAGCGGCGAGTGAGCAGGAGTTGACCAACAGACCTTGGGTAGATGCCACCATGACAACCAGTGGCTCACCCAAGGCCCATAAGGAGTGGTGGCAGGGCCAGTTCTTGGTTATTTCTTTTCCCAGAGACCCTCTTTCCTGTACATAGATATAAGGCCCCTGGGGAAGAGGGTGTTGACTGTGGCAGCCAGGGAACTGAAGACCACAAGCTTCATCTGAGACAGTTCCATTCAGGCCACCTCCATCGTCCACTCTCATAGTCAAAGGCCAAGCTTTTCTCAGCAGGAGGTGTCCCTGTGCTGGCTTTGAAAAGGCAGCCAGGCTCCTAAAGCAGACCCAGGGGGGGCTGTCTCTGACTCCACTGCCTGCCTTTAGATTCCTTTCTCCCAACTGGGCTGCCTTGTGTAGCCTCAACAGAAGAATTGAGAGGAATTCAAGCCTCAAGAGAAGAATCATCTAGCCTTACTGCAGTTTAATATGCTAAAGCTGGCTGATATCCATGGGAGGATCCCCTTTTCTCAGGTGGGGGGGGGGGTGAGGTGAGACTGGGAGATGAGGAAGGGGAAGCTTTGATTAGGATGTAAATAAATAACTTAATTTATTTTTTTTTAAAAAGGCAGCCCCATGCTACTGGAGACCTAGTATGGCTTTGCTCTCATTTATTGGCAGCATTATCTTTATTTTATAGCAAGTGTTTGTGCTTAAGACAAATATAACGCACTCAAAGTGTGGACTGAATTAAGGGAGATTAAGATCTGGCTCTGGTAGACCTGCCCTTTTCTGAAGTTACTGTGGAGAGAGGGAAGGTGAGTGGGAAGAGAAGAGGGAAGGAAAACTATAATCAAGATGTAATATATGAGGGAAGAATAAATTAATTTAAACAAAACCTAAAAACTGAAAAATGGAGAATAAAAGGGAGACAAGCAAGGAGAAAGAAAGAGAGAGAGAAAAGGAAAAAAAAAAAAGAAAAAGAAAGCAAGCTCATGGGGCTGCCATGTGGCAGAGGTATCCTGGCAGTGTATGGCTGTGACCCAGGGCAGGGCCCCAGTGGAAGAGCTGTGTTTGGCCTCTGACACACAAGCCACACTCTGAGAACAAGACTGTCTCACAGCCTGACCCTTCACCTCCAGGCTCCAGTTTTCTATCAGTCAGGATCAAGGCTAGGAGCCATTGCCTCAGCAGGTAAAACCACAAACTGACAGGCTGGGCTCCATCCTCAAAACCCACAGGAAAGTGAAAAAGGAAGGAGCCAACTCCACAATACTGTTCTCTGACTTCTGCCTGTGTGCCGTGTAATGTGTCCCTGCCCAATCACACACACATGCCCAAGCACATGCAATGCACACACACACACACACACACACACACACACACACACACAAACACATCAATAAACAAACAAATAAAATGTAAAGATCAAGGTTTCCAGTGATCCTTCTGGCCACAGAAATTCTATTTTTATTAATTCTATATTTAAGGCCAAGGGCTAGGTCTCTTGGGAAAGGTCATTGAGTACAATGGAGTCTACTGAGAGGGAAATGAAGGTTCCTACCCACATGCTGCTGTCCATAAATGCTTTTGGCAAGTCCAGAATTCAGCAATTAGTAACTGGGCCCAGGCACCCTAATGAGATTCAGACTGAGCGTCAAAGAAGAAATTCCTCCACTGACTAATCGGGTTAGTGAAGCGAAGAGAAGTTGTACACACTGAAAAATACTCCACAAATGGACTTCTAGCAACTAAACGTGGTGGGGTGCACGCTGTATGGTTCTACTTTATCCTTTTAAAAAAAGCCTCTGACTTAACACTAAAGTGTAGTCTTTGAAGGCAAATGAGGGTGAATATGTTTAGACAGGGAAAGTCCACTGAAGGGCTGGGCGGCTGTGCAAAGAGCTGAGGCACAGTTGAGCGGGGAGGGCAAACTGACAGCATTTCTTAACAATGCCATTTTGTTTTATCTGATATTTGCAGGGTGTCATGCCTTATCTTTCTTTTCCTGTATGTATGTATGTATGTATGTATGTATGTATGTATGTATGTATGTATGTTTGTATGTATGTATGTTTATATGTATGCATTTTGTTTGTTTCTGTGATGGGAATGGAACCTCGGGTTTCAAGCATGAAGCAATCTTGTGTAGCTGCTCACACTCCCACTCCTGGGTTTTTTCTTGGGTGGGTTGGGTCAGGAAGGTCTTGTCTTCAGAATGCTGATAAACGAGGCACAGTCCCTGGGACCTAAACTGGCTCTTGGACCTACAAGCTCTGTGACATTGAGTTATGTAGCCTCTCCATGCCTCAGTCTCCTCATCAGCAAAACCTAGGTGATGAATTCTTCACAGGATTATTGGAACATATATATAGATTGATAGATGGCATCCTAGGATGACTGACATACAGTAAATGCTGTGTGTGATCGATGGGGCTGCTCTCTGCAGAACAGTGGCAATTCTCCCAACAGCCACCCTTGCCCATACCCTGAGAACCAGGGTTCCTTAGGCAGTGTCACAGAGCCTGTGTCTTGAGCATCCTCCAGTAGACCTCAGGGAAGACTTTGTATGCAAAGGTGTCCTTCATGTTATAGATGCTGCAACTGTCATTTTATATGTAGGTGACACAACTGAGACATAGTGATGAGGAGACTTTTCTGAGGCTGAAGCAAGTTCTTAATCCGTGGGCAAAGTTAGCTGAGAGCCAGATGCAGCTGGTGCCTCCCTGCACATCTGGCCTCTTGCTTAACATTGTTTTCTTGTGTTGCCAAAGATTGTCAGTATTTCATAGGGGAAATGGGCTAGAAACCAGGAACTGGGGGACTTGGGGTTTTTACCTACACCCTGCCACAGGCCTGAGTGTTCTGATACATAAGAGGTTTGTGTGGATCTCTAGTTTCTTTAGTTTGTTTAGCAGGCAAAGTGAAAACCATAGTCATTCCTGTGCCCAGGCTCTCCATTCAAGAATTCAATCAACATTGGCCCAGTGGTGTTGGAGGGGACTGTGTCTATGCTAAACATATACAGATTGCTTCCTGTCACTGTTTCCTACCAGTGTAGCATACCATCCGATGACACAGCACAGGTTACATGTTAGCTACGCGACATGGTAGGTGAAAGATGACTGAAGCATGCATCAGATCTAAGAAAATGCTCTGTCATTGTGAGCAAGTGACCCAAGCATTCTCTGCTTTGCTCATCTGAAGAGGAAGGAAGATCCTGAGGACAGTGAGGGGGCATTCTCTATTTTCCCTGAAGAAGTGAGCATCACCTTGTGTGTTATTAGGACAGCTGTCAAAGCCACCCAGAGCCCAAGAAGTGTGAAGACTCTCCCTGAGCAGAGTGTGAAGCTCATCAAGCCCATGCTGACCGGACAAGGCATAGGATTCCAGGTTCTGGTCCCAATCTGTCATTTCTGATCCTGATCTTCTGGTCTCTGCTGGGTGACAGGTGGTCAACAAGCATCAAATTCCTTTGACTAAATTATCTAGGGCTGATGTCTGTGGCTTAACCTACATACCTGCCTTATCAATGCTGCTTCGAAAGTCCCTGGCAGTAGATAGGCAGCTACAAGTGGCAGCAAATGAGACCACAGGAGCTTAAGGTAAAGTTGCCTGTAGGAAAGAAAGGATGAGCAGATGGTAGGAGAAACCCGAGAAGTCTCTTTGGACCAGTCAGCAGCAGAAAGACAGTGAGCAGGAACTATGGCAAACCCAGAAGCTGGCACACTGACGTCTCAAAGGAGGCAGGACCACAGGGCAGGATGACAGGAGAGTCCCCTGCAGCTGAGGACCTGGAAACAGGACAATGAAAAATGGAGAGAGGAGAATTTCCAACTAAAACCGGGACTAGTGCTGGGCTTGGCTAGTAAATATGAGTTCCTGGTTTAATCCCCAGCACCTCCCTCCAAAAAAAAAAAAAAAAATTAAACTAAACTAAACCAACTATTGTTCTAGGGGCAGCATGGCCAGTGGATGCCAGGACTCATTCATTCTGTCATTCATTCACTGAGCATTCATTCATTAAGTACCTGTCCTATGCAGAACACTACACCAGGTGCTAGGATGAACTCACTCCACTCTTGTAATTGACATCTGTAGGAGAAAAAGGACAAGAAAACCAATCGGCTCAGCAAGAGAGGTAGAAGGGACGCATAGAGGATAGAACAGTGGTTCCTACAAGAAATGTTTGGTGGAGGAACCCATCACCAACAGCCAGAACAGGACTGCCAGCCTGTATACAAGGGTCTGCCATTTTGTTTGGTGCTTGGCCTACTCCAGACTTTAGTGAAGGAGAACAAGTTTGAAGCCAAGGAGTATTTGCTTGGGTTCCCAAAGGCTTCCTAGAGACATCCACATACTGTACTCCCCCAGGTTCCCTGTGTACCCAAGTGTGTCTCTGAACCAGCACTGGGACTTGTCTTAGTGTGATGTCCGATCCCAATTCCACATATAACAGTAACACGTAGGAGTCTAGGAGAGGCCAGAGAACAAGGACCAAAATGCTGTTGGTTGGGAGCGATAACTCCCAGTAGTCTTGGCTCCTAACAACCACTTTACATTTATGAACAACTAGAAGAAGAAGCTCAAAGGCTCTGGATAGTGGTGAAAGGGACCTTGTGAGTCTGCTGGAGGGTCCATGAGGTGGAGTATGGTGGGAAATAAATAAATGCATTGTTCCTGTCCTAAACACAACCACCACCTCTCTGTCCTCTCCCTTTTTGCTTTCTAACCACATGAAGAGTAGAAAACTCTTAGAAGGTACTGAGAATGCAAACAGTCTGGGTCCCTGAATGATTGCATAGAGCAGAGGACCCTCTGTGTGCATACATACACACACACACACACACACACACACACACACACCAGTAACAATAACAGCAACACATGTGTCTTTCTTTACAACTGTGAAGTAATGTGAACTAGCCTTCCATTGGGTTCAGACACTAAAACTGGGTTCTGTCTCTGGCAGGAGCTCACATTTCTTGCTCTGACTAATATGGCATTTGAACTGTTGTTACTGCAGAAGAAAACCCTCCCAACGCTTTTAGCATCTTCTAGCTCCCCTGCCTCCGTCTATTTGTGATACATCAACACAAGAACATGCAAATTTTAAGCTAAATCCTAGATGCATGTCAACCCACATCCAAGCTACTGCTTGTCAGTGTGCTTCAGAGGACGAAGCAAGAGAGGGTGGGAGGACCTGGCCATGTGATAAGAACAAAGTGCTCAGAGAGACAGAACCTTGGCATCTAAAGAAGATCACAAAGACCAAGTTCAAAATTGTTGCAACAGTGCGTGGTTGTACTTCTAAGTTAGAACACTCACCTGTTCAGAGCAGAACGCAGGGAACATTGTTGGAGTTACACAGCCCTACTGGAAGGAAGCACAGAACTAAGTGAGGCCAAGGGGAGAGGTGCCTGGGTAGGCAGACACCAGCCAGGCGAAGCCAGCAAGGGAACAGGAGATGGTGTACCTCTCCTTCCAGGCTGAGCTGCCTCCATGCTGCCACATACCTGCTATAATGGGAACCCCAAGATATTCCTAAGATAGGGGGACATCTTGGCAGCCTTTATGAAAACGATGCGAGGCTCTTTGCTTACTGACCAAGCTTGTTCCAGAAATCTCTGGGGTAGCAAGAAAACATGGACACCTGACCTCTCAAAACCAGCAGACACTGTGGTCCCTTGGGACTTTGTGCTGAGTGAGGAAGACCTGCAAGAGAAGGACTGTTTGGGACAGGGTGACAAGCAGAGGGAGGAAAGGTGGAGGACAGAGGGAGAGCCTGAACTGCATCCATCACAGAGTGGATAAGTCTACAGAGAGGTAGGGAAGACAGTCCTAGTGAAAGGCTCTCAGGGAGACAGGCTCCAGCCCACAGTACCCACAGAAGGCTCTTGATCACAGCCTTGGGGGCGGCTACTCGTGGTCCCTGCTGTCGGGTAGCACTGTAAATGCCAGTGAGTGTTCCTAGTATAGGGCCCTGAGCCCAGCAGCAGCAGAGATGGGCTGGGTGACTCAGGCTTCTGTAGTTCAGAGAAAGATCAAGACTCTGGAATACCTGCTCCTCAGGAAGGGATGATAAGGATATATGCACCGTGCTATGATGCATGACTACAGTACCTGTGAAATCAATATAGCTAGACTAAATATCTGTGGCCCTACATCCCGTGATTCCAACTCAGCCATGATCACAGATGTGGAGGCACACTACGTCCACAGTAATGTGTAAAAACATTTTTTTCCTGTTGTTTCCTACAGTACAGTAGTAAAGTCCAGACATACATTTCTATTACTTTAGGCATTCTAAGTCAGTAAAGGTGAAAAAGCATAGAGCAGATGTGTGTAGGCTCTGTGCAAATGTACCATTCCGTACAATGGACTTGAACGCCCACAGATTTGACTATTTGTGGGCGTGTGCTAGAAACAATGCTTTTCAAATATCAAGGGCAGGCTGTGTATTCAAGGGGCATGCTAGGCCCTTAGGGCACCACATGGTGAGAAAATGTCTTTAAAAGTGTGCTTTGGGGGTCTGGGGAGATGGCTCAGTAGAGAAAGTGCTTGCTGTTCGGATTACCAACACTCACATAAGAAGCTGGGAATCAGGATGTGTATCTATAATCCTTACATTGATGAGGCAGAGACAGAAGGATCCCCGGAGCTCCCCGGCCAGCTAGTATGGCTGAATCAGTAAGCTACAGGTTTAAGAGACCATGCCTCAAAAAATAAGGTGAAGTACAATTGAGAGAGAGATCCAGCCTTGATATCTAGCCTCCACATGTGTATACACACACATGTACGCACGCACACATATGAAGAGTGTGCCTTGATGCACAATGTCTGCCAAGCCCCTGTCACACAGAAGTCACCAGAATATAAAGAATAAAGACCCATGGAGACATAGAAAAGATGGTATCAAACTACACCCCAAGCACTACAGTCCTTGGTGTGCCAGCAAAGGGCCTTTTGACTTTCCCTCTTTCATTATGAAAGACAACAGAACATTTAAGAAGCATAAATTTGAATTCAAACAAACAGAAAGCAAGAGATGGCCCGCAGCCAGATTCCTTACCTGGTCTGTGAGGCACATAAGCATGTGGCTTCTGGGTCCAAGCTCATGTCCCCACTCTCACCCTATTGCCCTGGCCACACACCATGTTGAGAGTGCTGCTGGGTCCTGATGCAGGGCCTGTGCCCTGGCCAAGGGACTCCTCCAGCAGGTTCTCCCTCTCTCCAGCCTCAGCATGGTTCACTTGTGCTAGTCTCTGCCCCAGACCAAGTGTATGGAGACCTGACTGACCATGGCCAGCCTGACCGGTGACTCTCATGTCATTCCCATTAGTTTTGTTGCCACATGTTCAATACTGACATTAGAGTTTTTATATTCACTTACAGTAGATGGCATCTCTGCTTGCCTGTTGTTTGTCTAACATGGACAACTTAACAAATGGCTGCTCTTCATTGAGGCATGCTGTGTCATACCTCTGGATTTTAAAGACATCATAAAAAGGACTGTAAAGCATTGGTAATCTCCATATTGATAACATTTAGAAGAATATCACTTCTCAGCCTTTTGGTGAAATATCATTTTTCTTGATATTGAGCTAGAAAGCGATGTTCAAAAAGCTTTAGTGTGTATGTATGTGTAGGAGTGTCTTGCTTGCATGTATGTGTATGTGCCACATACATACATGCTTGATGCCAGAGCAGTTCAAAAGAAGGCGTGAGAAGCCCTGGACCTAGCATTAGAGATGCTTATGAGCCACCAAGCAGGTTCGGGGAAAGGAACCCAGGTCCTTTGTACAAGCAACTGGTGATCTGAACCATGGAGCCATCTCTCCAGGCCCCACTTTTTTAAAATTTTAATTAGATATTTTATTTATTTACATTTCAGAAATTATCCCCTTTTCCCACCCCACCCTCATTAATCTCTTATCCCATCCCTCCTCCTCCTTTTTTGCTTTTATACTGTTTAAATTACATGCAAGTATTCAGGTCAGTTCTAGGTTGAGGAACTAGCAATATAATAGATGCAAATAGTCAAGGAACAAGCAAGACAGTACTCAGGCCCCACATTTTTAAAAATTAAAATTAATTGTTTCTTTTGAAGATTGTCTCTGCTAGAATATTTTCAATCCCACCTGTGGTCCGTTCCCACCAGACAGTGGGATCTAGGTGAGATTTTTGTTTTCTGAACAGCAATGGTGGCCGCCTCGTCCCCAACATCCACAGAGCACCTGATGCATGGAGCAGACTAGCACAGGGATCCTCTCTGTGTCCCTTGTCTTTCTCTGTCTCTCCTCCTCCTGCCATGCTTCTCTTCCTCTTCCTGGTGACATCATTGTAATTAAGACTCTGCCCCCTTCCTTATCTACTTACTTCAGCCTGCCTTTCTTTACTTATATGCTTTTTCAATAGATACCAAACACGTTTGCCACTGTCATCTGAAAACCTTAATTGTATTCTAAAATAGTTAAAGCATTTTAAGTGGCCCATTGTGTTAGCCTGTCTTTCAATGCTATAATAAATCACAAGTGGTCTAAACTATTTAGCTCACCGTTTTACAGGGATGCCTGCCTCCGTTCAGCTCTAGGGCCCTCTTGCCACAGCACATCACAGAATCAGGCACTGGCGGGGAAAATGATCACCCCACCAAGCAGGAAGCACGAAGGGAGCTCACAACTGTAGGACCCTGAAGGGCTGCCATGCCCTGGCTGAGACTTTCCGTGTGCTGCTGTCTGCCAAGTAACATTCTGCTATTTTTCTAAGATTAAAAACATCCTGATGTAGCCATGATGCCCCAGGCAGGGAATTTACACTTGACAGCCCATTGCCCCCCAGTTAAGTTCCTGTTTGTGTCTTTCCTTCCCTGGCTTGGTGTATATATTGAACCTGCTCAGTAAAAGCTTTGGCATTCTCTCATAATGAATGACAGAGTCTGTGTCTTCCTTTAATCCCCTAGGCCTACGCCTGAGCGTGGTACCGTGGCAGCATTGGTGCTGTCCCACAACCTCTTATCCGGCAGGACTATGGTGCTGAGGGAGCCTGATAAAGCCACAGTGCAAGTTTCCAGGCAAATGTATAATCATACCTAGTTTATAAATTATATAATTATATAACAATAAATTTGTGTTCATTGAGTTTCTGTAGAAGGCATGGGTACACTAGACACAAGTGGTTTTTGTTGTTGTTGTTGTTTTCCAAGACAGGGATTCTCTGTGTAGCCCTGGCTGTCCTGGAACTCACTCTGTAGACCAGGCTGGCCTCGAACTCAGAAATCCACCTGCCTCTGCCTCCCAAGTGCTGGGATTAAAGATGTGCACCACCACCGCCCGGCTCAAGTGGGGTCTTAAAAAAAAGAAAAAAAAACTTTTTTAATGAGTGAGGGTTTGTGTGAGCTAAGTTATATTATCTACGCTCATCCATCCAGTCTAGAAAGGTCCATTAGTGATTACAAAGTCACTGTTTGGGTTACAGAAATGAAGAAAAATAGGATCCTGGCTGAAAGCAATCACTTGTCTGAGAGTTGATGACATCTGGGCAAATGACTAGGGTGACACATAGTAAAGACAAATAGTTGGAAGCTCTCCTGTGGGCTGGATATCGAATCCTACCCAGTAAGGAGTGGGTCGAGGAGAGCTCCTGGAGGCAGGGATGTTCATGGCCTATCAAGGCTGAGTGAGAGGTTACTGGGCAGCAGAGGGCAGGGGAGGGATGTAGGAAAAGGAAATAGCTTGTAGCAACACATTTACAGATTGTAACGTGAAGGGGGAAAATGGACACGAGAGGAGACTGAGCAGTCGGGGCCTTGGCTGTTATCCTGAGCATTGTCTCGGCTGCCCTAAAAAAGATCCCCGTTCTAGTTTGCTTCTCTGGTGCTGTGATAAAACACAACCAAAACCAACTCAGAAAGCAAAGGGCTTCCTTCAGTTCATGGGTTGCAGTCCATCACTGAAGGGAGCCCTGGAAGGAACTCAAGGTAGCAACCTAGAAGCAGGTGCTGAAGGAAGGCCACGCGAGAACACGGTTTACTGGCTTGCTTTTCATGGCTTGCTCAGCCTGCTTTCTTATGCAACCCAGGACCACTTGCCCGGAGTTGGTACTGCCCACAGTGGAGTGGGCCCTCCACATCAATCCTTTGTTAGTTTGTTTGTTTCTTGGAGACAGGGTTTCTCTGTGCAGCTCTGGCTATCTTGGAACTCACTTTATAGACCAGGCTGGCCTTGAACTCGAAGATTCACCCACCACTGCCTCCCAAGTGCTGGAATTAAAGTCATGCACCACCACTTCCTGGTATCCCATATCAATTCTTAATCAAGAAAATGTCCCAGAGATGTGCCCACAGGCCATGTGATGGAGACAATTCTTTCACTGAAGCAACACTTTCACCAAGTGACTCTGTGTCAAATTGACACGAACTAACTAGCCCAGACCCCAAATCAGCATGGTTTAAAAATAGGCACATGTTTCTCTCACATAACAGTGTGGCCATGAGCCAGGCAGGGCCAGAGGAATCTCAGCTAGAAACCCTGCCCACTTGTGACTTATAGCTCAGCCAGCCCAGTAATGTGGTTCTCATTCACAGGGTGGACCGGCCGAGCTCCGGCATCGTCTCCAGCCTTGATCACCTCTGCGCTCTACCTGTCATGCCTGCAGTCGCTGTGTTCTACCCTCACTCAACACATGCTACACCCGCCACCCCTCTCTATATTCACGGGATGTTTTGACCATCTTCCCTCTTCTATAGTCTAATTGGAGGGGCAGGAAACCTTAGCACTACAGGAACAACTAGAGAATCACATGGGTTGTTCACATGGTGTGCAGGTGGTAGATCAAGCTAAGGAAGCCTGGGAATAACAATTCTTTTCTCTAGTGGATATTTGCCAAGTGAGGGATGAGAGGTCCTATCCATACTGGCAGGAAACAGTCAGATGAGGCCAACGACCCCAGCCTCGGTTTGCTTCAGTGTGCTAAGCCAGTGATCTCTAGAGTGCCCCTGAGAAAAATCAATGTAACCTGCTGGAATCCTCTGCCTTCCATGTCTTGACAGAGTGACTTTAAAAGATTTTAAATTTTTATTAAAATAAGAACTTTCAGAGTGTAAGAGGTTACTCGGCGTCACAGAATAAGAAAGGAACAAGGATCTGAGCTTATGTGCAGGAATTCTAATCCTCTTTAAGGACCCCGTCCATAACTGGCCTACACACATTTTAAACCATACCACAGTCCACTGCCTGAACACGGCAAGTCATGGCAGTTTCCATTGTCCCAGACTGAAGACCCCAGAGCAGAGGTCTTGGTAAGTTGGAGCAGGGAAATTAGGTGTATAGCAAACTTTATACCACTTTGCACCTGAACCCCAGTATGAACACCCTTTGGGGTGCTCAATGATCTTCCTCAGCTGAAGAGACCTCATCTGTCTTTGCAGGATTAGAAAAGATGCCACATATACTTACAGAAGTGCCCAACAATGGCGCGCTCTCTCCTTCTAATTTAGGATATATTAAAACTTCCTTCCACCAAGCCCCACAGCTTTTCTGAAGTGATATGGGCTAGGACCAAGGCTTTAACAATTGCTGCAAGGCAGTCACTGAATCAGGGTAGACGATTCCAGAAAACACTCACAGGAAGGGGAACTGATAACATAGATTAAGAACCTCTAATCCAAAATCTGAAATGCTTCCAAGTAGAAGACATCATATCCAACCACCATGGCAGCTCACAATCATAACACAGACACACTAAAGACTGTACAAAGCTGCCTGCAGGCTGTGTGCGAGGCACTTGTGAAATATATATATAAAGACTTTAGACTCTTTGTGCGTATTGAAGGCTAAAGGGAAAATAAGCAAAATAATCCAGAAGATTTCTGATAGCAAGCTTCTTGCTCACACAGCCTGTACATGTGATGCCTGTGACCCATTACAGCATGGAGGAATTCGGACACGGGGCATGGAGTTTGGGATTAAGGCAACAGTCAGAAAACAGACAGACACACGAGAACAAAAGAATTATTAACTGCAAGAAAAAGAAAAGTGCAAAAAAAGAGTGGAGCACAGCTTCATCCTTGCCCTCCTATAGTCACAGGTGGCATTTCCAGTACCCTAGTGATGGGAGCTTGGTAATGGGTGCAGTGAAAGATCTCTCATCAGTGTGTTACAAACTCTCAATGGCTGCCACTCTAAGGGAGGTTATGGGCTGGGCTCTGGCTTCCCACAATTTATTCAGCATGCACTCAGTGAATGCTGGATACACACACACACACACACACACACACACACACACACACACACACGGAGTGATTAAGGAATAAAAGTCAAACTATAGATACACTTAAGCATATAGTTATTATCAGTCTGTAGAGGAACTCTCCAAGGAGAGGCAGAATCGGGCACTCACCCTTGGGCACTCACCCTGGCCAAGGCACATCTTCCTGCCAGCTTTGCTTTTCACTGCTGTCATGGGCTACAGCATGGTTATGAATACACACATTCAATTTTATTTAGGACTTCCTTACTTTTGAAGAGCTGGTGATTGAACCTGGAGCTCGATGCATGCTAGGCAGGTGCTGGTATTGAGCTGTGCTCCAGGGAACATTCATATGCTCTTACTTTTACTGATCCTTGCAAAGACTTTGTGTATAGTTGACATCTGCTAGGGTTACACACAATAGAGAAGAGTGGTACCCGTGTGACAAGGTTAGGTTGAAAGTGCAAGAGCGTACCCAGAAAATGAACTCCATCATATAAATATTCATAGAAAATGGCTGGAAGGAAATCTACTAAAATGTTAGCGGTGGGTGTTCTCAGCACTGAAGTCATGGATA
The DNA here is from genome assembly GCF_011762505.2 of Arvicanthis niloticus. Lineage (NCBI taxonomy): Eukaryota > Metazoa > Chordata > Mammalia > Rodentia > Muridae > Arvicanthis > Arvicanthis niloticus. Next base: position 28,212,858 of record NC_047666.1, on the reverse strand, counting down.
ATTATTTCTTCCCTTTCAGTTTTCAATATTCCTAATTTTCTATTATAAGCATGCATTATTTTTATAATTGAAAAAATAAGTACTATTTTTAAAGAACCTGCATGTAATTGCCAAGCACACTGCTGCATTCACGCCGAAGGGTTGCCAGATTTTCTCCGCAGCAGGGGAGCCTGCTCAGGAAAGAGTGAGAATCAGAGATGTTCCCTCAGGATGGAGATTCTGGAGAAACTGAAGCTGCATGTCTGAGACCAAGAGACGGTATCATGTCACAGTGGAAGGTTGGCACAGTCACACACAGCTGTCCTGAGGAAGCCACCAGCCAGTGGGCCATTGGAGTGAGGCCTGCTGTGGGCAGCCTCTGGGCAGTCCTGGGGAGGGACTTGAGGGACAGTACAGGGCTAGGGTTTCTGTATACTTGACAGATGCTAAAGAGCTGCTGTTTTTCCTATTGAGCAGATTTGTGCCTCCAGTGTGTCAAGCCACACCCACCCCTTAGCACCCTGGGGCCATGCGGCATTTTCTGTGGGGCACCCCCTACTCCCTGCTTGCACCTGAGGTGGTTTCCTGGAGGGCTAATCACATGCATCCCTATGGGACATTTCTTATCTCTCGGGGAAACCCACCTGACACCTAACACCCAGTCGCTTATCACTAGACAGGTTCCTCTAACCAGGTGAACCCTGCCTCTGTGTTCCGCTTGGGACTGCAGCCATGTGAGGAAGCAGTGTGTGCCTGCCTCACAGGAGCGTGCTGTCAGTGAGGGCCAGAAAGTCAACCACGGAAGGTGTGCTCATAATCACCAGCATGGCAGAAAAGTGAGGAAAGTGTCTGTGGAATAGGGGGTGCCAAGACAAAGCAGGGTGACAGGTCCAGTGGTGATGGACATTGTGGTAACTTGGCCAGGGCAAAGCAGTGGCGAATGACACCGTGATGGCTGAACCATAGAGCATGTGCTCATGGGGTCGGGAGTCGGTGGGACACAAAAGTATAACTCAGATCCAGAATGACTCAGTGCTGCTTACCCAAGAGTGGATGCATCTGTACTGGCCTGGATCTCTTGTTACCATAAAGTACACTGTAGAGCTTTAGTGAAGAGGTCCAGAGGCCCCAGGCCTGGTCATATGTGAGGGGGAAAAATGTCAGCTACATCATGAATGAAGGCAGTCTATCCTGTTCATGAGACTGGTGAAGACAAGCTTAGTCACATGCTGCTGAAATGAACACCATCCAGTGCTGTCGCCCCACACAAGGGAACTTGGAGATGGAGAGGGAGTCACAGCACATGGCTTATGGTCAGCATTGCCAGTTCTAGGATGCTGTCCAGAAGATACATACTAGCGAGGTTATGCTGCTCTTGGTAAGTAATCCAAATGCTCTCAAGGTGGGGCAGACTGAACAAACACGGGCAGATCCAAAGGAGCACGGGGCAGCTACAATCATGAAGGAGAGCTTCTTCTACATTCAGCAATAGAGCAATTCTGAAGATACATTTAAGTCAAATGGAAGACAAGAGAACTCTGGAGAACATGTCAGATACTTTTCTCTAGGAAAAGAGTAAAGTGTGTGTGTGTGTATGTGTGTGTGTATGTGTATATACATATGTGTATACATATAAATATGTGTGTGTGTTTATACACACACACACACACACACACACACACACACCATGCCATGTAAATGTAAAGCTAATAGGCTACAGGTGAAGTAGGGTCAGAATGAAATGAACAGGGATGGAAACTGGACAGGCCCCTGAACACACTTGGCTTTGAGATCTGACTATGAAATAGTTGATTATCTCCAGTGACAAATAAGGGCGGCGTGAAGTAATTTGGCTGTGTGTTTCAGTAATCTTATACCATGACCTCTGTATGTGCATTTTCTACATGCAGATTCAGCCAACCACAAAAGAGAGTCTTCTCTTATTATTATCCCCTAAACAAGATGGTATAAAACTATGTATGTAGCATGTTGTTGTATACCATTTCCTCTAAAATAAAACCTTCCATCTTGGTGGGAAGTCCCTTAAGATGCAAGATATTAGGAAGTAGGTAAAACATTCCATCCTACGGAATTAAAATTCAGGAAATAAACAACTCAGAAGCTCCAGGAAGTTCCTGAAACTTACTCCTCTTTGCCCAAGCATATTTAATCAGTTGAAGACCACTGAGAAACACTCTTAAACCAGCTGAGCTGCCTACAAGAGACACTTTCCAACTTGTTAAGCTGCTTCAAAGTTGTGCAGTGTTATCCAGGTTGTCAGTTTTTGTGAGCAAAGCCACCCATACTGGGATGGATTTTTAGTGACACTGCTATCTGTGAGTCCTTCAGTCATTCAGAAGTTTTCCCAAATCCATATTCTTGTAAGTAACCCTAATAAATGTATTATTTCATTATTTGGGCCTTGGTTTATACTGACTTAGAACTTTGTCAGTTCCCTCTCTGGGGTGAGTAGATGTTCACATCTCCTCAGTAATAGCATCACACAGCGCAAGTATAGCTCATTAGGTGTTGTGAGCCAGCCATGTAGAGATGGTTGAAAGGGAAAGAGATGGTAGTTATGGGAAGGCCCTTTGTGTAAGAGAATTGATCTGAGAAGTATCTGTGGCTCTCCTGGAGGAGCAAGGAGCAACTATGTGGTCAGTAATTATGCTAGTAGTGATACACGTATACCAGATGTAATATGAAATTATAAGTTAAAGAAAGAAGATTCAACAAACATTATTAGGAACCCAACTTTTCCACTAAAAAGATCAAACTGTAAAAAATCTAAGAATTTAATTTGAATAGAAAATATAATAAATACAAAGTGTTTTCCCTCAAAGGGAAGAATGTGTTTCCCAAAAAATAGCTCACCAACAAAGGCTAAGCCAGTCACTCTGAGCACCTCTGGCACTCAGACTGTGGTTTCTGAATGTCAAGTCCTGCATAGACCACCTCTCTCCTGATATCAGCTAACTCAGGTAGGGGATTAGACACAAAAAAGGCAGATCCATGACACCTTGTCACGGTGAAACTCATAAAGACTGGAACATAATCTAAAAGGCCAAAAGCAAAGCAATTGGATTATTAGAAACAATACAAGCCACACATTGGAACCCATCAAACACGCCTTCTAAACCCATAGACCTCAAATGACACAAAAATCCAAGACCTCCAATTTTTCATCTTTGGAGATTTGGTGACCAACTTATTACTTATAAGTAGGTAAATATAAATGGAAAGAAACTATTCCAACTTTTCTGGAGCACTGTGTATAGCCAGAGTCAACCAGAGAAGAGTGTTCCTTGTGGAAGTAACAGTTGGGTAAGGACTGTCATTACTACTAAAACTAAGTTATAGGCTAAAAGGTAAACTTGGCTATGGATAGCGGTGATTGGCAGTCACTTGGTTCTGAGGCCTTGTACCTGTGTCAGTACAGTATATCACAGCAGCAGTGTGTTACATCCACAGCTTTTCACTCCTTAGCCAGAAAGTGAAAGCCAAGAAGGGTTTAAGGTCTTCTTCAGGGATATACCCCAATGACCCACTTTCCTCCACTAAGCTCCTCTGTCTGCAGGTTCCACCAACTTCCAGTGTGGCCAAGGTCAGGATCAATCAATCCTTTAATACATTGGCCCTTTAATACATTCTAGATCCTAATCATGGCACTCTGTAAACATGACCTATTTTGGAAATCTGTATTAAGAAATGGGCTGAGGAGATAGTTCACTCTGCAAAGTGCTTGCTGTGGAGGTCTGAAGACTGGGCTTAATTGCCAGAACTCATGTGAAAAATTCATCGTGGTGACATAATGGTATCTGTTTATAGTTCCAGTGCTGGGGAGGCAGAGGGATGCCCAGCACTCACTGGTCATCCACCTTAGCCCAGTGGGCAAGCCTCAGGTCTGAGTGACAGACTTGTATCAAAAAATCAAGGTGAATGGAATGGCATCCTAAGGAACAACACCTGCAGCTGACCTCTGACCTCCAGACACAGATCACAGGTACACATGCACTTACCCCTCCCCCTCCACCCTCCCTCCCACCTCCGCCCCAAATACAAAACACAGACTTAGAACAAAATATTTGGTGTTAAATATGCATATGATAAGATTAATAACTAGGCATTAGGGCAAGAGGATTGCTTTGAGTTCCAGACCAACCTGGACCGGAGTGAGGCTCTGTCTTAAAAGCCAAAAGAAAAGAGATTGAATACCACTGTCTTCATAAACTAAGAGGACAGAAAAAAAGAAGTCTAAGTTTTAATGAAATTTCAACTGAAAGGAATTTCTGGGGAGATGGCTCAGTGATTAGTGTTCACTGCTCTTACAGTGAGTGGTTTTGAGTTCATTTCCAGAGTCCACAAGTACTGGTCACTGAAGAGCATAGAACTCCACTCCCAGGGTGTTGAATGCTCTCTTCTGGCTTCCACAGGCACCTGCACTCATGTGCACATGTACACACATACACATAATTTTAAGATAATAAATCTTTAGAAGAATTTCAATATTAATGTATAATGTCAGGGCCTTTGATATGATTCCTTCATACATTTTCCATATGTGATTCTGTTAAGAGGGGGACTTCTTGGAAACTTATCCTTAAAGTAGTATTTTGAAATATGAGCTAACTACATCACAAAAAAGGTATCAAGATATCCTGTAACAATCTACCTCCATGGAATGAAAGAAAGAAAAATTTTGAAATGTGCTCACATCTCTGAATAGCCTTCGAGAAGACTTGTTTCCAGGCCTGGTTTTAAGCAGTGAGTTAGTCAGTCTTTTGAGGCTGTTCCAGTGGGGAAACTGAGGCACTCATATCCTAGCACTGCTAAGAAGCAGAGAGTAAACCAAGTAGTTTGTCCTCTAAGCTGTTTGAGAACCCACAGAGCCATCACCCCACAGGGCCTTATCTAGTCCACATAAAACCTGCTGTTTCGAGGGACCCGGTCTGTGGTCTTTTCTTCATTCTTGTTCTCCTGCAAACCGAGAGGAGCTGCACCACCTACAACCCCTGATGGAGGATTGAGCTGAGCTTCCTGGTAGGAGACTCTAAGGCAAGGCCTCATGACTCAAGCAGCAAAGGGCCTCAGCTGAGGGGCAGTGCTGGCTCCTCCAGATCCAGCCGGCCGACATCCATCACTACTGCATCGTGAGAGACAGCCACAGGAACACAGGGACTACAAGTACCAAAAGCAAATCTCCCCTGCTTTTTTTTTTGGGGGGGGAGTGGCTTTAATTTGGTTTTATTTTTCTTTGAGACAGGGTTTCTTTTTGTTGCCCTGGCCTTGAACTCACAGAGATCCACCTGTTTCTGCCTCCTGAGTGCTGGGATTAACCGTGTCCATCACCCCCACCAGGCTAAGCTGTTTTCTTTTATGCACCTCCAGCCCTCCCTGAGAGAATTTTCCATTCATTATCTCTCTGCTAGAAATACTAAGGCAGAAGGGAAAAAGGAAAGGCAGCCCAGCTCTGGGCCGAGATGGGTCCCTTTTCCCCTGGATGCCGATGGCCTGAGGCCACGGCAGCACCTCTCTGTGCTTCTCAGGTGATCCTTGCTCTCCGATACACACAGCACACATCGAGTATATACAGTGGGGAGCCAGAGGTGACTGGGACAGCCACCCACACCAACAGGATAACTTTCCTTTGTCATTACAAAAACAAGTATCTTGCAAGATGCTTGCCCAAAGCCATCAGCAACTAAGAGAAAGGCCAGGAAACTCAGGGGAGCAACTGGCCTGAGTGTTAGATGAGTCAGTGCTCCAAACTAAAATCACAGGCTGATATTCATGGTTTAAGTTTCACCTTTGAAAACTTGCATTTGCATGATGCAGAAATCAAAATAAATAAATGGATTTCTCAACCTCACCCATCCCCACCCCATATATTGTCACTTTATTTGTTTCTGTGCAAATATGAACAGATGTGGATGCACGTATTTACATCCCTTCTCGTGTCACAGAAAACACGGCATACTACACTCACGGGTTGGCTGAAGCTGCCACAGTAAAACTGCACAGCCCGAGAGGTTGAACAACAGAAACCCAGAGTCTCAATCAGTTCTGGATACCAGAAGTCCAAGAGCAGGGATGGCACAGTGGTATCTACCGGCTTGGAAAGGCTGAGGAACCAGATCCCGGCCTCTAACCTTCATCCTTTTCAGGGATGTATTCTTCCATCAACACATTGGATGTTGAGAACGGCAAATTGATGATTTTTACATTATTTCATCCTTTCTTCACAGAATATCATATGCATATCTTTCTCCAAACTCCCCCTTCTTTAAGATAACAGACACACTGGTTGACGGAATGCCCTCATTTTAACATGATTACCTCTGAAGAGACTGATCTTAATAAGGACCGTGAGGTATTGGGAGTGAAGACCTCTGATATGCTTTTTGGGTGAACACAGTTCAGCACCCTAACACTAGTCAAGCTTCTGCCTTGTCTTGGAAATATAGCCCCTGACACCTTCATAGTATTCACACTCTTCCTCCTGGAGCACTCTTTTCTCACTTGTTACAGTGTGTCCGACTCTCTCCCTCTGTAGATGGTGCTTCTCATTCACACCACTGCACATAGGTTGCTTAGTCAAAAGGAAAATGTGTTTGTAAACGTGTTGATAGACACTGCAGCCTTTGCCCTTGAGGCTGAATCCTGTCCCATTGTGCCGGAAGTCTTGGTTTATTTTCCCTCAGGTGTACCAGCATAGCAAGTTCTTAAGGTTTCATTGTTTGTCTGATCTGGTGAATGGAAAAAGCTTTCTTTGTATCATTTGACTCTTGCTTCTCTTGTTAGCAAAGCCTAGCATTATTTCCGAATGCCTTAGGCCTATTCACATGTCTTCATTCTGAGAATGGGCAGTGTCTTATTGATCATGACCCTGTTTTGTTCCAGATTTCCAAGCATGCATTACACTAATCAAATTAGCTGTGATGTGAGATGCAAGCATGGCCCCTGAATTTATCATCTGTCTTCCAACTTTGCATTTTGGAAAGTTCCAGGCATGTACAGAAGTGGAGATATGATTCATAAGCTCCATGTCCTTGCTGCTCAACCTCGGTGGCCACCAACATTCTGCGGTGGAATGCTTCTCCATCCCCCAGCCTTGCAGCAGTTTATCCATCACCCAGAATGCTATTCATTATCTATTTTATTTTTAAAAAGACAAAACTCAATATCGTTATCATACATACAAAATGATGATGATCCCTTAATGTCAAGAAATAGTCAGTGTTCAGATGTCCCCGAACATACAATGTCTGTGTCTTTTCAGTCCACGGTAACTCTTTTGACCATCAAAGTCTTATTTTTTTAGGAGCCTAGGCTCCTGCTCTGGAGGTTGCCAATCTGGATTCTGTAGAATGTGTCTCCACCACGTTTGCAGCATGCTCCTCTGTCTTCTGAATTCTTTGTGGACTGGTAGCTAGATTTGCAGGCTTCGTTTGCTGTGGTTTGACTGAAGGAGGGTACAATAGTATTATAGCTGATGAGGGGCCTCTTCCCAGAGCACAGCATGTCTGCTCTGACTGCATCAGGATGCTGACTGTTGCGCATCGAGGCTTTCTTAGGGTTTCTATTGCTGTGACGAAACATATGACAGCTATTTCCGATTACGGCTGGCAACTCTCAGGTCAGACTCCTGAAGAAAATCAGGACAGGAACCTGGAGGCAGGAACTGAGGCAGAGACCATGAGGGAAGGTTGCTTATTGGCTTTCCCTCATGGCTTGCTCAGCCTGCTTTTCCATATAACTCAGGATTACCTACCTGTCCAGGGGTGATGCCACCCACAGTAGGCCTTCAATCAAGAAAATGCCCTACAGACCTGCCTACAGGCCGGTTTTCTCAGTTAAGATTCCCTCTTCCCAGCCATGTCTAAGTTTTTGTCAAGTTAACAAAGAATCACTCGGGTATTTGCTTTCCAAATCTTATTCATTCTTCACTTCTTTCCTAGAATACATCTCTGAAGAGAAACTTCTTAACAATTACTTGATAATATGGACATGTAAGTCACACAGCAAAGCCATGATCGATGTTTGCTTCTTTTGTTTTAAAACCCCTTTTGAAAATAATGCTGAGTTTCATGGGGCTGGACAGATGGCTTTGGAAGTTAAAAACATACGCAGAGGCTCAGTTCCCAGCACCTGCATGGCAGCTCACAGCTGTCTGTCACACCAGTTCTGGGGGGTCTCATTCCTCTTTTGGCCTCCGTGGGCACTGCATGCATGTGGTGCACATTCATAGACACATGCACGCACGCATGCACGCACGCATGCACGCATGCACATAAAATAAAAACTAACAAATAAAATTTAAAAAACAAAGATTTTTTAAAAAAAAAATATTGCTGGTCTTTTTAAGATTCCTTGAGGATTTCTTTCTGTATTAGCACTATAAACTCATCTTCTTTTGCACGCTCTGTGTTTTGGTACATCACAGTTACTGTTCTTACTGGTGCTCCGGTTGTTCCACGTTTGGCCAGTGGGAGTCCCTGCCCATGGCCTCTTCACCCTTTTGCACAGCCTCAGCACCATTGTGAAGCTCCCTGCTTCTTGCTCCAGCAGCTGTTGTGGGTCTCTCTTGTCTATTTCCTGTTCAGTGGGTACCTGGAATCAGCCTTTCCTCCAGGGAGCCTTGCTTCTTTAGTGGGAGAATGTTGCTTTGAGACAGTACAGCAATGCTTATGAAATAATCTGTTCTAGTGTGCACAGCACTGTCACTGCTGTATAAAATAAATAGTCCCTACTCCAAGGTTATGAAGAAATACAATATGCTTACTAAAGTCAAACTATCCATGGGCCCAGAGAATACAGTGGGCATGGGAAAATATCAAGTCGGGATCCAGAAAATAAAATCAAGCAAAGCCTTAAGACTCAGAACAAACCAACAAAGAGAAAACATACAACAACAACAACAACACATTTTAAGATGCACAGGAAGCAGTTTCAAGAGTTTCATGTTCAACTATACAAATTCCAGAAGGAAAAGAAAAGAGATAATGACATCGAAAAAAATTAATAACAAATGTGTACGGCAGATCCCCTGTGCTTAAGAGCTTCACACAGCAGGATACATACAATCATGGAGAAATTGCGCCTGTATTGAGGAGACACTGACATTTCTTGATATCACCCCTTTAAACAATATGAAAACAACTTATTTATGTGCATGTAGTGTTTATATTGTAGTGGGATCACAGGTAGTCTAGAGATGCTTTGAGGTATGAGAACATGTGCAGGTTTTGCACAAATACTACATAATTATAGAGGAGGCGTGAATGGGTGTGAACCCTGCTATCCATGGGGAGTTCTGGATCATTGCCCCTCAGTGCCAAGTACTGTGAAACTCCATCCTCAGGGCGTGACACAGCATTGCCAGCTTGAGATCACAGCAGCTCTGAGCACCTGAAAAGAGAGCTCACCCACATTTCCCATAAAAGCAGAAAGGACTTGTGTGGTCCACAAGGCAAGACCTGACCCTCAGGTCAGGTCTTGTGTGTGTGTGTGTGTGTGTGTGTGTGTGTGTGTGTGTGTGTGTTAACTATTGCTGGCAGATGGGAAGGAAATTCTTCTTTCACTGTGTAACTATCTATGCCTCTGTTAGCAAACCACTTAAACTTATTGGTCACCAAGCTAGATGGGTAGATTTGTTCCTCTGATCTGCCTCTACGCTCTCTACCTGGGGTGGACAAACTTAGACTCTCCAGGAAAAGCAATGCCACATCAAGAGACAGCCACACTGTTGGCTTGTAGGTAACCTCCTAGAAGTAGGATCTATGACTCAGTCGGTTTTGTTACTAAAATGGGCTCTGCAGAAATGTCCTTCTGACAGTAATTTACCTACGATCAGCATTTGTGTAGATCTTTGTGTCCTTTTTTTCTCAGACTTTTTAAAAGATTTCATCTTTAATTATGTGTGTTAGAAACAAAGCACCATCTCAGTGTCACACAAAGGAACACGTGAACAAAGGAAAGCAGCTCAGCAAGGCAACTTCTTTTTGAAAGCATGAGCCATGACCCAGACTGGGTGAACAAATTATACTGACATAGGAAATTCACTTGTTTTTTTTTTTTAATTTAATTTAATTTAATTTAATTTTAATGACTGTGTCTTTTTCTTCATTGGCTGGGGATCCAACTTCACAATCCTTTTTTATGCACCATGTATGAGGTCGGAAGCATAAGGTCTCCTGTAACTGGAGTTAAGTGTGGTTGTGAACCACCATGTGGATGCTGGGAATTGAACCTAAGTCCTCTTCAAGAGCAACAAGTGCTCTTAACCACTGAGCCACCTCTTCAGCTCTGAAGCCTTCTTGATTGACTTTTTTTCCCCACGAGACGCGGGAGGAGGCGGGCGGTAGCAAGCGGAATTCGAACACGCACAGAGAGAGAGAGCGCGGAGGGACCCGCGCCCTCTGCAGCCTCTTACGGGCTGGCTGCCGGGCTGCGGGGTGCGCCACCGCCTCAGGTTCGCTTGATTGACTATTTTTAAAGGAATCAGCACAAAGGAACTGAAGGAGAGGGAGAAAGGGCTGGCTGTCCCAGGCCATTAAGTTCTGGGAATGGAGGTGGAACTTGCATAAACAAAAGTTTTACCAGATAAGGGAGATTAAGAGATTGGCATACATTTTACAAGATGTGGAAGAATAAAGAAGGGGAAGATTTATGGAACATTTGTCCTTGGCAGGCTAGCTACCTTTGATAGAAAAAAAACCCCATGTTTCTCACATATGTGCATGTGTGCATAAGTTACGGTGGTCATGAGGGCATTAGATCCCCTGGAGCTACAGGAACCGGTGAACAGCTTGACTTGAGTGCTGGGATTAGAACTGGGGTCCTCTGCAAGAGCAGTATGTGCTCTAAACTGCTGAGTCATCTCTCTAGTCCCTTTGTGTCTTACTCATTGTAAGTATTTATCTAAGTCTATGCATGTGAACACCTAAGAGGTCAAGTTCACAACAGTCTTGTAGCTCCTCCTGAGAGGGACCACAGGCCTCTACGCAGCCTCAGCCTTTGCCTGCTTCTTCTTTGGAAGACCAGCTCCCCCCTGGGAACTAAAGGACCTAAAGGTAGGAAACAGGTTGTTACTGAGGGAAGAAAGGACACGGAGAATAAATATAGTCAATATATTGGAGGGTGTTTTTCAGTCACCCTGCGGAGGGATAGCAGAGCGTAGACTACAGATCAGTCCTGTTCTCCACCTGCTTCTGCATAGCCTATAAGCTGCAAGCAGCCCTAGAACTCTACAGTTGGGAACACCAACAGACGAGTGAGTGTAAAATGTAAAACGCTTCCTGAAAACACCGGAAATTCAAACACCAGTGCCCGGAACTGTAGTGACAATTTTGGAATTTTAGTTTCTTTTAAAAACACAGAAATATTCTGAGAATATTTTCGTCTTAATCTCAGGTGTGGGATATGAGGCTGCTTCAGATTGTCCACAGCAGCTGACTATGATTGCCTCGTTCCAGGGAATGATTTGCCAACAGCAGAGAGTTTCTGTGACTGTGTGATGTTTGGAATTCTGGGGACTTTTCAGAGGGTAGATAAATGCTAGGGGCCCATGGTGGGGGGGGTGGGTTGTTGGCTGTTGTTGATTGGTGTTGGTGGTTGTCGGCTGTTGTTGATTGGTGTTGGTGGTTGTCGGTGGTTGTCGGCTGTTGTTGATTGCAGTTGGTGGTTGTCGGCTGTTGTTGATTGGTGTTGGTGGTTGTCGGCTGTTGTTGATTGGTGTTGGTGGTTGTTGGCTGTTGTTGATTGGTGTTGGTGGTTGTCGGCTGTTGTTGATTGCAGTTGGTGGTTGTCGGCTGTTGTTGATTGCTGTTGGTGGTTGTCGGCTGTTGTTGATTGCAGTTGGTGGTTGTCGGCTGTTGTTGATTGCAGTTGGTGGTTGTCGGCTGTTGTTGATTGCAGTTGGTGGTTGTTGGCTGTTGTTGATTGGTGTTGGTGGTTGTCGGCTGTTGTTGATTGGTGTTGGTGGTTGTTGGCTGTTGTTGATTGGTGTTGGTGGTTGTCGGCTGTTGTTGATTGCAGTTGGTGGTTGTTGGCTGTTGTTGATTGCTGTTGGTTGTTGTTGGCTGTGTAAGGCCTGTCAGAAAGGGAGAAACTCCCTCCGTCTTCTCGGGAATTCATGGCCACCCCAGAAATCACAAGACACCGAACTTGATGCAATAGCAAGAGGTATATTTGATTCAACACGTTGAGGTTGCACTTCTGGCCTGTCCTACGCAGAAGCAAGCAATGAAGTACGACCCCCACTCAGAGAAGAGTTAGAGCTTTTAAAGGGAAAAACCACAGCCCAGGGGAGATGAGGGGGGAATCATGATTAAGTATCTATAGAAAGCACCTGTCCAGTGTTCAGCTTCTGTGACAGGTTCAAGAACCAGTCATGGGGAAATATCTCATACAAGCCTTTCTTCTTTTAAGAATCAAACCCTATTCAATTTATCTTGTGGTCAGTTCTGTTCCTGGTATCCAGAGTGCACGGGCACGCTGACCTGAACTCCCAGCTCAAACCCTATTCAATCTATCTTATGGTCAGTTTTTAGTTCCTGGTACCCGTAGTGCACAGTCACGCTGACCTGAACTCCCAGCTCTGAACTCCTATCTTATCATCTATTTTGTCTTGTGGATAGCTAATTTTCTGGAGCCCAGAGCGCAGAACAAGCTGATCTGCACTTTTGACTCCATCTGTGGAAAGTTTAAAAATTTTTAACTCTTTCAGCTGTTGTTGATTGCTGTTGGTGGTTGTTGGTTGCAGTTTGTTAAGTCATCGTGCCCAAAGACAAAAACAAGAAGAAGGTAGATATCCTGATGGCCAAGATCAAACTTGCCAAGGAACTGGATGCCCCTAATGAGCAGGAAGTAGTCTAACTATAATGTTGACCCCTTGCCTCTCCATTCTTCTTTTCTCTCCTATGTAGTGTTAGGAGGTTGAAAGAGTGGAACAAAAGGGGTAGAGGAGGGTGGAAGGAAAAAGACCCATAAAGTAGCCACAGTCCAGCTACACATAACTGAAGTTTTTACTGAGACAAAGGCACAGGCTCTGCTCATGTCTTGTGATGGCTGCTTTTGAGCCACAACAGAATGTCTACAATAGACTAAACCCCAAATACTTACTATTCCAAATCCTCCCCTTTCTGATAATCTGCTGACCCCTGGCCTCAGGGTGTGGCAGTAATATTCACTCTGCTCAGGCATGTCATGACCAAGTCTTCACATCTAAAAGATCCCAAGGGCCAAGCAGGGTTCATTAACTTTTTTTTTTCTGAAACATCACTTGCAGACATATTCTAGGAAAAGTTCAGACTTGTAAGATTAAGATAATATCCAAAGACAAGACAAAGAAAAAATGAACTTGGAACAAAACCCAACAGATCAAAGGCATCATCAGATCAACAAAACCTCTAAGACACGGGAGCAGTGTTTCAAAGTCCTAGGGCTCTAGACCCAACCACGTGTCATACTGTGTGGCCGCACAAGGACTCAGCTAATTAATCCAGACCACCCTATCTAAAATTCTGACCTGGAGTTGTAGTAAACAAAACAAATAAACTCTGACAAAAGGGGACCACAGCTAAGTGTGTCAGCTCCGTGTGACCCAGGAGAAACAGCCGAGGCGAGAATGGAAACAAACAAACAAACAAAGGAGGGACTGCAGATGTGTGGAGATTCATCTGCAGTGTGGGCAGATTGCCCAGGCCCACCCGAGCTGCAGGTTCTTCACACTGGGTCTGTAGGTCCTGGAGCAGGAAGCTGTGTTGTTGGTTTGTTTGTTTGTTTGTTTTTTTCCTGTTAGTTTTCATTTTATTTTATCGTGCAGGGGGTTGAACTTACAGCCTCTACTGAGCTAAGCCCCCAGGCCTGGAAGCTGCATTTCACATGTAAATTCCTCCCAATCTTCAGCCTCAGGTTGAGGAACACTTTGTACCTGATCACTTCCTAGAAGCAAAATTTTGATCACAAGAGTTCTGTCTTAGCCTCTGTGGTCCAGCGGGGTCACTTGTAGGTTCCCTTAACGGGAATGTTTATTCCAGTATCCGTTCATCATCTATTATGCACCAAGGTACTGTTTCTCTTCTAGGCTTCTAGTCTATGTTCACCACTGAACGGACTGCGATCACTACCTCAGGGAGTGGGGGTGTATTTTTTTTTTTTTTTCCTTTTAAAAGGATCACTTAACCATCAGGAGAAAAGATATTGGTTTTATATTTACATAAACAAGACACAGGAAGCTTATTCACAATTACAAGTGAACAGGTAAAAATAACAAATAAATCATGACAATAGTAAAATAACAAGAGGGGACAAAAAGGAAAGAATAGTAGTTTAGTTTGAAGATATTAGTTGGCTTTATTTTCAATTCAGAATTGGACAGCTCTTCATTGCACGCGGCAGAGAGGTGTTCTGGGTCTGAACAAAGGAGTTTTACAAAGAAAGGCTGGAAAGGAAGAAACAAAGAGCTAAAGATCTATTTGCCTCAAAGTGACTTTCCTTGTAAAGGAAAGGAAGCAGGGGTGTGGGGCAAGGGAGCACAATGGGGAAAAATAGCTGCTCAGTTAATTTAGGACTTCAAGGTCTGAACTGAAACTAGCCTGTTCTGAACTTTGGCTGTTCTCTCTCTAATCTTGATTTCTGCAAGGTCAGATAAACAGCTTCCTTCCAGTTTAGTGATGAGGACCTTCTGTAGAAGTGACTACAATTTGATTTTTACAATTTGATTTTAAGTTCCTTTGTGAAGGAACTTAGTCCAAAAAAGAAAAAAAAAATGGCTTTCCGTTATTTTAATACATGTGGAATATACATCAAGGGAAAAAAAACATTCATAGAAGCTGGAGAAATGGCTCAGAGGTTAAGGGCATTTGCTGCTCCTGCAGAGGACCAACGGCTGCTTCCTAGAACTTACAAGATGGCTTACAACCATCTGTAACTCCATTTAAAATTTCCAATAGTCAATCATTTTGCAATTTTATTTATTTTTTATTTGTGTGTATGTGTATATGCCTGCTTGTCTGTATGTGCACCACATGCCTGCAGATACCCTTAGAGGCCAGAGAGTGTGTCAAGCCCCCTGGAGTCAGGTGATTGTGAGTGCCCTGTGGGTGCTGGGTACTGAGCACAGGTCATCTAGAGAGGAGCCAGAGCCACTGAGCCATTTCTCCAGCCCCTCAAGTACTTAAGCCTGTCATTTTAATTTTCATCTAAGTTAATATAAAATTCTTCCATTATTAAAAACTGCTTAATTTTTCTTTTTCTCCTTTTAAATCCCTTAAAAATTTAAAGTATTAAAGATTTATGAGACAATATTTTAGCTTATTTTTCAAACACCTAGCCTTTTTTTTCTATCAGGACTTATTAAGTAACTCCATGGATTTATTACACTGTATTAACATGCCCCAACAGAGTCTGGACATGGCTCCTCTGTTCCCGTGCAACAACCCTCTGTCCTCCTGTGGCCACTGAGGCTGCTGGGTGTGACCACAACGTCACCTCTCTTCTCTCTGGTCCACTCCAAAAAATTATTAAAGTATTTATAAAATAAAAGAATTATAATTTCATAAAGTGAAAAACAAAACAAGGTTAAAACATACTTTAAATGAAAGCAAAAGTCAAGCAAAACACCCCATCAAGGAAAAAAAGTTTTAAACATGGAGTGGGTGTTATTATACCTCTGAAGATAACATACACAACAAAATAGAAGGGTTTCCATTTAATTTTGTTTTTAGTACCTGGTTTTAAGAGCAAAATAAAAAAACATGTGAAACTGGAGAATTGCTGAACTTAAGAAAAATGGTTTTTAATCATATGTTGGTCCTCAAAGATTGCTCTAAAGTTATAAAACCAAGAGTTGGCTTGATGCAGGTCTTTGTCTGCAGGTCCCAGGTCTGTGGTACTTATTCCCTGCTGGGTTTATTTTGTGTCTCTAGTACCTTGAGTAGCATTTGTTAGCTGTATTCTAAGGTTTTCACTCTGTCAAGTATTTTAGCATTTACATTTAGTTTCATAAACATTCTTCCTAGTTGCTTAGTTTGGGGTCTGTGTTTATATGACTTCAACATTTCTGTTTATATTACACAGCACTAGTGTTTGGACTACAGTTTCTACATTGCTAAATTTAAAAAGGAAGTTAAATCTCATCATTGGTTCTATTTATGGTCAAGGATTTTTTTTTTTTTTTATTAAAAAGCACCATATGCAGCATGTCTTGTGCTTCTTCATAATCAGTGTCCAGTTTCCTTTCTGTTTGACCTCCCTGGCCCTAATTCTCTTGGAGCTCACTTTCTCCCCCCTAGGACAAGGCCTGGTGGTGCAGGTCTGTAATCCCAAGTGCTTAGGAGACTGAGGTAAGAGAATCATGTGTTCAAGTCATCCTGGGCAACTTAGTGAGACCCTTTCTCAAAAAGTAAAAAGGGACCTGGAGATACAGCTCAGTCATAAGCATGCACAAACCCAGGAGCACTGAAAACGGAAAATACTTGCCTATATGCTCTAATGCCTGGAGAACATCTACAACCTAGCCAGGTGGAAAGATTGATTTCTCCGTGTAAATCTCGGGAGCACGTGTGTGCCTTGTACAGACTGTTCGTCACTCTTCTCTACCTGTGTACATTCAGTGTTGTGAGTTCCATAGGAAGGACTCTGTTTACCCTTGTACTGGCTCACAGTTATCCCCTATGTACTCTCTCACCCCAGTCTCATAGCTCTCCTCTGGAATTGGGTCTGGACCTTCCCTCTGTATCAGACGCCAGATTGCCAGCCATACCCGCTTGCTTTACGGTATGCCTAAGTTACACATCAGAGCGGTAACCACCAGAACTTTAGTATCCTGTCGTCAGAACGCAGCCCGTTTCACTGAGTTCATTCTTCCATGTTCTTCCACACTGCACAGCACACTTGCAAGTTCTCTGCTGTTCTTTGGGTTCTGTTTCCTTCCAGATGGAGTTCCATGCGGTTCTATGTACATCCCTGCCATGTGGACCTGTATTTGTATACCATCTTCCTGTCTCTGCCTCTGCCTCTCTGTTGCTCTTGGTGTGTGTGTGTGTGTGTGTGTGTGTGTGTGTGTGTGTGTGTGTGTGTGTTAGTCCACTGCTTCCCTCCTGAGCTACACCCTTGGCCTCCATTCTTCCTCTGCAGCTTGCATGTGTTCATGGTGACAGCCATATGCCCCAGTCAGTTATCTCTGCTCCTGTGGAGCTAGAGGTCCCCTTTGCTCCTTGTCTATCTGAGGTTGGGGGTTTTAAGTTAGGTAAGACAGTATGGAGCCTGCTTGGGGGTTGAAGGGTCAGCTCTTCTCAGGGGTCTCAACACTGCTGTTTTTCCAAACTCTCATTTTTGTGACTAACACTGGTAGGCTCACCTTCACAGGGATGTGTCCTGCTCCTCCGGGCTTTGTGTTGCCTTTCTCCACATAGCAAAGAGCCCTGCAAATGTCCCTTCTAGGCTGTAGTAGAGATGAGCAAGTTTTCATTCTGAAGAATGTCCCTTCTTTTCCTCCAAAGCTGCATATTTATACTCCCCTTTCACTTTTCTTTAGATCAGAGGAAACTATGAGAATGTTCTGTATCTCTCATGCAAAAGTAGCTAGAAGGGAGACAGGTAGCTTAAAACTTCCATCAGCACAATGCCAGGGTGACCATTTGACATGTTAAGAGGTAGACCTCGGTGTCCAGGCTGGATCGGTAGGAACAGAGGCTACAAAATGAGGAGAGTTGGGAATCTTAGCAGGTGAAGGGAGAGTTGAGAGGGGAGGGACGATCATCTTTACAGTCAGATGTGTATAGCAGGTGTGAAACCCAAGCTGGGTAAACTATGAGGAGCCTGTCCATCATATGGGATTTCTGACCAGGTATGTATTTCAACCCATGGAAACCCATCATTCTTCCAAAATGGTTGTTTGATTTTATTCTCTTGAAGAAAAGAAGGGAGTATGGTTCTGCATCACCATCGATCAGTGTTGTCTTTCTTCCTCCATAAGCTATTCTGATAATGACGCCTCATCATGGCTTTACGTAGCGTTTCCCTGGTGACTGATTAATGAGGCAGGCACCTCTTACTGTGCCACTGTCCATTTTTAGTTCTTTTGAAGTGTCTAAGTCTCTTGCCTTTTAATAGATATTAGGTTCCAGTGACCTTTTTTAAAAAAAAAAAAAACTTTAATGTTGGCCAGTCATGTGCCATTAAAGAGCATTTGGGGCAACGGTGAAACACATATGTGACAGTGCTGCACCAGGTCACATAATCTAGTGCCACTGTAGCCACCTTCCCTTTGGGGAGCTCTCCATGGTGTTTGCACAATGATAAAGCTGCCTGCTGGTGACCTTCTCAGTATGTGTGAGTCTGTCTCTGTGTTCTGCTCCATTCCAGTTTCCACTCCCGTGCCATGTTGTCTTTTGGTCTACAGCTACTTTTTCAAGGTTGTTTTGGGGGCCTGTGGTCTTTCCCTTTCATGAAAGTTAGAAAATTTACCCAGCAACTTCTGCCTTAGGAATTTTCTGGGCTTTTGGTGGGGTCATATTAAATCTATAAATCAATTTGAGGAGAGCGATGTCTTTCAATTCACAGTTGTGGTCCATTTTCCACATCTTTAGATCTTTAAGTTCTTGAAGTAATGTGTATACACACACACACACACACACACACACACACACACATATATATGTATATATGTTATATACAACATTGCATTAAAAATGATCAACTGTGATGATTTGATTTTCTTAAGTCTGTACTTTAAACAGACAGACAGGTACCTAGCACAACAGGAAAGCCCCCAGTAAATACTATGTTAATAAATATCACTAGACACTCAGAGTCTGAGTTCTAGATCATAACAACTTTTAAGTGCAGTGGCGACTTAGTGAAAAAAATGGTAGCAAAACAAAATTTTAGTTGGACTGAAGTCATACACAAATGTGTCCAATCTTACACCCGAAGATTTGCTCCAACTTTAGTTACTCTGACATCTTTCCTCTCTGTCTAGTTAGGATGTCTCACTGCTTCTGACTGGTCACCACTGTCTAGGCCAGGTGCCCTGCAGTTCTGGGGGCATTGAACTTGTCCCCACACTTCCATCTCTGCCAATGCAGCCATCATAGCATTTGAAGCACATGGTCACTTCATGTCTTTGTCCTTTCCATTAAACAAAATAGTTCAGACACGATGACTTGAGAGAATTGTTTTTTTAACTGTGGCATGCAAATATAGTCTCCATCTATTGATGAATATTAAATTAGAAATTATTAATTTCTTATTGCTTAAAATTAAAAGCAAATGCTTCAACTAATTTGTCTAAATTAAAATATTTGAATCAGCACTCTGATTCCTAATCTAATTATAAAGTTATTAACTTGAAACTGTATGGAATTAAAATCCTGCATGAAACAGGCTCCCCTTCTGCCTTTGTGAAGATCATCTGACTCTTACCACCAGACCACACTGCTTGCAGAAGAACAAACATCAGATTGAGTCTCCTTGATTAATGCTTTGAGTTGAGGCTTCTAACTGCAACATAAATCATGATTTACAATGTGATCAGCACTGACTTAATGTAGGCAAAACCCTCACCACTGGGAAGCCTCATGCCCTAGGACAGTTATCTGACTACCACGAAGATGACCTTAGAAGAAGACCTCCAAGTAATTTGCAAAATGTGCTTCAGCAGAAGGAAATCTTTACTCAAGAGAGTAACAGCTTTTTGCTTAGAAGTGGAGTATCTGCTTAGTCTCCATAATTGATGACTTCATGACCCACTCTATAAACCTGGCATAATTATATGGGGAGGAAATGCAAAGCCAAAGGATGTAGTGCCTTTCTGTATTTCCACTTGCCAGATTGGAAGAGGAGAAGAAAAAGACTAATTGTGCTGCCTGGCGATGCTGCAGCGTTCCAGCAGTTTCGATTGACAAAACAGCATCCATCATCCTTTGCATGACAAATTTTCTTTGCTTCCCTCCCCAGCCCCAGCTCATGATAACATAATTACATTCCATTTTTTCCTAGCAAGGGGCCTGTATTTTCTTTTAGACAGGACAACAGCTGCAAATCTCAACCTTGATATTGCTTTAAAATGGTAAAATGGCGGCTTTTGTTCTAGTCTTGGCAATTGGCTTTTAAATATTCCTGCCAGGAGACCACTCCTGCTTGGCAAATTTTCCCACTGCAAAAAAAAAAAAAAAAAAAAAAAAAAAAAAAAAATGCATTTATCCTCAAGACTTTCATGGAGCTGTGCAAAGGAGCACTGAGGCACTTAGTGCTTGTCCATACTGTAATTTATCCTTGGGCCACGTTGTTTTGGAACTGTGTTGAGAAGATGAACACTGCTCTCATGCTTTTTATAGCCTTGTAATTGCTAAAGGAGCATTGTCTTTGTGTCAAGCCAATCTGAACATTTTCATTCTCCTCTCTATTTATGTCTACTCATGCATCCTAGCATCAATGTTTTCTGAGACTTGGGGACATCAGGCCAAAATCTTGTCAATAAAATCTCCATGCTTTATGGCAAAAATTCTCAGATCCTGAATGCATACTGATAATAACTAATATTTTAGGAGGTATCACTGTGTGGTGAATTGCACTCTAAAAACTTGCTGGAAAAATATCTGCCACAAAAGCCACAGAACAAAACCACTATTACATTTGGTTTTCAAAGGAAGAGAAGTTTGAGAGGGCTGGACACATTTTTGTGCGATTATATCAAATGTGTTGAATTGGGATTTCAGGTAGCCAGAGGCCATCTTGGTGGCCTTGACATCCTGCTTCCATTAAATTCAATGCCTGTCCTAAATTGTTAGGAGGGTCACATCCCCCAAGGGAGACAAGTGAGCTGATTCCTCCAGAAGTAGCACATAGATATTAAAAATCTTTAGTATCCAGTTCCCTATCTCAATAATCAAAACTCCTGAGACTAGCAACTTATAAGAAAGGAAAGTTTATTTTGGCTCCTTGTTTCATTGCATAATCACTGGGCCCACTGCTCCTTGGCCCGTGGCAGTGTGGTATGGTGGAACTGTGTTCACCTCATGGAAAGAAAGAAACAGAGGGGGACTCAATATGCAATCAAAAGCAACACATCCTCCCAGTGACCTTACTCCTTCCACAAGGCCCCCAATATTTCCATAGACTGGGAGCCAAGCCTTTGTGATACAGGCCTTGGGAAACATCCCAGAGACAAACTGTAGCAAAGCAGTAGACTTACAAAGATTAACTGTGCTTCGCATGCTGGATGCCTCAGTGAGGTTTCTCCTGCTGGTTTTAAATGGCGGCATATTACTAACACGGGTGTCAGTAGTTTCCCCTCATGCCCATGTGGTAGTACTGAAGAGCAATGAAGTCTCTCACAGGTGAGTAGAAGGACAAGTCTGGCTGCAATGAGATGGCCAGACTGGAGAGATCACCATGACAAGAAGAGAGACAGTGAGGTGCTGAGGCTTCCAGCTCTCCAACTTTCTTGGGCATGTTGCCAGATATGTGATTCAGGAGACTTCAGGATCACAGTCCCACTGCCAACTGCTTACAGCCTCTTAAGACCAAAGCACAGCCTTCCCAAGTGACCCTATAACCCCTAAGCACATAGATAAAATAAATGGTTACCCCTGTCTAAACCAGTCTTTTGGGTTGCCTGATACTAAACGCCACACAAGACACCAGCAAAGAACGCCTGGAAAAATAAGTTCCAGAGGTTCAGATCTGAGCCAATTATTAGCTGAGGATCCAGTAGCATATCTATTGTGTGGGCACTGTGGGAGTAGATATTATTATTGATTGGGCTTGCGTTTCATACATCAGGTCTTTCTTGAAAGGTAACATAATTCATTGCATATGCTATGAAAATTTTGCCTTGGGAAGAGTGAAAACTGTGAATCCAGAAATAAGACCAGGTGGAGAGGCTTTGGTAAGGGAGGGAGGTTAAAGCCATTTCTTTAGCCTGCAGCAAGTGGCAGAGTACCAGGAGGACCAAACCGTGGGCCGTTGCTGATGCTGTCCACATGGACACAGAACAGAAGGAGGATGTAGAAATCCAAGTCAAGAACCCTTCTGGCGGCTCAGCCTCAGGAGAGCAGCAGAGACCGAGCCTGGGGTCCAAGTGTACGCTGTAAGATCTGTTTTAAGTGGAATAGTTTGTATGCTTTTTTTGTATTCTTTTTGTATTATTTTGTATAGGTTTTGTTCTATTTTCCTTAATATTTCATAAGATCTTTCTGAACATTCTGCCCTACCTGGGCCATGTGACGGGAAGCTGGACCTGGGTTACTGCTTCCAGCGGGGAACAACAGTATCATGATGTGATGAAAGTGCCGCCACTCCCTATTCTCTAGGATGCTGTTATCAAAAACATGATTGCAATAATAAGGACTATTCAATGAACAGCCACTGTTATTGTTTCAAATAGCTCTACACCTTCGGTCACCCCAATATCCTTACAAAGAAGGTTCCAGTGCTATCCCTGGTATGAAAAGTCTCTCTCTCTCTCTCTCTCTCTCTCTCTCTCTCTCTCTCTCTCTCTCTCTCTCTCTGTGTGTGTGTGTGTGTGCGCGCGCGCGCGTGCACGCGCGCGTGCACATACATGCTTGGAGAAGCTAGTGAACAAGACACAAAGGTAAAGTTCCTTGCCTGGCTCTGCAACTTGGCACCCAGGCAGCTGGTCCTCAGAGCCACTGTAGCCAGAGCTTCCCACAAGCAGAGACAGATAGAGGATACCCTGTGCAGGAGCTAATGCAATCCTACACTGTGTTATGTCACTAGGGTCCTGCTGACTTGCCTGTAGATTCCTGGAGGGCAGGAACTCCTCCTTGCCTGCCTCCATGTCCCCAGAAACCAGTGTGGTCACATCCAGTGCCATGAATGTGTTGGGGTTTTGTTTTTCTTTGTTTTGTTTTAATGCTGTAAGGATTGGATTCAACTTACAATGATTCGGAAGCCTCCATGAGATATCCCCTTCAATTTGTTCCAACCCACAAAGAAGACACATTGACCATTCACTATGCAGCTTGGAACGAAGAACATCTCTAGGGAATTTGTGGGTGTCTATCTATTTTCCGCTCTGATTTCCCCATAGGGAAAGGACTCATGGTACCAGCTCAGCAAGTATACTCCCTCATCCTTGGCCACAGCCATGGTATTTCTTCAAAACCTCCCCTCCACATCCAGCCTGAGGATTCCAAAGAAGATGGAGCCCACATCAGTTCTTTAGCTTTTTGTTTAATGGGTTCATGGCACTCCCAGGAGGCCCTAGAGTAGTAGTGTACTTTGGCACGCTGTACCCTCTCTCTCCTGGGGTACAATTGCTGCTTCCTGACTTCAGGGCTGTAACAGGCCAGTCGTGAACAGAAGAGAAAGTGCTGGCAATAAGTGTTTGGGAAGAGGGTGTCTCATCTTCTAGATGCTGAGAGACATAAAGCTGGGACTTCTGGTCAACTCTACTTTGCATTCCGCCATTATTCTAGACTTCTAATCAATCTGGTAATGTCCCGTCTTTTTTTCTTTAACTTAAACAATACAAGTTAGGTTTTCTACTAGCCATAACCAATGGTATGTAGCTGATACATTTTTCCTAGTTTTGTACATGAAAAATAAAGTCTTTCTCCATGTTTTTGCTTTTCCTAAGAATAGTGATCTCTTCCTATA
Organism: Arvicanthis niloticus; assembly: GCF_011762505.2. NCBI lineage: Eukaryota > Metazoa > Chordata > Mammalia > Rodentia > Muridae > Arvicanthis > Arvicanthis niloticus. The sequence goes on along the minus strand of NC_047666.1, from coordinate 28,189,251 downwards.
TACAGTTTGTTCTCTCTTTCCCCTTCATCATCAAGAGGGGGCAGATAGAATGCAACATGATACCAAGAGACTGAGAAGCAGAGCAGAGACCATGTTACACAGCATACTGTTATCCTTGTTCTGTGGTAGGTTATCGTGTCACTCTCACTCAGCCCAGTGTAACTTTACCATGGCTGTGGAGTCATGTCTGTGATTTTTTTTCTTTTGTTTTTGCTTGTTTTGTTTTTGTGCCAGTCTTGGTTTTAGGTATCCACTGGGAGTTTTATAACAAAGTGCCACACAAATATGAAGCACACTCTTGTACACACATATGGTGATTTGAATGCCAGTGTCCAGGCTCAGATGTTTGAGTATTTGGACCCTACTTGGTGGTGTTCTTTGGGGACAGTTGGGTATTGTGGCCTTGTTAGAGAAGGTGAGTATTAAAAGATTTGTGACATTTGGAGTTTATGCTCTCTGCTTTCTGCTTGTTCCAGCTCCAGGCCTATCTGTCACTAAGCTTCCCCACCATGAGAGTGATGGGCTCCTAGCCCCCTGGAACTGTAATCCCTAATAAGCCTTTCCTTCTATAAGCTGCCTTGGTCATTGTCTTAGAGTTTCCATTGTTATGAAGAGACATCATGACCACAGCAACTCTTATAAGAAAAGTATTTAATTGGGGTTGACTTACAGTTTCAGAAGGTTCAGTCCATTATCGTCAACAAGAAGCATGGCACCATGCAGACAGACATGGTGCTGGTGAAGGAGCCAAGAGTTCTATATCTTGATCCCAGGGCAGCCAGGACACTATCTCTGTAGGCAGTTAGGAGGAGGGTCTCTTTTGAACTGGGAGGAGCTTGAGCATAGGACCTCAAAGCCCACCCCCATAGTGACATACTTCTTCCAACAAGGCCACACCTATTCTAACAAGGCCACACCTCCTAATAGTGCCACTCCTTGGGCCAAGCACATTCAAACCACCACAGTCATGGTGTTTTATCACAGCAATAGAAAGTACCTAATAAAGCACACATTCAGACTACGATTCAGGTAAGTTTACAGAAGGAGACACAAAAACCAAGTCTGAAACTATTTGCTGTAAATGTCACCATAAACTGTTGTGTGCACCTGAAGAGTGTTAATACACATTCCTGACAAGTGAGTGTGGGACAAGCCAGAGTCCCTGCCACACCAGTACTGTAACCTTCCAAGCAAGGGAGATAGGGGCAACTTACTCAACTTCCTTAAACCTCATGTCCATTAGTCTGTTGCTTTGATGTTTTATTTATTGAATATAACTTACACATCTTCATTTCATGAAGCATAATAACTCCTGGACTGCAGAGGACCAAGGAGAAGATTCCTATAGTAATACAATGAAAGTAGACAGCACAGGCTGGTGTATACTTTACTGGCAGGACCTGTGGTTCTTGTCTTGAGTCTGTTTACTAACTGGGTGACCTTTGTACCTTGGCTTACCTTGAAGGAACACAAAAGGCTGTGCGATTCCAAATCAAAGAAACCATGGTTACCCAGAAATAAAGCCTATGTCTTCATGAATACAGTTACTCTTAGAAGAGAAATTATTGTTATTTGCAGAAGGCAATAAGGTTATCAAATTGAAAAAAAAACGGAACTTACAGTCTTTTGACTCTAAAGTTTGTGCTCTTTGTACCACCCTACACATATGCCAGAGAGGTCTACATGACACTGAACCACTCAAGCATCATATGTAGCTCCTCAGCTTCCTTGATTTGATAAACTCATCTGCCAGGCCAGGTATTATTGAAGTTGTCCTCAAACTTAGGCTTCCCTTATTCACTGGGTCTCCTCTTATTGACTGCTGGAGACTGTTTTTCTCTCACAGTGTACAGCAGCGAGTGTTGGATACCCATCCTTTTCTCTTATCACTTGGCAAAGTAGAATTTTACTCCTGGTGCCAAGGCTGGCTTTTGGCTTCTTGTTGCATCATCGAGCTTTCCTTCTTTTGGCTCCTGGTTTCAGGAGTTGCAGCCCATGGTTACTTGTCCCTGTTGCTTAGGACCTGTTGCTGCTCAGCACCTTAAGGGAAGCATGATGCTCACATCACAGTAGCCAGGAAGCAGGAGTTTGGGGAGATGAAGTCCAAGGATTCTTTCAAGGGACCATCCTCAATCCTTCTTCTACCTAGGCACTACCTCTTAAAAGTGTAGCAACTCCCAATAGTTCTACAAGCTGGGGACCAAGATTTCAACACAAGGTCTTTTGGGGACATTCCAGAGGCAAGCTGTGACACTGTCCTCTGAAGTGCCCGGCCCAGATATCAGTCATTTGCATGTCCACATCAGTGACACATTGCTCTCCTGTCTTGCTTCCCTTCTCTTCTGGAATGTGTTGAGCTCCCTCCAGCAAAAACCACCTCCAAAGACTTTTAGCAATTGGGTCCTTTCTCATCATAAAACTAGCAGAGAAGAGAGACTGTGTGGAAATTAGGTTTTGGATGTTATGTGACTAACTTCCCGAGCAGCTAGAGCCAAGGCCACTTAAGGGATTAGATAGTCCTCAGATCAAAAGCATTAAATCCCTGGGCTGTAAAGAAACCAAATGACTTTTCTCATGAGAGCAAAAGAAGTCCTGAAGGGAAGAAGCTTCAGTTCAGGATAGAAATTAAACCCCAAAGGAGCAGTGTGGATCATAAAGGCCTGGCTTGTAAAGTTTCAGAGGGAAGTGAAAGAGCTCTTCAAAGACTGCTGGGGGCTGTTCATGTGATATTTTGAATTGAGAATGTGTGGTTTCTGGTCAGCTGAAGCTGAAGAATAAGCTGTGATTAATAAGAGACCAGAACCACTGAAGTGAAACCTTTGCTTTACTGGGACAAATGATACTGTTTAGCTGGGGCTGAAAAATCTGGAATTAAGAAGAGTCTAGTATCACTGAGGCAAAATATTTCCTAAGAGTCAGCACACAAAGGCTATGATCCAGAGAGTACCAAGGCTGCATCTCATGCTGACAGCCAAACTTAGTAAACGTGTATGAGTTTCCCACACGGTACTGGTTTGGAGGCATGAAGGGATCAAAAAAGAACATCTGAGGCTTGGCACCTCCAAAGGTCAGGAGGGACCATTGGTGAACATGAAGACTTGGCTGCAGCCTTGGACTCAGGATTGAAGGGGTCATGAAGAGAAGCTGAGGCTTGGTACTATAAGGCAAGATCAGGGTCCCTGAAGAGAGACCGGGAGGCCATTGGTGAGGGTGAAACCTGTGGGGACCACAGCGTATTGGAGATACCATAACCATAGGGTGACAGCCAAAGGCAGCAGTAACTCTGGGTGAAGCCTGCATGAACCTGTGAGAGAAACTATGTGTGTAGAGAAAGGCGGAACTAGAGAAATGGAGTTGCCCAAGCCCTTTGGAGCCCAGAGTATTGTGAGTAAATCCCAGATGCCAGACGTAAGCTGACAGTGTTATTTACACTACTGGATTTTTGATTTGCTTTGATTTAATTGCAGCTGTGTCCTGGTTCTTCCCTCATAGCAGCAGAAAGTGTGTAAATTGGCTTTTTATTTATTTATTTTTTTTTATTTACAGAACTCACAGTTGAGAGACTTTGGACTTTTAAAAAGACATTGGGTTTTTAAAGAGAGCTTGAACTTTTAAAGTGTTGAAAAACTTAAAGACCATGGGACTTTTTAAGGTATGGAGTATTCTATATTGTGATATTAACATGAGATATGGGAGTAAACAGGAAGATAAATATGGTGGTTTAATAGTTATAGACTGGTGTGTCATGTTGACAAGAGGTAGACTGTCTTGGTTAGTTTATCAACTTAACATGAGCTAGAGTTATATGGGAAGAGAAATCTCAATTGAGAAAATGAGTAGAAAACAAAGACTAAGAGCTTTCAGCCAGGCAGTGGTGGCGCATGCCTTTAGTCCCAGCACTTGGGAGACAAAGGCAGGTGGATCTCTGTGAGTTCCAAGATAGCTAGAACTATGCAGAGAAACCCTCCCTCAAAAACAAAACAAAACAAAACAAAACAAAACAAAACAAAACAAAACAAAATGACAGAGAGCTAGCAACTCCCTTTCCTGAAAGAAAGTAGCTGGGCCATTGGAAACTTCATGAATAGAATAATTCAGTATGGCTATAAGCCTTGTGAGACATTTATTATTATTTATTATGACATTAACACAACAACCAGTGACCCCAATAGTTTCTCTTGTAAGAGAAAATGTATTCATGAAGACATGTGCTTCACTACAAGGCAACTATAGGATCTTTGATGTGGAACCAACCAATCGGCGATAACTGAAGCTGGCATCAGCCTATGAGATAAGCTATGTGTGCTTATCTTGATAAACCAGGGTAAAAAGGTCACCCAGTTAATAAACATACCCAAGGCAAGAAGACACAAGTCCCACTAGGAAATTATGCACCAAACCACTGCCTTAGCTCAGGAGGTTTCTCCTTCCACAGGGTTACACTAAAATCTGAATAAACTATGTGCAATGAGAATGTCCATGCTGTGTCTGATTAGAAAAATATAGGGTAAATATCAAATCAACAGAGAAAAGAATTACATAATCATATGAACATTGAAAAAGGATCTGACTAATCACGATTAAAAGAAAATCTTTGCAAAATAGAAGGAGCTTTATTTGATAGAAAGATCTCTACAAAAACCATAGCTCACACATCACACACAGTGATGGGTTTTCATACCCAGGTTCCTTCCAACACCATCCTCTCTAATCATGTACTAGAACTTACACTAGAACCTAGTATAAGACAGGAAAGGCAAGTAAAACATATACAGTTGAGAAGAAAAGTATAAAGCTCTAATTCAGGTAATTATCTATGTGGAGTATCTCAAAGTATTGCCATGGAAATCTCCTGGGAGCTTGGATTGTCAGTGTTACTTGTCAATATAACAGAATCTAGAGTCACCTGGGGAGATGGGCCTCTGAGCACACCTCTGAGGGATTGGTTAGAGTAAAGATGGTCTCTGAGAATGACTGTGAAGGCTTATCTTGGTTATGTTCATTGAAATGGAAGGCTTGTTTTAATTGTGAGAGGGATTGTTCCTTAGGCTGTATAACATGGAGAGGAGCATCAGAGCTGAGCACTGCCATGCTTGCCTTCATCTCTCTCTCTGCTTCCCAGTGAGTGTGATGAGCGTCAGCTCCGGGCACCCGCTGCCTTGGTTTTGCCACAGAGATGGACTGACTCCATTCTTGTGTTGTGAACTAGACTAATCCCCGCCCCCCCAAGTTTCTTGTGACAGAGTATTGTATCATAGTAACAGAAAAAGAAACTAAGAACTAAAAAAGTGCTTACATCAAAGTCACATATTACAAAGTCAACTGTTTTCCTGTATACATCCAAGGAACCAGTGAAACTTGAAAATGAAAACACAAAAGTAGCAGTAAGCCCAAGTGAAATAGAAGGCAAAAACCTACAAAAATCTGAGAGATCTATGTGAGGAAACTATAAAATTCTGATGAAAGACATCAAATATCTAAATAAATGGAGATATATAGGTAAGGAAGACTCAATATTGTCAAGATCTTGACAACAAATTCAATGCAGCCACAATACAAACTGGCAGACATCAGGAAGAGAAAGAGAAAGACACTGGGCTGGCATGGACTTCTGAAATCCCAGAGCCCACCCTCACTTCCTCTTACAAGGCCATACCTGCTCCTGATGGCCATACCTCAAAATCCATTGGACTAGTACCACTCTCTAAACATTCAAATACATGAGCCTAGAAGCAGGGGGGCATTCTTATGTAAATCACCACAGGTCCAAAGCAAGCACATGTATTCTTAGAGCACCACAAGTTAAAACAACTGGAATACACAGAAAGCCATCAAATGCTGATCAGGAATAGAGCAACAGAGATATTCATGAATGGTGACATGGCCATGGGACTCAACACACTTTTACACTTTTACCGTGTAACCCAGTAGCCACATTTCTTGGTACTGATACAATTAGTTGAAAACTTAGACACACACACATACAGAGAGAGAGAGAGAGAGAGAGAGAGAGAGAGAGAGACAGACAGACAGACAGACAGACAGAGACAGAGAGACAGAGACAGAGACAGAGAGACAGAGACAGAGAGACAGAGACAGAGAGACAGAGGGAGACAGAGACAGACAGACAGACAGACGGAGAGAGGGAGAGAGAGAGAGAGAAAGAGAGAGAGAGACAGAGAGAGACAGAGAGACAGAGACAGAGAGAGACAGAGACAGAGATAGACAGATGAAGAGAGGGGGAGAGAGAGAAAGAGAGAGAGAGAGAGAGAGAGAGAGAGAGAGAGAGAGAGAGAGCTACAGATATCTATAGTCTCTATTCATGATCACCCAAACTTTGAAGCAATTAAGATGCTCTTTGGTACATGGGCAGCAAAATAAACCCATAGAACCATTCAATGGGATATTATGTTACACTAAAAATAAATGAGCTATCAAGACATGAAAAGAGATGGGAGGAAACATATGACATTATTAAGTGACTACAGCACTACAATGTATTTTTTAAAATAAGGATTGAGGCTAAATCAATTAAGAATGTGTTAGGCTGTAAGTACAGAGCCTGGCAGACAACAGCTTATGAAAGAAGAATACATTTCTCTCTGCTACCAGAGGCAGTGAAGGCTGCTGGGACAGCCCTAAGATACCATCAACAGGCCTTTGCACTCTCTTCTTGTCATCTCTTGGGTGTGATCCACATCTTATGCAGTCAGCCATTCATACTTGCCAATTCCTAGTGTGCAGATTCAAGCAACTGTAGACCCAAAATATTTTTTATTTGTACATTGTCTTCCTCACTCTCCTATTTCTGTGAAGAGACACCATGACCACAGCAGCCCTTATAAGAGAAAGCACTTATTTGGGAACTTGCTTACAGTTTCAGATGTTTAGTTCTTTATCATCATGGTGCCAGGAAGTATGGTGACAGGCAAGAGTGATGTAGGAGAAGTAACTGAGAACTGCATCCTGATCCACAAACAGAGAGAGACTGACTAGGTCTGGCAGTCTTTTGAAATTGCAAAGCCCACATCCAGTGACACACCTCTAACAAAACCATACCTTTCAGTCCTTCTAATCCTTTCAAACAGTTCCACTGTCTGCTGACTAAGCATTCAAATATATGAGCCTATGGAGGCCATTTTTATTCAAACCACCATACATTTGTAGGGCTAAGGACAGTTCAGAAGTTAAGAACATACATTGCTCTTGCAGAGGACCCGAGTTTGTTCCCATCATCTATATCATACGGCTTGCAACTGCTTGTAACTTAGGCTCCAGGGGGGATCTTACGCTCTCTTTTCTGACCTCCTTATGCACTGCACTCACATCCATGGACATACACATAGACATACACATATACATAACCAAAAAATTAAAATAAAATCTTTTAAAAATTGTTTGTACACTGAAGATGCATAGGGTTTTGTTGGTGGTGTTGGTGTTGGTGATGGTGGTATCCCCTAAATAGTACAGTATAACAAGCTATTTGTGGTTTCAATGACACTAAATTGGGTTTTATAAACCTGACAGTAGTTCTCTATAATATATTTATTATTGTTACTATGACGATTAAAGGATATGGAGCATGTGCAATGGCTGTATGCAACTACTATACTGTCACACATAAGACACTGGTTCATTGGAAGGTTGATAGCAAAGGGGAGGGATTACCATGATACCATTACCATGGCACCAAAGCCACGAGGACATCAGGAAACAGGTCTCCTCCAAGACAACTACCAGGCATGGTGACAGGAGGAATGGACAAGAAGCTGGGACTGGCTAATCTGTTCCTATTCTTGTTTGTTTTGTCAGGGATCTCATTATGTAGCCCCAGCTGGCCTGGAAGTCATTATGTAATCTCCTGCCTCTGCCTCCAGAGTGCTTGGGTTGAAGATGGTCACCATCATACCCAGCCTAAATTGTCTCAAACCAGTCCCCAGAAACAACCATGTGGAGCCAACAATGATGTTAGTCATCTGGCATTCTTTCTGCAGATGCAGCTGAAAAATAGGTTCTTGGCACTGTTTTGTTTACTTTGCTTTAATCTTTTTTACCTTTTTTTTTTCCTGGAATAATATTTATATAAGTGAAGACAAAGTGAGTATTGAGTAGGAACAACTAACTCCAGAGACTTAAAATGTTGTCCAAATTTAATGTCTAGGCAAAAATATGTAACTAGGACACAACTGGGTCAACATCTATGCCTCTGTGTGAAGTTTTCAGATCATCACATATAGAGCTTGAAGCAAGAGCCCAGGCTATCCCTATTCTCTGTGGGCCCTTCTGTGTAGCTTATATGCATTTGCTTAAACTTCTGTAACAAAGTACCACAGACGGAGGGCTTAACAACAGACCTTTGCCATCCCACAGTGCTGGAGGAGAGCAGCTCAGTATCAAAGTGTCAATCAGCAGGCTGGTCCCTCCTGAAGGGTGTGAGGGAGAATCTTCTAGCCTTCCTCTTTGATTATCGATGAGCATCTTCTCCTGTGTCTCCACATCAACTTCTCTCTGTGTTTGCCTGCCTTCCGATTCTTATAAGGGCTCCTACCCATCACACTGGATTAGAGCTCCTTTGAAGAACTTCAAAGTTAGTTTAATTACATCTGGCAAGACCCTGTCTTCTTCAAGAGTTTACATAGTTGAGCCTGTAGGTGCCTCTCCATTGTCTGCATGACCTCAGCAACACAAGACATTAGATGCTTTAGTCTGATCCCTGGAAATACAATAAAGTCAGTCCACTTTAATGTCTATGCCACCTATACCTGGCTTCATGTGGACCATCATACACAACATATACATAGAATGTGGCTGACTTGGCCAGTAACTCTTCCCTAGTAAAGATGTTCAAGCATATAGCCATGTACTGGATAATCTGCCTTCCAAAGAGCTGCCATTCTCTCTGACTCCGAAATACCCAGCCATCTTTGAATTTGGCCTCCCTTTCCCTTAAATACTCTTCTGCAGACAGCCAGTGTCTCCCTTCCTGACTTCCACCTATTGTTTTGTGGGCAACACAATAGTCTTCCACAAAAATGAGGAAAGACAACCGATGTCCCAGCTCCCAAGGCGGTGGGAACTACCTCACAAGGTTAAGGAGCTGTGTAGATGTGATGATTGCTGGTTATCCATGCCAACTCAAGTGACAAGCTTCCCTTTGTAAACCCTGAATACTTTGTAAACTTTGCAAACCCTCAAGGCAGGAAAATGGCCAGGTTCTGTCTTGGCTAAGGTTTTTCTGCTGTGAACAGACACCATGACCAAGGCAACTCTTACAAGAACAACATTTAATTGGGACAGGCTTACAGGTTCAGAGGTTCAGTCCATTATCATCAAGGCAAAAACATGGCAGCATCCAGGCAGGCATGATGTAGGAGGAGCTAAGAGTTTAACATCTTCATCTGAATGCAAACAGGAGAAGACTGGCTTCCAGGCAGCTAGGACAAGGTACTTAAAGCCCATGTTCACAATGACACACTTCCTCCAACACATTATTTGGAGAGAGTGACCACACTTCCAAATAGTGCCACTCCCTGAGCCAAGCATATTCAAGTCACCTAAGAAGCCTCATTGTCCAGGCACCATCCCCAGACTTCCTTTACAGATCTAATAGTCTAAATTTCTAATGGCTGTAACTGTCCCGAGGTGGAAGAGTGGCCAGGCCCAACCCTATAAGAAGAAAATCTCATCAAACCTTGAGCTTGCCCTAATGATCAGGTCACATAATCCCTCCAATCCCAGGCCAGCCATCCTCCTGGGTTTTTCCTCCTAATAAATCTCTTATGTGAAGTTTGTTGTGTGGTGTGACTTTGTAGAGTTCCTTGGCTCTCAACTGCCAGTACACCTTTTAGAGCAGAACTGTAACATTTACAATGATATTAAGGGAGAGAATCCTGAATCATCAGGGTGGTCCAGGGTTCTTAGGGGTGGGAAAGCAGACTTTTTCTGGCCAAGTCCAAGTGGAGACTGAAGATTTGGGAAGGACCCAGAGTAGCAGGAATGTCAGTTCACTGTTGATAGTCGACTATGGATGAGGGTGGTGGCAGTGGTGGTTATGAACCAAGAAGCATGGCAGCCCTTCAAGATGGGAATGGCCTGCAGTTGAAAGTCAGTACAAGAAGAAACCTTGAGCCCCATAATCTCAATGAACTGAATTCTCTCTGTCTCTCAAGGGTATAGTAAATAGAAAGCCCCCTGTGAAAGGTTCCCCTCTAAAATCCTATGTCTTCCTGATGAGAGCCATACAAGTCTTCTGAGCCTTGCAAGGCAATATGTTTGTGCTTCTTTCTGCCACTAAATGTGTTTTCAATTATTGTGGCAGAAACAGGAAGCTATGACACTCACATCAACCAGCTCTGTGGCAAAATGTCACCTCAGAGGGCCTCCTCCTGTCTGCCACCATGAGGTTCTTCTCATTTACTTTGTTTTTTGTTTTCTTTTACTTATTTTTATGTGTATCCAATTTTGCCTGTACACATGTACATGCATTGTGTGTGTGGTACCCATGGAGGCCAGAAGAGGGTGGCAGATACTCTGGAACTGGAGTTGCAGAGACTTGGGAGCCATTATGTGGGTGCTCGGGATTGAACCTGGGTCCTTTGCAAGAGTAGCCACTGCTCTTAACTGAGAGGTCTCTCTCTGAGTCCATTTACTTTTCTTACAGTGCCTCTAACTCACCAGTGCAGTAGTACATATTTGTCTGTCTTCGTGTATCTCACCCCACTCTCCTAGTGCATGTGAGTGCTATGAAGAATAGAGCACTTGGCTTTGATCCTTTGTAGATAAAGACTTAATAGTCGTTGAAGAAATGAATGCCATCAACAGGGTTGAGTTTTATCAGATGCTTTCTTTACATCAATAATCTATTGGATTCTTTTCCATATTTTATTATTGAAGTAGGTTGATTTACAAAGACTACATCTTTTTAAAAATTCTGGGATAAAATTGATATGGTCTTGGGTTAAAATCTTGCTTTCATATTGTTCTGGGTTTGAGTTTGTGTGTGTGTGTGTGTGTGTGTGTGTGTGTGTGTGTGTGTGTGTGTGTAAGAGAGGGAAAGGGAGAGGGAGAGGCAGAGAGAAAGGGAGAGGGAGAGAGAGTGTGGGGTGTGTGTGTGTGTGTGTATTTATGCGCACTTATGTGTTTATGTGTACTGTGTGCATGCAGATGCCCATGAGGCCAGAAAGGGGCACCCAGATCCTCTGGGACTGGAGTTGTAAATTGTTGTGAGCCTCCATGTGGGTGCTAAGAACCAACCCTGGGTCCTCTGGAATAGCAATAATCACTGTTAACTGCTGGGTCATCTTGCCAGCCACGGTACAGTTGCAGAAGGCTTATCACAGTGTTTGCATCTCTTCCTGAAACAAAAATATCACAGTACATCTCTCTTCTTGTTATTAGTGGCTGTTTAGTTTTCATCTTTTATTATTTTTTTTTGTTTACTTTGTTTCCATCTGTCTTTGGTACAGGGATACAATATGTGTACCAAAGGCTCTTGGAGCCCTCTTCCTCTTCTGAGTGTCTGTAAGCTTGACATACATTGTTCTCCTTTGAAGGACTGCTATAATTCACTAAGGAAGCCATCTGTGCCTGGAGTTTTCTTTGTAGGAAGATTTGAATATAAATTTAATTTCTTTAATAAAAATAGCTACTCAGATTTTTTTTTTACTTCTGTCAGATTCAAAGGTGTGTTTTCTCAAACATTTTCACATCCAAATAGTCCCCAAGAGTTCACAGTGCCGTCTGCAGTGACACTCTTTTCACACTGATGGTAACTGGTGATTCATATTTCTGTCATTCTGTCCCCTTCTTCCTCTGTGCTTCCTCCTGCTGCTCCTCTTCCTCTCTCTCTCTCTCTCTCTCTCTCTCTCTCTCTCTCTCTCTCTCTCTCGCTCTCTCTCTCTCTTTCTGTCTCTCTCTCTCTCTCTCTCTCTTGCTCATGAGGATTGTCAGCTTTATTAATATTTTCAAAGAGCTGTTGCTTTTGTTCTTCCAAGTGTTTACTTATTTTCCATTTTACAGATTTCTGGTTTTTTATACTCCTTTTTCATTGTTCCTGGAGTTCCTTTCTCTTTCTACTTGGATTGTGATCGGATCACGGGCTCTTGTTTTTTGTTTGTTGATTTGGTTTGTGTTTTTTTCTAACATATGTATTTAAATCTATAAACTCAAGAACTGTTTTAGCTGCATTCTGCGTTTCTGATATATCATATTTTCATTATCTCTCATCCAAAAGCAAGTTCTGGTTCTTTTACAACCTCTGCTTTAATCCATCAATGATATAGAAGTGTATTATTTAATTTCCAAGTGTTGGTGAAGCTCATATTACTTTTTTGGTGAGTTCCAGCTTCGTTTTCATATGATCAAGAAACATACTCTGATTTTGGATTGCTAATATTTATTAAAGTTACTTATGACCTCAAATATGATCCATTTATGATTGTATCTATTTAGAAAGAAAGTGTCCACTGGGGGAACAGCCGGCTTTAAGTGCTTTAAGTCGTGTATATTCTTGCTCCTTTCCACGTGCTTGTTCTGCCACTGAGAGGGAATCATGTAGTAATGATTTGACTGCTTCTTCTTTGAGTACTACATGTTCTTTTAAAAAACTTATTGATTCTTTGTGAGTGTCACAACATGTGCTCCAATCCCACTCATCTCCCTGCCTCTCCACATCTCCCCTCTGCTCTTGCAGCCTCCTCCTCAAAAGAAAATACAAAACAAAAGTTAAAAATAAATACAACAAACAAAAATCATCTCATCATGGAAGCTGTAGTATGTCACAGTGTGTCACAGAGTACACACCCTTTTGTCCACACTTCTTTACTTGCAAATGTTCACTGCAGTGAGTCATTGGTCCGATTCAAGGCCTCTGGCTTCTGCTACATTACCAATTACTGGATCCTCAACAGACACCCTCTAGGATATTCTGTTATTGCCTTGGATCATGAAGATACTACAGCTTTGGGTCTGCAGGACCAGCCCTTTCACATGCTCCAGCAGTTCAACTATGGGGAAGATGTTGGTGTGGGCCAACTCAAAGCCCTGGATCTGGGCCTGGGTGCTAGCTGAGTTGTCAGTCTGCCAGCACTCCCACACCGACACCACCAGGGCAATCTCTCCAGCACTGCCCAGACTAGCTCACCCAATGTCACAGCCAGTAATGGGCAGGGCCAGTTCTCCCACTCTCATGCCCTTGGTCCAGCTCACTTGCACTCAAGCCACGAGTGCCAGCTCTACTGTGATGCCCAGCGAGATTCAGGGCCTGCTCTTCAGAGTGCAGCAGCCTGTGAGGGACAGGGCCAGCTCTCCCATCTGCTGTCCTCTCTCACCACCACCATCACTCCTACATCACCACACCACACAGCAGATGAGTGGTGGGGCCAGCTATCCGTATCCTCTCAGGCCAGCTCACCTGCGCCTTTGCCATTGGAGTCGGCTCTACTGTGCTGCCCAGGTAAGAAAGCACTCCATGTTCTTACTTCATATATTTTAAGGTATTGTGGATTTATAGACTCAGAACAATAAAAAAAAAGAAGAAAGAAAGAAAGAAAGAAAGAAAGAAAGAAAGAAAGAAAGAAAGATAGATTACTATTTCCTTCGTATTTTTGTCTTTGGAGATGCAAGGGTCTTCACACGTCAACTACCTCAGTGAAGCAAGGGTCTTCACACAGCTGCAAAGACAGTCTTATCATTGTTTTATTTTTTGTTTTGGTTGGTTTTTTTAGTTACTTGTTGCTCCAACAAAATGTTTGTCAGAAGAAACTGAGGAGAAAGGGGCTTTGGCTTGTGTTGTAAGAGGGGATACAGTCCATGATGGGTGCAAGGCATGAAGGTTGCAGCTTGAGGCAGCTGGACCACAGTCAGGAAGCAGAGAAAGATGAATGTTGGGGCTCAGCTGGCTTCTTCCTTTTTCCTCTTCTGTTCATCTGGGGCCCTAGCTCACAGGATGGTGTCATCACATTCGTGTCTTTCTTCCGTAATGAAACCTCTGTGGAAACTTCCTCACAGACACACCCAGAGCTGTCTCCTGCAGGTTCTTAATCCAGGCAAGTTGACAGAGATTCATTAGATGCCTCAACTACACTCCTCCTTTTTCCTTTTGTTTCCTTTAACCTTCCCATAACCTTATAGTTAAGGGAGACTTTCATGTGTGCGTCATAAAGCTAGATGCCATTTTTCAATCCAAACAGTAAATTTTAACTTTCCATCAATGGGTTTAGATGATTTATTTTTTACTGCTTTTGGTTGGATTTAAATTTATCATCCTATGGTTTGCTTTCAATGGTCCCTTAAGATCATTTTATCTTTCTTGCTTTCCGGACTCCTTCTAAACTGGACATTTAAAATTCTTCCCCTTTGTCTCCTCTACCGTATTTTCAGTATTAATTCCTCACATTGTGCTTGGCGGTAACTCTGAGGATCATTTGTCTCCTTAGCTTGTCACAGTCTACCATCAGTGATCACCACCCGGCCTGGGGTGTAGGGACTTCACAGTAGGACACTTGTCTAATGGTGCAGTGAGCCTCAGGACACTTACTACGTACTTTACTTGTATATATACAAAGCCCTCCATCCCTTCTTATTTTGTTTTAACTGGTTAGTCATTTTTAAAGTGATTTTCAAAAACCAATCTCTCTTACCTACCTACTTATGTTTCTAGGAGTCCTCAGCTGTCACAGAACATAGAGGCTCCCAAGTGGGATCTTTTCTCTTCACCTATGTCTTGGGTCCGTCCAGGTCCGACAGTGAACTCTAAGAGGCTGGGTGGTATAAACAAGTCCATGGTTTGCATGGCAGTCTCATCTGTCCCCAGTGAAGGACTCAGTGCTGTGTCCTCACACAGCCTTACTTGGGGTGTGAAGAGAGATCTCATGGTCTTCATCTTTTATAAGAGGATTAATCACACAGCGAAGGCGTCATCTCAGCACCTAATCTACCTCTAGCTCCCACAGTTCCCCCCTCCAAATACCATCACAATGGGGACTCATGGTCAGCTTATAACTGTTAAGGAACATAAACACTAAGTCCACGGCAAACCTCAGGTTTTCCCTTCAGTGTTCCTTCAGAATGGTTAGCAAAACCACTTATGCCTGTCTTCCTTGAAAGACATCTTGATAGATTCTCTAATATTTTTTTCACTTAGTCCTTTAAAGATGTCATTTCTTCATCCTAAAACAGCCATTATTCCTGATGGACATTATTTCTGACACTCCAACACATTCGTTTAACTCTAAAAATAATGTCTCAGTTATGCTTTGCTTTTCTGGGGAAAGGGACGTATGTCACAGTGCATGTATGCAGGTCACTTGGCTCTCTCCTGTCTTATTTGAGGTGGGGTCTCTCTGCTGCATGTTTCAGGCTCGCTGGCCTGTGAGCTTCTGGCATTCTGTCTATCTGGAGAAGTGCACACCACCACGTCTGGCTTCTTCCCTGGGTTCCACATATTTAGCTCAGGTCACAATCACATGGGAAGCAGGGTTACCTGCTGGTCAGTCCCCCAGGCCATCTGTTACTACTTTTATTATGTTTATTAAATTTTATGGTTTCCCTAAATGTAATCTCTTCTGCTTGCATTTAAGATTTTCCTCTTGGGGCTGGAGAGGTGGCTCAGTGGTTGAGAGCACTAGCTGATGGCCAGGGTTCAGTTCCCAGCACCCACATGGTAACTCATAACCATCCATGAGTCCAATCCCAAGGGATCTGATATGTTCATTTGACCTCTGTGGCACCAGGTACACATGTGGTTTACATACATGTGTGCAGACAAAACACCATTATCATGAAGTAAAATAAATCTACCAATAATAAAGTGATAATATCCTTTTTGTTTTGTGTTTATTCACTCAGGTCCTCACTGGGACGCTTCTTGGGGAATTCTGGGTTCATCTGACCTAGGGGTTGATGCCTTTTTTTTTTTTTTAAACTAAAACAGCTGACCATTTTATTTTCACATTTCACAATGTAAGTGAAAATGGCCCCTTTTTGTATCACTTCTCCCTCCAAAAGTATTCTCTTTGTTAGGAAGGGAAGTTCCTTGCCATGTATCTCGTAAACACCCAAGCACAGCACCAAGATCTCCTGGTGAAACAGAACAAGAAATACAAAACCATAAAGCGCGCTTCTGCTCTTGTCTGTCTGGCAGAGAGTCATGCTGGGCTGCGTGGGCACCATCACAGGGCTGGCGGGAGGTCTCATTATTGGAGGCCCGCGCAACATGGGCATGTGGCCTCCCATAGGTGGTCTCATTCCAGGAGCTGGTCCCACAGGCATCATCCCAGGAGGAAGGAGGGTCCATCATTGGCATTATGGGAGGGCTTCTTATGTGGGGTGCCAGCATCATGCCAGGCCGAGGAGGACCCGGAGACTGGGGGGAGGTGAGATCATGGCCTGCAGGCAGAGGAGCAGAGAACGGAGCCGGAGGGATCTTTCCTTGTTGAAATGCAGCCTGTTGTTTTGTCCGTCAGGCTCTGGACCCGTTCTTCCATCCATCTCAGGTAATAGTCTTTCACATTCTCTTTGTGTTTCCGACCACTGCAGTGTGTCTTCCTCACAGACGGAGAATCGTGGATAAGATGTATCACAGTAGTCACAATAAAACTTAGCATGATGCTCTCAGGCCGTTGGCTACCCGGCGGGTTGATGCCTTTTATCTGTTTTAGAAAATACTTGACTATTATTTTTTCAAATATTTCTCTTGTCTCATTCTTTCTATTTTCCTTCTAGGAAAAGAGTGATTTGTACTCCTTCAAGGAAAAATGTAATTAATTAGTAATTTAATATACTGTCCCATAAACCATTGGCCATTTTTTAAAAAAACTTTGTCTTTTCGATGCTTCCTATGGGTAGTTTATGTAATCTGTTTTTGTGTTTGTTTTAGTTTGGGTTTCTATTGATGTGAAGAGACACCATGACCACGGAAACTCTTATAAAGGAAAAAATTTCATTGGGGCTGGCTTACAGTTTCAGAGATTTAGTCCATTAATTATGGGGGGAAACATGGTGGCATGCAAGCAGAGGTGATACTGGAGAAGGAACTGAGAGTTCTACATCATGATCCAGCAAGGCCACACCTCCTAATAGTGTCACTCTCTATGGAGCTATGGGGGCCATTTTTATTGAAGCCACTGCAGTGTTCATTTGCCTTTTTACTTCTTGAGTCGAGCCTGCTAATCTCAGCTGATGAGGCCTTCCCTTCGGATGGTTTTCAGTTTCTACTTGGGTCTTTTAGAGCTCATTTCCATCTGCTTATTCATCTCACCAAATTTGTCCCACCAAGGTCTTTAATATTTTTACTTTTTTATTGTTTCCAGTGTTTGCCTGCATGTAAGCCTGTGTACCACATGCACACCTGATGCTGGCGGAGGTCAGAAAGGAGTTAGAGCCTCTGGAACTTGAGTGTCAGCCATGTGGGTGCTGGGAATCAAACCCACATCCTCTAGAAGACCAGACAATGTTCTTAACCACTGAGCCATCTCTCTGGCTCCAATGTTAACCTATTTGTGTGTGTGTGTGTGTGTGTGTGTGTGTGTGTGTGTGTGTGTGTGTGTTGCTTTGCTTTGCCTTGTTTGAGACAGAGTCTCACTATTTAACCCTGGCTGGCCTGGAACTTGGTAGGTAAACCAAACTGACCTTGAACTCACAGAGGTCTGACTGCTTCTACCTCCCAAGCATTTAACATATTTGTAGCAATTATTTTGAGGCTCTTCTGTTTGTGGATGTGTGTGTACAAGCATATAGGAGCAGTATGAACAGTGTGCATGCTTTTTTTTGTAAGAAGGTCAAAAGTCAACTTTTAAACATTTATTTATTTATTTATTTATTTATTTATTTAGTGAGTGAGTGTGCATGTGGATATTTTATGAAGGTCAAAGGACAGCTTGTTTGGTCCTCTCCTTCTGCCTTTTTTTTTTTTTTTTTTTTTTTGGTATGTTTGCCTGTGTGTGTACATATATGTGGGGTCCAGAGGCCAACATGGAATGCCTTCTTCAATTGCTCTTCACCTAATATTTTAGACAGGGACCTTTCCTGAACTTGAGGCTCACCAGTTTGGATAGACTGGCTGAGCAGCACTCTGCAGGAACCCTCTTATCTCTGCCTCCCCAGTGCTGAAATTATAGGCATACACGTTCATGTCTAACACTTTTATGTGGATCCTGGAAGATTAAACGTGGGTCCTCATGTTTGTGTGGGAAGCACTTTATTGACCGAGCTGCCTCCCTAGACCCATTTAAAGCTCTAAGTGCTGATCCCAGCATCTAGTTCTAGCTCTTCTCTGGCTCTGCCTTAAAAAGCAGAACAAAACCAAACCTGGTTTTTCTTCTTTGGTGGTGAACCTTTAAATACAGAAATCATTTTATGATGCATCCTGGCCATGTGTGAACCCTGATACCCTAAGATATTCTAGACTTTCATCTTTCTGCAGACAGTGCTGAGCCCTGCACTGAACTCCCTGAGGTTAATACACAGGCCTTCAGTGTTTTTCATCATGGGACATAACCTTACTCTGATGCACTATTCTTACTCCTACTTAACAAGTGGCCTTTCTGGGGCTTTAATTGAGTATCATACATGTCCACCTAGGTCTCTGGCTCATAGCTGAGTAACTTTTGAAGCTTCTGAACTCTGTTTCCCAGGAGCCTTTGTGGTGTGTGTTTCTGAGCACGCTCAATGTAGGGCCTGGCTGAGGACAGGAAGGGAACTCTTACCTAGTGTTAAGAGATGACTTCTCTGCTTTCTCCTTCATGCTTTGACATCCAAACTTCCCTCTCTTAGCAGCTGCAGACTGATCTGTTTTCAATTGCCCAGGAGACTCCTGCTCTTTGGCTGAACTTTATTACATCATGGTTTAGAGATAATCTTGAATCAGAAAGCAGGATAGATACAGAGACTACGGTGGGTGTTGCCTGGGCCCAGAGGTCATGGCCTTCAGCTACTCACTGCCCAGAGACTGAGGCCCATTGCTTTGTACGTTCTGTCCACTCACTAGTAACTTGTGATGGAGGTTAAATCTAATACCAGCAGTTGCTTACGGTGACTGGCTGCACGTCTGTTGAATGCACACGCAAGCAATAGGAGATTTCAAGTCTATCTACCGTTAAGTCAGTCAGTGTTAATTAAATGATTAGGTCTGGAGAGAGGCCTCTGCAGTGAAACATGTTTATGACTCTTGGAGTGCGGTGCCCAGCACCCATGTTGGATTACTCACAACCAACTGTCTGCAACTTCAAATCCAAGGAAACTGACACCTCTGGCTTCCACAGGCACCCACACTTATGTACATACCCACATGCAGAAACATGCGCCTACACATAATTAGAAATAACAATAAATTACTGCCCTTCTCCCTTCAAGCACCCCTGACACAGAGTCAGTCCTGCAACCTAGGCTCCAATTTCCTCCTTTTCCTCACCAGCCAGTGGCTAAGAGCCAGTCTCTTCTGAGGCCTCATTCAACTCATCTTCCTCTCGTATTGATTCTGAATCCTTCCTCAGACACTAGAGTTACAAAATGTCCAAACACACAAACCCAAAGAACTCAAAGAAATATCAAAATACAAACATTATAATGTAATAAAAATAGTTTCCACCTATACACCTTATTAAAGATCAGATGCAGGAGGAATTAGAGCCTCCTGAAGAGCTGCCAGCCTGAATTCCGTCAATAACATTCCCTAATGAAGGTGAAGCAATGATGATCTCCAGCAGACAGGTTTCTTACAATTATTACTCTCCTGCATTCAGAGTGGCAATAAATCACATAGCCCTCCCAATCTCCAGTGGAGATTTAAAAAAAAAAAAAAAAAAAAAAAAAAAAAAAAAAAAAAAAAAAAAAAAAAAGGCCATGCTTCAGGTAAGCAGCCAGGAAAGTTCCCAGGAACATTCTAGGCACCTGCTGTGGCTGGCCACATTTGGACTGAAGGTTTACCAAAATGAGCCGCATTAACCATCCACCATTTGCAATGTTGGGCACAATACAGGTGTTTTTAAATAAATGTGTATGACTTAAGTCTTTAACCCTTCTCCACAATGCTCTTTCTCTATTCCTAGGTCATGCCAGACTCCACTCTGGCTCCTTTTGTTGACTCCTACCCTTCAGTCACCATGTTTACTGTTTGTAGAAATTTCGTTAACTTGGAACACACTATCGCCTCTCCCCACATCTGGATTAGGGACCATCTGCTTGCTGAGGTCATGTGTGCCTGCTAATGTTTCCCCAAGCTTTGCCAAAGTATTTTGGAAATGTGGTGCACTTTGACTTTGAAACACGTGGATGGAAGATTTTAATGTAAGAAGCCCTGCGTGCATTGTTATTCTTAAATAGATGTATGCAACTGTTAAATTTTGTATTTTTGGTTTTGTTTTTCCACAGCTGACAAGAGCATACTCCCAGTGAGAAAATAAGGTCAGCAAAACAGCTGCAACTGTTTAAAAAAGGGAGCCGAGGCTTCGAGAAAAAACTGATAAAAAGAGTCAGCTACTGTTTGGATGTGATGGTGCAGAAGTCCTCACGCAGACCATGCAGACTAGGGATCTCACAGGCTCCATGTGAATAAATCTACAGATATAAAATTTATCCTGTGAAGCACAGCATCCTAAACTGCACACAGACCCAAGTCTAATGAATATTTAAATCGAGCAGTTAGAGGAAGTTTACTTTGTTCTTCCTGGAAAGCAATAGATTGTTCCAGTCTAAAGTGAGATGGTCTAGTCTGAGTGTATGGACACAGGTGTGTCCTTTAGACAACCCAGCTTTCTTCTCCATATTTGAAGCCAGTGGTTTCCCAGAGTTTGTCTTGTCCTCCCGTTTTTCCCTTTAGAAGGATGTGATTCTCTGCAGACTGGAGTTTGCTTCTGCACTTTCATCTTGGTACCAAAGACTGCCATGTGAGAACAGTGAGACTGTTTCCCGTGATAAGCCTAGTGTAGGAAGCATGAGAAATTCCACAAATACACGCTCCCGGGCTGCTCAATGCTCATCACTCAGCCGACCTTTCCACACTGTGCTATAGTCTACATTTAGAGCACCCCTCCCCAAGGTTTGTGTGCTGAAGGTTTGGCTGACACTGTTGCAAGGTAGAAGAACCTTTATGAGATGGAACCTAGTAGGGTGTAGTTAGCTTATGAGGGGTGTGCACGCTTGGAGGAGATACTGAGACTATCCCACCTGTCCTCCTGCCTCACAACAACCACAAGGTGAATAGAACTCTTCTATGTGCTTCTACCATAGGGACTGTGCCATAATAGAACCACAGCCACAGAGACGAATAAACATGCCCCAAAACTCCTACAACCGTGAGCCAGAACAAACCTTTCCTTCTTTTAAGATGATCACGTCAGGAATTTTGTCACATTAACGGAAAGCTACACTGAGAAATCACATGGTGAAACAATTTCCGCATGCCTCCACGTCATGCTTAGATGCCCCTACATGGGCCTATGCATAGCCCAGATTATCATGGTTGGTGCACTCCATAAATGAACACACAGATTTATGTTAAAAAAAAAAAACAGGTGGAATCTTTTTAAATAGGTTTACATCATTAAAATAATTTGCTAAAGCCTGAAGACTCACAATTCCTTTCAGTTAAACAAGTTTTTATATATTTGTGCACACTGTATTAGTTGATTTTTTTTCTTTTGCTGTTATAAAACCCCATGACTGAGACAACTTGTTTTGTCTTATGGTTCCAGAGAGAGTGAGAGTCTATAAAGGCAGCAGAGTGATGGCAGAAGGGGGTGGAGGTAGGAAGCTGAGAGATCACATCGTCATCCACCAACAAGCAGAAGGGATGAACTGGAAGTGAGGCAAGGCTCTCAGTGATGGCTTCCTCTAGCAAGGCTGCTCCCCTATAACCTCCCCCAGAGCACCACCAACTGGGGAACCAGTGTCCAGACGCATGAGTATATGAGGGACATTTCTCATTCACACGTGGACACCCATACTTTGTGTGGTACCAGAAATGTGATCTACTTTTTAACGCATGTTGTTTATGGTCTCCTTAGAAGCAGATGGTCTTTATTTATAATGGCTACAGAATAGCTAATGGGGTTGACACCATTTAGTGGAGTTAATACCATAGCTCTGTCAACTTCATCTGCCTTAGATGGACATAGATGGACTAAGGTTTACTTAGTGTTTCTTGTCTCTCTCTCTCCTTATAGCTCTTTGATAGGGCTTAATGAAGTTACTATGTTTATGGATACATAGATATTTACAAGGAGGATTATTATCATGAACTTTATCCTTTATAATGTAAGGTGCTGGAATTTGTTCTATTTAACAATTTTTAGCTGAATTATACTTTGTCTGATATTGAAGTTATGAGCCCTACCTTATAACATGTGCACACACAAATGCACACACACATTTGGGTACATACATTTATGTACATGCACAGTTACACATGCTTTCCAGACATGTATGCACACACAAATATTGGCATGCATGCATGCACATTCATATATAGATATGCTCATATAGATGCACATGCATGTACATGCACACAAACACAGGCAGATACACATGCAAACACATACATATACATATATGCACATGCCCACACAGATATGCATGCATATCTACATACTCACAAGCATGCACAGACTCACAGACCCACATGTACACACCAACATGTTTACACACACATAGACATGCACATAGACACACACAGGCACACATATGCATGCACACAACACAGCTGTATACACACACTTACAAGCACGTTTTCGGTTGGAGTATCTTTAACCATCCTTGTATTTTTCAGTTTTTCTGTTTTACTTTGTGATTCATTTGAAAATCTTTTTCTTCTAAATTTATTTTTCTTCTATTTATTTTTATTGGTATGACATATTTGATCTTAGTACTTTGGGTTTTTTTTTTCTTTTTTAAATAGAGCATTGTAAAAATGTTTGAACCATTTATTTCCCTGACTTTTGCTGCAGTTCTTGTATCAGGGAACAAACATTCTATACTGGGAGAGCTTTAAGTTCATCCAGTTACTTAATACTTATAACTTCCTCTTTCTCTTGCCTGTTCCCACTGGTCTCATAGAGCGTGAACAATAGAATTACCCTTCTCTTTCCCTGATTCCCTTCTCCTCTTTGCCTATGCACTTTGATTCACCAACACTGCCTTTGCTTAATGCTTATCCTTTCATTGTTCAGCATTCTTAACTGCAGACAAGATGATTGCCGACACTGGAGACTGCATAACCCACAAGCTTATCCTGCCCACTAACATGGCCAGGACGCACAGCACTAACCTTACTTGTAGAACACAGGGTGGGGAAGCACCCCAAGCTCCCGAATCTTTACAGGATGAGCAGTTGTTGTGTTTCACAGTCCCCGGGGCCAGCTGAGCAGCTCCTCTGGTGAGGACCAGATAATCACATCAATAGTTATGGGGCCAGCAGTGTGGCTGGTCTGGAGAGACCTCACTGAAGTCAGCTGAGGCAGAGGCCATATGTCTGGGATCAACAACAGACAAGTCTGGACTTGCTCACCTGAAGGCATAAAGGCTTCCAACAGCCAGAAGGGCAACCTGGCAAACAGGCCTTTATGAGTATTGATTTGCCTTGCATCCACCCCTATCCACTGACCCAGCATGTCACAAAACCAGGCCCAGAGTAGGAGGAGGGCCATTGGATAAGGAACCTAACCTCTGCTCTTTTCTACTCTTTTTTCCCTTTGTTTTGGCAGTGGATCTGTTATCAAATGTTTTCAGTGGCTGCAGAGATGATACCTTCAACCTCCCTCATCTCCCCTCACCTGCACCAGTGGGGAGAACTGGCCCTGAGGTCATGTGAACAAGTTCTTTCCTGAAGTATCCAGTCATGTCTTGGCTGGCTGAGGTCATCCTCCAGTGCACTCCATCAGGAGGGCTTCAAGATGATGGGGAGTGGTCAGGACACAGACTTCTGGTATACACAGAGGCATTCTGTGTTGTGTCAGCAGTTCCCCAACCTCAGCTGACTGGAGATGGAGCTTCAGAGGTGAAGGATGCACAGTGCAAGGCTGGGAACCACTTCTTTTGTAGATAACTTACTTTTCTGTTGCTGTGATAAAACACTATGACCAAATGCAATTTTAGAAGAAGTTTATTTGGGTTTATGATTCCATAGGGATAAGGATCTGTCGTGACAGCAAGTGGCAGACATGTTACCAGGAGCAGGATGTTGAAGGCTTACATTTTTAACTGTGAGCATGAAGCAGAGAGCAAACTAGAAGCAGGTGAGGCTTTTGATTCTCAGAGCCTGCCACCAGTGGCACACTTCCTCCAGCAAGGCTGGACCTCCTAACCCTTCCAAACACTGCTACCAAACTGGGGGTCAAACGTTCAAATCTTGAGCTTTTGGGGGACAGTTTCATTCAAGTCACTATAATCTACCAGACTTCCAACTCTGCTGTTAGCCAGAGTTCACTAAAAAAGAGATAGAAATATAGAGAGACAGAAGAGACAGAGTTGGATATGGTGGTAGAGATAGAGTTAAAAGAGGGATAGAGACAGAGAGGAATAGACAGATAGTCAAGAACAAAGACAGAGATAGAAAGATAGCAAGATAGCAAGATAGATAGGAAGGGCGAAAGGAAGGAAGGAAGGAATAGAGACAAAGACAGAAACATGGGCAGAGATAAAACTAGAGTCAGAGACAGAGATCAGACTCAGAGAGCTAAAGAGAAATGAGTAATGGGTAATAATGAGAGTTGACCCTCATGGCTAAGATGCCCAGGAAATCCTAAATACTGTTGTCTGCTAGTTAGGGATACAGGCAACTAGCTGATGGTGCAGTTCTGTCCTGGTTCAAAGGTCTGAGAACCAATTATGTAATTCCCAATCAGCTCTGAAGACTAGGAGTAGGAGAAGACAGATGCTCTGCTCAGGAAGAGAAAGAGAACTCTCCTTTCTTTTCCTCTTTTGTTCTGCAGGTCTTTAATGGAGGCCAGGAGGATCATCTTAATCCAGTCTGCCAATGCAAATACTGATTCCATCTAGATGCCCCTAGACAACACAAAACAGGGTTTCACCAGCATCTGGACATCTCCACCAAGCTGACAATGAAATTAATCTCATCCCTGGACTGCTATGCTTTATTCAAAACTACCTGCTTGGCTGGTGAAATGGCTCAGTATTAAAAGCTAAGGTCCTCGAGGTGGTACTGCTACAGGGGTGATAACCCCAACCTCCCTCACCCCCATCACCTGTGGCAGTCAGGAGAACTGGCCCTGAGGTCATTCGAGTGAGCTGACTCTGTCCCTCCTGCACCTTGTCTGGGCAGGACAGTAGAGCAGGCCCTGGTGGAGGAGGTGCAGGTGAGCTGGCCCAGGGGTGAGACTGAAGAAGAGCCGGCCCCACCACTTGTCTGGCATGAGGTGGTATGGGTGTGGGGGGTAATGCCCTCCCTCATTCATCTCCCCCTTGCCACCTGCAATAGCCTGGAGAATTTATCCTGGGGTCATGAGAGCAGGAGAGCTGGTCCTGCCCTTCACTGGCTGTAGCACTCAGAAGAGCAGGGCCTGCACTTCACTGGGCAATACAGTGGAGCTGGCCCTCAAGTCAGGATGAGCCAGCCCTGAGGGAGTGAGAGCAGGTAAGCTGACCCTGCTTTCTGCTGATGGCAGCATTGGGTGGCCTAGCTGTAACCTTGCTGGAGAGCTGGCCCTGGTGGCGCGGATAAGGGAGAGCCTGTGGTCTGATCCAGGGCTCTGAATTGACCCACCCCCAAAATCTATATCATCTGCAAATGGGTGGGACATGTTTAAGAATCAGTCTTGCTGATCCAAAGCTGCAGGATCTCTATGACACAGAGCAACAGGAGGATAACCAGGAGGGGGCCAGATGAGGATCCAATATTGATGGTATCACAGAAGCTGGAGATCTCAAACCAGACCAATGACTCCTTGCCATGAACATTTGCAAGTGAAGATGTGTGGACAGAGGGATAGACTGTGGGACACACTGTGACACACTACAGCTTCCATGATGAGATGTTTTCTGTGGTTTGTCTTTGTTGTTTGTTTGTTTGTGCATGTGTTTTGTTTTGAGGGGGAGATTGCAGGGACGAAGTATGGATATGAGGAGATGGGGAGATGAGTGGGACTGGAGTGTATAATGTGAAACTCACAAAGAATTAATAAAAAGTTTAAAAAAAAACCCAAAATCTAAAGTCCCCAAACAAAACAAACAAACAAACAAACAAACAAAAAAAACAAAAAAAAACAAAAAACAAGATCAGCTACCCACTCTCAGGGGCCACTGGATCCAGAGAGAACTTCACAGAGCTGGTGGTGAGTTACCAAACATTCTGTTGAAAGGGTGCTGTCACTGTATGGCTCCTGGATAGGGCCCTTCATACAAGGCAGTCAGCTGGGTCATGCGTGTGAGGACATCCAGACGTTAGCTGTGTAACTTGCACGCAGGCTGTTTATGTGTCTAATCCTCTGACATATGTTAGCTAATTGTGTTGGCTGAGGCCTGAGAGTCCTTGAGTAGTTGGATCTGCCATCTTGGCTTCTATTGTCACCAAAACAAGCTTGGCTGGTCCACTGATGCAAGAAGAGATATGTAATGTGGGCATGCTCCCCACTAACCTTCAATCTGAAGTGAAAGTGGAGCCTCTTCAGTCTCAAGCAGAATCAAGAAGGAGCCTAGATGGTGTTCACACAGCCAGCTTACCCCAGCACATAGTGAGGGATAGGCAGATGAGTTTCGAGGTGGCCTGCTACACAGTGGTATTGCTGCCACTGTGAACTGCCACTGCTGGATCTGGCCTGGGTTGGTGTTTCTAGCAAAACTGTCAAGAAATGATGACCTACTTTCTGGTGGAGCCGTGCCCTCTAGGGCCTAGGATGGAATCTCCCGTCTTGAGACAACACAGACCAGTTGTGCCCATAGTGTGGCCAGAGGCATACAACATGTATGGACTGCTCGTAATCTTTGAGTTCTCTTTTCATGCCAGACTGGAATATCTCCAGCATTTTTGCACTTAGCACAGAACTGCAGACCCAAGAAGACCCTTGTATCTAGTGTTTGAATAATTCACCAATGACTACATCAGGTCATTTTCTGAAACTGACAAATGGCTCACGGGAGTTGAAAGGCACACCATTTCTTGTGTATAATGCATCCAAACACACCAATGACACTTTGAACAAACAAGCAAACTCATGGGGATTGGATTTTGATTGCATTTCTTTTAAAAGGTAGCTGCCGTGTTCAATACTGACACAAGGTCTAATGGGTGTCTGAGACTCCATGACCAAAGAAGAGGGAAAATTCCATTAAGTGCCCTGAGTCCTTTCCAAAACTGGTGTTAAGGGAAACCTGTTTGGCTTAAAAAGAAATTTGTTCCTGGGACTAATAAACTTGCTTAATCAGTGGGAAGAATTGAAACTGGACTCTTTGCTGCTGTACTGCTCGGAACTTTTAATATGCTAATGTACATTGTACAGCTCCGAGAGGGGGTATTAGTATGCAGCGTTTCCTAAGCCAACTTGGCCTGGAACCCTGAGAACTCTGTGTGCCTAGGACATCTGTATGATTCATATCAGCCATGGAACACACTTTGAGAAACTCTGATCTTTTCCAAGGACCCACAAGGCAATGAATCATTCTGTCAGTTGCACAGTTACATTTAAATCTCACCATCCTGGCCCTAAATGGCCCATCCCAGTGGTTGGTCACCTTTTCATGGTTGCAGTTCATTGAAGGCATTGAAAGACTCAAGGCCAGAGGCAGGAGGGAGTGGGGGTGGAAAGCCACTAAACAGGTCAGAAATAATTTCAATGAAAACACTTCTTGGGCTGAACAAAGGCTCGCAAGTCTATTAAAAAAAAAAAAAACAACCCACAGTTGTGCTGTTATTCCCTACAACACTGGGTCCTTTCTAGAACTTAGTGATGGAACCGAGCTAGCACTGCAAAGAACCACTGGGTTTTGGCCTGCCCGCCCGGACTTCCCCTTTAACTCTTTTTACTCATAAGCCAAGTGCTGCACAGCGCTGCACAGCCAGATCAGTACGGCAGCCACATCGAGACATATGTATAATAAAGCGAAGTCACACAGATGAAGAAGTTCATAGCTTATCTGCAGGCAAACTGGCGAGAAAGCCAGAGCCAATGGTGGCAGGCCATGTGGTGGGACAACTATGTAAAGAACAGATGATTGTCCTTTCCTCGACTGTACCAACACTCATCTTAGATTTATATCCAAGCAAACAAAAAAGAAAAATGCCTCCAGCCTCCTTGGCCCTCAAAGGCATTGCAGTATATGGTGCTCCATCCATGAGTCTGGGTAACGGTGTTCATGGAGACGCTGTGATTTGGATAAGCCTCCAGCAAAGGCCAGTGTGTTGGCCTCAGCCCATGGCAGCAGCAGTGGAGCCTAGTGGGAGATGTTCCCACAGAGTGTGCTCATCAGGCAGACTAGTAGAACACCGACCCCTCCTTTTTCTCTTTGTAATCTAGGTCAGCACACACTCCCACCATAATGTGCTTCCTCACCACAGGCCCAAATACAACAAAGTGGACTCACCGTAGACTGAAACCTTCAAGACAATGGCCACACCAAGTCTTGCCTCAGTTTTACAATTGTCTCATCGTCAAAACTATTGTTTTGTGTAGTAGCACAAAGCTAATTAAAACATGGCAGTCAAGCCTTGTGGCTGGGGCAGACACCTAGCTGGTCTGCTCCCATGAAGACACTATATCCTGAGACATCCTAGAGGAGCCATTGCACTCAGAGCAGAGGGTAAGAACCCCCTCCCACTACCCTACGCCCCAGAGCTACAACTGAGAGCCTCCAGGACCCATCAGCCACCCAAACTCCACCCCTCCAGAACGCCATTCCCCTTCCACCCCTCGATTGGTCCTTTTGGCTAGCGCAGACACCTAGCTGGTCTGCTCCTGTGAAGACACCGAATCCTGAGCCATCCTAGAGGAACCACTGCACTCAGAGTAGCAGGATTTCAGGATTCCAGAGGCAGCCTGAGTCCCAGGCGTTCTTCCACCCAGGAGCTCAGGATCACAGGATCACAAGATCACAAAGACATCTGGAATCTGAGGAGTTCTGATACAAGCAAGATAACTGGAAAGATAGGCTCTAATCAGAGACAGTGAGTGCAGGTAGCACTAGAGTTAATCAGATGACAAAAGGCAAGTTCAAGAACATAAGCAACAGAAACTAAAGTTACTTGACATCTTCAGAACCCAGTTCTCCCACAATAACAACCCTGGATACCCCATCACACCGGAAAAGCAGGATTCAGAATTAAAATCACTTCTCATGATGATGATAGAGGACTTTAAGAAGGACATAAATAACTCCCTTAAAGAAGTATAGGAGAAGACAGGTAAACAGGTAGAAGCCCTTAAAGAGGAAACACAAAAATTCCTTAAAGAACTGCAAGAAAACACAACCAAACAGGTGAAGGAATTAAAACCATCCAGGATCTAAAAATGGAAGTAGAAACAATAAAGAAATCTCAAAGGGAGATTACCCTGGAGATAGAAAACCTAGGAAAAAGATCAGGAGTCATAGACACAAGCATCACCAACAGAATACAAGAGATAGAAGAGAGAATCTCATGTGCAGAAGATACCATGGAAAACATTGACACAACTGTCAAAGAAAATGCAAAAGTCTCCTAACCCAAAACATCCAGAAAATCCAGGACACAATGAGAAGACCAAACCTAAGGATAATAGGTATAGATGAGAGTGAAGATTCCCAATTTAAAGGGCCAGTAAATATCTTCAACAAAATTAGAGGAAAACTTTCCTAACCTAAAGAAAGAGATGTCCATAAGCATACAAGAAGCCTACAGAACTCCAAATATACTAGACCAGAAAAGAAATACCTCCCATCACATAATAATCAAAACATCAAATGCACAAAACAGAAAAAAATACTAAAAGCAGTAAGGGAAAAGGGTAAAGTAACATATAAAGGCAGATCTATAAGAATTACACCAGACTTCTCACCAGAGACTATAAAAGCCAGAAGATCCTGAACTGATATCATACAGACCCTAAGGGAGCACAAATGCAAGCCCAGACTACTATACCCAACAAAACTCTCAATCACTATAGATGGAGAAACCAAGATATTCCATGACAAAACCAAATCTACACAATATCTTTCCACAAATGCGGCACTTCAAAGGATAAGTGATGAAAAACTTCAACACAAGGAGGGAAACTACAACCTAGGAAAAGCAAGGAAGTAATCTTCCAACAACCCCAAAAGAAGATAGCTACACAAATGTAATTCCACCTCTAATAACAAAAATAACGGGAAGCAACAATCATTTTTCTTTAATATCTCTTAACATCAATAAACTCAATTCTCCAATAAAAGGATGTAGATTATGAGACTGGATACATAAACAGAACTGGATACATAAGATGGAGAATATTGGTGAATACAGGAAACGAACCTCAGTGACAAAGACAGATACTACCTCAGAGTAAAAGGGTGGAAAACAATTTTCTGAGCAAATGGTCCCAAGAAATAAGCTGGAGTAGCCATTCTAATATCAAATAAAATCGACTTTCAACCAAAAGAAATCAAAAAAGATAAGGAAGGACACTTCATACTCATCAAAGAAAAAAAATCTACCAAGATGAACTCTCAATTCTGAACATCTATGCTCCAAATGCAAGGGCACCCACATACATAAAAGAAACTTTACTAACGCTCAAAGCACACATTGCACCTCATACAATAATAGTGTGGAATTTCAACACCCCACTCTCAGCAATGGACAGATCATGGAAACAGAAACTAAACAAAGACACAGTGGAATTAACAGAAGTTATGAACCAAATGGATTTAACAGATATCTATAGAACATTTCATCCTAAAACAAAAGAATATACCTTTTTCTCAGCACCTCATGGTACCTTCTCCAAAATAGACCATATAATTGGTCACAAAACAGGCCTCAACAAATACAAAAAGATTGAAATAATCCCTTGCATCCTATCAGATCACCATGGACTAAGGCTGGTCTTCAACAATAACAAAAACAATGGAGAGCCTACATACACGTGGAAACTGAACAACGCTCTACTCAATGATGACTTGGTCAAGGAAGAAAGAAAGAAAGAAATTAAAGACTTTTTAGAATTTAATGAAAATGAGGACACATCATAACAAAACTTGTGGGACTCCATGAAAGCAGCGCTAAGAGGAAAACTCATAGCTCTAAGTGCCTACAAAAAGAAACTGGAGAGAGCATACACTAACAACTTGACAGCACACCTGAAAGCTTTAGAACAAAAAGAAGCAAATACACCCAAGAGGAGTGTATAATCAAACTCAGGGCTGAAATCAACCAAGTAGAAACAGAAAGAACTATATCAAATTTCAACAAAACCAGGAGCTGGTTCTTCGAGAAAATCAACAAGATAGATAAACCCTTAGCCAGACTAACCAGAGGGCACAGAGACAGTATCCAAATTAATAAAATCAGAACTGAAAAGGGAGACATAACAACAGTAACTGAGGAAATTTAAAAAAATTCAGATCCTACTACAAAGGACTATACTCAACAAAACTGGAAAATCTGGATGAAATGGACAATTTTTTAGACAGATACCAGCTATCAAAGTTAAATCTGGAGCAAATAAACCATCTGAACAGTCCCATAACCCTTAAAGAAATAACAGCAGTCATTAAAAGTCTCCCCACCAAAAAATAAAGCCCAGGACCAGATGGTTTTAGTGCAGAATTAGGTCTTCAAGGAAGACCTAATACCAATTCTCTTCAAACTATTCCACAAAATAGAAACAGAAGAAACACTACCCAATTTGTTCTATGAAGCTACAATCATGCTCATACCTAAACCTCACAAAGACCCAACAGAGAAAAAGAACTTCAGACCAATCTCCCTTATGAATATTGATGCAAAAATACTCAATAAAATTCTTGCAAATCGAATCCAAGAACACATCAAAACACTCACCCATCAAAATCAAGTAGGCTTTATCCCAGGAATGCAGGGATGGTTCAATATTCAGAAATCCATCAATGTAATCCACTATATAAACAAACTCAAAGAAAAAAAAAACCACATGATCATCTCACTAGATGCTAAGAAAGGATTTGACAAAATTCAACACCCCTTCATGGTAAAAGCCTTGGAAAGATCAGGAATTCAAGGCCCATACATAAACATAGTAAAAGCAATATACAGCAAACTAGTAGCCAGCATCAAACTAAATGGAGAGAAACTTGAAGCAATCCCAGCAAGATTAGGGACTAGACAAGGCTGCCCACTTTCTCCCTACCTATTCAATATAGTACTGGAAGTCCTAGCCAGAGCAATTAGACAACAAAAAGAAGTCAAAGGGATACAAATAGGAAAGGAAGAAGTCAAAATATCACTATTTGCAGATGATATAATAGTATACTTAAGTGACCCCAAAACTTCCACCAGAGAACTCCTAAACCTGATTTAAAAAAAAAAAAAAAAAAAAAACTTCAGCAAAGTGGCTGGTTATGAAATCAACTCAAACAAATCAGTGCCTTTCCTCTACTTGAAAGATAAACAGGCTGAGAAAGAAATTAGGAAAATGGCACCCTTCATAATAGTCACAAATAATATAAAATACCTTAGTGTGAATCTAACCAAGCAAGTGAAAGATCTGTATGACAAGAACTTCAAGTCTCTGAAGAAAGAAATCAAAGAAGATCTCAGAAGATGGAAAGATCTCCCATGCTCATGGATTGGCAGGATTAATATAGTAAAAATGCCCATCTTGCCAAAAGCAATCTACAGGTTCAACGCAATCTCCATTAAAATCCCAACTCAATTCTTCACAGAGTTAGAAAGAGAAATTCTCAAATTCATTTGGAATAACAAAAAACCCAGGATAGTAAAAACTATTCTCAACAATAAAAGAACCTCTGGAGGAATCACCATCCCTGACCTCAAGCTGTACTACAGAGCAATAGTGATAAAAACTACATGGTATTGGTACAGAGACAGGCAGGAAGATCAATGGAATAGAATTGAAGACCCAGAAATGAACCCACACACCTACAGTCACTTGATCTTTGACAAAGGAGCTAAAACTTTCCAATAGAAAAAGGACAGCATTTTCAACAAACGGTGCTGGTTCAACTGAAGGACAACATGTTGAAGAATGCAAATTGATCCATTCTTATCTCCTTGTACAAAGCTCAAGTCCAAGTGGATAAAGGACCTCCACATAAAACCAGATACACTGAAACTAATAGAAGAGAAGTATTCAAGAACCTTGAATACTTGGGGACAGGGGGAAAGTTCCTGAACAGAACACCAATGGCTTATGCTCTAAGATCAAGAATTGACAAATGAGACCTCATAAAATTGCAAAGTTTCTGTAAGGCAAAGGACACTGTCAATAGGACAAAATGGCAACCAACAGATTGGGAAAAGATCTTTACCAATCCTACATCTGATAGAGGGTTAATATTGAATATATACAAAGAACTCAAGAAATTAGACTCCAGACAACCAAATAACCCTATTAAAAATGGGGTATAGAGCTAAACAAAGAATTCTCAACTGAGGAAACTCAAATGGCCGAGAAGCACCTAAAGAAATGTTCAGCATCCTTAGTCATCAGGGAAATGCAAGTCAAAACAACCCTGAGATTCCACCTCACACCAGTCAGAATGGCTAAGATCAAAAACTCAGGTGATAGTAGATGCTGGCGAGGATGCAGAGAAAGAGGAACACTCCATTGTTGGTGGGACTGCAAGATGGTGCAACCACTCTGGAAATCAGTCTGGCAGTTCCTCAGAAAATTGGATATAGCATTACCTGAGGACCCAGCTAGACCACTCCTGGGCATATACCCAGAAAATGCTCCAACATATAACAAGGATATATGCTCCACTAGGTTCACAGCAGCCTTATTTATAATAGCCAGAAATTGGAAAGAACCCAGATGTCCTTCAACAGAGGAATGGATAGAAAAAATGTGGTACATTTACACAATGGAGTATTTCTCAGCTATTAAAAACAATGAGTTCGAGAAATTCTTAGGTAAATGGATGGAACTAGAAAATATCATCCTAAGTGAGGTAACCCAATCACAAAAGAACACACATGGTATTCACTCACTGATAATTGGATATTAGCCCAGAAGCTTGAAATACCCAAGATTTAATTCACAGACCACATGAAGCTCATGAAGAAGGAAGACCAAGTGTGGGTGCTTCAGTCCTTCTTAGAAGGAATAACAAAATACTCAAGTGAGCAAATATGGAGACAAAGTGTGGGACAGAAAGTGAAGGAGAGGCCGTCTGGAGACCATTCCACCTGGGTATCCATCCCACGTGCAGTCACCAAAGGTAGATGCTGATGTGGATGTCAGGAAGTGCATGCTGACAGGAGCCTGATATAGCTGTCTCCTTAGAGGTCTGCCAGAGTCTGACATATTCAGAGGCAGATGCTCACAGCTAATCATTGATCTGATCAAGGGGTTCCCAATGGAGGAGTTAGAGAGAAGACTGAAGAAGCTGAAAGGGTTTGCAGCCCCATGAGGAGAGCAACAATACTAACCAACCAGAGCTCACAGAGTCTAAACCACCAGCCTGGGAGCACATAGGGAGGGATCCATGGCTCCAGTTGTATATGTAGGGGAGGATGGCCTTGTTGGGCATAGGTGAGAGAGGAGATCCTTGGTCCCATGAAGGCTAGACACCAAGTGTGGGGGAATTAAAGGGTGGGGAGGTGGGAATAGGAGGGTAGGTGGGGGCACATCCTCATAGAAACAGGAGGAGGGGGGATGGGATAGGGTGTTCCTGGGCAGAAAGGGAGAAAAATGGGGTAAAGAGGTAACATCTGAAATGTAAATAAAATATCCAATAAAAAATTTTAAAAAACAAAGAAAAAAATGTCAGTCAAATGAGCATATATTTAAGTTTCAACATAGTGTGTTGTGGCATATGGCTATCGCAGATGCTTTACCACTCAGTGAACCCCCTGCCTTATAAAGGCGCAGGCAAGGTGACCAGCTTGTATGTAGAAGGCAAGCTGTGAAATGACATACATTAACAAGGAATGCAAACAGCAGACATATGGATATGTAGCAAACAGAGATACAAGAAGGTCTTGCCCAAAAATGAGACAGTAAGGAGAGGTCATTTTATAAGAGTCAATATTAACCACTGAGGGAAAACTAGGAGGAGAGAAGAAGAATCATTAATAATAAACTGTGCCTGAGAAATAAAGAATAGATAGCTTTTCTCTATGAAATCTCAGGTCTGACAATCTCCCAGAAGAAGAAAAATCATACTAGGATCAGTAAGCATAAACTACAAAATTAATAACTTTTGTTATTAATAGCTAATTAGTATTAGAAATTAGGAACACTAGCTGCTCTTACAGAGGACCTGTGTTCAGTTCCCAGCACCCACACGACAGCTCATAACCTTCTGCAACTCCAGTTTCAGGGGACCTGATGCCCCCTATTGGCCTCTGTGAGCAACAGGCACACACATCATACACAGACATACATGTAGGAAAAACACAAATACATATGAAAATAAATAAATTTTAAAAGCTTCAAATTGACTGTGAAAAGCAGTCCGATAAATTCTTGTCCTGCTTGTACCATGTTATTCAGACTTACGATCTGTGTCTATTGACATCAAAAAACATCTATAAACTGTCATATAGAATACCTGATGAAAAAACGAGGTGAGCCTCCTTGTAGGAAACACTGTGCATGTTCATGGAGGCCCCTCCTCTCTCAGAATGCTTGCCGAGAGCTTTGTTTCCACAGCAGCTGTTGTGCTTTTTCCTGTGGTTAGGATCAGTCCACGATAAACAATAAATATAGGTTTAAATATACTTTTTGTTTTGCTTTGTTTTGTTAAAGACAGGGTCCCACGAGGTGGCCCAGGCTGGCCTGCAGCTCACTATTGGGGTTGCAGAGGCATGTCAAAATGCTTCTAAAGAACACAGTAAAGGGTTTGGCCAGACAGTGGGACACTAGTTCTGACAGAAATGCAGAGCAGGCTTCTGGAAAGAGGAGCAGAGCCAGCACGGAAAACCCTCTATCACATCTGCGCTTCAGTTTGTGAGCTTCTCTCCAGCCCGGTGTCAACGCTTAATACATGGTAATGAAAGAATTGCCGTTAGACAAAAATTAGTGGATGCTCTCTTACCACAAGTTATCCAGGTTTATTGAAATTTTAAATGTAAAGATTAGGATGTGGCTCAGTGACAGAGCATTGACCAACAGAGCCCAGTGCTATAAAACAACACACACACACACACACACACACACACACACACACACACACACACTCCAGTACTAAAGAGCAAGAATGCCTTACCAAACCTTAACTGTGTGTGTTGAGGGAGTCATATTCTACATTTGTGAACCCCAGATGATCTAAGAGGAAAGAGAGACAAATCTGATTATGTAAGAAATTTAAATTTTTGTGTTTAAAAATTCTATTAACAAAATTAAACTACAAATCCAACACAAGAAAACTGCAGTATTTATCACACTATAAAGCTGGCTGGGTGAGGCGGGGCCAGCAATTAGAACAGTTATCTCTAGGCCATCGTTGTTCATTGAGATGTTTTGAATCCCCCTTAATTCTTGTCCCTGAGCGTAGTATTTTTATAAACTAAAATGCTTTTTAAAATGAAAACCAGGGGTTGATGAAATGGCTGGTCGGTGGTTTTGAGCACTTGATGGTCCTGCAAAGGAGAAGGGTTCAGTACCTAATAACTACATGACACCAGGCACAGACATGGCACACAGACACATACAAACAAAACATTCATACACATGAAATACACTCTGTTAAAAAATGAATGCCATAGAAAAATGTAAAAATAAACTTTCATAAAGACTTTCAGGTTTAAAGGTGAGAGAAGGAAAGGAAGCCCCTTACCCATAAGACCACATCCACATTTTAATGTCACCCTTGAACTTTCACCTGGTGCCTCACAGACATCTAAAGCTTAACCTGAGCACAGTGCAACTCCTAGTGACCCCAACCCCTGCATTAGAAATCCAAACTCTACCTACCCAGACATGAGTTAATATACAATCTTTAACATGAATAACTCAAGAAATCACTAATTTTGCCATTTTACACAAAAAAATCTTTCAGTGTTATCAACAGTGGAAAGGATAAAAGATCGTACTGCCAGTTCTGTTACTGTAACAAAATGCCCAAAATAATCAACTTATAAAGAAAAAAACGATTATTTTATATTTTTGCTCCATGATCAGCTAGCTCCATTTCTTTGAGTCTACTGCAAGAGTGAAAGGCATGGCAGAACCGTTCACCTCATGACCAGGAAACAAAGGGAAAGTTAGAACTAGAGTTCCACAAGCTCCTTCAAGGGCACACCTAATGACAAAGGCATTCCAGTAGACCTCACTTCTCAATGGTTTGATCAACTCTCCAAGTGCTATTTTGGAGACTAAACCACATGGTTCTTTGGGAAATTCATCATTGCTAAGAGAAAAGCAAGTCCCTCTCACAAGGACATGACCCAGAAGCTGCCCACACTACTTCCTCTCACATGCTACTGACCACAACTAGATCACACAGTCATATATAGCTATAAGGAAGTCTTTATCCCCCCATTCCCCAGGCAGTCACATTCATGAAAGGACTCTATTAAGACAGGAATTAAGGACAGTGAGTATTGAAAGACTGGACACCTTGGTCCACCACAGTTACAGCCCAGCATGTAGCACAGGCTCCCATCTACAGAGAGGACACCTCTAGGCTCACACACATGCCCTTGGAAGGGTGTGGGGGGAGGGGTTCAAAACATGGGGACTTAAAATATGTTTTGCTTTCTGTCTTCACTTTTTCTGTTTTAAATGTAAATCTTTTTTTAAAAAAGATAAATTTTATTTTTATTTATGTGTATGTTGTGTGTGTGTGTGTGTGTGTGTGTGTGTGTGGTGTGTTCATTTTTATGCTGAAGTGTGTGCACTGGATCTCCTGGAGACAGAATTACAAGTGGTTGTGAGCTACTTGGTACGGGTACCAAGAGTTTGGATTTCTTATGCAGGGGTTGGGGTGACTAGGAGTTGCACTGTGCTCAGGTTAAGCTTTAGATGCCTATGAGGCACCAGGTGAAAGTTCAAGGGTGACATTAAAATGTGGGTGTGGTCTTATGGGTAAAGGGGCTTCCTTTCCTTCTCTCACCTTTAAATCTGAACTGGGAACCGAACTCTGGCCCTCTGCAAGAGCAGCCAGGAAATAATGCTAATGGCTGAGTGCCCCTTCCAGTTCCAGACAGTATCTTCTTATAATCGGACATATTTTTCAAGGTAGCTTTTTACACCTAAGTGAGCCTCACAAACTAAACATCCGCTGGATGACATGTGATCAGGTATCACAGGTCAGCTCCCCAGCAAACAGTCTGAGTCTAAGATGAGAGTGCAGGTGGGGTGCGTACAGGAATGTGTCGTGAAGAGAAGAGTTGAGATGCATCCCAGGCCTCTGCTGACCTCACAGAGGACTCTGGAGCTAGGGTGGCCCTTCAGAACTATCCTAATTGAGGGCCTTGTACCCTTCATCCATCAGTCATTGGATGCTGAAGGCATTCAGGGAGAAAACAAAACCTTAGCCAAGGCCACACTTTTTGCCCAGAGCCATTCCAGGGAGGGGCTGAGTACAAACCACCAGCAGCTGCTGCTCAGTTGATGGGATGTGCTTCTGTATGGATGGAGTCTGTGTGGGTGCCACGACATTGGGTGACACCAGGGACAGGCAAGAAGAAGGAAGGAAAGGAAAATCAGAATAGTATAGCTCACACTGTGTTCCACAGGCCTGTCACTCTCTGTGTTATCCTATTTGATCATCTCACTAGTCTTGCAGACAGATTGGTTAAATCAATCATATTTCAATCTGTAGAAATTCAAGGTTAATTCCCCCAGTGACACTCACTCGAGAAGAGGAGGCAGATAAGCAGTAGAACTGAGATGCAAACCCAGACAAGGATCTTTTGTCTGAAGCTTCTTGCTGCCTCCAGAACTTGATGCTTCCCAAAGTTGAGGCTTTGTTGGTATCATCTGGGATGAAATCTGCTAACAGTTTGGAAGAGACCTTTACAACCTAAGTCCACAAGAACAGAGAAATGAAGAGCTCTGGGGCAGGGCAAACCTGCTTCAGTAGGTCAACACTGGAAGGCAGCACTGCTTTGTACAGCTAGTTGGTTTGCTTTGCATCATCCTCAGGAAAGATGCTTCTATTCTTAACCCTGGAGCTCATGGTGAAAGCGCATAACCAGAACCTCAGCGGGAGTAAATATCAAACAAACTCAAGCTGAATAGCTCTGTCCAGCCCAAACTTCAAGCCAAAGTCATGCTTCAAACAAGCAAACCAGCAAAGTCATGCAATGCTAAGGAATTGTCCAGATGAAAGGAGACCAAGCAGAACTTGTCGGGTAAAAGTCCTGGACTGGAGAAGAATCTTAGGGGTGAGGGCAATCCTGTTATAGACTGCCTACACCTCTGGACTAACAGGGGGTTGTGCTGGTGCATGGCACAGTAATAGTGGTGGTGGCGGTGTTAAGAGTCCTGGTGTTAATGGTTACACTATGGATTTGTAAAAGGCCATTCTTCTTCCTAGGACTACATGCTTAAGCAATTGAGGGAGTAGGGTGAGGGTCACATCACAGTGTCTGGAGTTTGCTCGTTTCTTCATCCAGTTTCTTTTATAATAGACTACGTAAGTAACTTACGTATTATAAAAATTAGTCTATTATAAAAGTAACCTATTATAAAAAGGGTGGCGGGGGCGGGTTATTTGGCTCGTTGTTCTGGATGCTAGAGTCCAAGGTCAAGTGGCTGCATCTGGAGAGGACCACAACAGAACACAGAGGGCAAGAGGGCAGCATGTGACCTGGTTCTGTAATAAGCAGCCTTAGAAGCAGCTGATCCACCCCAGAGAGAATGACAACTCTCTTGAGACACCATTAATCATGAGGACTCTATCCCCATGACTCAAAGCTATCCCATTAGGCTCCACCTCCCAACACCTCTAGATTTAAGAAGTACAACTCAACATGAGTTTTGGTTTTTGATTTTTGTTTTGTTGTTGCTGCTGGGGCAGGGAACCATATTTAAACTATAGCAACGCTCAAATATAAGAAAACTAGAATTATGTAAGGTATTGGCACAAGTAAATATAATGAATATTAACTGTAGTGAGAGGTCATTGTAACTCTATTTGAATTTTTGAAATTCTTTCAAAATGAAGAAATAACAAAAATATGTTCCCAGAGCCAGGCAGTGGTGGCTTATGACTTTAATTCTGGCAGAGGCAGAGGCAGAGGCAGAGGCAGAGGCAGAGGCAGAGGCAGAGGCAGAGGCAGAGGCAGAGGCAGAGGCAGAGGCAGAGGCAGAGGCAGAGGCAGAGGCAGAGGCAGAGGCAGAGGCAGAGGCAGAGGCAGAGGCAGAGGCAGAGAGAGGCAGAGGCAGAGGCAGAGGCAGAGGCAGAGAGAGGCAGAGGCAGAGGCAGATCTCTGTGAGTTCGAGACCAGCCTGATCTACAGAGCAAGTTCCAGGACAGCCAAGGCTACACAGAGAAACCTGTCTCAAAAAACCAAAAGGGGAAAAAGCAACAGGAGAGATAGCCATAGGATCCAGATGAGCAAATGCTGCAGTTTCTGAGAGGTGAGTGAAGACTGCTATAGATAGATCAGTGAACCTGAACTGACCCTTAGAAAAATTCTAGAACGTATTTTCAAATGAATGTTTTGCAACCACACAGAAAAGTTTATTAGTGTACCACCAACACTTTTACTGTGGCATGTAACCCACACAGCCCCCTGTATAGTAGTGTCTATAGGCCAACAGAAACACATACACGCTCACACATAAACAAAGACAAGACAGATCAAAGTAACCTCACTAGTTGTTGAAAACATTCTGTGGATGAGGTAAATGCCTGCGGGTGATTCCGCAGCAGCTTGCATCACGTTTCTCAAAGAAAGCTGGCAGTGCAATTTTTACCTTCAGCTGCTGTTCAGAGGTCGGTGGCTTAAACAATAGTAGCTGCTTTGCAGTTTTGAAGGCTGTAGGTTCAAAATCAAGATGGGAATAGGGCTGTCGATCAGGGCTGGAAGGATGTGTCCCATGCCCCTCCTTGGTTTGTAGAGGGTTATCTTCATGTTCGTGTGGCATTTCACGTGTGTGCCTATCTCTATATGTACCCTCATTAGCCTTATAAGCAGAGCCTACTTAGGTGACTCCTTGTTCTTTTGATTGACCCTGTGCACTCAAATAAGGCATTTTGGTGCACGGAAGTTAGGATCCCAACACATAAATTTAAAGGACAACTCAACCCTTAAGTAGGGAAAGAATCTCTAGGACAGAGTCTCAAAATTCCTTTCTTCTTTCCTTCCTTCCTACCTTTCTTCGTTCAACTCTATTGTGATAATACAATTAGGGGAAATGAAATTCGTGTGTAAAGATGGAAAGGAAAACCATAGTAGAAGCCTATGACGGAGGTAGCACAGAGATTTGAAAATTGGAGGATGGGGTTCCCGTGACCACTCAGCTCCCTGGGTGCTGAATGGTCCTGAGACACAGCAGCCTCCTGGCTGGGCTGGCATGAGAATTAAGGAGGGAGTGAGCAAAATGCATTATGCAAACTGCAAGCCTCACAGAACTCTCTAATCATAGGCACTGCCACCTGCTGGGAGGCTTAATCAGAGTTCCAGCAGGGGTGGGGGGTGCGAAGCCCGGGAGTGAGCGGGGTGGAATGCTGACTGCAGTTCAATCAGCCAGCAAGATGGGGCTGTCATCTCTTATACTGCTGTTTTGATCAGGTTTGGGAGACAGGGATTTACTAATTTACAAATCTAATTGTGTGCTAATTTG
Organism: Arvicanthis niloticus; assembly: GCF_011762505.2. Lineage (NCBI taxonomy): Eukaryota > Metazoa > Chordata > Mammalia > Rodentia > Muridae > Arvicanthis > Arvicanthis niloticus. The sequence continues at coordinate 28,147,387 of NC_047666.1, read as the reverse complement.
TGAGACCTATTCGGGAGAATTCCATCCATTTTTCTATTCTTCAAAGGAGTTTAGACATTCAGTGCTCAAAGAGATCCTTAGACGTTCAGTGCTTAAAGAAGACAGCTTTGTTTTTAGAGATCATCTTTTCAGTAATCCTGTCCAGCCAAGGAGTCATGACAAACCCCTATATTTCTTCGCTTTTACACATCCTTACACTACAAGGGTCCATTCCCCCTTCGCTTCCCTTTTTCCTTTCCTCACCTTCTTTTTCTTCTCTCTCTTGCTTCTCTTTCTTAAATAAATAAACTTACGCTCCTGCCTTACCACATGTTTCCCTGAGCCTGAGGCACCCTCGGGCCTGCTCAGTGTTTGCCAGGTGTGACCCACAGGATCATCATCTATATCCCACCTAAACCCAACTTCTCAAAATCAGAAACAGCTAGGAAATGCTTTGTCTCTGAGCTGCTAGCTTTGCCAGAGTCCTTAATGTCACATTCTGATACCTGCAAAACAGGATATGCAACTCAGGATTTCCTGAGTGCCCTAACGTGAAGCTATTTCTAGATAATCTGAAGAGACTTATGCCCTCCTTCCCCTATGGCTGGTCTACACACACAGTTTCCAATTTCCATTGACCTGGACGGAGATTGCTAACCCTGCCCTCCATCCTTCCTTCTTGGACAGAGCCAAACCACACTTCTCAACCTTCCTTGAGGCTCCAGGGAGCATGTGACCAAATCCTTTCAAGTAGCTGATGAAAGGGATTAGTTTACCTCATCTACATCTGACTCCCACAAGACTCTCACAGCCTTTTCCAATCCCAGTCCCTCCTCAAAGTTCCTGACCAGCGGGTAGAAAAATTACTTTAAATGGCTTGATCATCTCAAACAATATTAAACTCATAAAGTGGGGGAAGAGCTCTCCATAACCTCATTTATCATAGACATTTTTATTCTCACAGGAACCCTAGTGAAAGTCCATCACCCTGCAGTTTTTCACTCTCCAACCTCTTCTCAAATGCTTGGCATCTCATCTCTCTGGCTACATGTTTCTTTGCTAACCATACATTTCTCATAACATATTACTTTAGACTCCCAAAATATTTTTGGCTGATCTTCCTGACCCCACTCTCAGTTCCATACAGAAAGCAACTCAGTGACCTCTATGTATTAAATTCATTTAATATGAAAGGGCAGTTCTTCCGTCTTGTATTCTTACTCAGGCCATTTCAGGTTTAACTAGAATTAGATCTTCTTGATGTTTCCATCTCGTGGAAAATTACCCAACTCTATTGTAGGAACCTGAGATCAAGATGTCCTAGCTAACTATCTTAGCTTCAATTAAAATGGCTGCTTGTGCAGAAAACCCTCCAACTGATCACTTCTTTAAGCTTCTGTTAAACTTTAAGCCCATAGAAGCTGCTGACGTGGGAATTTCTGGTTTCTTTGGAAAGTCAGTTATGTCAAATGATGTTTTGCTGTAGCAGGCACAGGTGAGCAGATGTTTTGCTAAAGCAAGCACATGCAAGGACTCATGATAAAAGATTCTTCGCTAATGACACGCATGGATTGGTTTGCCTTACATTGCATTGCTGAGCTCCATTTGTCATGACTCCATAGACAGAAATGCACCAAAAGACTTCTGGTGGTGTTCTGGTGGCTTCTTGCCACTTCTGGGGACTCAGGCCAATTAGCAAACAGAGTGATATCAGCGGATACAAACAGACTCTCGTGGAGTTTTGCTAAGACAAACTCATGTGGTGAGGCAAGACTCTCTGGAGGATACATGATGTTTGAAGGGAGTATGAATAGGACCCAGTGGCCACTGACAAGTCTTGTATAACTAGTTTTGCAATGCTGTTGGTCTTGTATCTTCTTCTTTGCAGACCTTCACTTCATTGAGAGAAGCACAATCTAGAACTCCTCCTGGTGTCCCTGCTGGTCATAATCGTTCCTGCTGGCTTGTACAGATTCAGCTGAGGCCTGGCTGTCTCTCCTAGGTCATGCTTCCACTGCTGACTTGTGTTTGCTGTCCTGACACTGCTGAAATGAACTGCTGGTATATTCATGAAGTATTTGCAAGTGGATCGAGCTGCCACTGCTGATTTCTGTGACGTGAACTGCTGATTTCCTGACAATGCAGATTGGATTTACTCAAAAGAACAATTTCTAAACAGGTCTACTTCCCCTGTATCCTAATAACCTTTCTTTTCTACTACCTCTGGTGGGTGATGGGTTACACTGGAGATTAAAGCATTTAACTACCCATATTAAAAGTAGGTTTTAAAAAACATAAAGCCTACAAGCTGCCAAGTGAAACACCAGGATGTGGTTTCTGCCTTTAAAAGTCCTGTGTTCTGGATACTCTAGGATATGCCTAGGTCCCCAAACACTTGGGTATAGACCCAGCTGGCTGGAACAAAGCCTTTCAGTTGGCTATAAATTGTGTCTGAGTAGTCATCTCTAGAGAACTCCCTGTAACAGCATACATATTTCTAGAGTACTCCAGAAACTTGAAACTAATGCCTGTGGGATGAAGAGTTGGGAATGTGGGACTTGGGATACACTGTCAATTATATCTGCTTTTGAATGAGAAGATTTACCAGTTGCATTGTTAATTTTTTGGTACAACTGCTCTAGCACCTAACTGCCTGCTGCCACATCATGGTGCTTTTGGGCTCTAGTTCCCTGGACCTGAAATTCCAAATAAACCCTTTCTTCTATATTATATATTTCTTTTATATTATATATAATTTGCCTTAGTCATGATGCTTTGTCACAAGAGCAAAAAAGTAAGAAAGAAGTTGGTGTCATGGATAGATTATTGTCGTGACAGGTCCGACTGTATACTTTTTTTGATGAATATAGAAGACTTACATATTGAAAGCAATGTGGACTATAGAGGCCCAGCTCAAGAGGTTTCAGAGGGGGACAAGATTAGTAACTGAGCTAGACCATTTTTGTGATATTTTTTGGCAAAGAATGTGACTACCTTTTGCCCTTGTCCTAAAAATCTGTCCAAGGCTAAATTGTAGAGTTTTAGACCAATTTTAGTATCAGAAGAGATTTTAAGACTTCCCAATATTGACTGTGTTATATGGTTATTAGTGATCACTCTTGTACAGGTCTATCATTAAAACAAGCAAGTAGTGTGAAAAAAATGCAAAACACACAGTTTAAAGGGGAAAAGGGAGTACCACATAATTTAATTTTGAGCTTTTGGTTTGTGCTAAAGGAGATAAAGAAAAATAAAGAAAGTGGTACTCTTATGGCTGTGACCCACCCAGATAACCCTGGAAGCTGTTGCGGGGTAGTGGAGGTAATGAATTATCTGTTCCTAAGAGCACCAACAAATTAAAACTTAGGGAAATTTAATTAAAAGAGGGAACCAGGTTCAAGGAGGAAACCGGGTTACATCCCAAGCAGGCAGAGGTACTTGGCAGCATGGTTCTAGCTTTAGAGCCATGGATAATATAAAAATAAAGGGGTTGTGGACCTTCATCTGTGATTAAGAAGAGCCACTGAGGCAAAGCATGTGGGAGGGGAATCCCTGCATGGAGGCCCTAAGAGGCCACTGTGTGAAGATGTGAGGGTGAAGGCTGGACTGTGTTAGAGATACAGAAGAGAGGCAGAAGTGATGGAGAAGGCAGATCCATGGGATATCTGCCATGAAGAGGTGAGGACACACATGGAGTGGAACCAGCGGGAGAAGCATTTTGCAGTAAGCAAAGCTGGAAGGGAAGTGCTGTCTAAGCCCTTCAACAGATACAGGAGCCATGTCTCTGCTGGGTTTCAATCTTGCTTTGGCCCAGTGTTTCCTCACTATGCCCAGACGTCTCCCTTTTAGACCGGTAGCGTACATTCTGTGCCACTGTGTGTTTGAAGGCTGTCATTTGGCTTTTTATTTAACTATTTTTACTTAATGTTTTTACAAGTATTTAAGTTTTTTTTATTAAGTGTGGTATTTGTTTCTCACAAGGGGTTAGAATAAAATATTGCTTTGGGTCTCAGAAGAGACTGGACTTTTAAACTGTGTTGAGACTGTGGAAGACAATGTGGACTTTTGAAGTCAGACTAGATGCATTTGGCAATCTGATATGGCTACAAACCTATCAGAGCCAGGGAGTGGAATGTGGTGGTTTGTATGAAAATGGTCCCCACAGGCTCATTGTTTGTTTGGCTCCAAGTTGGTGGAACTGTTTGGGAAGGATCAGGAGGTATGTAGTCTTGCTGGCAGAGGTGTGTTACTGGGAGAGGGCCTTGAGGTTTCAAAAGCCCATGCTCTTCCCAGTTATCTACCCCATCCCATCATGCTTATAGATGACATGTAAGCTCTTAGCTACTGCTCCAGTGCTATGCCTGCCTGCCTGCTGCCTGCTACCATCATGAACCCTAAACTTCTCTATAAACTGTCTTCTATAAGTTGCCTTGGTAATGATGCTTTGTTGCAGCAATAGGAAAGTAATTTAGACAAAACTGAACCCAGGTCCTTTGCAAGACTGGTGTTTTATACACATGATTTATTAGAGTGGCTTACAAGCTGTGGTCTGAGTAGTCCAGCAATGGCTGTCTCTTAATGGAAAGACCAAGGATATGGTAGTTGTTCAGTCCATGAGACTGGATGTCTCGGCAGATCCAGTCTGATGCTAGAATTCCAGGTAGGACCTAGAGAGCTGCAGTTTCAGTCCACATTGGAATCCACAAAAAAATGAGTTCTAACACCAGTGAAGGAAGTTCTCAGGAGAGATGCGCTTGCCAGTGAGAGCGAGGGCAGGCAGACAGGAAGCACAAGCTTCCATCCTCCTGTCCTTTTATGTGGCCATGTGTGGCCCAGATTTAGGGTGAATCTTCCAACTTCAAATGACCCGATTTAGAGTGGTTCTCCCACCTCAAACAATCTAAATAAGATATTCTCTCTCTCTCTCTCTCTCTCTCTCTCTCTCTTTCTCTCTCTCTCTTTCTCTTTCTTCCCTGCCCCTCCTCAGATGTACCCAGATGCTTGGGTTTCAGTCGCTTCCAAATGTAGTCAAGTTGACAGCCAAGATTAGCCATGACAAGCACCAAGTGCTCTTAACCATTGGCCAGTCCATGGCTATCTTACTTAGGGTTTCTATTGATATGATGAAACACCATGACCATTTTCTTGGAGAAGAAAACGGCTTACTTGGTTCATATTTCCACATTGCAGTTCATCACTAAAGGAAGTAAGAAAAGGAACTCAAACAGGGTAGGAACCTGGAAGCAAGAGCTGATACAAGGGCCATGGAGGGGTACTGCTGACTGGCCTGCTCAGCCTGCTTACTTAGAGAATCCAGGACTACCAGCCTAGGAGTGGCACCACCTACAGTGGGCTGGGCCTGCCCCCTTGATCACTAATTGAGGAAATGCCTTACAGCTGGATCTCACGGAGGCATTTCTTCAACTGAGGCTCCATCTCTCTGATGATTCTAACTTGTCTCAAGTTGACACATAAACAAGCTAGTACAATGGGTACAATTTTTTGAGGGCATAATAAATCTCTTACATCATCCAAACAAAGCTATGTCACAAATCATTGTCAACGAAAGAACATAGCATTTCCAAGGAGGAGGAAGCACCCATAGCTGGAAAAGGGCCCAGAAGGAGGTGAGCACAGAGGCAAGGAGGGAGGTTGGGAGCTACAGAAATGACCTCCACAAGTGCAAGTCACACATTTTAAACTTAGCAGCAAAGAGGAAACACAGGCAAAGGTGCTAAAAGTGGAAAGAAATGGAACAAAAATTTTTGCAATTTCTTAAACTACGAAAAATGAAACAATTCTATATGAAAACAGAAGACAGGGAAAATTCAGATGTTACACTGTCTGCTATCTAACCAGATTATAATCTCCAATGAACTGTGTCTGTTTTGTCCACAGCTGAGCAGCATCTAGCCTTACCTGACACAGGATGGGTGTTCAGTCCATGTGCAAAAGGTCTAGAGGGGTGGAAAGGAGATGGCCCTTCCGAAGCCAAAGTCAAATTACTCTGCCAGGATAAACTCCAAACTGAAGAGGGAGCTCAGAAAGAAGCTGGGGGCAGTGGACTGCACTGGTGAACACCCCTCTGTTGTGTGATTTGGCATACAAGTTTCTGTCCCACTGAGTATTTGCAATCGGAAAAAAAGGCTGGATCATAACACAGAAAGAATGTTTTGGAAGAAAAGACACATGGGCAAAAGGGCGAAACGGGAAAGCAAACATTTTAGTTTGTAGGAGAGATTTATTTTTCACAGTTCTGGAAGCTAGGAATTTGGAAATCAAAGGGCCCACATATTTGGACTTTTACCTATTTATAACATGGCAAAAACAAGACAAAACAAAACCGAACAAACAAAACCCCTTGAGACAGGGAGAACTGGGTAGAATTCCAGCAATAATTAACTCCTTGAAAATGGACCTGGTCCATTCATGATAGTGGCATCCTCATGATCTAATCACCTATTAAAGATTCCACCTGGGCCGGGCGGTGGTGGCGCACGCCTTTAATCCCAGCACTTGGGAGGCAGAGGCAGGCGGATTTCTGAGTTCGAGGCCAGCCTGGTCTACAGAGTGAGTTCCAGGATAGCCAGGGCTACACAGAGAAACCCTGTCTTGAAAAACCAAAAAAAAAAAAAAAAAAAAAAAAAAAAAAAAAAAAAAAAAAAAAAAAAAACCCAATAAAGATTCTACCTCCATATGTGTAGCAAATAAATCTAAAATGAGCTTTAAAGGGAACATTCAAACCATGGCAACCTATGTGCCAGCCATGGATTGATCCCTAGAGATGATGCAGTAATAAGCAGGGCCACATCGCCCAGGAGAAGCTCACTATCAAACAGGATAGAGACCTGAGACCACTGTGGTACCATTCGCTAAAACCATTTCCCAGTGAGGAGACAGCTGAAGTGCTCCAGGGGTATAGAGGAAGCATCAGCGTTCTGCTAGAATCGTGTTTCGGTGAAAGCACACAGTGGCCCGAGAAATAATGAGGGACTCCCTAGTTATATACATTCATTTACTTCATAGCTTATCAGGCATCTACTCTGCACCAGGCTCTGTGTTGAGCTTGAAAGCAGAGCTATACACACTCCTTGCCCTCATATCATTTGTAGACAGACGCAATCAGCTGCATAAATAGATGCACAAATGCAAAACTAAACTTGAAAACAACTAGAAATGAAAAGGTACGTGGCATTATGAAAAGCAAAATAAATGTTTGAGTTACAGAGTGTGACTGACACACAAAGTTACCTACTTATAAGATATAATACGTGTGGTGGTTTGAATATGCTTGGCCTTGTTGGAGTAGGTGTGGACTTGTTGGAGAGGTGTGGCCTTGTTGGAGTAAGTCTGTCACTGTGGGCATGGGCAATGAGACACTCCTCCTAACCATATGAGAGACACTAGCAGCCTTCAGATGAAGATGGAGAACTCTCAGCTCCTTCTGCACCATGCCTGCCTGGACACTGTCATATTCCCATCTTGATGATAATGGACTGAACCTCTGGATCTGTAAGCCAGTCCCAATTAAATGTTGGCCTTATAAGAGTTGCCTTGGTCATGATGTCTCTTCACAGGAGTGGAAATCCTAACTAAGGCAATAAATACTGTAATCCCCTTCTTCTGAACAGAAAAGAAAAATTATTTGCTATCCAGGATAAACAGAATTCCACAATATCTGCCTCCAAATGGCAGCTTCATTTTGTCTTGCAACTCAGAGCCAATGATACACAGTAAGTCATCTTGTGTGCTGACAGGTTTCCTCTTGCAGAGAAAGGCTTGCTATCCCCTCTGCATCACTGCGTGGAGGTAGTGGTGAGCTAGCTTGGGTCAAGTGGATGAGGGCAATATCTGAGGAGAGGTAGATTAAGAGAGGAGGAGGATGGGTGGTTGGCAACTAGAGCCACTTTAGCAGCCTTGAAAAGCTCCCAGTCAGGCAAGTGTGTACTAAAAATTCACTTCCGTGTCTTAGCTCTCATTGTAATGATTTGTAAGAAAGGTCAAACCATATATAGGATCACTGGATTATTGCTTAATAATGTAACAAATAACTCGTCATGCTTGTGTCAAGAAGCTACTTGGAACTGCCCTAAATCAGAGCTTGAGTATTCACATACATGGGATTTGGGGATTTCACGACTGAGGAAAATGGAATAGCCACAAACAAGAGAAATGTGGTTTCCAGAAGGTTTTGTGATTAACTTGGATGTAGCCTCAAATGCCCTCAGCATGGAAAGGCTGGCTGAATAGGCTGTGCCGAAACGGAACAGTGAGGCTTAGTAAAGTGGTAATAACTCCATTCTCTTAGCTTCACTGTGATAAATTCCTAAAATGGAGAAGCCAACAAAAGAAGTATGGCCCATATCTAGCTCACTGTGGGATGAAATAGATTATGAATAGGAGATAGCTTTCTGTTCCATTTTCAAGATCTTTCTGAAGATCAAGGACAATTTTATTAAAGTCTGAGAGACAAATAAAAGAGCAGGCAAGCTGAAAGTCTTGGAAACTGCCAGGAAGAGGAGATATGGAGAAACCTGTGCCTTTAAAGTTAGGCACAGATATGAAGAGGACTCAGCACAAAAGCCCAGAATGTCAGAGAAGCTTGATTAATATTGCTGCGTCATGGATCTGAGTCCAGGGACAACGGATTCCAGTCTCTGTGTCCCAAGGCAGAGGAAGGGTAGCGCTGGAGACACGTGGTGAGAAATGGAGAGGTTACTAAGAAAGGGAAAGCGCTCTCGAGAACAACAGCAGAGGAGAAGCACACAAGAGCAGAGGAGAAGCACACAAGAGCAGAGGAGAAGCACACAAGAGCAGAGGAGAAGCACACAAGCCCATTTTCAAGATTTTTGGGACGGAGTTTGATTTAGAACCACACTCCTGCCAGAGAAAAATGACTTGGTGTGACTTTATAGCTTATCATGGACTTTCACGTTCACTAGCAGGACTATTCCATCCTCCTACCAGCTTTCTATGTAAAATAGACCCATTACTGCCTGCCTGTTCTACTGCAGGAATGTAAGTGCTTTGCAGGAAAACAGGCTTCAAGGAAGAGCTCCAGATGAGCATGTAAGACTCTGGCAAGCCTTAGCTTACCAGGGACCCCCTGAGTGAACCATGTGGAGCCGAGCATCAATGCAAAAAGCAAGAGGAATTTATTGTCCCAACACATCAGGGTCGTCCTGCACCCGAAGGAGAGGCGGTAGCCCCAGGCAGACCTTTATACCGTTTCCAGGGTTAGCATAGAGAAACAGCAACTAGATACAATATGATTGGCAGAACAGTGTGACTTTTAAACTGACTGGTCCTTAGGGAATGAGGTGGCAAGGACTTCCCTTGTCTGTAGGTGGCCAATGGTCCACCCTGGGGAATGTGTCCTGACCTGCAGGTTGGTTCCCCACTGTTGTCTGAGGAATGTTAATTAGCCTCTCCCTTTTGGAGGGACAAGTGTTCCAAAGTTCCTGAGCTGACCTTGTCAAGAACACTGGATGTCGCAGCTCCAGGCACACCTTCTTGCATGCAAGCGCTTTGTCTTACAATCACTGGATCCTTCCCAGAGCTGAGCACACAAATGTTGCAAGGGTGAAGAGGACAGAGGTCCTGGCCTATGAATGCTTTCACAGTTGCTGTGTGTTATAGTTCAGATCTGGAATGTTCTCAAAGGCCTAAGTGCTAAAGCTTCACTCTAAGCTTGGTGCAATCAGAAGGCAATGGGACTTTATGAGGTAGGGCCTAGGATGATGTCTCCAGATCACTAGGGGAGTGTCCTCACAGTAATTTGTAGGACCTCAAGCTCTTCTTATCGTTCTTTTACTCCCAAACCATAAAACAAGTCGTCTTATTGTACCCACGTACTCCTGCCCTAATGCACTCTCTACAAGCTCTGTAGCAATGGTGCCAGTTGATCATGAACTGTAATCTATAAAATTAGGAGCCAAAATGGACTCTTTCCCCTTTATAAGTTGATTTTCTCAGGCATTTGTTAAGGTGACAGAAAACTGACTAGCATGGGGGGTGGGATACAATGAGTGTTATGTGTTGCTACAGTACAAGGCCAGGCACAGAGAGCACAACGTGCCAGGCACAGACAGGAATGTTCTGTGCTTTTTAGATAAGAATCGACAAGGACAGAAAAGAAGAAAGGAAGGAAGGGAGGAAGAAAAGAAGAAGAAAAGGAAGGAAAAGATTCCAAGTGCTGCACTGTCCCACAGGGATCCACCTGATCCTGAAGCTGCCTGTGAACATGTGTTCACATACATGTACACACACAAAAATACACAAATACACACACATACACACACATACACACACAAACACACACAAACACACATACAAAAATACACAAACACACATACAAAAATACACAAACACACAGACACACACAAAAATACACAAACATACACAAACACACACATACAAACACACAAACATACACACAAAAATACACAAACACACACAGACACACACATACACATACAAACATACACAGACACACACACATATAAATATACACAAACACACACAGACACATACACACACACAAACATACACACAAAAATACACAAACACACACAGACACACACATACACATACAAACATACACAGACACACACACATATAAATATACACAAACACACACAGACACATACACACACACAAACATACACAAGCACACACAGACACACACAAAAATATACAAACACACATACACACACAAACACACATACACAAACACACACACACACAAACACACACACATACACACACACATACACAAACACACACAAACATACACATAACCAAGAACCACGTTCGAGGCACAGAGCCTTTGATGTATTGGCATGTTTGTTAAATATTAACAATTCATTCGTCATTTGGGAAAACAAGTATTTTGAGATTAACTAAAGTCACCTAGGGATGAAATGAAGGATCTAAATTGGCCTCTGGACTTGAAGCTCTGATTTTTTCACAGAACCCACTTTCTCTTGAAACAAATATAAAAGGTAAACTAAAATGGCTAATGAGGAAATTAAAGAAAGCTTCAAGACAAGCCAAGAAAGACTCCTTGGCTTCACACTGACATCCTGTAAAGAAAACAGAAAGGAGGAATGTAAGTCACTGTAGAAGAATTGAAGTGGAGCTGGTACATCTGTGAGAAAAGGAGAGAGGAATTTCCTCAAATACCGAAAAACATGAACTTGAATATACAGACATATGTGAGAGTAATACTGAAATGCTCCAAGGGAGACTGGGGCCAGAGGATGATGAGTCTGAGGGCAGTTGTGGGTGCATAGTGAGTTCTCTCAAAAAAGAAAAGGAAAATAAATTTCAATTAAATATGTATACATTAAATACATAGAGTAACACTGAGTTTTAAAACAGAAGGAAATTTTCACAAATAATTTATGAACTTTGAGGGCATTATTCAATAAATTAGTAACAAAAAGACAAATAGTATATGTTTCTGCTTATATGAAGTATATAACTGGTCAATTCATACAGGCAGAAAATAGACTATTGATGATTGGATATTTGGGAAAAGAAAAAAATGAGGCAATACTTTCTAATAACTTTGTCATGATTTTAAAATATAGAAATGGAAATGGTGATGGCGGTTGTATTAGTCGGCTACCAGTTACTATAATGAAATACCTAAGGTGATTAACTTATAAAGAAAAAAAAAAGATTATTTTGTTTCAAGCAGGAGAGGGTCCAGTCCAAGACTGAGTGAGCCCATTGTTTTGGACCTCTGGTAGGCAAACTGAAGTAGCAGAGGAAGAGAACCAACTGAGCTCCTGTTGAGTCCATCAGAGGCATGCTCACCAGTAATCTGAGGGTTTATCAGGTTTCACATCAGGTGAGTCATAACACCTCCCAGTAGCATCATTTTGGACTCACACATTCAACATGCAAACTTCTGGGGGATAGTCAACATCCAAACTATAGTGGTTACACGGCATTATCAATATATTTAGTGATGCTAGATTGAACACCTAAAATTCTTAGGTGATAAAGTTTATGTTAAACATATTTTACCACAAAGATTTTTTTTAAGGAAAAATGAGTGTGCACCAAAGTGATCCAATCTGAGAAAGACTCCTTTCTATGACCCCAGCTTTGGAAGAGGCAGCAGTGGGGTGTCATTATACAGAGACTCATGTGTCCAAGCTAGCCTTGAACTCACTGTGAAGCCAACAGCCTCTTGAACTCCCGATTCCCCTTCACTTCTTGGGTGACAAAACTACAAGTATGCCTAACCACTCCTAGCTTGATCTTGACTTTACGAGAAAGGGATCACATTCAAAAGAATCAGAAGTTTCTAGAAACTGTGAGACAGGCAGGAGACAGGTTTTCTTCTAGAAATACATCCCCACTGACAGCTTCATTTCAATCCATCCTTCTCAACCTTCCTAATGCTGTGACCCTTTAATACAGACCCTTATGTGTGGTGATATTTCCAAGGGTCTTACGCGACCCCTGTGAAAGGGTCATTTGAAACCCCCCAAAGAAATTGTGACCCTTACACAAATGTGTGTTACCACACTAAAGCCATTCTAGTTTGTTTTAAACTAACTGACTCAATACTGCTTCTTTATTCACAAAGTAGATGATGCTCTATGACACTCTGAGGGGAGCTCCCCATCCCTGAAAGCACCCTGAGAACAGAATTACTCTTTCCTCAGGACTAGGGGACACTTTCCACTTAGAGGAAATCCCCCCTCCAACATCAGAAGCTGATTGCTCAAATACAGTTGCCAGCTGTAATAAATAAAATATAGAAACCCTATATTCTGTATTGAAACCAAACCTATTTTTGGTTTCAAAACAATGAGTTGTTTCTAAATGTGGACTGGTCATGTGATCTATGGAACGTATTATATGAAAAAGAAATAACAGTTTCTATGTCCGAATTTTATATTTAACTGGGTTCCTGTGTTCTATTCAGCAACCCTGCCATAAGTCGTGCTCAATAAGATCACACAGAAGCCTCGGTTGAGTTTGGCAACGTACAAGATCCGATTTCCAAATTCTCTTTTTGTGTCTTTTTGGGCTCCTGACTGACAGAACACCGTCGCCCCTGGCGCGCGGTCTGGAGCGGGAAGACCCCGCGCAGGCGCAGAGCACTTGCTGAGGGAGGGACGACTGTGGAGTCTGTGTGGAACAGGCGCGGGAAGACCCCGCGCAGGCGCACACTGCGGCGCGTGGCCCGGCCGCTTCCCGCGCAGAGCCCGAGCACCTGTTACCTCTGGGTGACCGCCAGCGCCCTCCCTGTCCTCGCTGGGGCGCCGCCTGTCCCTTGCACACACACACCCGCTCCGTCTATTTATAGCGCTGGTCCGCACCGGCCCATTTCGGGTAGTGTGGTCAGTCAGGCCTGCCCGGCCGTGCCCAGTCACGGCGCCATGGCGGCGGAGCGAGCGGGGCCGGGCAGCAGCCAGTAAGTAGGGGCCTAGAGAGGGGACGCGCCCTCGGTCGGCCGGCCGGCGCGGGGTCAGCGGCCGCTGCCGTCTCCCTGTGGCATAATTCATTTGCTAGGCCTCCAGGATAATTCCCTTCCCTACGTGACCCGGCTGATTATTTTGCGACCCCGCTAGACTATAAATGGCACCGAGGTAAGGGCTCTCCTGCCTTCCCAGAGCCCATAATAAAGCAGGGTTCGGTTCGTTTAAATTCAATCAGCGCGGAATGTATCCCTGGGCGACTCTCTTAACTTTAAAGCCAGGAATATAATTGCCTTGCATTTTCCCCACATGATTCTTAAGAGGAACTAATGAGCTATAATGCATATTAAAGCACTCGGAAAAGTATAAGGAACTGTGCGAATGCAAAAACATTGTGAGCGCACCAAAGGAAAGAGGAGAGAAAGCGTATTTGTCTTTATCATCGCTGCTGTGACTCGTTATTGCAGGCCTTATGTATGTTTGAAGGTGAATTATTCCTATTAAACAAATCAGGGAAGCGACATCCGCGGGAAGGTTGTGTAATTAGGGTGGTATTCATGTTTAGCTATTTCCTACCGCGTTGGCAAAAGTAGAACTGGGGAATAGCTGGTGTTGGCAGAAACAGTGCAGTAAGAGTGTTATGTTATAAACCAGGGGTCACAAACTTAAATGGCTGTAAAATCGTCCTCAAGGAGAGAAATAGGGAAAGCAACTTGAATAATGGCTGACTCTTAGGGCTGGGTGGGCAGAAGTGGCAACTGAGAAGCTGCAGCAGGCTTTTCAGGTCACATGGAAATGAGCCATTGTTGTCATTTTTTTTTTCTATAAATGCGGGAATATTTCGAGTGTGCTTCCGCTGGCTATTCCCTAGGAATGAGGCCTCTATCTCAGAGAGCAAATAATGACTGTGAATTAACTTTGAGGGTGGGGGGTGAAAAGTAGATGTATTCATAATGCGAGGGAATAAAGTCTCCTGGAAGGTAATAACTTGAAGCATTAAAGCGTGGTTTAAGCAAAATCAGAATATCCAAACCTGACATGTACATGCAAAGACATACAGGGAGAAGGGCAGACTTGGTGGCACATGCCTTTAATCTGAGCACACAGGAGACAGAGGCAGGTGAGATGGGGTGAATTAGAGGCCAGCCAGGGCTACCTAGAAAGACCCTGCCTCAGAAATATTTATCAAGACATAGAGGGGTAAGGTTATTAGGAATGGTGTCGTAAGTAGTAAGCAAAGCATTACTTTGGTCAAACAACCATACCAAGTAACTCTTTTTTTTTTTTTTACTTACTCACTTTACATGTTCCTCCCTGTCACCCCTCCCACAGTCCTTCCCCCCTCCTCCTCCTCTTATCCTCTGAGCAGGTAAGGGCCCCTCCTGGGTATCCCCCTACCCTGGCATATCAAGTCTGTGAGGCTAGGTGCCTGCTCTCCCACTGAGACCAGACAAGGCAACCCAGCTCGAAGAACATAACCCACATACAGACAACAGCTTTTGGGATAGCTTGAGGATAGACTCCCCCTCCTCTAACTAGTCTGATCTTGTCTGATCTCCGAAGCTAAGCAGAGTCAGGCCAAGTTAGTACTTGGACTGGAGACCAACTCTTTCATGCCAGGTTTAACAACACAGACACAGTAAGAAGAGAGAAGTGAATAAAACATAAAGCCCTTTAATTCAAGAAATGATAGCTGAGCTGAATTTTGAAGAGCTGGACCAGGAAAGAAGGATATTCCTGACACAGAGAATTACATGTATACATTGGAATTGTTAGCACTTTACACTACAAAAAAAAACAAAAACAAAAAACAAAAACAAAAAAAAAACACAAAAAACAAAACGATAAGGAAGGAAAGTCAGGAAGAGAGACAAGTAGTGGTGGGAGGAGCCAGTTCCATGAAGTCCACAAGGTTGGAATGAACCGTGGTGAAAATGGCCCTTGACAATTTTTTTAAAATGTGGGGTAATAATTTTTTACATGATAGTCACTGACTTTTAAAAGGCTTTCTTAATAAAAGATTTTGCTTTGGCACTGGGAACATTGGAACTGGGACATTATTTTCTGATGTCATAATTGTTGATATTTCTTGGTTTGTTAACCAAAGTCTGTTGAAGGCAATTTGGGGAAAACTAGAGTTTTGGAATCCTGTCCTAGTTACATTTTTGCTCTTCAGCTGTTTTTTGATTGGTTGATTGGTTGGTTGGTTGGTTGGTTGGTTGGTTGTTGGGTTTGTGTTTGCTTGTTTGTTTTTTCTTTTTGAGACAGGGTTTCTCTGTACTACCGCCCTGGCAATCCTGGAACTCACTTTGTAGGCCAGGCTGGCCTTAAACTCAGAAAGAGCCACCTGCCTCTAGGATTAAAGACCTGCACCACCACACCCAACTTTTCAGGGTTTTTTATAAATAAAAATCCAAAGCTTTGATGTAGATCATTTAATTATAGTTGTAACCTATTCACTGTACCAAATATTTTTATGGGGGAAAAAACACATAACAATTCTGAATCTAGCAACTTTCCCCATCACACAGGTCAATGCTATAGAAATGAACAAAGAGGTAGGGATATAGCCGCAAGATTTCAAAGCTGTTGTCATTCAGACCAGAAAGGAGGTTTCTGTATTTTCTAGTCATTCATAAGTTGGGCTGCCTACACTTTGATATGTAAATTTACAATATATGAAAATTCATAATGCATCTATTATTTCTCTTCATATGACATCCAATAATATACAGATATCATTTACAACACAGCTAAGGTTTTCAGATACCATAAGAAATTGATATTAATCCAGTCTTTTATTCTAAACACATTTTATGGGGTTTTCAAAATATACAAAGGGCATAAAGAATAATGAAGTGTGGATTGAGTCCTCACCATACAGCTAAGGAAATTAAACATTTATACAGTTGGAGCTCCTTGTCATCCTTCTCTGTCTTCCTTTCTTTCACATCTCATGAAAGCAACTACTCTCCTGAAGTACCCTGCTTATAAGTACCCTTCCTTTCTTTATGTTCCACTATAGTTGTATGGGTCCTTAAAAATACATAATTTTTAACCTTTTTATTTTGGTGTTTATAATTTTACAGAAAAATTCCAAAAATGATATTTAAGATTCCTATAATACACTTGACCACATTCATCTGTTGTTTATATTTATGGCCTCATAATACATGATCTATACTTTATTAGAACAGTATACTGTATTGTATATTTTAAACATTAATAGTTTGTAGCATGAATTCTAGTTACTTTGTAACTGTGTTTTGATACATGCAGACCATGTTTGTTCATTTTCCATTGTACAATATTCTTTTGGGTGAACATGTTATACTCTGTTAATGGATATTAAGTTGCTTTTTACTATTTCGAACAGTGCTGCTATGAATTTTAATTATTCTAAATTCTGCTAAAGATGGAGAATTTTCTTAGAAAGGTTGGTCTTGTATCAATCATTATTCAGAAAAAGCAGCAACTAAAGATAATGGAAAGATGATAAAAATCAAACATGAAAGCAAAACATTTGGGATTTTGAGAAATTGACATTTTTGCCCTACATTAAATTTATAGCAGTGCACATCTCTAAACTAAATATAATGGACCTGGGTGTAACTGCACTTTGGATTTGCAGGGTAATTAGGCTTTATTCTTGTGATTTATATTTATCTTTGCTACTCATCTTTCTCCATTATTATGGGTACTATTATTATGAATGCATCAGTTCAGTCTGCCATAAATTGGAGCAGAGAATAACTCCCCATTGATATCATTGAGAACATTTATACAATTTTGTTTTGCTGATGAAAGGAGAATGCACTCTCTGCCCTCATTATGAGAAAAAGTTGCTGTCAGCTCTCTCCATTTATGGGCTGTGTCTGTATCCACACGTGATTTGTATACGCACCAAAATTACTTTCATTTGAGAAGTATTTGTGCAGGTATGTCTTGCCTTCACTTTGCCAAGTAGATTTTATAAAGCCAATTACATGTTGTACATATATAAATAACCTTTTTCAGTTCTTCCACCTGTTCTTATTCTTATATAATTCTCAAAAGAAATCCCAAGAAACTAGAACTTAAAGAGGCTATAAAACACGTTCATATTACTTCATTACAGTAGACAAGGAGTCAGATATTGGCCTCAGGAACAAGCCCAAGGCCACACCCTTAGCCATGGAGAGTGTACTGAGTAGTCTGTACTGTGTACTGAATTTGCTGAGTCACTGTAATGGTAAAATCAACCTATTGTCAATTTGAGAGTTTAAGACTAAAATAACTACTTGATTTATATGAATTATATCCATCGTTCAGATAAAGAAACTAAGAGTAGAAAAAGTTAAATCATTTTAAGATGGCAGTAAGTAAACAGCTACCCTAACGTCCATTGGCCACACCAATACCTTCTGTGCTCTTTAAATGCAAAGAAAAAGAATATTTTTTGGAGTGTGGTAGCTGATTTAACATCCAGGCTTCCCTGCCCCCATAATTTCAACCACTAAGTTAATTTGATCTATAAAGCCAAAGCAATTAGAATACCTTTCAAGAGTCTATAAACAGCAATTAGAAGGAATAGGTACTTAGCAAATGTATATGTCCATTTAAAACATTCATAGTAAATGATTCATCAGAGTGTTTGAAACTGTTGTTTCTGTTTTAAAGTAGATTGAGTTTTTTCTTTATTGTTGTTATTTGTGTAAGCCAGTGTTGGAGAAAGAAGAACCACATCCAAATACACCATTTGTTCAAGAGACTAAATATAGATATAAATGATAGAGGCATATAGATATGAACAAGCAGATGATTTTTTTTAAAGCGGAGACAACACTTTCTCAGAACTCTTCAGCTGAATTTAGGAAAAGAAATGGAGATTAATCACCCAGACAGGATAGTGTCCTACTCACAGTCTAGAGAGTAGGTTTATTTATAGCTTTGGAGCAGTCAGCAACATGCCACTGTTTTTGCACAGTCTATGAGCTACGAACGGGTTTCATAATTTTAAATAGCTTTTAAAAGTCAAAAGAAGAGTAATATTTCATGATACATGAAAATAGGGCATGTTAAATTTGTGAAATTCAAATTTCAGCATCCAGAATTCATCTTATTGGAACACAGTCATGTTCATTTGTTTATGTTTCCCCCACACCCCCTGTGGCTGCTTTTTGACATAAGAGCAAAGTTGAGTGGTTGTGACAGAGCCCAGATGGCCTGCCTGGCATATCTAGCATTTAGCCCTACTTTTCCAGTGCTTGCAGTAGAAGGATTAAGAATACAGAGTTTGGGGTCAGATGGAAGTGGGTCCACAATTTAGTCAGATAATGCCTTGACAATTTTTATGAGAAGCCAGTAGACAAGATCTCACCATGTAGTCCTGGCTGCTCTGAAACTCATAATGTAGATCAGGCTGTACTGAGCTCTTAGAAATCCTCCTGCCTCTGTCTCTGAAGTGCTTGGATTAAAGGTGTGTGTTACAGTGCCAAACTTTTGACTGGTGCTTTCTATGAAGAAGGAGTAAGGATTCGAGATTCTGACAGTATGGTATCTGAAAACATAAGACTTCAACCCAGTGATGTACATAATTAAGCTGGCTTGAGCAAATTTTCTCAACATTTCTTCAAATGTCATTTATAAAAGTAAGGATCCTAGATTGCAAATAATAGCATTCCCAAACTATTGAAAACTAGCTTAAACTGTCTCAAAACTGTAAACCCATTTTCAAACCTATTGCTCTGAACACTCTGCCTCCTTTCCTGAATTTTCTCTGTCCTGCTGCTGTCTAAGGGGCATGACTGCTACAGTGTCTAACATATGGACATCCCAGTCATGGAGCCAAGACCTGAATTTCAGTGCTATAGCCACCCTTGGGTGCCATGCCTGTCCTTGAACCATTAACAGTAATAAAGGATATAGGTATGGCTTTCCCCAGGCACACCAAGGTTAAGATAAGCTAGATACTAAAGGAAGCTCAGCATCACCCACCATAAAATCTGTGAGGTATCACCTGAAAAGATGACTCAACAACTAAGAGGACTGGCTACTTTTCCAAAGGTTCCAGGTTTGATTTCTAACATCTACACGTGGCTTACAACTGTATGCAACTCCAGTTCCAGGGGATCAGACATTTGCCTGACCTTTGTAGGTACCACAGACACAGTGTATAGTTATACATACAGACAAAAATATCTACACACACAAAAATAATAAATTAAAAAATCTTAAATACTACTTACAGCATGTTTATGAGCAAACATAGATCCATTAGTTATTTAACTTGAACTTCTTGAAAGTAGTGATGCCTGTTTTTTTGTTTGTTTGTTTGTTTGTTTGTTTTTGGTTTTTTTTGTTTGTTTGTTTTATCAATAGCCAAAATGTAGTACCAAAAAGTCCATCAGGCAGAATTCAGCTCCATTTTTACATATGTGAAATCCTAGGATTATAATCATAAACTTTGGGTCTCAAGCATCTGAGTTCTAACATTATCAAGAGCCACAGTGTAGGAGCTGGCCAGACTGCCTGTGGTGCATTAGATTAAGAGCATCCCTCTCGGAAGGTGCACTAGGCCTTCTGATATCATGAATGCTGGTAGCCTTCAAGGGATTCTTACACATCAATACAAATACAATACTAGGCCTTTTCAAAAACATTAGTTCCTTAAAAGAATTCTTATGTTCTGGGCTAAGGGTGTCACTTTGTGGTAAAGAGCTTGCCTAGCACGTGTGATAGCCTGGGCTCAATTCTCAGATCTGAACCAAAACAAACAAAACCCCCAAAACCTTAGGTTCTTTTTATTCCAAGTAAGAGCTGATGTGATTATGTGTCAGGACACCTTTGTTATGTGATTTTGGCTAGGCATAGTGAGCATAAGAGGGTTCAGACTTACAGAAATCTTTCAATTGGCCATAATTGGATACTCTTATAGATAAATAAAATAAATAAAAAATCAGAGGTTTGCTTTTAACAGGAAAGCCATCTCCAAGAAAGCTTTAAGTGTTAGGAAGCAAACCGAAGAGGCAGTGAGGCAGTGAGGCAGTGTCCAGCTGGCAGAGTTCTGTGGCCATTTTGCTTCTTACCTGATGATTGTTACGGCATACGCTCAGACCAAGAGCTTCTTGGGTCTTTATTTGTCACTGTACAGTTAGACATCCCTGCCATGTGTGTAGCACTTGTTTCTTGAAGTGAGATTTAATTTAACCCTCAAAAAGAAGAAAAAAAAAGATATCTCACGAAGTGTCTAATTCTTTACAGGGCTATAGAAAATTGGGGATTCACTGCCCTTTCGAGCTGAAAAGTGCATGCTGTTCGTATAACTACCTCCTTTCTTCCTTACACACTCACTCTGCTGCCCTCATCTTCTCACTGCCTGTGGCTCTGCAGCCAAGTGAGAACTAGCAAAGGATGTAGACACTAGGACCCTCTCCTCACAGGCCTCCTGGCTCTGGGAATGTCTTTCTTTAAATCAAAGCAGCTAATTAACTTCCTTGAAACCTCGTGTTTGCATCGCCTGGGGAAGGCGAAGGTGACACCACCAGCTTAGAGACTTTTAATTAGACTAGGGCTTTAAAGGCAAGAAGCAATTCAGTCTGTGCCACTGTGAAATGGGGAACAAAGGAAAGCTGGGCAAGGAAGGAGGACACATTTAGGTTTAAGTTTTAAATATCATGAATTCTCAGATCAGCAGCCATTGGCTTGTGCTTTAAAGTTCAGAAGAAATGAAATTTTCATTACCTACAAGCCTGAATAATCTTTCCTGTGGCAAAGTTTAATAAGCATGAACTTTGTTTCAGTCATCTCACTTCCAGGGCCTATGTAACCCTAATCATAGTCACATGGATTAGTCATTATACATATGGTTGTGTGTTGCAGAGGAGTTGAGTATAACCCACATGTAACACTGCATCTCTTTAAAAAGGATATTAACTGATACCTCTGAATCCTCAGCCTACAGGGTGGCCCTTCTGATAACTAGAAATGGAATTGCAAAATGTGTTTATCTTTTTACTTCTTTCTTCCTTTACTCTGAGGCTCTCCAGTCCTGGGGGACGGGGTGGTGGGAACCACTGATGATTAGAAACTATTGCGGCAGCAGTTAATAATTGATGATTTACATATCAAAGTCTTTTTTTTTGCTACAAAGTAGTTGTCCTAAATTGCTCTGTTCTGAATGTATAATATTTATTTGTAAATACTGCTTAGCATTGATGCTACGTGTTAAGTCTGGAGAAATTTTTTTATCCTTAGACAAAACCTGCTTCTTTTATTTCCCGCAGGAATTCTTCTTCGCAGCATCTCCATTGATTTGTGAGTAATCAGAAATGCAAATAGCTCCTCAGGAATCAGGCTAAGCTCAAAGAAACCTTACTTACCGATTTCAAGGCGTGCGACATGGAGCGCAAGACTGAGGGAAAGGGAAAACACCAGCACAGCTTGAACTTACTAGATAAAATGAAGACTATGAAAGAGTTAGGAGAAATGATTGATGTGGTGCTCATAGCAGAAGGGGAGAAATTTCCCTGCCACAGACTGGTCCTCGCTGCCTTCAGTCCGTATTTCAAGGCTATGTTCACCTGTGGACTACTCGAGTGCACTCAGAGGGAGGTCATACTCTATGACATCACAGCAGAAAGTGTGTCAGTGATACTAAACTACATGTACAGTGCTGTTCTGGAGATCAATAACTCCAATGTACAGACTGTAGCAATGGCCGCCTATTTTATGCAGATGGAAGAAGTCTTTAGTGTGTGCCAAGACTATATGATGGACCACATGGATGCCTCCAACTGCATAGGAATTTATCACTTTGCAAAACAAATTGGAGCAGAAGATTTATCTGATCAGTCAAAGAAGTATTTATATCAGCACTTCGCCGAGGTAAGCCTTCATACAGAAATACTAGACATCGAAGCTCACCAGCTTCTGGCACTTATTAAGTCTGATGATCTAAATATATCCAGAGAAGAGAGCATTCTGGACTTGGTTCTGAGATGGGTAAATCATAACCAAGCTTTGCGCACAGAGCATCTCGTTGAACTTCTGAAGCAAGTCAGACTGGAACTTATAAATGCTTCCTTCCTAAGACAGGCCCTCAGAAGGAACACGATGCTCCTGTGTGATGGCAGTTGCATTGATATAATACAGAATGCGTTCAAAGCCATCAAGACGCCCCAGCAGCATTCCTCTAACCTTCGATATGGCATGGAGACCACCAGCCTTCTGCT
Source organism: Arvicanthis niloticus (assembly GCF_011762505.2). Lineage (NCBI taxonomy): Eukaryota > Metazoa > Chordata > Mammalia > Rodentia > Muridae > Arvicanthis > Arvicanthis niloticus. The sequence goes on along the minus strand of NC_047666.1, from coordinate 28,124,754 downwards.
TTGCATTGGGAACAATTCTTCTGGAATCAGATCACGGCACAGGAGCTATGGGGATGCCAGTTTTTGTTATGACCCCGTGTCACATAAGACCTATTTTATCTCATCACCCAAGTATGGAGAGGGTTTGGGAACAGTGTGCACTGGGGTAGTCATGGAAAACAATACTGTAATTGTGGCTGGAGAAGCAACTGCCACTAGGCTCTCCAGGCAAAAGAGCAAGAATATTGAAATCTATAGGTTTGTATCTCATAGCTGGTTTGGTAATTTTTGTTTTGTTTTGTTGAGATAGGGTCTCATTATGCAGCCATGACTGTCCTGGAACTCTCTGTGTAGACTAGGCTGGTCTGAACTCACAGAAATCTACCTGCCTCTGCCTCCTCAGCAGTCTTTATATATATATTTTTTAAATCTTGTTTTGACACTAGCAGTTTAAGAAGTACTACTGAGGGATCACATCTTAAATAATATATAGTAAAAATTTAATAGAAGTCATAAAAGTAACATACAGGACACCATATTATATATCCACAGTATCAATATAGCATATAACATTTATAATAGTCATTCATATTTTAAAATTATTTTCTCTTAATTGTTTTGTGTTGTTATTGTTCTTGTTTGGCTGGCTTTAGGCTGTACTAGGGATCAGACTCATGGCCTTGGCCATACTGAGCAAGTGCTCTGTCACTGAGTCCCACCCACAGCCTGCCTTTTCCCTCAATCATCAAGATATAATTGAATTTTTAATGACTTTACTATATCCATGTTAGGATACTATTGTATTTTTCACTCTTGTCCTTAATCATCTATATGAGCATTGCATAAAACATATTATGTAACTTGTACTAACAAGAAAAATTTGTTTTTATAAACTCACGAGTGCTAAGATTATAAGCACGTGACACCACACCTGGCTAGAATCTTTGTCTTAACCAGGAAGTTTTCATTCTGTATCCTCAATTTGTGAATCTTTCCTAAACCTTCAGCATTACAGAACTTTTGAAGAATGCTTCAATTATAGTAAGAGGGACAAGAACACTATGCTTAGACATAGTTTATCGTCTGTATCATAATTGTGAAAACACATTTACTTTATGATCTGATCATAAAGTATCATGATTAATACTAAGTATTTGTGAGTCCTTACCGTTTAAAGCTAACTACATGAGTATGAAATATGCTCATAGAATATATACTAAAAAATGTAGCCTCCTGCAGGATCCTTCCCTCGTCAGATCCCTCTTGTCTAGGTTTATTCAGATTTTTCAGTCAGAATGCAATTCTTTGTGACAGGAAAAATGGGGCAAAGAAGGAATGCAGAAACCTGCCGCTGCTTCTGTTCTGGGCCTTTCTGTCTCTTTTGCACAGTCATGGCTTAAGGAGTATGTCTCAGCTCCTCTAGTTGGTAGGGGTTACAGAATCTTGAGTAAATGGCCTGAGTCCACACCCATGGTGATCAAGCATGTCACAGGCGTGTCACAGGCATCCTTCCTCAGAATTACCAGTAGACTGCAAAGTGGATATGAAGGCCTTATGGGGGGGAACAGCTCTGATTTTCCTAAGAGGATTCTTGCAGTTCTGTTTCCTGGTGTGGCACATGAGACAGGGTTTCTCTGTGTAGCCCTGGCTGTCCTGGAACTCACTCTGTAGACCAGGCTGACCTTGAACTCAGAAATCCACCGCCTCTGCCTCCTGAGTGCTGGGATTAAAGGTGTGTGCCCCCACTGCCCGGCCCTCTTCCCTTTCTTGCAGCAATATCTAACTGCATACTCCCTCATTTCCTTTTTAAACTATCTTAGATTCTGCCAGAGTCCTGTCACCAACAGCTTCTTCACATTGGTCAGAATCAAGGGCAAAGTTACTAGTTTCTTCTACCTTTAACGTTGATGTGAAACTGTCAGAGAGGCAAGTATAGTCAGTATATCAAAAGCAATGCCTTGGGCTGAAATGAGACATGCTTCCTCATAGTTGTCTACTGCATTGGAAAGCCCTGAGAGTCCTGTCTCCCTCAGATTCTTGTCTCACAAGACTTTTAATCTCCTAGCTTCACTGCAAGTCACTTTGGTGGCAATTTTGTGATAAATGAGGGAAATTAATCGTTCTATGGTGGACCCTTGCAATATTATTTTATAATAATACTTTACTATTTTATTAGTCCTTATCACTTTGATCTCTGTCCAGATGTTTTGCAGAGTGCATAGTTCATAGATGTCCATGCAGGTGTATTTCTTCTTGACTTAAAGTAGAAAATGGACAAATAGCCTTGTAGGCTGTTTCTTTCCATCTTCTTTCTTCATCTTCCCACGTTGGCATATGAAATAAGTGAGCGTGCACCAATTACATCCTGTCATGTTGTCTTAAACTATGCCTCAGAAAGCCCAAACCCATCTTTGGTTCTATTTATATATTCACTCACTTAGCTCTTCTTAAGAAACACCAGCATACAGACACATGATCTTCCTCGTCTTTAAAAATCCATACAATTAAAAATTAGCGAAAATACTCCTTGCAATTCCAGGAACTCTGGCTTCCTTTCTAGAACTGCATAGAAGACAGCCGCTTGGAGGTTTGATAAGTCTTCCGTTAGCGGTGACAAGCCACACATGCTTCTATGAAAGGAACACGCCTTTCAACTTCCCTGTCAAGCCTGAGGCAGAATGTTCTCTGGGGAGTGTGAGAGTTGGCCCAGAACAAGTGGGAGAAACTCTGACTAGATGACTAACTGTCGAATGTTCCTTAGAAACTGTACTTTGTACAAAGCGCACGTAAGTGCTGCAGGCTTGGTCTTGATTCCAAGCAGAACACCTGTTTTCTTATTTACCATGTTCCTGGGCTTTGTTTTATGTTCCACATAAACTTTTCTAGACTTTTCTGAGACATTTAATTTCAGATATTTTATCCTGCTATCCCTGTGTTTCTGTCTTTCTCCTACCAAATGTCTCAAATTACAATTGGAAAAAATATACTTATAAGCCCAGCATGATGATGGCACATATCTGTAACCAACCATCTAAGAAGCTGAGGCAGGAGGATGGAAAGTTCTAGGCCAGCTTGGGCTGCATACTGAGACTTTATTTTTTAATAAAAGACACGTATTATGAGGAAAGACAAAAGACAGCCATAAACTAGTACACTCAGGGGCTTTATAATATGCCTAATAATCGGTTACTGTGTTGGGTTCCAGAAGACACTGACAAGACATCTGAGAACCCCCATCTCTCAAGACCCTATGAACAGATATAACTATTCATGAAGGAAATTACCCAAATAACCATATCTAGTAGATGAAAATAGACATTAGATGCCCAACAGACATCTGTAGATGGGTTTTTTACACAATTCTCCTGACCCAGTTTTAAACCAAAACTACAACTTAAATAGCAACCAGGCAAGGTGATACACACCTTTAACCCCAACATTTGAGAGACCAAGGCCAGTCTGGTCAACAGCCGGGCTACACACAAAGGCCCTGTTTGTTTGTTTGTTTTGTTTAATCTACCTATGTAGAATTTATAGTTAGAAATTCTAAATTGAAATACTTTAAATTCTCTGCCTTAAACCATGATTCCTTCAATGTTGTACTATAGTGCTATTCCTTATCCAAATATTTAAGATATTTTGTATTTTTGTCTCTTTATTTGTTTATGTTAAAGTTACAAACTGATTTTCTGAAAGATTTTCCTATTCCTGATTTTTGTTCCCAGAATTAGGAAATGTTAAAGACTAGTCTGAGTAAAGTATACTTTACTTTCTACATGTCTGTTTTTTCAGGAAGATGAAGAATATGTTTCAGCACGTTATGTTTTGCTCATTGATCCTTGGAGGAAAAAGAAAACAAATATATATGACCATCTTTTCTCCTCCAGTTAGAAGAGCCAGGTCACATTGTTTTGTGTTGGAAAAAAGTTAAATGTGTTTCTTGGGTAATTTGTTGCCATGGTAACTCTAATCCTGAATCTCTCTCTGTCTCTCTCTCTGTCTCTCTCTGTCTCTCTCTGTCTCTCTCTGTCTCTCTCTGTCTCTCTGTCTCTCTGTCTCTCTCTCTCTCTGTGTCTCTCTCTGTCTCTGTCTCTGTCTCTCTCTCTCTCTCTCTCTCTCTCTCTCTCTCTCTCTCTCTCTCTCTCTGTTAACTTGCAGGTATCATGATAGAGGAAACCAGTTTTGGGAAAAGTTGTGCACAGCTGAATTTCGAGAGCTCTATGCTCTGGGCAGCATCCACAATGATCTCTATGTCATAGGAGGACAGATGAAAATTAAAAACCAGTACCTCATAACAAACTGTGTTGATAAATACTCTGTAGATGAAGACACCTGGAAACGAGTCTCTCCCCTTCCCCTGCAGTTGGCTTGTCATGCTGTGGTAACAGTGAACAATAAACTGTATGTCATCGGAGGCTGGACCCCTCAGGTTAAGAAATTCCTTGCATATCTACCTGGTGTGGCTGGCTTTGCTGAAAAATGTAGCCGTTGTTGAGTAGTAAAGATTATGGCTTATATTTTGACAAAATGCTTTTAACCCCATACAATATAAACTAAATTCTTGAATGTGTCAAAGCAGTTTCAGAAAATTGATTTTTAAAAATGTGTTATTTATAGAATGGGTGCGTTTAGTATCTGTGCTGTTCTATGGACTTCATAATTCTTCTCCTACTAGCTAACTGATAAAGATCCCTGTGCTAAGCAAGGAGTAGCTACAGGGAGCATCTAAGAAAATGGAGCAGCTGGATCCTCATTCCAGTCCTTCCACTGTGTGACCAGTAGCCACTGGTCCTTCCCTCTGACCTCTGTGTGACCAGTGGCCACAGCTCCTTCCCTCTGACCACTGTGTGACCAGTGGCCACAGGTCCTTCCCTCTGACCACTGTGTGACCAATGGCCACCGGTCCTTTCATCTGACCTCTGTGTGACCAGTGGCCACTGGTCCTTCCCTCTGACCTCTGTGTGACCAGTGGCCACCGGTCCTTCCCCCTGACCTCTGCGTGACCAGTGGCCACTGGTCCTTCCCTCTGACCTCTGTTGACGAGTGTCCAGTGTAGGCCATTTCTACATTTAGGATTCTTGCTGCAGGGGCTAGGGCAATGTTTCAGTTGGGAAGATACTTCTGTTGTACAAGCATGAGGACCTGAGTGTGATTCCTGGCACCAATGTAAAAGCCTGTAATCCCAGCACTGAGGAGCCAGAGACAGGAAGGTCCCTGAGGCATGCTGGCTAGCCAGTTTTGTCAAACTGACAAGCTCCAGATTTGGCACGCTATCTTGCCTTAAAAACATAAGACAGACCCTCCTGAGGAACACTTGGGTTTAACATCTGGTTTGCATATGCATGTGTACATGAACACCCACAATGAGCATGATTAAGTGCACACACACACACACACACACACGTTCTTACCATAAATGGAGAACCAGAATATTGATTCCATAGTGGCACAATCATTTCCAAGAAAGTGTGTTGTGACTAAACATTAACTGTCCTTGTTGGGCATCAGCAATGTCAAGAGACTACTGTTGACACTGAAGCCCAGTGAAGTGATGATAAGTCAAGGCCGAGGTCAGCAGTGTGGCCACAGTGGCCCTGTGTCCTTTTAGGGATCCTCCTATATCTTTGGCATTTACAGTGCTGTCCTGCCTTCCTAGTTTTCCCAGTACAGATAACTCTCACTTGCTCCTTGGATGCCTCTGTGATCTAAGTTTATTTTTCCCTGTAGTTTCTCTTATTCTATCAAATTTGCCTCATGATAAAACTCATGCTTTTGCATTCCCTTCATGAGCTTGAAAACCTTATTCTTATTTATACTTTATACATTTCTATCCGTGCTGTAGATCAAACATAGCACGGATTTCATCACTGCGAGTACTTGACATTATCTGTAGGTAGGTACGTTTTTCAAAACTGTCCACCTTCACAGTGAATTTGCATGCCTCAAAACAACTCGGGAGCTTTGCCTTACTAGAGTGGAGATTAAATATCTGCGTCAGAAGGAAAGTTAGAGCAGTAAAGAAGTGTTTGTTACTTTGTAGTCTCTGAGTTCCTGTTGTGTAATGAGGCAGTTTCACTGGGCCTCAGACACAGCGCATGAAAGCAGGCTCCAAGTGCCCACTATCCTCGCTCCTGTTGTCCTTAAAGGTGTTGATAAAGTGAGGTGCATGCAAGTTTCCTAAGGGTGGCAATTACTTCTTTGTTGTAAACTTGAACCCAAACAAGAGACACACCAATCCTTAGCTTGAAGTTGTTATAAAGTTCCAGATATTATATATTAAAATAACAATATATCACCTAAAAGTTTATGGGTAAAAGCCACTTGTATCTATGTAAGAATAAAATGATTCAGTTTTTACTAATTAATCATTAAATAAATATATAAGTATATAGTATATAAATATGCAAATACAACCCCAAGTAATTTATGTTAATCCTATTATCTTAAAATTTGAAATCAGGTTATTTACATATAGCTTATAATTAGGGTCTAAAACCCTCTAATTACTAAAACAGCAAAAGTGTTTTGAAACTTTTTATAGGTTAGAAACTTTTTATAAGGTAGAAAATATTTTTAAAATGCATTATGGATTATTAAAATTAATTCTTTATGAATACAGTTAAAATTCACAACTGTGACGTTTGCTAAGGATAGGATTTACTTTATACACTGTTCAAGAGAACATGCTTTGCTTTTTTATGAAGATTTTACAATTGCTTCGTTTTTGCTGTCTCAGTGTGAAAATCACTGATTGCTATAAATCAGCAAGTTAGACCCACTGCACATATGAATCCCCTGATGCTGACAGAGTGCTCACAACCCCAGTCTCAGGGCTCAGCAACTCTGTGAGTCTGAGGGAGACAGTTAGCCTCCATTCATCTCCTCCGCCTCTGCTTTGATTAATTGCATCTGAGTGCTCACAAAGGCCTCTAAGTGGTCTGCTGCTACATTTGCTGTCATATTTCATACAGATGGATCTCCCTGATGAAGAGCCCGATCGATTAAGCAACAAACTGTTGCAGTATGACCCCAGCCAAGATCAATGGAGAGAGCGGGCACCCATGCAGTACTCTAAATACCGATTCAGTGCAGCCGTCGTCAACAGTGAGATCTATGTTCTGGGTAAGAAACAGCAGATTGCTCAGAATGTAGCCACTTTTATTACTCCAACAGTGTATTACTGTGGAAACAAAAGTTTCCCTTCCTCCTGTATCTTAGTTTAAATATATATGCATAAGTGGCGAAAAGGTATTTATTGTTTTCTGGAGCAAAAGTCAAATAAGATTAAGTCTTAGAGGGAAAACTGTTTTTATGGCATCTTCAAGGGCCTTGGGATGCAAAAGCAGCAGAGAGCTGCCCTACTGGACACAGGCTCATGAGGTAGGAGAAGCCTTTGTCCATTTTCAGTTGGTGAGATGTGGGTTTGCAGCCAACTGTGATTGTGTTGTTAAAGAGAATGCCATGGCAGGGCAGACTGCCACAGAAACCTCCAAATTTCTAAAGACATACCACCAAAGTAATTTTGCCATGGATGAATTTCCCCCTCTGCTCTTGAATACATGTCGTCTGTACTAACCTAGCAGGGGCTGGTGAAAGACTGCAGTTCACTAGAAACTTCTGTGGTTGGTAAGAAGTCTAGAAATCTCCTGTAGGTCCCGTCCCCTTCCTCATTCCCTGCATCTTCCTGCTTCATCACGTCTTAGTCTTCAGAACATGTGTCTTCTTTCTGACCTCTCCTATCACCCTGTCATACACCTCACCCCGCTCCCCAGAATATAGGAAGACTGGGATATGTCCTTCTGTTTTTGTGAGCGGCTGGCTGGAAAGTCAGGAGGTGATAGGAAGCAAAGAAATGACAGCAAAGAGATGAGCTCTGGAGTGAAAGTAAGCCAGGTCTCTAAGGGAGACTATTTAAAAAAGAAAAAACAGGAAATGCAGGCTGTTATCTTGGGCTGTTTTCACAGCATGGGACAAAGCGATTCATATACCCAAATATTAAAATTGTTTTATTTAAGAATAATTGTGAAACATAATTTATGATTATCTCAGTTAAGAGACTCACAATTATAATTAAATTTTTCCTCTAGATAAATATCCCTTATTTGTTATAACCAGAATGAGAGCTCTCCCTAACTGGGAACCTCATCTAGGCTGGATGTGTAATCAAATGATGATGTCTTTTGGATGACTGTGGGAAAGGGCACCTAGAAGCGGTCTTGGAAGCCCACTCTTCATAGCACTGAGAGTGTCCACTGGGTGAGCAAAAGGGCATGTAAAGGGCATTTGTGTCCGTGGAAGAAGAGTATGTGCTATGCTTCAGGAAGGGGGGCAGGGTCAAGGAGCAGGAATGAGCCAGATGTGGACAGAGCCGAGCCAGCGGTGCAGTGCACTGCTCCCTGGCTCTCCTCATCACTGGGACTAAACACCTGATATAAGCAGCGGAAAGGAAGGAAGGTTTACTGTGGCTCATAGGTAACTGTGGCTCATGGTATCAGAAGGATTTCAGTCCACTATAGAAGGTACATGACGGTGGTCTGTGGTAGACGTGGGATGTAGTGACTAGTTCTCATGGCATGGACCAGGAAGCAAAAATGTGACAGAAACCTGTGGTGGATATGACTTTCTAAGTCCACTCCAAGTAACCTACTTTAGTCAGTGTCTTAGTCAGGTTTTCTATTCCTGCACAAACATTATGCCCAAGAAACAAGTTGGGGAGGAATGAATTTTTTCAGCTTACACTTCCACATTGTTGTTCATCACCAAAGGAAGTCAGGACTAGAACTCAAGCATGTCAAGAAGCAGGAGCTGATGCAGAAGCCATGGAGGGATGTTAATTACTGTCTTGCTTCCCCTGGCTTGCTCACCTTGCTTTCTTATAGAAGCCTGGACTACCAGCCCAGGGATGGCATCACCCACAATGGGCCCTCCCACCCTTGATCACTAATTGAGAAAATGCCTTATAGGTGGATCTCATGGAGGCATTTCCTCAAGGGAGGCTCCTTTCTCTGTGATAACTCCAGCTTGTGTCAAGTTGACACACAAAATCAGCCAGTACAGCCAGGCAGACCCTGACTCCTAAAGGCTCCACCACCTTTGAAATAGCACCACAGGATGGAGACCAAGTATTCAAACTGTGAGCCTCTGGGGACATGTCAGACCATATCCACTGAAAACACATTATGGAAGCCATGAAGACTTAATGTAGAACATCGAGAAACCACAGGAAGCAAGCTGATTAGAGGATGTTTGGGAAGACTGGTGCAATGAGGCTACAAACAGGTCAAAGACCAGGAGAAGCCAGAAGTGGGGAGACCAACTAGTAGCTTTTAATCTTACTTCTAGATACCCAGAACCAGGAACTGGATCCATAACCATCTCAATAAGTCTTGCCACCTGTAAAATTCACTCCCAAGGAGTCACCTTGCCCAACATTTATGCTTAATTCTAAGCTTGTATATAAGCTTTGTAGTGATATGAAACTCAAGTTTTGTTTCATTTCTATGGTCTTAGTTGTAATTGGAATTGGGGCAAATATGCAGAACCCTAACACCGTTGGTCTGAATGACTTAGAGAAACAAAATCTTCACCATTGGTTTTTGACTGTCTGTTTTAGGCTAGCTACATACACCCCACTGTGCTTGGAGATCTCTGTCAATTACTATAAACTATTATAAGGCCTCTCATTGTTCTCTACTAGATTTAATGCACTTCCTGTGCAGACTGCAGAGGACTCCCAAAGAACAGTCGGCGGCACCTCCTTACCAGAGAGGCAGCAGTGTGTTAATCTGAGGAATCCTCCAGCCTCAGAGTGGGGAGAACTTAAGCTCTTGGCTTCTCACTGTCTCTGGTCTAATAAACATTTTATTATTATAAAATAAGATGTAATCAGGATTCTGCATTGCAAGTGTTCAGATGCTGTAACAGCCTTTCACTGAGCACTGCCCCTACATCTCATGTGTTGACGGCCTAGCCACCATGTAGCACTGTTACGCAGTCACAGAAATAGTAGAAGATGGGTCCTGGTGGGAGGGAACTACATCTTTAGGCTGTGGTGTCAAAGGGCTTAATTGGAAAGTATATTCCAGACAAATTCTAACTAGATGATAATAACTTAGCTGTATTGATGATAGACAAAATTTATTTTAATCAACAACAAAAAATATCTAGTTTCCAGCTGAGGTGAATGGAGCAAGCAGAGGAACCCAGTCTTCCCATTCAATAGCACCACAGAACGTGGCTGAAATGTATGCAAAAGACACTTGAGAGACAGGTGTGTCAGGAAGGAGCACTGGGGCTGCTGAAGCACTCAGTTTCCCTCCTGTGTACCCTAATCTGGACTCACCTCAGCTGAAACCCAGAAGAACATATTGTGCAGACAGAGCTCTGAGAGAAGCCATGTCGTTCTGGCCTGAATTACTGAAGAGGAAACTTGCAATTCTCAGAATAGGAGTTTCACACTGCTTTCTTTCTATCTTCTGGCTATCTCTCCTGCCCTCCCTCCTATCTTGCCGTTTAGGCCAATCAGAGCTAAGTGTGCCTGAATGAGAAGACTAGAATCCTGGTCTAGCCAGAGAACCAGTACAAGGAGAGACCTGAGATGTTAGCCTCATGGAGTCTTGGGTAGTGGACTCCCAGGGCTCACCTCCAGTGATGCCGGCGCCGATACTCTCATACTACACACGCTGAGAGCTAAAATTATGGTTGAGCACGGCCCAGGCCTCTGCTCATTCCCCAGATGATGAACTTTGTAGAGAGCATCAAAGAGTACTGTGCACGCGTGAACTCTAAGCAGACACGCAAACAGTGCACGGAAAGCAGATGGAGCCTTCCATCCTGTACCTACCAGTTCAAATGTTGAAAAGGGGGACAAAGTAGGAAGGGAAGGGAGAGGAGACAGGAGACAGGGAGGGAGAGGGAGAGAACAGAGGAGAGAAAACCATTGTTATTGCTCAGGTTTATGTAAGCTCCTGAGTGTTATGGTCAGAATACTCAGGACAGGGCTGGAAAGATGGCTCAGCCGTTAAAGGCTAGGCTCACAACCAAAAATATAAGAATACTCAGGACACAATTCTTATTCAGCAAACAGAAAAACCTGGAAAATCTTGAATCACTTGGAAAAAGCAGCAGTAATGACAGAAAAGGCATAAACGCATGAATCATCTTTTGAAGGCCTTAAAGCAGCTCCTCTAAAATGCTAAAATGTACATATGTATATTCTATGTGTATTTATAGACAGTGAGCATTCTTGAAATGAGTACTAAAATAGAAAAACCTCAGCAAAGAAATAGAAGATGTAAAGAAAAACAAAGTAGACATTTTTAAACAGAAAATATTGTTGGTCGGATCAAGAAGCTCCAGGGATGGACGCGAAAGCTGAGGGTTAATGACAGGAGCAAGAGTCAGGAAATGCAAACATGGATTGTAGGAGCTATGGAGTCTGGGTGGCACAGGAAAGGGTTAAAACCAAAGGAGCTGTAGAACAATTATAAAGGGCCTCAAAGTTATGTCTCTGGGACCCCAAAACTCAAATACCAAGAGTATAGCCTGCTCAAAATTATTTAATATGGAATTTATTTTTATTTCTTGTCCATTGGTGATTTTCCTGCATGCATGTCTGTGACAGAATGTCAGAAGGCCTGGAACTGGAGTTACGGACAGTTGTGAGCCACTATGTGGGTGCTGGGAATTGAACCCAGGTCTTCTGGAAGAACAGCTAGTGCTCTTAACTGCTGAGCCATCTCTCCAGTCCTCAAAATTATTTAATAATGTCTTAAGAACTTCAAATGTGCTTAAAGTTATAAACTCAGACTCAAGAAGCTGAACAACCCCCAAAGGAATAAATCCATAAAGCCCACACCCATGTTACATAGCCAGCTAGCTGCAGAAAGCCAAGGGCAGAGAAGAGCAAGCAGGAAAAAATCCTTGAATTGTGTAAGGGGGGACACAGTCTGGGTGACTAGAGGCGTGTGCTTAGAAACCACAGGAGCTAGGAGGCAGGCAAGCACAGCTAAAGTGCTAACAGGGAAGACGAGCCAATGCAGAATTCAGCGTCCCCTGAAAGCCTCCATCACGAGTGGGCGTAAAGAGATGAACTGAAAGATAAAGGAAAGTGATGATAAGAATGTGTCTGCTAAAGGAAGTGATTCAGGCAGAAGGGAAGGGTGCCATGTACAAACCCAGAACATGAGGATGGAATGAGCCTAGCTTAGTAGGATGGCAAATGTCTGGGCAAGTGCAATGTCCTGCTTTGGAATTCTCAAAAATATGATTGCTGACTGAAAGTAAAAATTGTCATATTTTACAGCTTTCAGTGTAGATAGATATGAAAAGTGAGACAGGTTGATCTAGCATAAGAGGGTGCCTGGGAGAACCTGTAAAGCACTGGTTTATGGTAGACCATGAAATGTTAAGTACATATTTTGGTCAGTGCTGTGTCTCACACCTGTAATCCTCAAACTTAGAAAGCTGAGGCGGGAGGATTGCTACAAATTCTGTTGAAGCTAGCCTTGGGCTACAGCATAAGACAGCCTCAAATGATAAGACAAAAAAAAAGTACGTATTTTTGCAAACCTCAAAGAAAAACTATGAAAGGAATAACGTAAAAAGTTCAGAAAATACATGCAGTGACTGAAAAGATACTCTGGGGCGAGGCAGGTCTGGACCCTTTGGCCAGTATCTCTATTTCCCTACCTCTCTAGCTCTGGTAGCCATAATATTATACGTCTGTCTGATTCGACATATGAAAAGTCCTGGAGAGTGTGTTTGTTTCTTGTTTCATTTAGTGTAAGATCTGCCAGCCTTACCCATGTTGTTACAGGTGCCAGGATCTCCTATGTGTGCATATGGTGTGTGTATCTGTGCATATGGTGTGTGTGTGTGTGTGTGTGTGTGTGTGTGTGTGTGTGTGTGTGTAATGGGTGTGGGGTGCGGGAAAGAAGAAAGAAAGCATGCCTTGTACGTGGAAGTCAGAGGACAGCCCTGGGTGTTGGTCCTCACCCTGCACCTTGTTTTGAGGCGGTGCCTCTGTTTTTGTGCTGCCTTCACTGGGCTAGCTAGCCTGCAAGCTTCTGGGGATCTGCCTGTCTCTACCCTCACCCCAAACTTCTTGGAAGGCCTGACACTTTACCCATTTTGTATGTATATTCTGGGGATTTGAATGTAGGTCCTTGGGTTTGTACAGCACACCTTCTGCCCTCTGAACCATCTCCCCAGCATGGAGTTCTCCTTCCTAAACTTAAACAACCCTTCGTTTCTAGCTGGTCATCCATTAACAGACACTTAGGCTGTCTCTACATCTTAGCTCTTGTGCGAAGTACTGCAATGCAGGAACACACATATCTTTTTGAAGTGCTTTTATTCCCCCACAGAAGAGGAGTTTCCCAGAAGAAGGATTGGGTGTACTTTTTTTTCAATTTCTAGAAATATCAATACTGTCTTCCATAGGCTGTACCAACTGTCATTCCTACAAACCATGTTCAAAGCCCCTGCTCCTCCACATCCTGGCCAGCATTTGCCTTTTAGCCTTTGGACAAGTTTCCTAATGGGTTGAAGTGAGACCTCACTGTGGTTTTGACATAGTGAGTGCCTTTTCTTATGTCTGTTGGACATTGTATGTCTTCGGGGGGGAGGCGTTGTTTGAGTCCTTTGCTCATTTTAATCAAGTTGTTTGGGTTTTTATTATTGGGTAATATTAGCCCCTTATATATATATATTTGAATATTAGCCTTTTTTTTTTTTTTTTTTTTACTTTGTTGGTTGTTTCTTTTGCCATATAGAAGCTTTCTGGTTTGACGTAGTCTGTTTTGCTTTTCTGTTAGTGCCTCAGGTTTGGGCATCATCTTTAAACAATTATTTTCAAAGCCAATGTAAAGCAGTCTTTCCTGTGTTCTCTTCTGCAACTTTCATTGATTCCGATCTTGTGTTTTGGTCCTTAATCCATCAGAGCTGACTTTTGTGTATGATACATGAAAGGGCTCCTGCTTCTTACATGTAGGTAGGCAGTTTTCCAAGCAGTGTTTGTTGAAGAAACTCTCCTTCCCTCCACTGTGTGTTGCCAGCACCTTGTCAGAAACATTTGACCATATGCTCAGGTTTATTTCTGGGTTCTCTGTTCTGTTCTGTTGGGCTATGTGTGTATTTTTGTACCAGAACCACTTTGTTTTGGTCATTATAGCTTTTAATACAATCTGAAATCAGGAAGTTGTTTGCCAGGTTTCTTATTTATCATGATAATTTGGCAATTCAAGAACTTTTATAGTTCCATATGAATTTTAGATTGCCTTTTCAATTTATGTGAACAATTTTGGGATTTTAATGAGGATTGCATTGGATTCTTATGTCACTCCAAGTGATCCACACATATTAATCCTCTCAATGCATGGAAAAGCATTATTTATGTCTTCCTTCATGTCTTTCATCTGCATTTTGTAGGTGTCATGGTTACAGTTACTATTTTATCCTATTTGATGCTACGACATATTGGATTGTCTCTTCAGATAAGATGTTCTTAGCACAAAGAAACACAATCGATTTTTCTGCATTAATTTTGTTTTCTAAAACTTTACTCAGCTTATCAATTCTAAAATGTTTTATGGATTCAGAAGTTTTTTACATATAGGATTGTGTCATTTCTCATCTGTTTTCCCTCTTTAAAAAAAGATTCATTTTTAGTTATGTGTGTGTGTGTGTGTGTGTGTGTGTGTGTGTGTGTGTGTAGGTATAGGTATAGATGAGGGCACTCTGGTGGAGTGATCTAGGTCTTTCCAGGTCTATTGATGAAGTCAAGTCCTAGGAATGGCCTCATGCCTCCCCAGTGGCAGTCTGCCTTTCATCTTGCTTGGAGAGAAATTGTTCTGAGAATTATCTGTGATGCTAATGCAGCTTCAGATGAAGTGTCCACGACAGCATGGACCTTTATAGTAACAGAAAACCGTAGGCTTTGCTTTTGTTCATAAATTCCTGAGCAAAGGAATTGAGTTGGTGTCCTGTGTCCTGAGAGGCCTGGGGTGAATTTTGAGGACCACAAAAATTGAGCATCCCTGTAGCAGGGACTGTTATCCTTGGGTATCTATTCTCAGTATTCATTTGTCTCAGGGACCTTATCACTTTCAATTTTTCACAGAAGGTGAAGTCCCTAATAGGGAATTAGTCCTGGTGGACATCACAGAGCTGAGCTCCAGAGGGGGAAACATGTGATCTCTGTGAAGCAGCAGCACCAATGGTATTTTCTTTGGATCTCATAATGGTTACCATTCTATTCCAGGAAGATTTTATCTTCCCCCTTCTCAATGCAAGCACATTTTCTCTTTGTTGTGTTTTATCACCATTGCCAACATTGGTGTAAAATATCTCTATGCCTCATTACAAACTAGCCACACAAGCAATGTTTTAGGAGAACCAGATTCCTAAATTAGAACTGTCATCATCATTTAGTAACTAGTAAAGAAAAAATACCATCAGGGATATCTTTTTATTTTTAGTCTTTGTTACAATCCAGACTTTATCCCCCTCCCAGTCTATCCTCTGAATGTTCCATATCCCATACCTCCTCCCTCTATCTCCGAGAGGATGTCCCTCCACCCCCACTCCACCAGACCTCCCCACTCCCTGGGGCCTCAAGTCTCTTGAGAGTTAGGTGCATCTTCTCCGACTGAGTCTAGACCTGGCAGCCCTCTGCTGTATGTGTGTTGGGAGCCTCATATCAGCTGGTGTCGTTGGTGGCTCAGTGTCTGAGATCTCAGGGGTCCAGGTTAGTTGAGACTGCTGATCTTCCTAGAGGGTCACCCTCCTACTCAGCTTCTTCCAGCTTTTCTTTAATTCAACCACAGGGGTCAGCAGCTTCTGTTCATTGGTTGGGTGCAAATATCTGTATCTGACTCTTTCAGCTGCTTGTTGGGTCTTTTGAAGGGCAGTCATGATAGGCCCCTTTGTGTGAGTTCCCCATAGCCTCAGTAATAGTGTCAGGCCTTGGGGCCTCCCCTTGAACTGGATCCCAATTTGGGCCTGTCACTGGACCTCCTTTTCCTCAGGCTCTTCTCCACTTTTGTCCCTGCAGTTCTTTCAGACCTCCAATGGCTGACTTCCTCCCTCATCCTCAGAGCTTCTCTCCATTTTTTCTATTTTCCAGAGCTGAGGACTGGATGCAGGGCCTTTCAGGCACTTTGCAACTGCACTAAACCCCAGGGGCCAAGGCTTCATTTCTTAAAGGTTCTGCCACCTCCCAACAGTTCCTCATGCTGATAACAGGCAGTTAAGACCTGAGTCTTTAGTTGACACTCCAGATCAAAATTGTATCACTCCCTAATGGGTGTGTATCCTATTCTTAGGCCTTTCTGAGCTTTTGAAAAAAATGCTTCTAAATCAGCGATTTTCCAACCTGATGTATCTTTTTCTGAGACTCTTATTTCAGGTAGAAAGAGTGGTTTGAGAGCCTGATTCAGGCCCAGAGGCTGAGAAATGAAAAATTCCACATTTTCCAAAAAGCATCTTCTTGATGCTAACCTGTTTGAGTGCCTAAATCCTGTAACATTTTTATCAAGAAAAAAAAAATTGTTTCGTATTACCATAATTTCATCTGTTTAGTGAAAAATTTTCCATGCAGAATATTTATTGAGGAGCTAGTAACTGCTAGTAGCTTTACAATAATGTATTGTTTTAGTTCTCAAAATATATTACAAAAGTAAGTTCTTAGGGCTGGAGAGATAGCTCAGTGGTTAAGAGTACATACTGTTCTTACAGAGGACCCAACTTGGATTCCTAACACCCCATCAGGTGGTTCACTCTAGTCCCACAGGATCTGATGTCTCTGGCTTCTGTTGACATTGAACCCATGTATACACACCCTTACACACATACACATAATTTTGTAAGTTCTTCTTTCTGATTATATTTATTATGCAAATAGTGGGATTAAGTCTAGAATTCAAGTCCAAATTGGTTCAATTTCAAAGTTAAATAATTTTTTTAAATATGTTATCACTAGAGGCTGTCTGGGTCATCTCAGTGGATAAGGCACATGCCAATAAGCTTGAAGAATTTGATCCACAGAATTCAGGTAAAAGCCAGGCAAGTTTGATGGCTGTCAGTAATCCCAGTACTGTGGAGAAGAGACAAGGGCTTCCCCTAGGCAAGCTGGATAACTAGACTAGCAGGAATTGCTCTGTGTTCAGTGAGGGACCCTGCCTCAGTAAACAAGTGGAAAGCAGCCACTTGATATCAGCTTCAGGACTTTACATGCCAGCACATGCATGTGAAAATATACATGCAAAAACATACATGCATATATATACACACACATATGTATATATACATAAATGTATATGTACACACTCATATATATGGAGAGACAGAGACAGAGAGAGGAGGAGATATCAGCAAAGGTTGTCCTCTTCTACATATGAGTAATGCCCATTGCTGTTGAGTCATGTGACTATCCTTCACCCCTTTCTTATGAACTAAGAGGCCTCAGGTTACCAGATCTGGCTGGTTCTTCTTTTCTTTCTTATTGCTAAGTATGTACCTTTGGTTATCTCTTTAGTGCTGGGGATGGAACCTAAAGCCCTGCTTCACACCAGGCAGGTTCTTCTGCCATAAGCCACACCCCAGTCCTCAGTCCTTGTCACTGCTGCTGCTTACCATGCCATCATCTTTCGTGTTTGTCACATTGCACAGGCAAGCTTCTCCATGCATTCTACACAATGTGCATAGGATCATACTTCAGACAGCTGTGTATCTCTACAGACCATATATGAAACTAGACCATGAGATCACACACTTTTAGGAGAGTTTCAGGTCTCTGTCACTGTGCCAGTGCACAGACACATACTTACTTTTTCATGGTTTGTCTCTGTGTACTAAGCAGTGACCTATTAGTCTGACTTTCTGGGCAATGAGTGACACTATTTCACCACTGAGGATATATTGCCATGGTCGTCATGGTTTGTAAACATCACAGTGGGGCAGGACAACTGATTGCTTTTCTCCCTTGGCAGTTGTCATAGAACCTTCAGATACCCTGAGAGTCCTCAGTGAGGAGGCTTTGAGGTCAGTTCCAGCTCCATTCTCTCGAGTCCTGCATCCTAAGTGTGTGGCATCTTCAGCAACAAGTCCTGAGGCAGCCAAGGACAACAGTGAGAGCGATAGTCTCTTGCACTTCCCTGACTTTAAAAGGAGGTTTCCTGTGCTTGGCACTGTGGTGGGGGTGGTTGTTAGTCTATGGCTCTCAGGGGACCATTACATAATAATGTATTTTAAGTGAATATGAGATAATATGTTTACTCATGGCTTTTTCACACATCCTTCTACCTCCCAACTCTCTGTATTCTTTTCCTCCCCTTCCTTCATTTCTCCCCTCACAGCGCATGCATCCTACTATACTCTCCCTCGAGCTCCTCCACTTTCCATGGTGTTGGGACCGTTTCCACTTGCCCAGTTTATATGGTTACTCCACACTATCTACTCCCACCTAAAGATGAAGAATCAGAATCCAAAATTATGAGAGAATAAGCTGCATGTATCTTTCTGGGTCCAGGTCACCCTGCTTACCAAGACTTTTTTTTTTTAAATACATATTATTAAGTAATTTGGTTTTGACACAAGAGTGCATTGTGTCAAGTGCTGAATAATAAGTGTGTGGTAAGTGATGGGTATACTAATTAATATCACTTGTAGTAAGAGGTCTAGCGTACTCTCGAGCCCTGGTAATGATCAGCCCGGACACTTCTGTACGGCCACCTAAAAGGTCATTGCTATGCTGGAGCATTTGTCAACTGCACCTTCTCTGCCTGCCTCCTCCACTGTGACTTTGTGTTGATGCCATGCTACACATTCTCACCACCCACTGCTCTGTGTGGCTCACACACATGCTTTCCCATGGGCAGCACTAGAAATGCCGTGAGGAATATACTTTTGCTGCAGGCACTAAAGACAAAAGCATTCAGTGGCAGGGTGCTAACCCTTATCCCAGCCCTGGAGACTTGGTTTCAGTTGTTAAAAAAAAAATTGAATTTGAGCTTCAGTTAAAATTCACTCTAATTTTTTAATGGAGGACATGTTTGCTTTTGAAAAGCATGTTTACACACACTGAATTTAGATGAAAAGAGCTCCTGGGGTGATGTTGAACTAGTCAAGGGGCAAGTGCATTAGTTTTATATAGATATATTTCCTGAATATCTACAGGTTGCCTTCTTGGAAAATCTTTTTCCAACATTTTATTCTGAAGTAATGCTATCTTTGATGTTGAGGTGTGTTTCTTGTATGCAGCAGACGATGGATCTTGTTTTAGTATCCATTCAGTTAGGCTGGGTCTTTTTATTGGGGACGTTAGTCCATTGATATTGAGAGATAATCAATGATCAACAATTGCTAATTCCTGTTATTTTGGTGGTGGTGGTGGTGGTGGTGGTGGCGGCAGTGGTGTGTGTGTGTGTGTATGTTGTCCTTCTTTGGGTTTGCTGATGTGAGATTATTTACTGCTTGTGTTTTTATAGGTGTGGTTAACATCCTTGGGTTAGTGTTTTCCTTCCAGTATCTCCTGTAGGACTGAATTTGTGGATAGATATTGTTTAAATTTCACTTTATTGTGGAATATCTTGTTTTCTCCACCTACAGTAATTGAGAGTTTGTTGGGTACAGTAGTCTGGGCTGGCATCTGTGGTCTCTTAAAGTCTATGCCTCTCTGGCTTTTAGAGTCTCCATTTAGAAATTGGGTGTAGTTATAATAGGTCACCTTTATATGTCACTTGGCCTTTTTCTCTTGCAGCTTTTAATATTCTTTCTTTGTTCTGTGTATTTATTATTTTGATCATTATGTAACAGGGGACTTTCATTTCTGGTTAATTCTATTTGGTGTTCTGTAAGTTTCTTGTACCTTTATAGGCATGTCCTTCTTTAGGTTAGGAAAATTTTCTTCTATGATTTTTGTTAAAAATATTTTCTGGATCTTTGAGCTAAGAATCTTCTCCTTCTATTCCTATTATTCTTAGGTTTGGTCTTTTCATAGTGTAACTGATTTCCTAGATGTTTTGTGTCCAGAATATTTTAGATTTAATATTTTCCTTGACCAATGTATCTATTTCTTCTATTGTGTCTTTAACACTTGAAATTCTCTCTTCCATGTCTTATATTATGTTGGTGATGCTTTCTTCTGTAGTTTCTGTTTCTATACCTAGATTTACTATTTCCAGAATTCTCTCAGTTTGTATTTTCTTCATTGCTTCTATTTTTATTTTCAGGTCTTGGACAGTTTTGTTCATTTCCTTCAAATGCCTGCTTGTATTTTCTTGGCTTTCTTGATATTCTTTAAGGGATTCATTTATTTCCTACAGTCTTTTGATTGTCTTTCCCTTGATTTCTTTAAGGGATTTATTTCTTTCCTCTTGAAAGACCTTTATCACCTTCATAAAGTTGTTTTTAAGGTTGTTTTCTTGTGCTTCAGCTGTGCTAGAATATTCATGGCTTGCTGCAGTGGAATGCTGGACTCTAGTGGTAACATGTTGCCCTGTTATGTTCTTACACTGACATTTTGGCATCTGGATTTGGAGTGATTATAGGTCAAGGTGCCAATTTCTGCCTTTGTCTTTGTTGAATGGGTGTTTTCTTCCTTGGTTTCTGTTTCCTCTCTGGGCTTCTGGTTAGAGTGGCCTGGGGGTAGGATTCTGGCATGTCCTCTCTAGATTTCCCTCTTAACATAAAGATAGACATGTGGGCAGCTTCTTTGAGAGACTGCACTGTTCGTTTGGCTACTTGTGTATTTTATTAGCTGTACTGTGCTGTGATTGGTGTGTTTTCCTAGAAAGCATAAACTAATCTAAATATTCTGTATGAGCCTTATGAGTAAAGGTACGGCCAACCGTGCAGGTGCTAAGACTGCCTGGTCTTCATATTGACTTTCTTCTTACGGGTCTCCTCTGGCCTGTGTCTTGGGAAGCATTGTGGTAGTGACAGTGCTGTGTGCTGGATGGAACCACTGGGCCTTCCCAGAAAAGACCAAATAAGGGTGCTCCCTGGAACTGTGGATTTTAAAATGCCTTAATCTTGAAGCAAAAAATGTTTTCATTTGCACAGAGAAAGCTCATTTTAATAGCTCATTAAGTGTATCTACCATGCTCGGCAGGTCCTGTGCCCGGCCAGCGTAGTCGGCCAGCACAAATGACATGCTTGTTCGTCTGTGGCCTTTTTGTTTAGTTGTTTTTAACTTTCACATATTTTTAGTTTTACTGGTCTTTTGATTTTTTTTTTTTGTTCTGGTGTTTTCTTTTGTGTTTCTGTAGTTTGTTTTTGAAACAGAGAGAGCATAAAGTAGGGAGGTGTGGAGGATCTGAGAGAAGTTGAAAGAAGAAAAACATGATCAAAGTTTTAATAGAAATATTCTCAAAGGAAAAAAAGTAAACTTGGTCATGAGCTCCTACTAAGAGACCCTGGGGTTCTTTCTGCGCAGAAGCACATGGTGGGTAAGATAAAGAAGTAGGCACTTTTTATAATCCTGCACTGTTAATTAGGCTTTTGAATAATGTGTGCTTGCTCCTGAAATGAAGGTACATATTTATATGTTTTAGATTTCCATCAAGTAGATACTATGAAAAGTCAAAGTGAGTACAGAATCCACATCAACTTCATGGATTGTAGAAAGTCCTACAGAAGCCTTCAGTACACACAAGGCAGCCCTGCTCTCCATGTAGCCCCCACTTCACTGCATTCTGAAACCCCAGAAACCTCTCCCAGACACTCGTCCCTGTGAACCTGTTCCCCTGCCACTCTTCTAACTGTGTGACCCTTCGTCAGATGAACCACTGGTTCTCCAGAGCACAAGGCTGCCCTGCCCCTGCACTGTTCCTGTCGCTTACACAGGGGAGAGAGCTTCTCGTTTACCCCCTTGCCTCTTACCTAAGTGCTGGCTTTATGTAGCAAATAGTTGGTAAACATTTGTTTGCCAAATTAATTTCCCCATGTCTGCATCCTGTTCTATTCTTTCTTCATGTAAAGTTCTACTTTAGAAAAGCCACAGTAGAGGTCTCGTGGCGATTTTTTAAATAGAGGCTTTTGATTTCCTTGTAGACGGAGATGGCCAATGTCAAGTCTTCCCACACTGCTAATGCTGCAAACCATTGTTGCCTTGCTGAAAACATAACAGTGTCCTCTGAGTCTGGCTCGACTTGAATGCCATTAAAGAGAAATGAAGGGAAGAGTTACATAAAAGTCCATGTTGTCACTGAAAATGCATCCGAAAGATCGCTTTAGCAGTGAATTATTTTATGAGAGTAACAAGCTTCACAGTAACAAGACTTTGTCTTTTCTTTTGACAATTTATATTTTTTAATACAATTGTAATGTGAATTACCTAGGCTGTGCTTTAAAATGGCATGTACCTGGCTTCTACCCTTGGGAGATACCTGTCAGACTGTCTGAAAAAAATGCTGAGAACCTGATAGAAGTGAGTTGCCAGGCAGTTCTGGAGTGAAGGATCATAGGATCCCATAGATCTTTGGGAACACAGACATTGTGAGACTGTCCCTATAGGTGGCATATGCTCAGAGTATTTACTAACTCTGTGCTGCCTTAGCCAGCCCTGGGCTGGTTTAGAAGAGACCAGGATGTGTGCCGTGTGTCTACTCACAGCTAGCTCTGAGCGTTCCATCATTTGGTCCAAGTGTCCTGATAAGTGATCCAGTGCCCGCCTGATTGCACTCTGATTTGCACAAGATTTTATTGCTTAAAATGTCATTCCTTACACCCATGCTGAATGGGGGTAACATGTGCTTTATTGCTGTCAGAGTGTCAAATAGGTTGTCCTCAGTGCCTCCTTGCTCTGAGAACAAAGTCCTGCATGAAGTGCCTCAGTGGCCAAGAAGCTCTCAGCTGGGGTGAATGGTTCACTGTTGTTTGTACGTAGTTACAGAGTGTTTCCAGCTAAGCATGAAAAACACATTAACCCTTTCCATCCGGCATCCTTAGCAGTACTAAGAAGACCAGACCTTGCATATGGTTACTTGACTACAACTTAAATGCAGTAGATTCTATCACAGATGCCCTAAAGGTTCACAAAGAGCCTGTATCTATATTTCATCGTGATCATCTATCAGCGTGCAACCACAACACTCTGTTTTATGTATATAACCTCCCAGAAGACTCTGAGTATCTTAGGAACAAAACACAGAAACCAGACACTGGTTATTGCCTGGTGTCTGATACAAATATGAAGTGGGCACAGGAAATCTTAAATTGCTCACAGTTAATTAGAAGTTTAAAGTGGTTTTGAGGGCTGGAAATGGTTAAGAACACTAGAGTTTAGTTCCTGTCACTCACTTCAGTCCGCTCACAGACTGCTTTTAACTCTGGCTTCAGGGGATCTGATGTCCTCTTCTGACATACACAAACATAAAAACACACTTATACATAAATAAAAGATAACAATAAATCTTTTATAAATGCTTCTGATTCTGAAGTCAGGATGTTAGGAAGCTTCACCAGGGAGCAGTGCCAGTGACATTACTGAGAATAGGCAAGAATGATCCAGGACAGTGCCAGCTCACCAATGATGTCTCCCTGTACTTTCAGGAAAGCATCAATGCGTTATACTATTCCATGTTACTTTTAGGAGGAAGAGGTAACAAAATGTTAAAAAGCTGTCAACAAGGAAAATCTGTTGAAAACAAAAGCCTTAAAGTTGTCTAATGTGCCATTTATGTCATATACATGGAAGGCCGGCCATACTGGTACACACGAACCCGATACCCCAGTACTTAAGAGGCAGAAGCAGGCAGATCACTGAGAGTTCAAAGCTACATTAAGAGACCAAGGCTACAAAGTCAGATCCTGCCTCAAAAGAAAACAATAACAACAGCAACAAAAATACACCCTGTCATTTTGGATAAAGCATATTCAGTTAGTTTAAACTAATTCATGTTTTCTTACTCCGGTCCTCTGTCATCTGTCGTTTCTTATATAAAGAAGCAAGTAATTCAAGTTCTGCTTTATAGAAATCATTTTACTTAGACACAAAGTAAATAGACCAAGAAAGATTCTTAGAATCCTTTTTTTTTTTTTAAACAAAAAAAAAATTCAGGCTGGAGGTCTTCAAGGTTAAGAACACTGTTTTTTCTTGCAGAAGATCAGAGTTTTGGTCCCCCGTACCATATGGTGGTTCACAACCCTTTGTAACTCCAGATCCAGTGGATCTGAGGCCCTCTTCTGACTTCTGCAGACACTAGTGTACATGTGGGGTACATACATACATACATACACATAAAACAAAATAAACATATTAAAAATCATAAGTTCAAAATCCATGAGAGTAGGATTCTGGTTTTAGTATTTTTAATAAGTGTGTGTGTGTGTGTGTGTGTGTGTGTGTGTGTGTGTGTAAGACAGCTTTCAGGAGTTGGTTCTTGTTTTTCACTTTGAGTTGAGGTCTCCCTTCTTGTTTCTTTTGCTGCACTGCACACTCCAGGCTAGATGGCTTGTGAGATTCCAGGCATTCTTCTGTCTCTGCCTCCCACTCTACCTCCTACTCCCCTGTAGGAGTCCTGGAATTATAGATATGTGGCACCAGATGCAGCTAAGATTCAAACTAAGGTCATCTGGTGTGCAAACGTGGGTCAGATGGTATGCAAATCCAATGCTTTTTCTGCTGAGCCATCTCTCCAATTCTGGTCTTTGTTTCTTCAAATTTTTATCTAGTAAATTCCGTCTAGCCCTATGTAAGAGAAAGACACCATGCTTGGCACCTCAGGAAATACACCATACTTTGTAGGACGTTTGTCTCGTGCCTTCTCTGCTTTTTGAGCTGGGATATATTTGATTGACAGGCCTTAGTATAGGCATTAGTAGGAATTTGGTCTGTACCCTGTTAGGTAGGCCTACCCACATCAGGAGAGGTTAATCCTCCTGATAGGCAGGTAAGCCTGGGGAGAAGGCCCACCTACAGTCTCCACGGAACAGTCTGCTTCTAAAGCTGCCCAGGCACTGAACACTGAGTGTTTTGCACTCAGAACTTGCATCATTTTAGTTAGTTATCAGCAAACAGGTGACCTAGGAATAGGATGAGGAAACGACCATTCATGTGTTCACCTCAGTCTCATTGAAGAAAGTACTGGGGGTTCTGTCCTCAGGGAGCTTACAGGCCAACCTAACAGGAAAGAGAAGGAGGGGGAAGAGAGAAAGAAGAGAGAAGGGGGAGGGAGAGAACATATGTTTTGTTAGAAACTTTGAATTCTATTCAAGGAACAAAGTCTTATTCTGTATTGAGACAGGATTGACTTTTTGAGAGAGTATAAGCCAGCTAGGCCATAAAGGTTCGGGAGTATGTCAGGCTGGGGAGGTGGTGTCAGAGAACACAGCCTGCGAAAGGGTCAGGGAGAAAGATCTGGACTATATGGGGAACTGTTGAGCAGAGAGGAAAGAAAGCCAGGGCTGTTAGGAGGGCAGGACCTGGGTTATCCAGAGCCTTATGCTCCTTCAGAGAAAGAAATCAATATGGAAATAGGTAGTCTACAGAGCTGGTGACTTAGGGAGATACAGAGGACACTGGTACCATTCATTTGGGGCAGTTGTGGTCTTTACTGGTCATCTTCTAAACTTTCTCAGAGTCACTGTCCCTGCGTCACCCTGAGCTGTTCTCACTTAGGGACTCAACCCTCATACCTATGGAGGCCCTGCAGTACACACTGGCACAGTGAGGAAAGAGACAGAAAGATGAGCTCAGGGTCTGAAAAGCCCTGATGTGTGGATAGAAACACTGCTGCCCAGTGCTGGCTGAACACGGACAGCCTAGGCTTGCTCACAGTCTGATGGGATGGGACTTTCAGCTGCAGCTTAACTGGCACTGGCTTTCTGAGTTCTTTCTCTTTTCTTCTTTTTTTCTTGATTGCATCATTCTGGAACTATCTGAATGTCCCTGCATTTTTACTTGGAAGGCACAAAGCAGTTCAGATTTATGGGGTTTTCTCTCCAAAATCAAGCTCTAACAGATGAAACTTGGGCTTCTTTTTCTGTTTTTTTTTTTTTTCCTGAGATTTTGAGATTTGGAAGAGTGGGTTGTGATATTCTGCTTGGGTTGTAAATAAAATGCATTCTCAGTCTGGTGAAAAATATGTGAGAATCATCAACCCAAGCTCTCTGAACCCAAGGCATGCTGTTGGCTAACAATGCCTAACATATATTATCCAGGATTTGATAAGAGGCAGAAAAGAACTTTTTAACTGAAAATACCCAAGAACCCTTGTGTTGGGCTCTAGAAACTGACAAGCTGGTGGGTTTTTTTTTTTAAGGCTTTAAGCTTGAAACCTAGAATTCTAAAGTACCTCTGGGGGCGATCAGAGAGCTGACAACCTGCATGAGAGCGAGGCAAACTGCAACAAGCATCCCATTGATAGGCAGAGGCTCGGGTCGTGAGTCAGAAGGCAGCCTGGCGGCTCAGACATGGGTTACTTTTTCTCCGAGAAGCTGATGATTTCTGGAATCATCTTCCCCACAGCTCTTACAGCTCAAACACTATGGCCAGGTGAGTGGCTCTGCAGAATCCGAGGGAGACTCCTGATGCCTGATGTCTTACTCTGTAACCCTGGCTGGATTGATACTTACTGTGTAGTCTGGGCTAGCCTTGTACTTACTATATAGCCCAGGCTAGGCTCAAATTCATGGCAATCATCCTGCCACGGCTTCCCAAGTTGCTGGGATTATAGGCATGCACTACCACAGCTTGTCAGACAAGCTACCCAGATTCAAAAGACCTGTCTAAGAGCATTTGACCCTACATCAGTAAACCAGCAAAAATTCAGTAATTCAAGTACACATAATAATTCAATTTAGGACAAGTTTCAACAATTTAAAATAAACACTCGTATATGTAAAACCCAACATATATGTAAGTCAGCTCAGTGGCTTTCAAATATGAAATAAAATAGTCATCATCAGAGTATGTGTGTGCATGTGTGTCAGGATGCCATCCACAAGAGGAACTGTGTAAAAGAAAGTTCCCTCGGTGATACCCATGAGTGCTCAGAGGTCCCGGCTTTCTCTCTTTATTTGTTATTATCTAAGACGTTTGATCCTTGCCACATCTTATAAGATTGGTATCATCATTCGTAGCTTATGGGTGAGAATGATTGAGGCTTAGAAGAATTAAATCAATCAACTTCATTTGGCTATCAAGTAGTGACATAAGAGTGTGAACCGGGATCTGTTTCTAATAGCCCATATGCTTTCACCAAGGCAGGTGGGTGCCTCACCACCACCACCCACAGTCATCCCCACCCCCAAGTCTGGCTTAGCAATGCAAGCAACTTTGGGAGTTTGCCAGAACTGTTTGTGAAATCTCTCTCCTGCTTTGGAACAAGCCCAGATCAGAGTAGAATAAGCCTGCCACCTTGAGGCAGGCCTGAAGGGGAAGGGTGTGCCGGAGATCCATGGGCAACTGGTTGGCTAGTCCCTGTGCCTTCAGCCAGCTGTCTGCTGGGCTCTCTGTGGAAGGACAGGCTGCCTCCCACACACCCCCAGAAATGAAAGAAGCTATTATAGCCCAACATCGGAAGAGGCAATCTTCATGTTTGCAGGAATAAAATGAAGAAAGAGTAGAGACAAGTTGTAATTGTCTTCTCCTTCCCACCCCTGAATGATCTAGTCATGTATTTTACATGTGGGATGCATTTGGGCATGGCCGATTAAGATAATTTTTGTTCACCATGAATGGGGTTGCTTGCTTTTGGGTAAGGGAAAGTCATGTTCAGAGACTGTGGTAGGGCATAAGCGAAAGCCACTGAGCTGACTTACTGACATTCTGCAGCTATGCAGATCCCACCCTAGGCTTCCCCGCATCAAAGGGCTGTACTTGCAGAACCAGCACTGACTTATTAATAAAGATCAGGCCTTTATTTGATTATTTATCTAATCAAGATTCATCTTCAGTCTAGGCTCATTAAGCCTGCTGCTAATGGAGTGTGCTTGAGGTGAAATTACACTCGGTGACACAGAGACTGAGTCCAGGCTTCAGGGGCCAGGACAGAAACAGAGCACACAGTAAGCTGGGTCGCCCCCCCAGGGGGTTAGGCCGTCTGTTCACCAATGAGAAGGTGCACATTTCACAAGGTTAGTTTCAAATGTAGTAATTAAATACACTTGGTAGCAGCACAAAGGTGACAAGAACTCTCATTATCTCAGACAGTCAAGACTGATAACCACTCTGCTTCTGTCACACTGGAGCAACCTCTCTGAGGGAACTTAATGTGGGACTTCTGACTTAGAATTAAGATGCTAGCACTCTGCCGCACCAGCCTGACTCCTACTGACTTCTGTCTAGACTTTTTGCTTCATAACCTGGTCTAACCTGGTTGCAACATAAGCCAGCCCTAAAACCTCTCTCCTTCCTCTCAGAAGAGAGACTCGCCATCTTACCTTGCAGGGTCCTGCTGCCACATACAAACCCTCTTCTACATGACTTCTTGGCAAGTTCCGTTTTCCCTAAGGTTAAAAAGTGCCCCAGTACCACAGAGCCACACTGAAAGTGGGCCAGCACATGAGCATAAGAGCTGTGCTGAGGCCAATGTGACCCTTGCTCCAAAACACAGCAGTTCAGACTCAGCTTCAAAGTAGACTAAATTACTTCTCAAGGCAGATAAGAGAGAAGGCAGCCAAGTGCATCCTGCATTGATTCCTCAGTCTCTAGGTTTATGCCGAAAGAATTGGTCAAGTAACATCAGTAAAAAGGTGGGGGGAACCCCTCCAATCTTTTCTTGCCTTCAAAACCTGGCTTATGACCCATTCGTGATGAAGCATGCAGCTCCCATTGCCCCTCCTATAAATACATTAAGTAGTGTATGGCAGACTCAATCAAGAGTCTTTGCCCTTCATGAGTTTACAAGACCCAGAGCTGGGCGGACAGGGAATACAGGGAAGGAGGAGTGTCAGGGAAAGAATGGGGAAGGGCCATTTCATACTCATTCATTCATTCCAGACACACGGTGTGGGAGGATCTGTGGGAGGAGCTGAAGATGGGATCAGAGAAGGAGACCATGAAGCAGGTGACCATGAAGATCTGCCTGACTAATTCAGTGAAGGGCAGAGTCTAAGTGTCAGTGAAAAAGAAAAGTGGGGAGACCAAGCAACTTCTCAACAAGTGGAGTCTATAATAAAGGCCATAAGTACTTCTTAGTTTTCTATATGTGGTAAACAGTATTCCCTGCGGATGATAAACAGTATCATCCCACGTATGTAGTGGTCCTTCCAGGACCATCCTCTCATGTTGGGTCCGTTGTTGGGTTGAATTGTGGGTCCCGCATCTGCAGTCCCCAAGGGGCTAGGGCTGAGGCTAAGAGAGGCAGAGGCATGGGAATTTGACTGTGTTCACTCCACGCCAGCACCAGACGGATGTAGGGCTGTGTGAAGCCACGGGACTCTGCTCTGGAGGTGACAGAACACAGTCTGAGGTCCCTCAGGAGCCGGAGCTCTTGAGTTGGGGGTCCCCAAGCCAAAAGGTGCCCTGGAACTGAGTGGTTCTCAGGCGCTGCTGAGGTGCCACGGAAGGACCGAAACGGGGGCAGGGGGCGTATGGGCTAGATCACCCGCAGCTGCAGGAGGGATGGGGAGAAGCTCTGGCTGCACCCGGTGGGGATGAGATTCTTGGTCACTGCGACTCGCATGGCTGGGTCATGGCTGGCTAGGCTAGCTCACTTGAGTTGGTGGCCTCCATGGTTGGAAGCATAGAGGGATCATCGGCGGGAGATCAGACAACGACTCAGTAGTTGAAAACCTTCTCTACAGTTCCCCATGGAGGGCCCCAAAGAAAAGAGATAATCCAAGGTCATAGGCTATGATCTTAAGATATTTATTGTCATGGCGGAAAGTAGATGAAACTATACTCCGGTATTTTCAGGGCGGGCCTGAGGTTAAATACTTTTTGCAAGGAGGAGGGTCTGGAAAGGGATGCTTAATTGGCTACACCCCTCTGGTCTTTAGGTATCTCATTAATATGGAGGGGCTAGTAGAATCGTCGTCTTACATGACCGATTGCCACAGACCTCTCTGTGAGGGGCTGTAGCTATGTGAAAGGAATCAGGGACCCAGGGGCAAGGCCAAACTCCTGAGGGTCTCCGGGTTTCAAAGCCTGCTGGACTAGGTATCCAGCTGCCTCTCATAGCTCCACACTCTCAGGGGACTGGTATAGCCAAGACCAACACTCTACAATCCCTCCTTGGCATACAAAGATTAGCAGTGGGTCTGAATGGAATGGGATAACAATGAGAACTATTGCAAATACAAGAGTGTCCCTTCTTCCAGGGAATCTGCCTCAGTCTCAGGAGCTGCCCTGTAGGTCAGGAACCATGACCCTCACATTTAAAACCTTTTGTCTTGGGGCTTGGGAGGTGTTTTAGTTAATTTTCTATTTTCATGATAAAACACTGTGATCAAAGCACTGTACTTATTGAAGGAAGGGCTTATTTTGGCTTACCATTCCAGAGAGGTAAGAGTCCATTACCATGGACGGAAAGTTTGGCAGCACAATGGCAAGGCAAGTGGAGCAGCAAGCTAGCAGCTCACACCTTGAACTACAAACAAGAAGCTGAGAGCAAAGTGGGAATGGTACAAGCCCTTAAACTCTCAAAGCCTGCCCCCAGTGATAGCCCAGTCCTCAGTGGCATGCTTCCTCCAGCAAGACCACACCCCCTAAGCCTTCTGCAACTGCACCACCAACTGGGGACCAAGTGTTCAAAAACTCAAAACTATCAGGTGCATCTTATTCAAATCACTATTGCAGAAGAGAATAAAAAACAAATCACATCCAGACTGGTGTTTCTGATCACAGCAGGCTGAAAAATCATTTACAATTGGACTTAAAAGTCCTAATTCTGTTATATTTTATTCACTCCCTGTTTCCATCTGAAGTAGCCCATGAGATGCCTTCTTTTCTTTCTATTTATTTACATGTACAGCCCCTTTCCACTCTGTTAACTTGTTTGGAGACAGTGTTTCATGATGTAGCCCTGGCTGACCTGGAACTTGCTATGTCAATTAGGCTAGCCTTGAACTCACAGAGATCATGCCTGCCTCTACCTCCCCAGTGCTGGGATTAAAAGCATGTACCACCATGTCCGCCTTCACTTCATTAATTTCTAGAGAGCAGGAGCAAAGGTCTTGCTAATATTTTTAAACCACTTGTCACCACCATCTTGCCACCAATGAGGAGTTAGTGAGCATCTGCTGAATAAAGCATGGTTTGCAGTAAGGAAGGGATGGCACATTTCACCTTCCAGCCTTTCTAGTCTCCCTTTAATCCCAAACCTGAAATTTACCAAAGAGTCCTTCTTTTCACATGGAAAAGTATGCATGCAAGTGAAGACGAGAAGCCTGCTTGCAGTGATGAGTCACGGAAAAGAGAGCCCTTGACAGCTGCATGAGTGAGCTCACTGCTCACAATGAAGCAGGTGCCTGAGTCATTCAGTCAATATTCTTACCGGAAAGGAAATGCTCACTGTGTGAACCAACTTTGCAGGGTCCGTGTGGAATAAATCTTGCCTAAGCAGTATCAGGAAATACGGCATCACAGTGACATTAAACTTGTCTTTGAAATAGGCGACAAAGAAAAGTCAAGGCCAGAAAGCCAGTGCAGCCCACATCGCCAGAAGAGGAATATGTCCACTGTGAGACTTCTGCTCCCAAACACTTTTCTGTGCTTCACTCTCTTAGGTGGAATTGGCTGTGTGGGCCGAGACAAGGGACAAGTTCGGAAATGCCTTGATGTGGTGGAGATCTACAATCCCGATGGGGACTTCTGGAGGGAAGGACCACCTATGCCAAGTCCCCTCCTCTCACTGCGAACAAATTCCACCAATGCAGGTGCCGTGGATGGAAAACTCTATGTCTGTGGCGGATTTCATGGAGCAGGTACTGGCCTAGCAATAGATAGATAGATAGATAGATAGATAGATAGATAGATAGATAGACAGACACATGCATGCATATATCATGGACCTCTTGGCGTTGACTTTTACTTCCATTACCTGATATGATGATCAGTGTTTGCTTTCCAGAGTAGTGAGGCACTGGCAAGAGTCTGGCTTTCAGAGCCTAGTGGCCTGGAGCAGTTCCCTAAATCCTCTGGGGCTTCACCTCTATGAGATGGTGAGGATTCTGTGGGATGAAGTTTATAATGCATCTAGGTGAGGATGGAGAGAAAAGAAGTAGAAGAGGAGAGCAAATTCCTTTAGTAGGACTAAAAGAAACATTTCTGAACAGAAGGGACATGGGAGCAGAGGGATGACCGGAAGTGTTGGGTGTTAGGCTTTTAGCTAACAGAAGACCCTGACGCTGCCCGCTACCATCAAGGGAAGTAAATTGCTTGAAAGGATTTCTAAGATGATACTTAGTATATGTACTTATTACTGAATGCACACATCCAACACCATCATTGCATTCTGCAGCATGGCACAGGGAGGCTTTTAAACATAGATGGATCTAGAGGCCAATGTCTCTAAAGCCTCATTGGCTGTATCAGTAAATAAAGCAGAAGAATACCTTCATAGTAGACTGACTAGCTGATTCTGACCTCACCAAGTGAAGTGTTAGGCCAATATATACCTGTGAGATGCATGCCCCAGAGCACTTAGATTTTTGAATTTTGAAAGAAATTAGATTTGCCTTCGTTTTGTAAGCATTCAGTTTTAGGTAACTAATTTAGAGAATGGGGCTTTCTTTGTGGATTAGAAGAGATGTAGTGGGCTAGGGAGTTGGCTCTGTTGGTAAACTATTTTTGCCTTGCAAACATGGGGACCTGACTTCAGTCCCCCAGAAGCCATGTAAAAAGCTGGAAACATGGTGGAGCATTCTTGTCATTTCAGTGCTTGTGAGATGGGAGGCAAATACAGGCAGATCACTAGAGTTCCCTGGCCAATTAGCCTAGCCTGCTTGGCAAAGACCGTAAGGGATTCTCTCCCAGAAGGCATAAGGTACCTGGGGAACAACTCTGACACAGAGTTGACACCTATGTATGCATGCACTCATGCATGCAAGCACAAACAAACAACAAGAAACTTAGAAATTATATGAGGCATGAGTCAAATGAAGGAAGTTTTGTTTTTTATTCAAAGCTTTTATGAGAAAGTTTTTTGCAGATAGTCTGGGAAATCTAAATAGGGACCAGGTGTTAGATGATTTTAATGAGTTATTTTAGGGATATTGTATTTTATATAAATCAAAATAAAAAGAATATTCTTGTCAATTAGAAGTTATATGTAAGCATTTGCAGGTGAAAATAATGCACTGTCTGAGGTCTTCTCTACTATAGCAGATTTGATTTTAAGTACGTGTGTATGCCACATGAGTGCAGGTGACCTTGGGAGCCAGAAAAGGGTGTCAGATCCCTGGGAGCTGGATTTATAGTCAGTTGTGAGCCACCCAACCTGAGTGCTGGGAACTGAACTCAGTTTCTCTAAAAGAGAAGCAAGTGCTCGAAACCACTGAGCCATGTCTGCAGCCCTCCAGCAGATTTTTTAATAGAAGGAGGAGCCAGCATCCTTTGTGGTCATTATTAGAACTGGGTAACGTGTGCTCAGGCTATGCTGCCTTATTGTTTCCCTACTGTGTGCTGCAAGGTCCACGTAATCACAGGACCTTCACTTGTTCTCCATTTGTCCTTTAGAGAACTTTCCCAAAAGGCCTTTAAATGTTTTATTGCATTTTATTTAGTGTGTGCAGTCTGTGTGGGTTCCATGGCTTGAGTAGAGGTCCAAGGGTGACTTTTGGGAGCTGGTTGTTTATGTGGGTCCTGGGGATTGGCACTTGAAGGAATCATACAAGGCAGAGCAGCCGGAAGAGCAGGGACTATGCCAGGAGAAGCTGCAGCTGGAGAGATGCAGGTCAATGCTGTGCTGAAGGAATGGGGATGAGAGTGGAGAGATTTCCTGGAAATTAAGACCAGAAATTGAATCTACACTGGTAATGTCAGCAAAGATAGTTGAGGAAACTTCCAAGAAAGCAGAGTAAAGAAACAATTGTAAAATCAGAGGAAGAGAAATGAAGTCCAGGAGGCCCAGTCTTGGCATAGCAGGACCCCAACAAACAGAACAGAGAAAGTGGACAGGATGTGTCGTCCACAGAGATGATAAAACCCCCAGAACTGAAGTCTCTAGCCTGAAGGAAGCTAATGCCCCAGGAAGCAGATACAAACAGATCAAGTCAAAGCACATCACTGTGAGAGACTGTGTTAGAGACAAACCAAGGGTCCTAAAACGCTCTGAGGGAGGGAGGGTTTTATCCAAAGTACCAAGAATCATCGTTCAGAGCTATGATGTTGGAAGCCAAGGAAAAGTGAAGCAAATGTCTTCAGATGCTCTGCAGAAAACTATTTTCCACGAACGCAGTCGGACCCTGCTGGGCCAAGGCCAAGGTGTTCTCCTGAAGTGCAGTGCGTCAGAGTGGCTCTTCTGTGCCCTCTTTAAAAATCAAGATGTTTCAGCAAAACTGAATGTGTAAACCACAAAACAGTAGAACTCAGAAAAAGGATTAAACACTGTAGAAATAAAGAGGGAACCCCTGAGAGGATGGAGGAGACCCTGGAAAAACAGCTGGTGTGCGCAGAGCTGCGCAGCAGCTGTACCAAATGCAGCTAGCCCTGGGCTGCGGGCGAGAGGGCAGGATCCAACATGCGTGCTAGCATCTGAACTCTGGTCCCTCTGCAAGAGCAGCATTTGTTCCTAGCTGCTGAGAAATCTCCCCTTCCCCTAACTCACTATGTTTGTAAGTGCTTTAGACATTGAGAAACGGGTAGTGAAAGCTAAAAAGCCTAACATCATAGAAATCACTATGAGTTGCTCCTGTGGCTGATTAATCCTGAAAATCACGGGAGAAAGGCCAGTTCCACAATGTTAAACCAAATTTGAAGCAAACTTTAATTAAATACTGGCCAGGAATGATGGACTCTAACTAGGTCCATCTCTAGGTTCCCAGGAAATGGTCATGAGTCATATCTTGCAGAGGTTTAAAAAGGCAAAACCTCACAGCTGCCGAATTTCCCGTCAGGTCCAATCAGGAAGAAGCATACATGTTGATGTATTTCCCACCCACATCCAATCAAGGACATTTGGTTCAAAAAACTTGTTTAGGGGAGCAAAACCATGTGGCTTGTTATTTCCCCAGAACCATAGAGCCCAACATTCCAGGAATTTATCTGTCCTTGGGCAAGTGAGGCTAACCATTTAACTTTAATGTCCCCCCTTGAGTAGTATCCTGAGTTAAATCCTTGACTCTCTGATTGGTTCCTGTTTATATTGGGATCTAATAACTACCAGCTTAATGGTACCCAGATAGTAATTGTCATTTAGTTAAGGCATCAGTGATGTAAGAGCCAACAGTGATTAGCAGAAACAGAAGGTTCAGAGGCTCTGTGATGGCTGACATCAGAGTTACTATCAGGAAGGAGCCTTTCCAAAGTGTGGTGTTGTTCTTGTTGTTGTTGTTGAGGGTTTTTTTTTAGTACATCCAGATTATAATCTTGAATGGTTTGTATAGAAACAGTAATTTTCTCTGAAGGTCATATAATACCTCCTTGTTCTGCATAAAGCAGACCAAGTGTCCCATCATATTGTAGAACTATCTTAGTTAATGAATCTCTCCAGTGGTAAATCTGGGCCCACTTTCTTGGTGTGCCAATTGACACTATAGGTAGCTATTTTGTTCCCCATTTCAGGAAGTTTCCTTTTGACAGCATTTCAGCCTGATGGGGACAAGGGGTGACGTATTCTCTTCTGCAACTACTTCTGGCCAAAACTAGGGCATTGTTGCCAGGGCCCAGGAAGGCTGAAATAGTCAGAAACTGTCAGGGGAATCAGGCAATGGTGTGTTCATCAACTGCATCTGATGAGCTGACCCAGCTGAAGAGACAGGGAGCAATCACATCGGCTGGACCGGTTCGCATCGGCTTTCAGCAAGTTCAGAGCTCAGCAGTTTACATTCTGTAGCTGATTCCTGGATGGTGTCTGTCAGCCAAGTGGAAATCTGCTGAGACAGATATGGGCTGGGAACAAAAGATAAAGTTTAGGATCTTAAAAGAAAATCTTACATTTGGAACTTTCAGGCTCATGGTCCTGCTAGTTGGGGGAGGGTAGGAGTAACGAGAGACCTAGTAGATCGGGGGGGGGGGGGGTGGAAACTAGACCTAATTTTATACGTGAAATGAGCTAACAAAGTGACTGCAGCCTTGGTGGAAGGAGCAGCTGCCTGATGTTGACAAAGCCAGTCGAGCCATCAATGCCATCAGATCTAAGAAGTCTACATTGTAGGAGAAAGTGTGATCCAAACAGCCTATGTATCAGTGAAAATGACAGAGACTAGTCCATTACCTACACAGTATTCTCAGGCTCCCGTGGTCTCCATGGCTTCGCTTTGAAGGCAGAGGTACCAGGGCAACATCAGTCTTCGGCCACCGGACCCAGAAGATGAGAGGCTTTCCTTTGTAGGAGGAACATGGAAGACTGACCTTACTTTGTCTAAGCAATCAGCTCTTTCCTATCCTGTTTGTCTATGGTTTGGGTCCTGGCTGCAGGCAAGGCAGTGTTGTCAAGTGATTAGTGTTACCACAATCCAGATAGAGTTGTCATTGTGTCCAATCATCTTGTTGGAGACCTTGGGGTCACTACTAAGAGTTGGGGTCTCTGTCCTGCTAAGTTTTTCATTAAACATTTTAAATGCCATATTCAGCAGATCTCTTATGAATTTAAGTATATCTGACCTAAATAAACCTTGCTCGTTTTTTAGTTGCTTGCTTTAGGCTTAACCTTGAAAACATATACAGGTGGCTAAATAAGATTTATTTCTGTAATTTAATCAAATTATTACTTAGATTGACTACAAGGATAGTTCTGGACATATTAAAGCTTAGTCATCTTTAACAGTTTATAATAAAAAAATAACAATTTCTAAATTAAAGCTTTTCTAGTTTCAAAATACAGTTCTTAAATCATGAATACAGTCCATGCAGTTTCATATTCCTGCCCCTTACATAGTACACCATTGCAGAATATCAGTTTCCTATATGACTCAGTTTATCAAAATAGCTACAGCTTAACAAAGTTAGTAAAGACTAGGAGGTTATACATTCATTCTTAAATCGGTCTCTGCTATCCTGAATAGACCTTGGGTAAGGAGAGACTGCTCAGGTCATTGTCTTGTTGCATCATAAGATAAGAATATCCCAGTTTCTGGTGTTTAGCACTTGGTCCTCATAGCTATGGCCCTAGTTTTTAACTTTTTTATTTATCTACTAATCAAGACTACATATTAATAAAGATGTCCATAATAAAATATCTTATACATATAAAATATTCCATAGGCTTATAAATTTAAATATTTTAAAAACTGTTTCTTAAAAATATCCAGTTTTTTTTATTTAAATTTTCTGTGAAACTTCACATTTTTTCTTTTAAGAAGTTTAAAATCTTTCAACTGTGTGCTCCCACAATATCGAAAATAAAGTACCCTTTTTACTTCAAGAGGGACGATGCAGGGTAAAACCACAATCTGTACAAGGCAAAACCAAGCTCTCAAGAGTGTAAACAATTCAATGTTCATTTGAAGCCCTTTGGTCTTGGGTCACCTCTCTGGCCCCGCCCTCAGCACCATAAATAGCTTGCCTTCTAGTTCTCAGCCAGCTCTATGGCCCCTTCATGTCTTTAAAACCAATAACACCTCGTTGACTTTTATGTTACAAAATTTGGCTGCTAGCAACATACATTTTTGTATATGAACACATGGAAATGCTGTTTTAATACCTTATTAAACAATGTTTTTAAATCTATATTTCATAAACTTCGTTTTCAACACAGGAATTATTAAAAAAAAAAAAATCCATCGTAATCTAAAATATCTTGGAGACCTGTTATTTCTTTCTTGATTGGGCCACACATTACGTGGTTACTTTTTTAAAAGATGATGTTAAAGTCACATGATATCCTACTTCTCCTACCCTAGCAAAGATGGCTGCCAGCCACTTGGCTGCCTAAAGATGGCAGCAGGCCCCGTGTATTGCTTATATCCCTAAATGGAATCATGCCTAATAGTTCCTTTAAGATTACCTGTACATAGATTTTTAAACTATCAACCCCTTGTTATGAGTTTTGAGCTAACTTTTTTGTTACAGATATTACTAATTTTTAACCACATCCAATAAACTTATAAATCTTGAGATATAGAAAGTTCATATAATAGTCTCAGGCAATTAAGTGAAACCAATAATGCCTTTAGCTGTTCTGCTTTGCTCTCTTCTCCCTGCCACAGCTCTTGACCTTAAACACAGAGACTTTAAAAGCATGTCTGGGTCTGAGAAAGGGAGAGCCATAACCCACTTTCAGAACCAGCTTTTTAATAAGGTAGAACAACATAAAACAACTTTAATATTATCCACATAAAAAAATTTGATTTCTTGTTGAACTAACTCAGTGACCAGAAAGCTTAGAGATGCTTTCTGAGCCCAAGCCGGCAAAGCAGACACGGTCTACCGTGTCTGCTTTGCCGGCAGCTGGTGGCAGCAGAAGCAGTGCAATATAACCAGGAAGCACAGGACGCAGTAAGCTCAGTTATTCAACTGAGCTTGATGTTATTCTGCCTCAGCTCCATGTTTGCAACAAAACTTACAGACACATCAGAAAACACAGCCCCATCCATATACCTAAAACAGACACATAAAACTTTCCCGTCCTCCCTTAGTGTTGTAATTGTAAGGGAGAGCTGCTCTGGTATCTGTCATAGCCAGTGCCTCATCGGGGTAGCTGCAGCAGGGCCAGCCACAGACTTCTTCAAAGCTGCTCACTGAGCCCTGAGCCTGGCCCTGGGCATTGCACTCTGCATCACCTGACATAGACCCACCATATACTGATGCCATCAAACCCCAGACCTCAAAAGCTCTACCATATCTGGAGTGACCTCTCCAAAGCAGCTCAAAGCTACCCAGCTCATCAGTCTTGTCATTTGTCCATTCAGCTGCCCCAAGGCAGAATGCATAAAGACAAAAGACAGGTACAGACATAAGACAAGACAAAGAGCCAAAATGACAACAGAAAACATAAGGCAATGACATTAACAGTTGGCATTCTACATAAATTTCACCAGTCTGACCAAGAGAATTTAACAAATAGGCAGTTTCAGCTGTCCCTTGAACAACCCCTGGGCTGCCTGATATCCCACACTGGGCCTCTCCTAACTCTAGGTTTGGTCCCTAGTGTTCTTACCTGTGTAGTGCAGCCTAGGCATTGGAACCCTGCTGACAGACACCCAGGTGCTAGGCCTCTGATTCCCACTCCCCACCTCCACATCACCAGGGCATCCTCAGGGCTCAAAGATAAATCAGAAAAAAAAAAAAAAAAAAAAAAAAGCTGGCTGTATTTCCTAAAAATAACCAGCTGGGGGATGTCTCCCTTTGTCCTGAATAGACCTTATCAGATCCTTCCCCATTCCCAGATTGGGATGCTCCAGAACCAGAATCCAGAAACCAAGCAGAAAGAAGTTAAAATGGTTTCTATGTCCTTCCAAAAGGAGGCCTCCAGAAGAACTTCTATTTCCTTTCAAGCATAGCCATTCACCTCAGCAATTTGCAAAAAGAAAAGCACTTCCCTGGAGCCTTGGGTCAGCTGGGTTAGCTATCCCAAGGTGGTATACCTCTGAGGTGGCTTACCAGCCTCTTGAGGGTCTCAGAGTAAAGATCCAAGCTTCAGCAGAGTTTGGGTGAAAAAAAATTTTTTTATCTCAGTGAGGCCTCCAAATGTTGATCTTGAAGATCACATGAGAAAGACCAGTTCCAGAATTTTGAGCCAAATTTGAAGCAATCTTTAATTAAATATTGGCCAATACAATTGCCTCTGACCAGGTCCATCTCTTGGTTCCCAGAAAATGGTCAGGAGTCACGTTTTGCAGAGGCTTAAAAAGGCAAAACCTCACGGCTGCAGAATTTCCTATCAGGTCCAATGAGGAAGGAGCATACATCTTGACATATTTCCTGCCTACATCCCTCCCACCCACATCCACAAACAAATTTTAGGGGAGCAAAACCATGTGGCTTGTTATTTCCCAAGAACCACAGCACCCAACATTCCAGGAATTTATCTGTCCTTGGGCAAGTGAGG
This sequence comes from Arvicanthis niloticus, assembly GCF_011762505.2. Taxonomy (NCBI): domain Eukaryota; kingdom Metazoa; phylum Chordata; class Mammalia; order Rodentia; family Muridae; genus Arvicanthis; species Arvicanthis niloticus. The sequence continues at coordinate 28,084,678 of NC_047666.1, read as the reverse complement.
CTTACCGTTTAACTTTGGCTCGGCCATGATGACATAAGACGTAAATATTGAGCTATATTTATATATAACCAATACTGTGCCTTGATTGTCCTGTAAAAATGAGACAGCAGAAAGTAGGCAGGTATGCTAAGGATGAGCGACAAAGCTAGGTACCACAATGCCCTGTTATTGTTTTTTCTGTGGCTAACACAAAATACCTAAAGCTAGGTGCCTATAAGAAAAGCTTTTTAGCTCACAGTTTCGGAGGCTAGAAGTCCATGCTCAAGAAACCTCCAACCATTGGTATCAGAGAGTTCCTTGACGGGGTCACTGAGTGGTGGATGGTGTCCTGGTGGCAGTGCATGCAGAAGGAAGTCACCTGGCAACACAGAAACCCAAAGTAACTCAGGCGCTATGCTTACTCCTATGCTTGTTTTGCGAGACAAAGGCTCACTATGTATCCTGAATCGGCCTGGAAGTCACTACATGGGCCAGGCTGGCCTTAAATTTTCAGAGACCCTGCCTCTGCTTCCTGGAAGCTGTTGTTATGGGGGACGAACTACTAGGCTGCAGTCAAGTATTCTGGGGTACTAGTTAGAGGCCTATGAGAGCCGTATCTACCCCTTCTGAAGAAAGCAATCCCACGATCTGTTCACCTCCTACAAAGCCTCACTTCTCAAAAGCTCCCCACTTCCCAGCACCACTGCTCTGGAGACCAAGTTTCTTGCACATGAATCTTCGGAGAACAAACTCGAGCAGTATCTAAAGCACAGCCGCCTTCATCTGAGAAATCAAGAATGAAGTGTTATAAAAATGTTATTTATAGGGCTGGAACCAGTGCCTGGAGAAACAGCCGAGTAGGAAGAAGAGCAGTGGGTAGGGACAGCTTCTTCAAGGAATTACAGGGGCGAAGTCATCAGACTCTTTGCACCATGTGAATATGAAACTAGGAAAGCTAGAACAAAGTTTACAATATGCAAATCAAGTGTGAATGAAGAGGAATGGCAGGATCGCACTAAGGAGTCTGCCTGAGGCCAGTCTCTGGGGAGTCTCATGGGGTTCTCGTGTCTTCTGGGCCGAGATGCTGGCTGCCTTTGTTCTGGATCGTTTTTATAAGCAGTTTTGTATACTAAGTGATCTTAGAAGACATCTTACCTGGTGCCATAACAAAGGGCAGATGTACTTACTGGCCTTTTCATGAAAGTCTTTTGATTCCTAAGCCCAGGATTTCTCTCTAGTACTCAGAGGTGTTAGCTGGCACTCTTCAGGTTGCCCTGTGAGATTAGGAGCTCAGATAGCTGGAATTCAAGATGCTAACTCAGCAGCAGCAGCAAAGGATACTGTCCTTCATCTGCTGCTCAGGAGTCCACTGTCTTCATCAGCACCCATGAATCTGCAGCAAACAGACTACAAAAACCCAGAGCTTTCACAGAGTCCTGACTCTCTCCAGCAGGCTTTCTTCTCCACCTAACATGAGCTGAGGAAGCCAGCACATATCAAGGCCAGAGCTTAAAACACCAGTCTTTCACACATTCTCACAAAACATAAATGAGGAGACAATTCTCAACTTATTCTGTGAAGTCAATGTTATTCCATTTCAAAAAAAAAAAGAAAGAAAGAAAGAAAGAAAGAAAGAAAGAAAGAAAGAAAGCAAGCAAAGAAAAATCAGAGCTCAGAGGCCAGGGAGATGGCACAACCAGTGAAGTACTTGCCATGTGAGCATGGGGTCCTGGGTTTGATCCCTCAGGACCTGTGTAAGAGGCCAGATACACTTCTGCAATCCCAGTGTGAGGGAGAATCCAGGACTCACTGCTCAGCCAGTCTAGCTGAATCAATGTGTTCAGAAAGCAATGCTGTCTCAGAGAATAAGATGGGTTGTGGCTGCAGAGCTGCACCAGGGTTAAAGGCGTGTACTGCTCTTGTAAAAGACCAAAACGTGTTTCCCAGCACCCACATCAGGCTGCTCACAGCTGCCTGTAACCACAGCTCCAGAAGATCTGATATCCTCTTCTGGCTTCCACAAGCACCTGCATTCATGTACACATACCCACACAGAGACACACATGCAGACATATCATTAAGATGGCTCAGAGGTTGAGCGCACTGACTGCTCTTCCAGAGGTCCTGGGTTCAATTCCCAGCAACCACATGGTAGCTAACAACCACCTATAATGGGGTCTGATGCCCTCTTCTGGTGTGTCTGAAGACAGCTACAGTGTATTCATATGCATAAAATAAATAAATAAATCTATAAATGAATAAATAAATAAATAAATAAATAAATAAATAAATGGAGCTGGAGAAATGGCTCAGCAGTTCCTGTGAGCACTGGCTGTTCCTCCAGAGGACCGAGGTTTGTTCCCAGCACCCACATGGCAGTTCACAACCACCTGCAGCTCCAGTGTCAGGGGATCTGACACCCTTTAATGGACACTACACACACACACACACACACACACACACACACACACACACACATGATATACAAAAATGTAGCAGGCAAAACACCCATACAATTAATATTTTTAAATAAAAAAAAGTAAAACTTAAGAAACTAAGTAAGGTGTAGAGCCGTTGAGGGCTTGAGGACAGTTGCTGTTAACTCCGGCTTCCATATATGCATTCATGTATACATTTACCCATACATACAGCACATATACATATATAGACACACCAAAAAAGCCCCAAATTGAAAATGTAAAACTCCTGTACAAAATACTAGCAAACTGTATCCAGAAACATTCAGAAAGAGTTACTCATTGGGTGGGATGGGAGAAAAAAGAAAAAAAAAGTTACACACCATGACCAAGCCAGATTCTCCCAGACAGGCACAGTGACTAATTGTCTAACAACTCATTTATATAACACTCCTCTTAAATAAAACAAAGGACAAAAGCAGGATAATCATAACAGATAAAAATAAAGGACAATAAAATTCAGCTCCCACTTAGTGTGGTGGTTTGATATGTTTGGCCAGGGAATGGCACTATTAGGAGGTGTGTCCTTGTTGTATCACTGTGGGGGTGGGCTTGGAGACCCTCCTTCTAGCATCCTGGAAGACAGTCTTCTCCTAGGAGCCTTTGGAACAAGATGTAGAACTCTCAGCTCCTCCTGCACCATGCTTGGCTGGACGCTGCCATGCTTCCTGCCTTGATGATAATGGACTGAACCTCTGAACCTGTAAGCCAGACCCAATTAAATATTGTCCTTTATAAGAGTTGCCTTGATCATGGTGTTTCTTCACAGCAATGGAAACCCTAACTAAGACACAAGCAAAGTTACTGAACCACCAACACACATCTGTGGAAAATCTGCAGCTAACATCATACTCACTGGTGAAAAACTAAAAACTTTGCCTTTAGACTCAGGAACAAGACAAGAATTACATTGTTGCCACTTCTGTTCAGCACTGAGCTGTAGATTCTGTTCCAGGCAATTAGAAAAGAAAAAGAAAACACAAGCAGCCAGATTATACAGTAATAATTAATTATCTATAATGTGATCTTGTACTTAGAAAATTCTGAAAAGGTTTTTTAACTTATTAGTACTAAGAAACAGGCTCAGCAAGGTTGCAAGATGGAAAATTGATGTACAGAAAATCATATGTCTATGCCCTTATATCAAACAATTCAAACGTTAAAATTGAGAAAACATTCCATTAAAACAAATAAAATAGCCTGGCAGTGGTGGTGCATGCCTTTAATCACAGTACTTGGGAGGCAGAGGCAGGCAGATTTCTGAGTTTGAGGCCAGCCTGGTCTACAGGTGAGTTCCAGGACAGCCAGGGCTACAAAGAGAAACCCTGTCTTGAAAAACCAAAAGAAAAAAAAAGAAAGAAGAAGAAGAAGAAGAAGAAGAAGAAGAAGAAGAAGAAGAAGAAGAAGAAGAAGAAGAAAGAAAGAAAGAAAGAAAGAAAGAAAGAAAGAAAGAAAAGAAAAAAGAAAAACTTAAAGAAAATTTAACATAAACAGCACAGAACTTGTACACTGAAAAGCGCAAATTACTTAATACTAACAGCACAGGGCTGGCGAGATGGATCAGTAATGGAAAACTTTGCTGCTCCTGCAGAGGACCCAGACTGGGCTCCCAGCACCATGTGTCTATAGCTCCAGTCTCGGAGATTACTGTATACATGGTGCATAAACACACACATAGACAAAACACCCATACGTAAAATAAAAATTAATAAAATATCCAAAATACTAACAGGTAGTCAGTTTAATAAAATGATTTAAATTTTAAATGGAGCTGACCAACCCATGATGAAGAACTCCATCGGGTTTTTTGTGGGCTTTTTGTTTTGTTTTGGCTTTTTTTTTTTTTTTTTTTGGTCTTGCTGGGTTTTTTTTGTTTGTTTGTTTTGATTTTCATTTTTGTGGGTTTTTTTCTAAAGATAGAGAACATAAACTTTGTTGGTTACGGAGATGGAGAGAGAATCTGAAAAGAGTGGGGGGGAAGCATGCCCAAAATATATGAAAAATTGTAAGAGAAAATGTATATGGAGATGCGAGAGACCTCTATAATAAGAACCAAATACTCACTTCAAAGCCATGACAGTGCAGACTGTGGGGTGCCAGCAAATCACAGGAATGGCCCAGTGGGAGATCCCTGAGTGGTCAGAAGTGACCTTTTTCTATTATAGTCACTTGGTTCTCTACAAAGCTTCTCAGATAGCTTAATTGGGAAAGAATCTTTCACCATCAAATTGTACAGGAACGGTTGGATAGCCACAGGCAAAAGAGAGAATCTCACACCATGTACAAAGATGGGCTCGAAGGATAAAAACCTGTAAATAAAAAACTACAAAGTCTTAGAAGGAAATGTGGACATTTCTGTGGCTTTGGATTACACAGTGAACAGGCAAGCCATTCTAAAAGCATTGTTTAAAAAGACATCTGACAGATGAGAGAAAAATTGCAAATCATATACCTGACAAATAAGAAACATGTCTAGACGGCAGAAATAAATCTTCTAAGTCAATAACAAAAAGATCACTAACTTTTAAAAATTATTTATTTTTGAGGTTATAATATAATTGCATCAATTCCCCATCCCTTTTCTCCCACCAAACCCTCTCACATACCTTACCTATATGCATAACTACAACCTGATCTGCCTGTATAATATTATGTGTGTGTATCTTTTCAGGGCTGTCCAGCTGGTGTGCTCTTCCCTGGGAGAGACTGTTTTTCCCACTCCCAGCATTCCTCAGTTGCCTGTAGTTCTTTGCGTAGGGAGGGAATCACCAGCTTTTTAATTGACAAAGAATCCAAATAAACATTTCTCCAGTGGGGGTTGGGGATTTAGCTCAGTGGTAGAGCATTGCCTAACAAGCACAAGGCCCTGGGATCGGTCCGCAGCTCAGGGTGGGAGACAGCAAAATGACATTTCTCCTATGAGTATAAACCAATGGTCAAGTGCTGGACATCATCAAATCACAGTGAGGCCACACTTTATCCCCACTAGAGTAGCAGTCACAAAAAGCTAGATAATCACACGTGTTGATGAGGAAGAGCTGCGAAGTCAGAGTCATTGTGCATCGATGGTCAGGGCTTACATGTAAAGCCACAGTGGAACACAGCCTGTACTTCCTCAAAGGGCTTAACCTTCAGTGACCCATGTGACCTAGCAGTTCACCCCTAGGACACGCATAAGGGACTCGAGCTCCATCTATATACACAAGCCCATAGAGGAGCGTCCACACTGTGGTGTTGTAACAGTCCCGAGGTGAAAACAACTCATGTGCTTAACAACCGGGGAATGGATAAAAAGTTCTGTACTCACACAGCAGAAAAGCACTCCGCAATAAAGAAGGGTGAAGATGTGTACCCTAACATAAGTGAATCATAAAAGCATTACTCTGAGATCATCTGACCCATGACTACCCTCATGGGAAATACTCAGGAAAGGCAGAAGGGTTTGTAGGGGGGTCAGGAGTCAAAGGAAGGAAGAAGAGGAACTGACCATCACTGTCTCCCTATGGATACTTTAGCTCAGCTCTTCTTTAGTATCAAGCCCCAAAGCAGAACACCGAAGCAGGGAGAATGATAGTTGTTACTTTTTCCTTTAAAAGCAGCATTAGTGCATGTAATTCACATGATGTTCACCCCATATATGTGAAAAAATGGGGGTTTGTTGCATATCCACAAAGTTTGTGTGGCGCCCCGCCATCTATTTTCACAACATCATGAGCCCCCAAATAAACCATCACTTTGCATTGGGAAGAGGCAGAAAGAACGTCCCAGAAATGAAGACTTTAGTGGAAGACGACACCTAGTGGCCGACACCCATTCCAGCTATCAGAATACTGGAGAGATGACAATGCTGTCACCTTTAGGAATTACTGGTGATTCCTTTGCTCATGATTGGTACCCAAGAACCCTGCTCTTCAAGGGAGCTCATGGGCTTGAACTGTGGGCATCTTTGTAAACACTTAGAGCTCTTAAAAGACACGGAATTCAGTTCTGCAAGGTTTTCTTGTGCAGGATTGGTCATGCCTACTACAGCTCAGGCACTTATGTGCAACCTGCAGCTACTCCCTCCTGCCGGGAAACTCTGCAGACATGCCAGGGAGCAGGACCTGCCACCTCTCCATTTCAGCCCATCCCTGGCTACCTAGACTTCATCCTGATCCTGAGCCTGAGATGCTCTGCTTTCAGTTCAGCAGGGTATCTGTACCCTCAGCCTCAGCTTCCTAGGAACCCAGCAGTGTTCCCACCTCAGTTTCATTCCCTCCACATCCTTCCTTCCTTCCTTCCTTCCTTCCTTCCTTCCTTCCTTCCTTCCTTCTTTCCTTCCTTTTTTCCTTCCTTTCTTCTTTCTTTCTTCCCTTCCTTCCTTCCTTCCTTCCTTCCTTCCTTCCTTCTTTCCTTCCTTCATTCAAGGGGAAATAGAAAGGCTTCCTGATTCCCCTATCTGCCCATCAGAACTCTTTTTATATCCATCTGTCCCCTCCAGCACAGCCTAGCCCAAGCTTGGTGGTGGCAGTGGTGGCATTATGACAGCTGCTGAGGACAGACCCAAATCAACAGGCAGAAAATGCACTGGGAAGTACCTCATGGGTTCCCCGACTCTCAGGTGCAGTGTAAGACTGATGCTGGTGTTGACTGAGCCTACAGCAGTGGTGGGCACTGTGCACAAGTTCATTTATCCTCACAACAGCCTTCAAGGGAGATACTGGTATCACTCTTATACATGCAGAAACTGATGCACGGGTGGTCACACCAAGGGTAAATGTTGAGTTTGGAATTCAGAGTCACATACAGAGTTTGGCCCCAAAGCCTGCTTTCTAAATAGTAAACTGGCCTGTCAAATTAAAATATAGTATTTGATACAGAGGCAGAGCATTGACATATTGTTTTAAAGATCTTTAAAGATTTAAAGATTAAGTTTTTAAATGTTTATATTTGTTTGCTGTGGGGGGTGGGGGGTGGGGGGTGGGGGGGTGGGTATGGGTGTGTGTTACACAGATGTCAGAGGACAATGTGCAGGAATCAGTTCTCTCTTTAACCATGCAGGCCCTAAGGATGAAACTCAAGTTATTAGGCTTGGTGGCAAGTACCTTTACCCACTGACCAATCTCACCACCTCTAAAAAGACTTTAAAATTTTGTAATATGTTCTTGGGATTGAGAATTAATAGGTTGGATGATGCCTGTTGGGTTTCATTCGTTTAAAATATTTTTTACTAAATGCAACTAGGTGATAAGCTGTTATTAGCTGCAACCCTGAAAGACTTAACTTAAAGCCAAATAAGGAAGCTGCTAACTGCTTAGAATGGAGCATGCTCCTTCGAAGTGGATATGCAGAGGAACTTGAAGGTGAACTCAGGAGAGCTGACTGTTTTCAAAGCCTGTGAGCTATGAAGGACTGTGATGGGGGTCACACCCAACACATAACCAAACTTCTGAACACAAAGGGCAAAGAAAAATCTTGAAAGAAGCAAGAGAAAGGCAACAGAAAATGTGTGAGATAACAGATACCAAGATGGACAGATTTCTTAAGCCAAGGATAGAAAAAGATTCCCAAAGGACTAAAGAAAAGTAAATATCTGAAAACTGTAGGCAACAGAGACGCTGCTTAGGAATCAGGGCAAAGCCAAGCTACTCCCTACATGAAGGAACAGAACTTGTCGTCGTCACAGACCTGTCCTTGAAAGAAAAGTTCCTAAATATGATGCTGCAGAGAAACCTGGAGGACGGGGCACCACCTGATATGGCAAGGCCCTGGTTCCAGCCCCAAAATTGTAGGGGAATGTGGCTGAGAAGCCAGGAACCTCGGGGGTCAATGAAGAGACACATAGACAGTAAATATCTGGGCACATGTAGTGGGCTATTTGTATTTGTCTCCGTTTCAATAATTTAAAGTAAAATAGTTTAAAATATTCCCATCTCCCTCTCTGTGAGAAGGGAGGGAACTTGCATGGTAAAAGGATTCCTGGCCTCTACTTAAAGTGGCAATGTGTTTATTCAGAATGGCCAACTGTGTCCAGAACAGCATGTATGATGAACCTCACAGCAGCTACTAAAGTACGACCAAAAAACTATGCACAGACATGGTATTTTAAACTTCAAGATGACTTAGAAGTGGAAATTGAAAATATTCACACAGTTGAAAAACAAAGATAGAGAAAAGTAAAAAAAGAAAATTTAAATGAATTAGACCTAAAGTCAAGTACATAAAAATTACAGCAAAAAATAATAGTCAAAACCAGGGATTTGGAAACTGTAGCCCAACCCTGGTAGATCTAGTTCACTGTTTTATAAACAAAATTTACTAGAAAATGCATCTACTTACTTACATATATTTCTGGTTATTCTCTTGTCTGTGGTCTAATTAAATTAACTAAAAAACAAAGATTGTCAAGACTAAATAAACTGCATCTAACTATATGCTGTCTACAAGTCAGATTGATTCTGGGTGTGATGGAGGACACCTGTAACCTCAGCACCCTGAGGCTGAGACAGAGGATTGTGTGTCTAAAGCTAGCCTGGGCTACAGGTGAGACCCTGCCTCAAAGCAAGAAAAGAAACTGAATGTAAACGTAACTGCATAGGTGCTTAAAAGTCAAAGGATGAGCCAGACATGGTGGCTCACAACTTCCATCCAAGCACTCAGGCGGCAGAGGCTGGTGGATCTCTGTAAGTTCCAGGACACCAGGGCTACACAGAGAAACCATGTCTCTAAAAAAACAAATAAACAAACAAGCACGCAGAAAACCAAAAGTCAGAAGGTGAACCAGACCAGGGATCACTGCTGCACTTGGGAGACGGAGGTGGTGAAGTCTAGGTTCACCATCATCCTCAAGCTACACAGAAAGTTTGAAACCCTGGACTTCATGAGGCTCTGTACCAAACACATGGGGCGAGGCAGATGGCAGTGCTGAAGAGACGGTCCTATGGCCATAAATCTAACAAAACAGCTTGATGATTTGTATCTGGGAAGAGCTAAACAAATGAGCTTCCAGTTTTATGAGTTGGAAGACCTTATTAAGGTAAAATTGTTGATTCCTCCCAAATTGACCTAAAGACTCAATTCACTTCTAATCAAAATCCTGTTCAGGCTTCTTGTGCACATAGACTAGTTTATTCTCCAATTTCTATGGGAAGCAACAGGAGCTGGAAGAGTGAGAACTGTCTTCAAACCAAAACAATAAGGCTAGGTGTTCATCCTATAACTTGAAAGTTCTGTATAAAGCTTGCCTGAACACGGTGGGGTCAGGTGACAAGGGGACATGAAAATGGGTTAAAAACCAAATCAACCAAACAAAAACAGAAAATAATCAAACATCTATGAATAGACCCAAAGAAACGTGGCAAATTATCTCAATTTGCTTTGTTTTGCTTCGAGACAGGATATGACTGTGTAGACGTAGCTATTAGACCAAGCTAGCCTTGAACTTACAGAGATCCTTCTCTGCCATTCATGTCCTGGGATTAAAGGCATATACCACAATTCTTTAATAAGAATGCAATTGAGTGAAGTAAGAATGGTGTAGGCTTAGATTTTTTTTTCAAAACCTACTTTAATAAGGGTTCTTAAATGCTTCAACCTCCCCTCTAGCCCACCAACAAAAGTTAGGGGAGAAAGATGGTTAACAGGACAAGGGGGTGTAGACCTGTTTAGAAGTAGTCCTTTGGGTGATATCAGTCTTCATTGTCAGGATATTGGCAGTCCAGTTCAAAACATCAAACACAAATCAGTAGCAGCAGTCCAGTCCACTTGGCAAACACCAAGTGTGCATCAGTAGCAGTGGCTTGATTCAGAAGAAACCTTCAGGCTCCACTGAACTTAATCAGCACAAGTCTGTGGAAGCAGCAAGAAGCCACCAGAATACCATGAGTTCTTTGGAGGGTTTCTCTCTATGACGTCACAAGAGAAGATCCGTAAAGACCAGTGAAATATTGCAAGGTGAACAGATACAAGAGCCGTTCACTGTCTGTTGGGTTCTACTTGTACTCTTTCCAAACATCACACATCCTCTCAAGTGTCTACTTCAGTAAAACATCCTCTTGTAAGACAGCTTTCAGAAAAACATCACATAAGACAACTGAGTCTCCAAAGAAGCCAGAAGTTTTCACTTCAAGATGGTGTTTAGAATTAATGTTGGGTACCTCAGTGGCATTGCCCCAAGCCTAACAACTCGAGTTTGATAGGTAAGAGAAAGCCAACTCCCACCCAAGAAATCAGGAAACAAAACACCAAATAATAAGTAAGAGGGCACAAGACTTGCAGACTCTTCACCAAAGTAGACACAAAATCTGAAATAAGATGGTCAACTCTAATTCCTTAGGGAAATGTGAATTAAGGTCACTATGAGATACTACACTACAAACTATCTGAAAGGCTAAATATTTTAAGACATTATTTGATAATTAGGTCTTGACCTCATGAGAGTGTTAAATGCATTCCTGGTGAGAATGCCAAGCAAAACAGCCACTCTGGGAAAAAGCAATATACTCACCCTGTAGCCTAGTGTATGTGTCAGTGATTGCCCAAGAGAGGAGATGAATTATAATAGAAAAACTTGTCCATGGGGATCTTTCAAGTTATAATTTCTAAAACTGAGCAACTAAAAGGTCCTTAAGGAGATGGACAGAGAAACAAGTCGTGGTAAACTCTACCGGGGAGTAGCACTCCACAGCGCAGAACGCACCAACTGAACTGGAGCTACAGACAGCTGCAAGCTGCTATGTGGGTGCTAGGAACCAAACCCAGAACCTCTGGAAGAGTACTGCTGAGCCATCCCTCCAGAGCCTGTTTTGCTACTGTTTTGCTTCTGTGTGACTTTATAGAAACAGTCCTAACTGGACATTGTGCTGTACGCCTTTCATCACAGCATTGGGAGGCAGAGGCAGGTGGATCACTGTGAGTTCAAGGCCAGTCTGGTCTACATAGCAAGTTTCAGGCCAGCCAGGACTACAGATACGCTTACAAATAAACTTAGAAAAGGTAGGAATTGGTTGACAGTCCATCTGTGGAATGCTAATTGTCCCTTGATCAAAAATAACTGTACAGGTGCATTCTTTCAATTTGATGAAATCCTTAACTAATTAAATGTGTGGTCCAGGCAAGAATGCTGCCACACACTCCTGTCTGTGTGATCCCATCTTGCACGCCCTGTGGGATCATGAAGACCTGCTCCTTCCCACTCTGCCTGCAGAGCACTTGCTGCTCTTTTATCCTTGGGGACAGGCTGTCACCTGCTGGTCACAGCATCACAGAGTCCCTCCCTCTCCTTCCTGAGTCAGGGTTTGGTTAATCTGTTGCTTTCATCGACAGACAATCCACTTACCACCATAAGAGCAGGTTACAGCCCTGACTGGGAACAAGCTAGAGTAGGCTGGACTCTTCGCTGTTGATTCACACGTCAGTAGGCCAGAGCATCACAGGCAGTAGGTGGCTCACTCCCCTCTTCATAGACGTTCACTTGCAGGGAAGAACACAGAGCACACCACACAGTGAGGTGGAAATTGAAATAAACCTGTGTTATGGTTTTGGTGTGAATTGCTCCCTCAGGCTCATATGTGTGAAGACGTGGTCCCCAGCAGCTGGCACTGTTTCAGGAGGCTATGTCACTTTTAGGTAGGAGGGTCTAAAGCAGCAGTTCTCAGCCTTCCTAACTCTGCGACCCTTTAATGCAGTTATTCATGTTGCGGTGACCCCCCAACCATAAAATTATTTTCATTGATATTTCATAACTGTAATTTTACTACTGTTATGAATCATAGTGTAAATATCTGATATTTCCAATGGTCTTAGGTAACCCCTGTGAAAGGACTGTTTGTCCCCCAAAAAAGGTCTCCACCCACAAGTTGAGAACCACTGGTCTAATTGGAGGAAGAGGGTCTCTGGGGAGTAGACGAGTAGACTTTCAGTTTATGGCCCATCCTGCTTCCAGTCTGTTTCTTGGTCTACCTATACATGATCAGAGCAAGCCTCCACTCCCACCACCATGAAGCCATAAGCATGATGAACTGTGTTCCCTCACACCCTGAGCTCAGAAAAAAATCCTTCCTCCTTAAGATGCTTCTTGTCAGGTGTTCTGTCACATCGATGACAACAGCAACACAGAACAGAAACTGAATAAGGAGGAAATCAGCAGAGCAGAGACAAGGTTCATCTTACAGAAGCCAGTGGGAAATGCCTCAATACCATTTCTGTAGGGCCGGCCGGCATGGCTCAGAACTCACTAGTGTGTACTGCTCTTCCGGAGGACTTGAGTTCAGTTTCTAGTACCCAAGTGAGGCAGCTCACAATTGCTTATCACTCCAGAGGATATCCTCTTCCTGCCTCTGTGGGCACTGTACACACCAGAGAGAGACAGAGAGACAGAGAGAGAGAGAGAGAGAGAGAGAGAGAGAGAGAGAGAGAGAGAGAGAGAGAGAGAGAGAGAAACACAGACACAGAGAGACAGAGAGACAGAGAAAGAGAAACAGAGAGAATTTAAAATAAAAAATAAATCTAATAAATTAGTGGACCCAGAGTGAGTGGGGGCCAGAGCAAAAAAAAAAAAATTAAATAGTAATACTATTCTTATAATAAAACCCAGCAAGTTAGCATTTCGCTGATAATCAGTGGAAAACAGTGTATGGTCTCCCCAAACATTCTTCCCACTTTTCCAAGAGCATTGGAGAGTAAAACCTAGATGAAAATGGTCCCTGATGTTTTCACTGAGGTACCTTCCACAGCACAGAGCATGCCCTAAGGAGCATGGGATGTATCCCTTATTTACCTCAAACCTCATGCCCACATTCCATTTACTGCCTGGTATAGCTGAGCCTATTTTCCTAGGAGACAGTATTCTCGGACCACTGGCTGCTGGAGACGTGCTGCTCAGGCCGGCCTGACTCCTTTGGGGAATATGGTGCTGCTGCATGTGGCGCATCTATTTTTGGGGGAGTACCTGGATTGAAAAGAACTGACATGGGGTTCAGCCTCCTGTGCCTTTTCCTTGCTAGCATGACGATATTTCATCCTAAGTAGGTCAACTCAAATGCCAGCCCCTTTCCTGGATCTCCAAGCCCCAAGCTTAGAAAAGTACCAAGAGTGACACCAAGAGGATGAACCAAGCTGCCACAACAACCTGGTGGGGATGGTAACAACAAGGGGCCACACAGAGAGCATGTGACAGTGCATCCCCTTTCTTAGGGAGAGCCTGTCGTCTATCAGCTTCCATTTATGATTAATACAGTGAGTTTATCCTGTCTGTGAAATAACAGACTCCTGGGAACAATGGCAACACACATGTGGTTTTTAAATACAGCATGAGAAAGATGGGCAAGTGAATTCCCCACAGCCCTAGGGTAGGGCCAGGCATCCTTTCTGCCACTCAGAAGGTGACACAGCCGTAGTTATAGAAACTGTACACCTGTCCACAATGCTAAAAATTTAAAAGCTAGTTAAATGACTCAGGGTCTGATGAAACATGCCCTTGTCACCAAGACTGACAACCTGAGTACAATCCCTGTAACCCAAAAATTAGGGGGATGGGGGACAGTCAACTACTTACACACATACACACAATAAATAATTTTTTAAAATCTATTATCAAAGGATAGACAAATACCAGTATGCTCATCGTTACAACTCAGTGGTGAGCCACCATGCCTGGCTATCAGCTTTTCAAATTATTTTATTTTATTTTCAAGTTTGTGTTTGTGCATGTCTGTGTGTGTTCATGTGTGGATTCGATACCCATACAGGCTGGAAGAGGGTACCACATCTCTGTAGCTGAAGTAACAAGCTGTTGTGAGCCACCAACTTGGTGCTAGGAACTGAACTTGTGTCCTCTGCAAGACCAGTATTCATACCCTCTTAACTGCTGAGCTGTCTCCAGCCCTCAGCTGGGAACATTCCAAGCAAGTCCTGAATTGAAACAGTATCCAACTTTGAAATGGCAGCCTATGTAGTACAGACCCATCCCAGGAATCTTGTAAATGGTGGTAGAGCAGGCAGAAGAGACGTTTGAAGGCATAAGTGAAAAGACAGTGACACGAAACTGGATTCAGCACCCGGGTCAGAGGACAGAGGAGGAACTACAGAGAACACCAGAGGAACTCTCAGAAAGTTTTCAGCTTGGCGCAAATGACTCTGTCACACTTTTGAAAGTTCTTGATTTGAGGTCAGAAGTTCGACATGATTTCCTGCTTTCCATGAGGCTAGTATAGTCACTGGGATTTCAAATGGTAATAAAGCCTCCCCTGCTCCCAAGATTGAGAAATACATCTAATTAGCTTCTAATTAGGGTCGCTGCTACGCTGTAAACCCTTCCCTATTTGATCTAAAATTATAGCATATAAATTCTGTCAAAGTCATATTAATTCTTCTTTTCTGTACTGGGGATTGAACCAAGGGCCTCCTGCATGCCAGGCAGTTGCTCTACCACTAAGCTATATGACCAATTTTCTTTTTTCCCCTTAACTTTTTATTTGGAGACAGGGTCCCACTAAATTGACCAGGCTGGCCTTGAATAATACATCATCTTGAAGTAGGATAAGGTAGAAAAGACTGATTATTACTTAATGACTTAATGATTTATTTAGTGCTTTACTGAAAGCTTGGACTGTCTATTTGTCAAGCGTGGCTTCACTTGTTACCTGGAACAAAATGACCTGAAGGGATAGCAGAAGCATGGGTAGTTGCCCTTAACAACCCGCTGACTGCCATGCACCCTCCTGTAAACTCTTGCCTGAGTGTCCACTCTACCTTGTGATTTTAGAGTATAAAATTAGAATACAAACTGGACCTAGTATTGACGACGTTCCGCTGTACAGCGTCACGGTGACATCTCTCTTCAAACCTCACTGGTTTCAGAATGCTTATTCCAAAAAGACTCCCCCTGTTGGGGGAGTCTGTCCTCCAATAATCACGTCAGCTAACTTGTCGTTTATTATTTGTGCCCTAACTATAGTTTTATTTTCCTTCTCTTTTGCTTTGTCTGGAGTACTTTTAAAGAAATGTAAGAATCAGGCCATTTCCCTCATGCCTATTTTAGCAGACATCTTTTACTTGGTAGCTGGGTTAGCCCTGCCCCCATGCTGCTGTATTACCTAATGATCACAATGCTGCCTACTGGCACACCAGATCCCAGGTGGCATCAGGAAGCCTCTCTGACAGTTCTTTCCCATCTCTGTCCCGCTGTTTGCCCTTCAGGGGTGGAAATCTAAATCCAGTTGTGTTCCAGGTAGGTACACACCTTCCATAATCTCTGCTCTATTTAGATTTTCTCTCACCCTAAGCCATGGTTAATTAATGTACACACTCTAGAAATGTTTGGGTGGGTGTGTACTTTTACTTGTTTGGCACAGGGTTCTGTGTTTCTGTGATTAAACTCACTGATCTTACTCTCTAGCTCGCTCACAGCAGTGTTCCACTAGGCAAGTTAATTAGCTTGTCTGGACCGGTTGCCTTCCCTATGAATGGAGAAATGAGTGAATGTTATTTAGATAGTTGTTCAAAGGACCAATTGATTATCTCAACAGCTAATGTACCTACTAGTGCCCATTAATAGTTATTTTATTTACATCAGACAACCTTGCACAATTGAAAGTATTTGTCCTTATATTAATAATCATGTGTTATTGTTCTGTTTTTTTTTTTAATTTTTTTAAGACAAGGTCTTGCCGGGCAGTGGTGGCGCACGCCTTTAATCCCAGCACTTGGGAGGCAGAGGCAGGCAGATTTCTGAGTTCGAGGCCAGCCTGGTCTACAGACTGAGTTCCAGGACAGCCAAGGCTACACAGAGAAACCCTGTCTCAAAAAAACAAAACAAAAAATAAATAAATAAATAAATAAATAAAATAAAATAAAAAATTTTTTAAAAATTAAATAAATAAATAAATAAATAAATAAATAAATAAAAAGACAAGGTCTTGCTCTGCCCAGGCTGGTACTGAATGCCTGGGCTGCATAGATCCTCCTGCCTCATCCTCTGTACCACTGTGTCCTAGATAGCTTTATGTCAGTTTGACACAAACTAGCGTTATCTGAAAAAAAGAAATCTTATTTGGGAAAATGCCTCCATAAGACTTGGCTGCAAGGCATTTTCTTAATTAGTGACTGATGTGGGAGGGCCCATTGTGCATGGTGCCATCCCTGGGCTGGTGGTCCTGGGTTCAATAAGAAAGCAGGCTGACAGAACTTGACATATTCAGAGGCAGATGCTCACAGCTAACCATTGAACTGATCAAGAGGTTCCCAATGGAGAAGTTAGAGTGAAGACTAAAGGAGCTAAAAGAGTTTGCAGCCCCATGAGGAGAGCAACAATACCAACCAACCAGAGCTCCCAGGGTCTAAACCACCAGCCTGGAAGCACTTAGGGAGGGACCCATGGCTCCAGCTGTATATGTAAGAGAGGATGGCTTTGTTGGGCATAGGTGGGAGAGGAGATTCTTGGTCCCATGAACGCTGGACACCGAGTGTGGGGGAATTCGAGGGTGAGGAGGTGGGGGGGGGAGGTAGGTGGGGGAACATAGGTAGGTAGAAGCAGGAGGAGGGGGATGGGATAGGAGGTTCTTTGAGGGGGGGAATGATGGGTAAGAGGATAACATGTGAATTGTAAATAAAATATCCAATAAATAAATTTTAAAAATTAAAAAAAAAAAAAAAAGAAATCAGGCTGAGCAAGCCATAGTGAGCAAGCCAGTAAGCAGCACCCCTCCATCGCCACTGCATCAGCTCCTGTGTCTAGGTTCCTGCCCTGTTTGAATTCCTGTCCTGACTTCCTTCAGTGATGAACAGAAATATGGAAGTGTAAGTCAAGCAAACTCTTTCCTCCCAACTTGCTTTTGGGTCCTGGTATTTCATTATAGCAACAGAAACCCTGATTAAGACACAATGCATCCAGCTTCTTCTTATTCTTTCAGTAGGACAACTTCTAAATTAATTGTTTGAACCAAAAATTCCTCCAGTTTGAAAAATAAGAATTCTTTAGATGTTCTCATGGTAGTAAACAAAAAGCATCGGATATACCCCAGAGAGAGAGAGAGAGAGAAAGAGAGAGAGAAAGAGAGAGAGAGAGAGAGAGGATGAAGACGAAGAAGAAGAGGAAGAGGAGGAGGAGGAGGAAGAGGAAGAGGAAGAGGAAGAGGAAGAGGAAGAGGAAGAAGAAGAAGAAGAAGAAGAAGAAGAAGAAGAAGAAGAAGAAGAAGAAGAAGAAGAAGAAGAAGAAGGCAGTCATTAGAATACAGAAATTCTTTACCCCAAAAGCCTGACAAAACAACCCCCAAGTCTCAAGAAACCTACAGCTCGTAAACCATTCAACAACATTAAATTGGGGAGCACTGTAACTCTGTGGAGATCTGGCCACACTAACAGTGAAGACACCAGCCAGCAGGGGAGATGGCTTGTGGAACTCACATCTCTGCTTTCTACATGAAGGAATATGAGAAGATAATCAAGCACCATGGCACAGACCTATCATCCCAGTACCTGGAGGTTGAGTCAGAAAATTGCTGTCAGTTTAAGGCCAGCCTGGGCTACATAGTCCTAGTCCATCCAGGACTATATCAAGCACACACACACACACACATACACACACACACACACATACACACAATATGAGAAGATGAAAGAATTCAGAAAGCAAAGCATGGAAAGGTGATATCAACACCACCAAAAGGAGAAACAATCTAAAGTACAAAGAAAAAGTCAGGACATCTATATGTGAAGGCAGCAAACCCAAGTGTTGGACTCTTTTCTCAGGTGTGTGTCCCTGAGACCTGTACCTCTGTGTCCTTTGTATTACTTGAATCTGCAGTGTGCCCCAGAAGTTGTAAGCCAAAGGCTTGGTCTTCAGTTTGGTGATGCAGGAAGATGATTAAACCTCTAGGATGTATAAGGCCTATGGGTAGGTCTTTCAGTCTTGGTACCAGAGCCTCAGGCACCCTTGGAGGAGACTGTAAGACCCTGCCTTCCCAGTTGCCAGGAAGTGAATAGCTTCCTCCACCATCGGCCCCTACCCTATAAACCATGCATGAAACCCCAAAGACCGTGAGCAAAGTAAACTTTTAATTTTTTTATAAGTTATTTGCCTTGGGTATTTTGTCACAGTGACAGAGGCTGACTAACAGTCGTAATGACTATGCTGTGGGTCTTTTTGGCATGGAGGTAATGGGAATGAGACAGACCATGTGTATCAGGAATACAGACAACGCTGTAGTGGGGCTCCATCTTGAGGCTGAAAGGAGTCAGCACCAGCCTGGAGGGGAGCAGGCTGCTCCTCAAAGGGAGATGCAGGCCTTTGCAGGAATGACTAGTGAGCAAGCATCTTCTTGCCAGGAGGACATCAGGTACTGAAGAGTAGGTGAGAAACCAAAGGACTCTGGGTGCCTAAGCTGCTGAACCCAGGAGCCCAACTCCAACAGGCAGTCAGCGGCCTCCAGATCTCTGAAAGTTACACATTAATGTGATCACCACCCACATCATATGTGCTCTATACAGCACATGGGAAACTGAGACATAGCACCTATCTGTGTGACCCTCAAAACAGTGATTTTTTTTTTAATCTGCAAAGGACAAATGAGTGTTTTGGTTTATTTAGACTTTTTCCCTCGGCATCCATTTTATTCTTCTATTGGCATCCTTGGGGAGTGGCTGGGCTGCAGACTCCTGTGGCTGCTCAGCTCCTCACATGCTCAAGGCCTTATATGACAAGTAACAATTTGCACAGTTTGCACACATCTGTGAGCCTTACACCAGGACTGCTCCTCCACTTTCTGCAGCCCCTTTTCACCCTCAAGTTTACCCAACCCTAGGGATAGATACACAACTCAGAATGTACCTAAAACAACTCATAAAGACATTTATTTAAAACACTTCGTTAGCATACGTAAAATTTTATCATCTATTATTAAAGGTAAAAGGGAATTTGCTGTTTGGTTTTGTATGAAGAATGAAATCTTGCCTGCCCCAGTGAGTATCTGAGAGCACTGGTTACTTTTCTTGCCTGCCCCAGTGAGTATCTGAGAGCACTGGTTACTTTTCTTGCCTGCCCCAGTGAGTATCTGAGAGCACTGGTTACTTTTCTGACAACTGAGATTGAATGCCTGAAAAGGCAACTAAGGAAGGAAGGGTTTGCTTGGGCTCCAGTTCAGGCTGCAGGAAAGGCAGCGAAGGCAGAGACGGCGGGGCAGCAGCAGTGTGAGGCACTGTCTGCAGTCAGCAAGCAGAAAGATGGCTGCCGGCACTCAGCTCACTCTTCCCTTCTGCGGGATGATGCTGCCCACGGTTAGAGTAGATCCTCCTGCCTCAGCCAGCCCAGTGTAAGAACTCCCTTGCTCACACGCCCAGTGGATTTTCTCCTGGTTGACTCTAGATCCTGTCAGGACGGCTGGCAATATTAATCACCACACAGCACATCTTCAACATTTTGCAGTTAATATTCAAATTTTATTTTCCTCAATGCCAAGAGTGCTGTTTTGCATAAATACATCGACCACAGTGGCAGAAGTATGTTTAAGGCCATTTCTGAAACCAACTGGAAATTCTGTCCTAACCCAAAACCAAAGTCTAGTTAATGACTTTTTTAAAATGAAATTCACGTTACCAAATCAAGCAGCCACTTTAAAAATCAAATAGTGCAACAACACAACCCAGAGACATACATGGGTGTGAGTCTTATATACTGAGGAAAATAGCAAGTCTTTTACTCCAAATTAAACAATTCTGTAGTATAACCAATGTAGTCTTAGCCATGACTAGCTTACAAATGAATGAGTCTTATTTATTGGCTTTGGCAGGTTGCTAGGGGTCACCCACTAATCTTTCCTAACTGCTTGCCTGGATGTCTTCCCAGCAGTATACCCCAGATACTTGCTGCTTCTCCTGGCTTTTTCCCTCTCTCCTCATGGTCTCTCCTCTCTTCCTCTCTTCTCCACCCCAACCTGGTAACTCAAAACCCACCTACCTCTAATCCCTAACAGTAATTGACTGTTGCCAATTTTATTTAACCAATAATTTTAAATTAAGGAACAAGGTTTGCGCAACGAAGGCTTGTAAACGCGAGAATTCACTCATAGGCCTAGACCTTCAGGTACAGAATTTAGCAGTACGATACATAGCAATAGACCAGACCTCAACACAATTATCTTTCTATAAGAGCAGAAATTTTAGCCCGCAGAATTGGTTACAAAAGAGTACTTGTGTTCTTGTTGAAAGCCTGGGTTTGAGTTCCAGAACCCATAGAGCAGCTTACATTGTCAGTAACTTCAGTTCCAGGGCATCCAATACCTTCTTCTGACCTCCACAGGCACCAGGCACATATGTGGTGCACAATACACATAATAAATCAATCCTTAAAGATTAAAGAAATGAGCAGAAGTTTTGTGTGTGCAGCAAAAGCCTGGACGTTTCTGTGTGTGGCGATGCATGCCTTAATTTCAGCATTCAGGAGGCAGGGCCAGGTACATCTTTGTGAGACCAGCCTGGTCTGCATAGCGGGTTCCAGGATAGCCAGGGATCAGGGATATATACAGAAACCCTGTCTCAAAAAAGAAGGAAGGAAGAAGGGAGGGAGGGAGGAGAAAAGGAGGAAAGAAAGAAAGAGAAGGAAAGGAAAAGATAAAAGACAAGATTTTAACAAACAAACCAAAAGAAAAACCCTATATAAATTTAAATTTTTACAAATCCTGTTTTTAATGATGGTTCTTAAACACTTTAACCTCCATTATAGCCAACCACCCACCAGAGGTAGTGGGAAAGAAAGGATACAGGGAAGTGGACCTGTTTAGAAAGGTTCTTTGGAGCAGGTCAGCCGTGGTAGCTCAATCCACTCACAGACACTTCACGAATACACCAGCAGTTCGGTAGAGTTGGGTTAGTAACAGCAGTGATACAACCTAGCAGAGACAGCCAGGCCTCAGCCCTGGCTTGAGGCAGCAGGAGGGACCAACAGGAACACCAGGAGAAGCTCTCAGCTGTGCCTTTCTCAGGGGAGCGGAGATCAGCCAAGACAAGAGATCCACAGGCATTGCACAGCTAGCTGTACCAGCAAGCCAAGCTCTGTCTCTGTCACTCTGCCAAGTCCTATTTATACCCTGCAAACATCACGTGTCCTCCATGTGCCTTGCCTCAGCACAGGCCTTGCCTTGTGACATGCATCCAATCAGCAGGAGTCCTTAGAAGCAGCAACAAACTTCAGCACACCGCCAGAAGTTTTTTGGTGTGTTTCTCTTTATGGAGTCCTGACAAATGAAGCTCAACTACACAATGTAAGACAGGCCAATACATGTGTGTCATTAGCAAAGAATCCTCCATCACGTGTCCTTTCACATGCTTGCTTTAGCAGAACATCCTCTCTCCTGTGTCTGCTTCAGCAAAACATTCCTTCACAAGTCTGCCTTAGCCTTTCACTTGTGTCTACTTCAGAAAAACAGTCCTTCACGTGTTTACCCCAGCAACACACCATCCAACACAACTGATTCTCCAAAGAACCCTTTTTAAAGTTTCCACTTCGAATCTACAGTTTCTAAGACGCAGTACACAGACTTGAATCTGGGCTGAGATGTTTCAGGCACTGAAAACCAAATCTGGTGTGGTGAAGGCAGATCAACTGTCAGTGTTGTGTTTAGAACCAGACTGCCATGAGGGCACAGTGCCACACACATGAACACTGCCAGAATGCCTCAACTACAGCACACATTTGATTTTGAACTAATTCCTAGTCTTTGGGCATTTATAGAACTTTTGTTGCTGCCAGAATTTTCACAACTGGCACATGTGGAGTCATGACCCACATTCTAAGGATTTTGTCCATACTTCATGTATGAGCTAGCACACTAGAAACACTGTGCATGCTCACACAGAGGCAGCGCCTTCTTTGCATAGTTTGCATCCAAGGTTGGTTGGGTTCACAGATGCAGAAGCAGTGGGTGTGGAGGGTTGGAGTGTTCATGGTCAGCCTGTCTTTGGCATGTGCCAGCACTGCTCTTGGAGATCACCTATAGCTTACAGTCATTCATATGACCCTTGAGTCCATCCTCCGAGGCCAACATTACAGAGAATGAAAAAGAGGCATGGAGCAAAGATACTTTGTCCCAAGTCACCCACTTTCCAAAGGGAGGATTCACCAAATATGTCTGTCTAGTCTGGTTCTGCATTAAGAAGTCTCTCTCAATGTAAGCCACGCATGCTCCCTCAAGCCACTTTGCGCACTGGATTAGAAGGGTGTGGGGCACAGGGATCCACCCTGCCTGAGAACAGACTAGAACAGTTCCTGATCTCCGTGTTCCAAGCACACCAGAGGCCTAGCCCATCTTTCCAGAGTTCACATCCTATCCCCCTCACTCCTAACACTTCTTCTTCTGCTGACTTCTACCTGGTAGTCTTTAGTCTTCTGTTGTCAATTCAGTACTGACTGCATCTGTGGGGATCTCTAGTGGGAGACCAATATCTGAGTGAGGAGGGGCAATATGCCTGCCTGTCTGAACTCCCCATCCCTGGGCAATTGAGGCTCCACAGAGCTTGTCCTATGTGCATTCCTACTGATGGTTTCTGTGTTTCATTCTCCCTGTATTGTATAATCCATTTTGAACCTTCTGGCCTGATGTACACAAGGGGTCAATGACTTTTTTAAGGGGCCAATCTGGATAATCACAATTCTCAGTCACACATGACTTAACTCATCCCCTCCAGGTTAAAATCTCAGGAAGAGTGAATGTGGAGACCCAGCCCACTTCCTGCACCTCTCCTTGGTGAATCCATACCCACCGAGGAGCAATCAGCCATAGTTGCATGGAGGGACACATGACCACCAGGTTGCCCTTCTAGGAAGAGGCAGCCTGCCCCAGAAACCAGCTGTGGCTTGACAGATGTGCACTGAGGCCCATTGTCCAACAAAAAAGGGGCTTATAGCAGATGTATAGCCTAGTGAATAGAAGAACGAGACTGGACAAATGCTTGGAGATTAAATAGCTTCATTTTTTAGAAAAGTATTCCGGGTGGGAATGTAGCTCAGTACCTAGCATGTGTGGGGCCCTGGGTTCTAGGAATCCTCATTCCAGTGACTGAATATTAAATGAGTAAAGGACTAAATAAAACAGGCAAGCCAGCATTTTGAATTTTTGCTTTTATTGCCACCTGCTGGCCAGAACCAATATTAGGCTAAAGTGTTGTCCAAAGGGTTTCCCTTTTATGCTAAAAGAATTTTTTTCTAAGAAAACCTGTGATTTTTTAAATTTTTCTTTAAAAATACTATTAAAAAATTAACATTTTAGTTATAAGACAATTATGTAAAAATTTGTTTATATTTCATATATTTTACATGAAAACATTTTAGAAAAAACAAAGTTAAGAGTTTTATAAAAAGTATAACAGGTATTTTAAAATATCTTTACATAATTAAAATACATGGAAAAATCAACATGAGAATATTAGGAGAATGAAGAGATGTATCATCAGTTAAGAACACTTGCAGCTCACTAGGTCTGTCAGATGATCCTGGGCCAGAAGGCTGAAGATCAGATGCTCCAACGTTCTGTAATATAGGGACTGTCCAGGGGTTTAGCAGTCTCTATAAATTGGCTAAGTTTTAGAAGCTATGCTTTGTGCTTCCCATAATTTCATTTAACTCAGTCATTCTGGATTTCTGATGGGGTTGAAGACTTATAGTCTCATAGCCAATCCTGGCTATTTACTTTGAGAGAAAAGATTTGAGAGGATGGTTTTCAGCTGGCATTCATTCTAAAGCCAAGAAAAAAGCCAAGTTCAGAACTAAGTCTTTTAGTTAGGAGGAATGACAGAGGTTTTGGTTAGTCAACAAAATGATGGACTGGGTATTGGGTCTATCTTGTACCTTACTGACACAAATTGGTATAGTTATGCTCTAATTGTATTTTAAGAGAAAAGTTTTAACAGGAAGGGTGATATGTGATATGTAGGAGGAGCTAAGGTGGGAAGAGTAAAGAGAGGAAGAGGAGGAGTAAGGAGAGGAGGAGCTAGGTGACAAGAGGGGGGTGGGAACATGGAGGCAGATGTTCACATGTCTCCGCCAGTCAAAGATAGTTGATGTATCTAGGTTGGGTATTGGGTTACACTTCTGATTGTATTGGCATCTTGTAATTGAGCATTACGAAACTTACAAAGCCTTAGATTAACATTAAAAAAAAATTGTATAAAAGCAAAAAGGAGAAGGGGGGATGGGATAGGGGTTTGTTAGGGAGGGGAAATGGGGAAAGGGGATGGCATCTGAAATGTAAATAAAATATCCAATAAAAAATGTACAAATCAAAAAAAAAAAAAAACAAAAAAAACAACAACAAAAAAAAAAAAAACCCCTTGCAGCTCTTGCAGAGGACCTGAGTTCGGTTCCAAGCACTCTGCAGACAGCTCACAACCACCTGTAACATCATCTTTGGGGATCTGATGGTTTTATCTATGCACACACATGTGTCTCTCTCACACACATACAGATAAATAAAAGTAAATTATTAAAAATCAACCAAACAAAAAGCCTAGACAGTAAAGATAGACGCCTGGTTTTGGAGGGCAGCCTGGATGTCCCCTCACTCCTGCCTCCCACTGCATACCACGTGACCCTGAGTGCTGAGCCTCATCCCTACCTCTGGGACATGGTTATGTCCCTGAACTGAGACCTGACAGATGTGGCTGCATCTCTCTTCTTCTATTTGCATCAGCTCAGGCCAGGAAGTATCTTCTGGAAGTCACTGCAACTTTCCATTGCAGGATTGTGGGCCCCTACTGTCACCAGTAAGGAACACTGTGGCATCTGTGACAGGTCTAAACCCTACCCACATCCTGGCTAAGTGTCAGTATCTGTCCAACTGTATGCCCAGGGAAGGCGACGGCTGGGCCAAGGTTATACTTCCTCCTGTGCACACAGAGATCAAGGCAGCTCCATGGCATCAGAACATCCTTCCATCCTGAGACAGCCACATATTCCATCAATATTTGATACAATAAATAATTGTAAAGGTGAATTGATTTTTATTTTATGTGTATGTATGTGTATCTGCTTTTATGCACGTGTATTGCCTATGTGTCTGGTGTCCCCAGAGGCCAGACGAGGGTGTCAGCTCCCCTGGAACTAGAATTACCGGTGGTTGTGAGCTGTCCAACATTGAGTGTTGGAAACTGAAATTTGTTCCCCTTAGAGAGCTGCTCATAACTGCGGAGCTGTCTCTCTAGCCGTACTACCAGGACATATGTCTTTCACAGTCCTAAAGTACCATATTCAGTGGTTTGTTGATTAACCCTTGGCCCTCAAAGAGGATGCAGCTGGAGAGAGTGACGGCAGCCTCTGAGCTTAACACTGCCATGGTTTTGGTTTTGTTTTTTGTCTTACTACTTTGCTGCCTTTCAGATCGCCATGAGGTTATCTCCAAAGAGATTCTGGAGCTGGACCCTTGGGAGAACCAGTGGAACGTTGTGGCCATCAATGTCCTCATGCATGACAGCTATGACGTCTGCCTGGTAGCTAGGATGAACCCCCGAGACCTCATCCCACCACCCTCAGATCTGATCGAGGATGATGGTGACCGCAGAGGGCAGAGATGAGGAACTCGAAGCTGGAGGAGCTGCAGCTAGAGGAGCCATGGCCTGGCAGCCATGCTCGGGCTGCCCAGAATGCAAAACACGCATACTGTGTGGCGCTGACATTCTCGTTGCATGCATAGCGGCCCCTGTGTAAAGCAGCACTGAGCGGTAGCAGGGGTTGGGGGTACAGGGTCTTCCTTCAGGGGCATCCCAGCCTGCTAAAGTAGATATGGCAGTGCAGGGCAGACAGTGAGGATTCATGGGGGTAGGAGAGAGTGCAAAGGAGCCGGGGACTCAAGAGGACTGCCAAGCTGTCCCATGGGTGCTTTTGATGATGAGGTTGTGGGAAAGAACCATCAAAGGTTCTCAAGTAGGAAGGCTGGTGCATGTCTGTGGCATCTAGTCCTGCCTGGCCACACTGTTTGCACACAGGATTCACCACTGAGAGAAAGGTTATAACTAGGTGGCCAATGCCTGAAAGAGGAAGGCGCATAGGCCTGGGCCTGGGTAGAGGGGCCATCTCTTTTGGAATGTTGCCCCAGCTCAGTCTGTCTGATAGAACTGCCCTGAGCTACATATAGCAGGAGTACCCACTGTGGCCATGCCTGTGGACAATTGTTCATGCCTGGAACCCTGTTGCCATGGGCCACAGTGAGCAGAGCATTCCCAGACACAGAAGGGGCCCCCTTGGGCTTAATACTGAGTGTATAGACTGAGCTTGCCCAGGGCCTCTACCTAGCTCTCAGCAGTACAGGACCTTCCTTCGATGGAGCTGAACACAGCATGTCTAAACACAGGAACCCAGGGTCAGAGTAGGCTCTGAATGAGGAGGGAAGAGGCAGATTGGCTACCTGCTGCTTCCTTCAGATCCCTGCCCTGGCTGGGAGGGGTATGGGAAGCTTGTCCCAGCCCAAGCATGGTGCAGTGAGCTCTGCCCAGATACATTAGAGGTATCTGCAATTACATGTAGAAACCTACATTTTGCTTCCATTCATATTTCTGGATGCACAGCAAATCAATTACGTGGCTATTCCCTAACGTCACAAAAGCGTGGACGCCCTGGGATCGTCCCAGAGGCCAGCAGACCCTGCAAGGAGACAGCCCTATATTAATGCACACTCTCCAAGCTCCAACCTCTCCCTGACAGGAGAAGGGGGCTCAGCCAAACTGGAGCCACTGTCTCCAAGGTGTTCTGCCCCCTGTCCCAGCACAGGTGTGCCCCCAGAAAGCTACACTCTTAGAAGCAGGGGCCATGTCTGTCTCTCTGAGTCCTAAGTCCACTAAGTCCCTGTCACAGTATCTGGAACATGGATTAGTTTTGGGTGACTGGAGTAAGTAGCATTTCTAAGGATCTTGGTCTCTGAGCTTGTCTGGGACTTTGAGTTTCAATATCCTCATTGTGCCCCCCAGTGGAGGGTGGTAATCTGAGGGTTCCCTTTCTCAGGGCAAATCAGAGCTGCTCCAGGCAGGCTGGGCAGAAGATCTATAAGGAGGGTCTCTGCCTCTCAGTCCCCTTCCAGAATCTCTATTCCTGTTCACCCACCCGGGCATATTAGAAGCTACTTGTCAACTGGGTCATGGGCTGCAGTGTTTCTTCTGAATGCACAGCCAGGATCATGAGCAGAACTTTCCAAATCTTGCCTTCGTCATATGCAGCATGGGAAGGGAAACCCTACATTCTTTACAGAGTTGGTGTTTGGACTGAGTACAAAAACACTGAATGAAATACTACATTAAACACAAACACCATGAACAGGTTTTAACTGCTGGCTATGTTACTGTCACCATGATCAGCCTTTCCTGGGACAAAGTGCAGAACAGAACCTGGGACCTTAGGGAATCTTAGATCACAGGGAGAGATGTGGTGGTTTAAGGTGATTCAAATTTCCCCTGTGCTTGGTTCCTTCTGTGGTGAATCCCTGGGGTCTGTAGGTCCTTGAGACCATAAGCAGATCTCTGAGGTAACACCTGGTTGTGAGAGCCATCCTGGGCTAGGTCACCTTTGCTGTATTGGAAAGGAGCTTTGCCGGGATGCTGGGGGAGGACAAAGCTGGTCTCCCTGGAGCAGACATGCCCTAGAACTGTTTCAGCACCAGAGGGAGGCAGGAGCTGGGAGTATTCTCAGGCTTATTCCCGACAGGTACATCCGAGGTCTCAGATGCCTGACATGAATTCCCTTCTACATCCAGAGTCCAGGTTCTCTGGTTCTGGTGCTCACTTTCAGCTCTGGTGCTTCTTGTCAGCTTTTCCTATTTGTGATTCAAACCGACCCGCGCTGCCCTCCCAGAGAACTATTGTTAGAGATTCCATTTGGACAGACCTTCCTGCCACCCGTCACTGGCATTGAAGGTGTTCTGACACTCGGGAAGGCCTTTTAGAAATGTCTACTATTGGGGCTTCTTATCTTTGTGACTCAGGATTGCTGGACGCCTAGCGAGAAAACACAATGGGGAAGTAATTTGGATGCTGGCTGATAAAGGACTGCAGCTGTCAGCCACACTGCCTCGGTTTGTGCTCAGCAGGAGGCGCATTGTTCTCGGGCTGACTTTATAATGAGGAAATGCTCTGAGTGCAGACTTAGAAAATACATTTTTGCTAATGAACAATTGCCTGCATTTTGGTTTTCATACTGTGAACGAGTGGAAGTTTTGCTTGAATGAGAATTCCCGTGCCTGGTAAACGTGGTGTTCCCAGAACAGGAAATGTCATGCCAGTGAGCATCAGGACAGAGGCAGTGGCGAGAATGGGCAAGGGGCAGCAGGTGGCCCGTTTCCAGGTCAGTGCAATCTCTGGCCCTTCTCTTCATGGCTCCTTGTTTTACACAAAGTAGATTTGCAAACACGGTGCCTCCCCCCTCACCCCCCTTTGAGACAGTCTTTCTAAGCCCAATCTGGCTTCAATTCGGCAATCCTCCTGCCTCTGCCTCCTGATTACCTGCATGCACCTCTACTCCCAATTATAAAGTTTCATCTCATGAGGAGCAAAAGCCAAACTCAGCTAAGTAGCCAAGAGCCCACATTTCCTGGGTTACTATATAACCTCAGCAGAACAAGTTATATTGAATTCAGAGACTTAAAACAACACAGACTTACCTTATACAGGTCTGAACTTTAAGAGTTCTTGTGCATCTCAACAAGCTAAAATCTGTGTGGCGTGGCTGTGACCTTTCTGGCGCCTCTTGCCTGTGTCTGCCTCCTATCTTGTTCTGAGGCCCTGTCCTCTGTTTCCATCTCCAGAATCATGGCCAGGCTCACACCTTCATTTCTCTCTTCTGCTTTTCAGGACTCTATGATTAAATTGGCCCACCTGGATGATGCAGGAGATTTCTTATTAAAGGTCAACTGATTAGCAACCTACTGGCCAGTGGTGACCTCAGTTCCTCTTTGCCATGTAACAAAATATATACAAGTTCTGGCACAGATATGATGGTGGTAAGGGAACAATTTCTCTGCCTCATACCCCAAATCCTTTATGTTGCCCATACAAGAATCCACACAAATATGTAAATATCTGATTTCTCCACCTTCTCTTTCCCTGGCCAATGACAGGGATATTAATACAGATGCCTGGGTATTGACAGCATGTGTCCTAGGGCCTTGCTTGCCTACACTACAAGAAGTCTTAGGACACCTCACTCCCCAGAAGGGCTCTAAGAGCAGGGGTGCTGGGAGCTGGCTGGGGGCAACTTCACATCCACTAGGAGCCACTCATAGATAAACATATACTTTATACATATATACTTGTATAGCAGAAGGGGGAACATGGGCAGAGAGAGCCAGGTCACAATGCAGAATACCTGAATTAAATTATCCCGAAAAGCCCAGCTCTGGGCCTTTCCAGCTTTGTGAATCAACATCTCACATCACTTTGTGAACCATCGCAAGGCTTCTTAACAGTAGCACAGGGAGAAGGGGGTCACAAGCAGGAAGTAAAGATTCAAAGGGTAGGAGGGTCCTAGGTCATCGTCCTTGCTGGGCAGTTGACTCTGGTCCTATAACTGGGCACTCAAGAGTTAATTCATACCTGCTGCACCTGGGGATGGGGCTTAGCAGATGCACTGTCCAGTACCAGCATTTGCTGGGAAAGATGCTGCTGTCCAGTACCAGCATTTGCTGAGAAGGAACCCATATGCTGAAGCCTGTTGCTACCTCATCAGAGGTATGAGTCTGTTATATGGGACCTGCAATAAGGCCCTGAGAGGCAGGGAAACTCCTATCGAAAATGGCCAATTAGAAGATGGAGGAGGGACTCGAGCCAGGGAAGCAGGTAGGCTAACCGCTGATCTTCACCTCTCCCTTCTCTTCTTCAAATCCAATCCCCCAGTCTCACCTCCAACTCTGTAGCAGACCATCTTCAGCCTCTGCTGGCATTTGGTCTCTCCTTCCCCTCTCTCCTCCCCACTCCCCCCCCCCCCATCTTGGATAGATCACACAAATCAATTCCCACCCCCACACATCACTTTATCCCAGCCCCCAATTCCAACAGGCATGTCTTTGGGAACCCATCAGCCAAGCCTTTGAGAGAAGCAAGCAGGCCAGCAGAAGGGCAAGCTTCAGAGAGTCACTCTCCCTCCTCTTCTCCGAATTCAGCCCACCTCCAGACTCATCCCTAGCTCTGTAGCTGACTACTTTGTGTGGCCTCTCCTCAGTCTCTATCCCTTTCGCAGAGGGTTAAACAAATCCTGATGGAAAACGCTGCTTTCCTCCCTCCTGTGGACAGACACCTTCAGCCCCCACCTCCTAGCCCATCCCCATTTGTGTTAGCTCCCAGTACCTAGAAACACATTTTTCCCAGAACCCCCCAGTAGCCATACCTATTAAACTCCCATAAGAATTCCCTACCAGGCAACACACAGCCACCATACTTTCCTAAGAACCAGAAAGGGCAACAGAAACCAAGGAACAAAACCCAACAAAGACAAGACCAAGTATCAGCACCTAGAACTACAGTCATCCCAAACCCAAATGTCTAGACACCAGCATAAAAACACAATCAACAGGCAGCATCCCACTACAATGGGCAAGTATGTGACGGAGAGATGGGAGAGAAAGAGAAGCAGAGCCATTTAAAGATGCAGTGGTGAGGAACAGCCTGATGTGAGTACCCTGGGCTACCTGAGGGCCATAGGATGGCACTGTCTGGGTCCGTGACCCTGCAGCATCTGTATCGATGTCCATAGCCCATGTTACCACCAAAGGCCATGAGGACATCTGTGGGCTGAGCTGCTGTCTGAGGCCATATTGATGTCCAAAGGCTGAGCTAAGTTGGCCCTGCCTCTTGCCTAGGCAGTGAGGGAGAGCTGGCCTTGGTAGGTGTGTCCCTGTCCTTCACTGGCTGCAGCACAAGGGGGAGCTTACCTCTCTCCCCTTGACAGCCATGCAGTGTGATCAAGGGAGAGATGGCCCTGCCCATCATCTAGGCAGCTGGGGAGCTGGCATGCTGACCAATTCAACTACCACCTAGGCTCCGATCCAGGGCTTTGAGTTGGCCCACCCCCACATCTAACTCATCCGTGATCTGTGGGAGTGTGTGAAAGGGCTGGTCCTGCAGATCCAAAGCTGTAAGATCTCCATGACACTGGGCAACAACAGGACATCCTAGAGGAGTCCCTGTGAGGATTCAGTATTGAGGGAGTAGCAAAAGCCAGAGACCTTGAGCCAGACCAAAGACTCATTGCAATGAACATTTGCAAGTAAAGCTGTTTGGGCAAAAAGCTATACTGTGTGACACACTGTGACACATGGCAGCTTCCACAGTGAGATTTTGCTTTGTTATGTTTTTAATTTTGATTTAATTTTATTTTCTGTCTTCTTTTGGGGGAAGATGTTGCAAGGGTGAAAGGCAGATATAGAGAGACTGGGAGATGAGTGGGATTGGAGTGCATGTTGTGAAATTGTGGGTCTCCCCGCTCTCATGGATCATTGGCCAATACAATCCATGAGGGAGCAAAGACATTGAACAGGGGGGTTGGAAGCATAAGCACCAGGACCTCACTCAGAGGCAGATCAACTTTGCTTAAGGTGATTGAAGGCTTATAAAGTTTTGGGGACTGAGGATAGGGACATCCAGGATGTGCAGAGGTCATTGGCTGGGGGCTTAGGGTGCCTGGAATGCCTCATTAGCATGGGGAAGCATTTCAGGAATCTCAGGTGCTGGCTGAACATGTTTTATCAGAAAAAAAATGGTCCTATAAACTAAATGAGGTAGAAGCATAAATGTAGGCTTAGAATTCCCCAGACAATGTCAGAGAGGAAGAAGAGAGTCTCCCATAATGTGACAAGCCTGAAGGCTATCTGGTCATGGTGGACTTTGATCTTAATTAACAGAGTTTTTCCACAGAAATTCACAAAGAATCAATTAAAAGATATTTTTTAAAAAGATTAATTTATTTATTTTATGTATGTGAGTACACTCTCACTGTCTTCATACACACCAGAAGAGGGCATAAGATCCCATTACAGATGGTTATGAGCTACCATGTGGTTTCTGAGAATTGAACTCAGGACCTCTGGAAGACCAGTCAGTTCTCTGACCATCTCTCCAACCCAATGGGAAGTTTGTTTAAAAGCACATAATCAATGACAACCAGGACATTATGTCTTCACTAGAGTCCAGAAACACTACCACAGTAGACTCTGAACATTGCAATATAACTGAAGCATAAGAGAAATACCTTAAAATAGCCTTCATGAATATGATAGAGGGTATGAATAAATCCCTTAAAGAAATCTATACAAGGGCTGGAGAGATGGTTCAACAGTTAAGAGCACTGACTGCTCTTTCAGAGGTCCGGAGTTCAATTCCCAGCGACCACATGGTGACTCACAACCATTTGTATGGGATCTGATGCCCTCTTCTGGTGTGTCTGAAGACAGCTACAGTGTACTCATACATAAAATAAAAAAATAAATAAATATTTAAAAAAAGAAATCTATACAAACAAACAGTGAAAGGAAATAAATAAAACAGTTCAAAACTGAAAGTAAAAATAGAATCAATAAAGAAAAAACAAACTGAGTGAAATCTGGAAATGAAAATTTTAGGAACTCAAACAGGAACATCAGAGGCAAAGCCTCACCAACAGAACACAAGAGGTAGAAGAGAGACTCTCAGGCATTGAAGACAGGACACCTCAGTCAAAGAAAATGTTAAAGCTAAAATACTCCTGGCACAAAACATCCAGGAAATCTGGAACACTATGGACAGACCAAATCTAAGAATAATAGGAATATAAGAAGTAGGAGACACCCATATCAAAAGCACAGAAAATATCTTCAGCAAAATCATTGAAAAAAATTTCCCTAATCTAAAGAAGGAGATGCCTATCAAGGTGCAAGAAGCATACAAAATGCCAGAAAAGAAATTTTTTTTAGCACATAATAATCAAAATACTAAACATACAGAACAAAATAGAAATATAAAAAGCTGCAAGGGAAAAAGACCAGATAGCATATAAAAGCAGACCTATTAGAATTACCCTCAATTTCTCAGTGGAGACCAAAAGCCAGAAGGGTTTGGACAGATGTTCTACAGACTCTAAGAGACCACAGATGTCGGCACAGAATGCTATACTCAGCAAAACTTTCAATCACAATATATTGAGAAAATAAGACATTCCATGATAAAACCAATTTTATCTACAAACTCACCCCTACTGAAGGTGCTGGAAGAAAAAAATGCCTAAAGAAGTTAACCATACCCAAGAAAACACAAGAAATCAATAATTCCAGACCAGAAATTCACAAGAGGAGAAACACATACCACCACCAACACAAAAACCACAACCACTGCAACAACAAAATAACAAGAATCAACAAACACCATTCACTCATTATATCTGTCAAGACCAATGGTCTCAAATTCCCAATAAAAAGATACAGACTAACAAAATGAATGTGAAAACAGGATCCATCCTTCTGCTACATCCAAGAAACACACCTCAACATCAAGGATGGTCAACATCTCAGGATAAAAGGATAAAAAAGAAATTCCAAGAAAATGGACATAAGAAGCAAGCTGGTATGTCCATTTTAATATTGGGTAAAATAGATTAATCAGATGAGATAGGGAAGAACACTACAGATTTACAAAGAAAAAAGCCCAGGGCTTCTTCCCTGCCTTAGACTATTTATGTTCCTGGATGAAAGACACACATGGTCTTTATATTTTTAATATGCCTTAGGCAGCACAATAGTTAGGCACCTGCCTACCCTTCATGCTGTTACCTTCCTATCGATAACCCAAGTTATTACTATTTTTCCTCTGGGCTGCTCTTACCTCCAACTGGCCATTCCCACATGATCATGTTTTTTATGGCTCAGCTAACTTATGGCGGCTCTCCTTTCTTCTCTCCTGCATGTTCTTCTATTACATGACAGCTTCTCCTTCTCCTTCCCTCTTCATGGTCCTGTCTCTCCAAGCCCTCCAAACCTAAGCCCCACCCATGTCTCTTCTGCCCAGCTGTTGGCTGTCAGCATCTTTGGTCACCAATCAGAATTAACTTGGGGACATAGTCCCAGGGGCTATATGCAGACTCCAGGTCTTGGGGGCCCACATATAGCATTACAATAGATAGTAAAAGACAAAACTTCCACGTTGGTGTTTTGAGACAGGGTTTCTCTATGTAGCCCTGGCTGTCCCAGAACTAACTCTATAGACCAGGCTGGCCTTGAACTCAGAGATCCACCTACTTCTGCCTTTTGAATGCTAGGATTAAAAGTGTGCGATACCATCACCACTGCCACCACCTGGCAACATCTATGCACCAAACACCAGGGTGTCCATGTTTATAAAAGAAACACTACTACATTTTAAATCACATATTGACTCTTATACAGTGATAATGGGAAACTTCAGTACCCCACTTTTGCCAATAGACAGGCCATCCAAACAAAAGCATAATAGGGAAGTGCTGGGGCTAAGACATTATAAACCAGATGGACCTAACAGGCATCTACAGACCATTTCAATAAACACAACAGAATGTGTGTGTGTGTGTGTGTGTGTGTGTGTGTGTGTGTGTGTGTGTGTGTGTTTCTCATGGAATGTTCTCCCAAGTTGACCACATACTCAGACACAAAGCAAGTATCAACAGATACAAGAAAACTGAAATAACATCCTACACTCTATCTGGCTACCACAGACTAAAGCTGGATATTGACAACAACAGAAAGCTTACAAAATCATGGAAACTGAACAACTCACCACGGAATGAAAAATGAGTCAAGACATAAATTAAGAAAAAAATTAAAGAGTTTCTAGAATTGAATGAAAATGGATACACATTAGAAATGGGACACAGTAAATGCCTACTCCCTCCCCCCAAAAATGAGATCTCATTCTAGAACCAAAAGAAGAAATCACACCCAAAGGAGTAGATGTTAAGAAATAATCAAACTCAGGGCTGAAATCAATAAAATAGAAACAACAAGCAAAAATACAAAGAACCAATGAAACAAAAACCCGGTTCTTTGAGAAAAATCAGTAAGACTGACAAACCCTTATCCAAATTAACTAAAAGGCAGAGAGAGAATATCCAAATTAACAAAATTAAGGATGAAAGGGGGAACAACAACATACATTGAGGAAATCCGGAGAATCATAGGACATACTTTTAAAACCTGTACTTCAACAAACTGGAAATCTAAAAGAAATAGATAATTTTTTTTGATACATACCACTTACCAAAGTTAACTCTAAGTCAGATAAGCAATTTAAACAGACCTATAACACCCAGTGAAATAGAAGAAGGAGAAAGGAAAGGGAGAGGGAGAGGAAGAGGAAGAAGAAAGTAGTCAAGGTCCAGATGGTTTTAGCACACAATTCTACCAGATTTTCAAATAAGAGAATGTGAATACTCCTCAAATTATTCCACAAAACAGAAACAGAAGAAGCATTGCCTAATTTTTAAAATTAAGGTCACAATTACCCTGGTAATAAACTGCATAAGGAAAAATAAAAATTTATTTTTATTTTAAGTTTATTACCCTGGTAATAAACTGCATAAGGAAAAATAAAGAAAGAGAATTACAGAATAATTTCCTTTATAGATCTAAATGTAAAAAAAAAAAAAAAATAAAAACTCAATAAAATACTTGTAAACCAAATCTAAAAATATATCAAAAATATCATCCACTATGATCAACTAGGCTTCATCCCAGAGGCACAGGGATGGTTCAACATATGTAAGCTGTTAAATGCAATCTACCATATAAACAAACTGAAAGACAAAAAACATAATATTGGCACAACAATAGACACATCAATCCGTGGGTGGATGGCTGCATGTAGAAGGGGGATGAGTAGGTTCCACAGGGCTCTGGTCAGGCCAAGAATGCCAGGAGTGTTACAGCTCTTGGAAAAGAAGAGAGGCGGTTTGGACTGCTGGCAGGTCCAAGGTCCAGCGATGAATGCTTCGGGAGAGAGAACTCTTCCCAAGTGTTATGGCTCCGTAAAGACAGGCACTCTCAGAAGTTCCTCGGTGAAATAACTTGTACACTTTATTGCATGTGGACAGCGACTATATAAACATTGAGGAGTGGGGTGGATTTACGGTTAGCTGTTTCCTATTGGTTCCATTTGAGATGTTAGTGGTGCTCTATTTGCATGGGGAAGGACTCCAGGTATTTCCTTATGTGACTGACTGCACATGCTCCTCTCTGTAGGGTGACATGGTTCCGGGTTCCAGAGCAGATACATAGCTAAATGGGTAGGGAGAAGCTCGTCTCCTGCCCATCTCAAGTCTGAGATTCCCAGGGTCTGAGTTCACTCGACCTTACCAGTTCTTGTGTCTAGAGACACGGCCCACTTGCCTTACAATGGGTCAAAGACATCAACATAAAACAAGATACACTGAATTTGACAGAAGAGAAAGTGGGGAATATCCTTGAGCTCATTGCACAGGAAAAGACTTTCTCAACAGAATACCATTAGCACAAACACTAAGGTTGACAGTTAATAAATGGGATCTCATGAAACTGAAAAACTTTTGCATGACAAAGGACACCATCATTCACATAAAACAACAGGCTGCATACAAAATGGGAAAAGGTTTTTTACCAACTACACATCTTATAATATCCAAAGGGCTAATATCCAAAATATATAAGGAACAAAAAAAAAAAAAAACCTAGATATCAAAGAAACAAATAACCCAATTAAAAAGTGGAGTACAGATTTAAACAGAAGATTCTCAAAAGAGAAACCCAAATGGCTAAGAAACACTTAAAGAAATGTTCAACGTCCTTAGCCATCAGGGAAATGCAAATCAAAACCTACATTGAGATCTCATCTTACACCTTTCAGAATGGCTAAGATCAATAAAACAAATGATAGCTCATACTAGTGAAGATATGAAGTAAGGAGAACACTCTTCCATTCTTAAGAGACTGTGAACTTGTACAGCCACTATGGAAATCAGTGTGGTGGTCCTCAGAAAGATGGGAAGCAACCTACCACAAGACCCATCTATATCACTCTTGGGCATCTACCCAAAGGATGCTTCATCCTACCACAGAAACATTTACTCATTGTTCACTGCAGCTTTATTCATAATAGCCAGAAATTGGAAGAAAAAAAAACCTAGATGTCCCTCAACAAATGAATGGATACAGAAAACGTGGTACATTTACACAATGGAATATTACTCAGCCAATTAAAATTAAATTATGGAAATCTCAAGTAAATGAATGGAACTAGAAAAATAATCATCCTGAGTGAGGTAACCCAGACCCATAAAAACAAATATAATATTGATTTGCTTATATGTAAATGTTAGCCATTAAGTCAATGATAATCAAGCTACAATCCATAGAACCACTGAGATAAGGTATAAAGTAAAGGACCAGCGGATACAAAGATCTCCCTGGGAAAGGTAAATGGGGTAGTTATGGATGGATGGGGGAGGATCAATGGGAGGATCAATGGGAGCAAAGAGGGGGAAGAGTGAGGGAGTATGGAGAGACAGATAAAACTGAGGGCCATTTGAGAGGTAGTATGGAAACCTAACACAGTAGAAGCTTCCTAAAATATACACAATATATGAAGGTGAACTAAATGAAATCACTAAAGAGTGAGGGAGACAGATCCCCAAATGGACATCTTCTCACCATCTGAAGCTTACAGTGTCAGGAATGGGTTGCATCTAATTGAGCTATTGGCCAAAGGGAGTCCCATGGGAATCACCAAATAACCCAAACTGTTGCCAGGACTCCAAACAATGACAAGCAATGACAAGTCCCTATTACTGAGAACAATACCTACACAACTCATTGTACGTGAGAAGTCTACCCAACCTATGAAGAGTCTTTACCCCTCCATGCTAGCATCTTTGGTACAGGAAGGCACTCTACATGCTACCAGAGGAGAAATGTAAACATCATCTCATCTACAAACCCTCTCTCTGGTCGACAACCGTGTCCTGCCTGATGGAGATGCTACTGCAGTGCTGGCTCAAAGCTTGTGGGAGTCACCAACTAATATTGATTTGACTTAAGGCCTGCTCTGTGAGACAGAACCCGTACCAACACAGCGTGGGCGACTGAGAACCTGGAACCAGATAGTCCAGGGATCTAAGGTAAAGCTAAATACTAGTGTTCTGCTAAAAAACTGTAGCAATAAAATGACTCCCGATGGTAATATCGTATCCTTATAGATCAGGGCCTTGCTCAGCCATCATCAGAGAAGTTTTCTCCTGTAGCAGACAGGAACATACAGAGACCACAGCCAGACATTTCACGGGGAGGGAGAGACTTCAGAACACTCAGCCCTAAAAGGATGTCTCCATCAACAACACCCATCCCCCAACCCCCACCATCCAGGGTTCAGGCAGCCAGGCAGAAGAAGAAACAGAAAGTGTAAGAGCCAGAGGGAATGGGAATGAAGGGTACCAAGGAAAGAAAGCCCTCTAATTTAACACAATTGATGCACATCTGACCTTACAAAGACTGAGGCAGCATGCACAGGCTTGCATGGATTCTTTGAGTATATATTATGAGTGTCCAGTTTAGTATTTTTATGGGATTCCTCAGTTTGCAAACAAGTGGGTCTCTGTGTCTATATCTGTTTGTGTGTGTGTGTGTGTGTGTGTGTGTGTGTGTGTGTGTGTGTGTGATTCGTTGGGCTTTTTTCCTTCTTGTGGTGATTTGAATTGGTATGACAACCATAAACTCATGTATTTGAATGCTTGACCCATAGAAAGTGGCACTATAGGAGGTGTGACCTTATTGGAGTGGGTGTGGCTTTGTTGGAGGAAGTGTGTCACTTTGGGGGTGGGCTTTGAGGTCTTCCATAGCTAAAGTTACTCACAGTGTGGTACACAGTCTCCTTCTGCTGCCTGTGGATCAAGATGTAGAGCTGTCAGTTCCTCCAGCATCGTGTCTGCCTGAACACTGCCATGACAATAATAGACTGAACCTCAGAACTGTAAGTCAGCCCCAATTAAATGTTTTTCTTTATATGAGTTGCCATGGTCATGGTGTCTTTTCACAGCAATAAAACCCTAAGACACTTCTGTTTGTTGGTTTTATTCTATACCTACATGTTAACTTTTAACATTATATTTTATTACGGAATGAAACGAGGGCATGATTGCTCCAAGGTGTACTTGAGAAGAAGGATTTTATTGTAGCTATGATAGGCAGTACAGTCAGAAGCATCTGGAAGAGTCCAGAGCAGGGAGAGAAAACAGCAGAGTGAACTTGGCCAGCAGAATGAACTGGGTCATGAGAGGAAAGAGAGAGGGAAAAACAAGAGAAGAAAACAAATAATGAGAGAGAGAGAGAGAGAGAGAGAGAGAGAGAGAGAGAGAGAGAGAGAGAAACCAAGAGACTGTGTGCTCAAATGACTAGGTAATATAGGAAAGAGACCTTGGGAGAAGGGAAGCACAGGCTGGGCTGGGGAGGTTTAGGGAGGGGAGGGGTGAGTAGAGCAGACAAGCCACAGGTACTGAGTGAACCTGTGGTCAGTGTGTGCTTTGATGTGCTAATAGGCACCACAGTTGGCCATTTGTCCTGAGTTTCTTTGGGACTGGACAGCTTCCTTCCATGAGGCCCTGCCTTCTAAAACACTGGTTCTCAACCTTCCTAGTGCTGTGGCCCTTTGATCCAGTTCCTCACACTGCGGTGACCCTCAACCATAAATGTACTTTCTTTGCTACCCCCTAACCGTAATTTTGGTACTTTTATGAATTATCATGTAAAAATATGCGCTTTCCAATGGTCTTGGCAACCCCTACAAGAGAGTCACTCGGCCCCCCAAGGGGTAGTAACCCTCAGGTTGAGAACAACTGTCCTAAAAACTCTATCATTTTACAGTTGTACCTTAGGCTCCTGAACAAGGTTTTAACACTTGAGTCATTGTGGAGCATTTTCAAGTCAAAACCATAGCACTGCATAAAAGCACTCGTAAGTCAAATCACCCTTAGTTGGGGAACAACTGTACACAAAAATGGAGCTAAGAGACAGGAGAATGAAAAGACTCAACCCAGAAGAGCCAACCACCACCATGTAGGAGTTCCTGACGTGTAGGAGAGCTGACAGAGGCAAGGGGAGAGGCAGAAGCCTGCAAATGTCAGGACTTACCTAATGGAGGGACACGTACAACAAACCAACAGTGGCCATGGGGAATTTCAGAACATCAAGATAAAATAAAGGCCATGTGAGCTTTGGAAGGCCAGAGTGGGCAACACTGAAGGAAAGGAAACCAGAGTGGCACCAGTTATCCGAAACACCCATGCGAGAACCACTAAAGCCACACCTTCAGGAAGCCTGTATCCAGTCTATTCTATCCCCAGCCTCATCATCACTAAAAAAGCAGAGAAAGACATTTTTGCCTAATTCTATGTAACAACTACATCTGAAGTTGACAATCATCTTCTGGTCACATTTTATGTCGAGGTGGGCTAGAACTGCGGTGTGGCTCAGCCACAGGACTCATCTGCTGCAAATCGATCCAGCAAAGGTCCTGAATGCTATTCAGGCCCAGCCTCGCCTACAGGTGAGAAGGACAGCTCTCAGAGGATGTTCACTGCCGTAGCTGGTGTGCACAGCAAGAAAACTGTGCACACAGATTTGAAAGTGAAATGGCAATTAAAAGATTCCTGGGAGATTCAAGACGGTTGTAGCCACCAGAGGGGCCTAAGAGACCCATGGAAGCTTCACGGGGAGCTACGGCAGCAGCAGAGGATGAGCCCACGGAGTATACAGTATCTCTGGAACGACTTTAAAAAGGCAGGACTTACGGGAAGATGCTTTTTTTTAAAGTGGTTTAATGGAAGTGGAAAAAATATGGTGGAACAGAGAGACGAGCGCTATAGAGAAGGGGGACCAGAGACAGAGACACGGCAGCAGTGAGTAAGGAGCATGTAGTTGCTGAGTAGAGCCGATCCTCCAGGCACTGGCCCCAACTCTCCCCTTTTGACACTGCCGTGATGCCACTCAGCCCACAGGCTCACTACAGGCGCCGCTGCTGCTACCTCTCAAGCTACTTACCTTGCCGAAGGCAGGAGAGTTCGGGCCAATGGCGGTGCCCAAGGGCTACACGCATGACTGGTAGTTGTGCCCAGGGTGCACGTGAGGCAGCTGAGGGCAGGGTGGTGTACAGCAGCCTGGAGCTCTTGCAGGCCCTGTCTGCCTCTGGACACACTGCCCAACCACAAGGTGTTCAAGATGAGAAATGATGGCTTTCTGGATTGAACCTTCTTAAGACTTCTGTGGTCTGGGGGCCACCAGTGACCATGTTGATGCCTGTGGCCATGCTGCTACTGGCTGCTATAGGCAGGGAAGCTTTTGCAGGGTTATCAATGACTGCAGACTCCTGAGAATTAGAACATGAAGAATGCTGTGTCAACCTCCCTCCCACTCCCACCTTCATCCCCCAACACTGCCCCCCCCCAAAAGAAAAAATAACAGTCTAGACAGGAAACTACTGAAGAGAGTTCTTAAAAACTGTGACAGGAATGCTGATAGCTCTTCAAGGACTTAGCTTTCTTAAAGGGGCTGACCCCTCGGAGTTGACCATGCTCCAATGGGTATATGGGCAACACAAATTGGATTTGGTGTTTTGTTTGTTTGTTTGTTTGTTTGTTTGTTTGTTTCAGGGACCAAGGATGGGAGTGTGGACCAGGGAGGAATGAGGAGCAAGTGTAATCAGGGTGCATTGTATGAAATTCCCAAATAATTAATAATAATATTATGCTGGGGATTATAAAAAGAAAGTGAAGCATCCTCCACTGGCTCACGCTGGAAATGCTGTGTCTCCAGTGGGCGGAACTGTTTGGGAAAGCTGTGGAAACCTTTGGAGGTGGGGCCCAGCAGTCGGAGGTGGGGGCAGATTTGGGGTATATTATTCCAGGCCCCTTCTTGAGCCTTGTGTTTCCTGATGAGTCACAAAGTAAACAGCTCCCCTCCAAGGCCGCAGTGCTCTGCCTGTGGGTGTGCAGCCATGGCTCTGAAACCATGAGCCAACACAAAGGCTCATTCATTTTAAGTTGTTGTCTCATGTGTTTTGTCATTGTGATGAAGGCAGCTAGTTCACAAACAGTGGTGGAAGCTGCCTGGAGCAACATAACTCTGTTCGTGGGGGGTGGAAGGAATGCAAAGGTGATGGTGTGCACAGGCATAGGCACAGGTGATGGTGTGCACTGGCACAGGTGAGGGTATGCACTGGCACAGGTGAGGGTGTGCACTGGCACAGGTGAGGGTGTGCACTGGCACAGGCATAGGCACAGGTGATGGTGTGCACAGGCACAGGTGATGGTGTGCACTGGCACAGGTGATGGTGGTGATGGTGTGCACAGGCACAGGTGATGGTGGTGATGGTGTGCACAGGCACAGGTGATGGTGTGCACTGGCATAGGTGATGGTGGTGATGGTGTGCACAGGCACAGGTGATGGTGTGCACTGGCACAGGTGATGGTGTGCACTGGCACAGGTAATGGTGGTGATGGTGTGCACTGGCACAGGTGACGGTGTGCACTGGCACAGGTGATGTGTGCACTGGCACAGGTGATGGTGTGCACTGGCACAGGTGATGTGTGCACAGGCACAGTCAGAACTGCTATAAATACGCTCAACATGATGAGGAAACAAGAGAGACATAAAGAGAACCCAGTGGACTTTGTGTGGAGGTGAAATGTTCCCACAATGAAAACATCATGGGACAAGAGTAACAGCACTTCACACCGATAGAGAAGAGATAGTGAGCTTGAAAACACTGCAGCAGAAATGGCCAAAGCACTG
This sequence comes from Arvicanthis niloticus, assembly GCF_011762505.2. Taxonomy (NCBI): domain Eukaryota; kingdom Metazoa; phylum Chordata; class Mammalia; order Rodentia; family Muridae; genus Arvicanthis; species Arvicanthis niloticus. The sequence continues at coordinate 28,041,471 of NC_047666.1, read as the reverse complement.
AGAGAAAGATCAGGAGTGGAAGAGAACAGAGCTGAATGCAGTAGCTTGACTGAGACAGCACACTGTGTGCAAACACAGTACCAGAGGGGTATGAGAAACTATTTGTCAATTTTCTAAACTTATTGAAAACTTTAAATGCCCAGCTCACCTTGAAGAGAGAAAGCTGACTGATTCAGTCTGAGACATCCCCAAGTAAACTGCTGGCCCTTCTACTGAGCACGGTTCCCCTCCAATGCGCTGCAACTGGGCCTACATGGAGTTCCACGTTCCTGCCTCTTCCAGGCACAAGTGTCCATGATAATGAAACATTTGAAGCCTTGGGCCCCATCTCATCTACTTGCAGAACTCACATGATACCGTGTGAGCCACAGAAAGCCATAGTGAGGCAGAGAAGCCGGGGGACAAAACAGTGTCTTAAAGATTAGAGTATGGCCCTGGAAATCCAGACCCATGAGAAAAAGACACCCAAGCCAGACAAAGCCTGAATATTGTCTTCTAGCAGACCCACAGTGCAGGCATTGTGTGGTAAGTGGGTGTCCCAAGGAGAAAGGTAGTCAGATCCAAACCCTGGAGCCAGAGGAAAGAAGAAACCATTCTAGAATGGAGAATGTGATGGTACCTAGGAGAATGGTTTTCTTGTTTTAAAGTTTTCTTTGGGCTGGAGAGATGGCTCAGTGGTTAAAAGCCCTGACTGCTCTTCCAGAGGCCCTGAGTTCAATTCCCAGCAACCACATGGTGGCTCACAGTCATCTGTAATGGGATTGGATGCTCTCTTCTGGTGTGTCTGCAGAGAGCAACAGTGTACTCATATACATTAAATAAATAATATTTTAAAAAATAAAGTTTTCTTTAAGAGAGTAAACTCTCTTAAAGTTTTCTTTAAAACTGTTAAAAAGTAAACTAGTGGCACTATGTTGTGGGATCTGTGACAGCCATGGGTGTGAGGTGTATGAACACAACAAAGGACAGAGAGTTGTGAAACCTGTGAATTTTGTGTACATATGTAAGTGAATATGGAACCATTTGACACTGAATTCTGTCACTGTAAAGTGAGCTGTAAACCCTTAGGCACTCAAAATAAAGACAATATGTTAGGAGCCACGAGCGGTGATAACGTTCGCCATTACAAGATGGCGTGGGCATCCGGTGCTCCCACAAGTAAACAACTAAACTGCGCAGGTGCAAGAGGCGAAAGCGTGCCAAGCCACTGCCCATCCCGGGGCGTAATATGGGGTGATGAGTGAACAGCCAATCAGAAGTGAACATGCCACTCTAGGGTGCATATAAGCAGTGCCTTTTCCGGGCTTGGTGTCTTCCACTTCAGCTGATAGAAGAATAAAGCCTCGCTGTAGTAACTACCCGAACACTGCCTCCCGTGTCTCTCTTGCGGGCGAGAGGACTCGGAAGGGGCTCGGAACAATCTGGTGCTGAAAACCCGGGAACTTCAAGGCGCTGTGGAGACCCCCCCCACCCCGGGACTCGGGGCGGGTTGAAAGACTACAGGATCGAGGTACGTCTCTGAGAGGTATGTTTGGGGTGGAAGCCTTGGTTTCGAGCGGATGCCGCTGCACTAGTTGGCCTCTTGCTTGCGTTGCTTTCACTTTTAGCTTATTTGTGTTGTGAGGATCCAGCTTGCAGCACAGCTATTAATGCAAGTCAAGAGGTTTTAGAAGAGGTCCACCCCAGGGTATCAGAAACAAAGCGTGTTAGCTAGCATCAGGCCAAGGAGCCTGGGGAAAAAGATCAGGCCAAGGAACCTGGAAAGGGGAAGCAGGCAAGAAGGCCTGGACAAAAGAAGCAAACCCAGGAGTCTGGTAAAAAGGGAGAGTACTCAAAAGGAACAGAGGCCACTGAAGGGCCTGTTAAGAATAAGGACCCTTCACCGGCTGGTGAAGAGAGAGTGGAGGTCAAAAGGACCCCCCTTTACCCCAGTACGGAGCTTGCCACCATAGACCTTAGCAGCTCCGAAGAAGATCTAACGCAAGGAGAGGAAGAAAGTCTAGAGGAGGGAGCAGCCGCCTATGAACAAAACAGATATGGACCAAAAAATAACCGTCCTGAGATAAGACTAAGAAAGACCTTGAGTCCCTCGGCCCCACCCTTGCCTCCGGCCTACGCCCCGGGCAGCGTCTCTAATTCATTTCTCAGCCCAGGAGATCGGAGACAGCTACAGCTGGCATTTCCGGTCTTTGAAGGGGCAGAGGAAGCCCGTGTTCATGCCCCAGTAGAGTATAGGCAGGTCAAAGAATTAGCTGAGGCAGTACGTGCATATGGAATTGGGGCTAATTTTACCGTATCCCAAGTGGAGAGATTAAGTACAGCTGCTATGACGCCAGGAGACTGGCAGGACACAGTGAAGGCGGTACTTACCAATATGGGCCAATATTTGGAATGGAAAGCGCTATGGCATGAGCAGTCACAAGCACAAGCCAGAGCTAATGCAAGCATTGAGGGTCAACAATTATGGACTTTTGACATGCTGGCTGGAGTTGGCATACACGCGAACGACCAGACCACTCATGTTACATCCAAACAATATCATGAAACCTCACCTCAAATTGTGGAATGCCTAGTGGTGTCAGAGGTTCTGGAAATCTTTCCAGGTCCCTTAAATATTGTTTCAGATTCCTTCTATGTGGTTAATGCAGTAAAAGCATTAGAAGTTGCTGGGTTAATTAAGACATCTAGCAGACTTGTAGAAGTTTTTCAAAAGATTCAGCTTACCCTGGCTAAGCGAAGATTCCCTGTCTTTATAACTCATATTAGGGCTCACTCAGACTTACCAGGACCTATGTCCCGTGGAAATGACCTGGCAGATCGAGCCACAAAGTTGATTGCAATTGCCCTTTCGCCAAAATTGGATTTGGCTAAAGCCTTTCATAAAAGGTTTCATGTGACAGCTGAGACGCTACGTCGTCGATTTGACATAACTAGAAAAGAGGCTAGAGATATATTGACTCAATGTCAAAATTGCTGTCAATTCTTACCTGTGCCTCATGTTGGAATTAACCCTCAGGGAGTTAGGCCATTACAGATCTGGCAAATGGATATTACCCACATCCCATCCTTTGGCAAATTACAATATTTGCATGTCTCCATTGATACCTGTTCTGGAGTTATGTTCGCCTCTCCATTGACCGGAGAAAAGGTAGCCCATATTATTCAACATTGTCTCGAGGCTTGGAGTGCCTGGGGAAAGCCTAAAATCCTTAAAACTGACAATGGACCAGCCTACACTTCTCAAAAGTTTGGACAATTTGTCGCCAAATGGAGGTGACACACCTGACGGGTCTTCCTTACAACCCTCAGGGACAGGGCATCATTGAGCGTGCTCATCGTACCCTTAAAACTTATTTGATAAAACAAAAAGGAGAAGTTGAGGAAGCTCTGCCCACAGTGCCACGGGTTATTGTCTCTTTGGCACTTTTTACTCTTAATTTTTTGAATTTGGACAGTCAGGGCAACACGGTGGCTGATCACCATTGCCTGGAACCAACTAGGCCAAAAGAAATGATAAAATGGAAAGATGTTTTGACTGGTCAATGGAAAGGCCCGGATCCTATTTTAATAAGATCCAGGGGAGCGGTTTGTGTTTTTCCACAGGAAGAAGACAACCCGTTTTGGTTGCCGGAACGCCTGACGCGACGCCTCACAGTTGTGGACGATGATTCCTCAGTGGGTTCCCCTACGAATGCTTTTGATCACTACATGGATTCTCCAAGCTTGGGTTCCTAGTATATATAGTGAATTTAGATGGGCTATCCTATCTGCTTTTCCAAAACCTATGCCCTTGTCTTCTTAAAAGGCGCCGCTTCTGCTAAACAGAATTTCTCCTATACCTTTAACTATACCGAGCGAATTAATGCCTCACTCCAGTTTGTGTGTATCCTCCATTTCTTTTCATCTTATCCAACCACTCCTTTAATACTTGTACCAATGTAACTTGCTTTATGTCCCAGTGCTGGTCTACTCTTGTCTATAAGCAGGCCCTAATAGCCAGAATACCACAATGGATCCCTATCCCCGTTCAGACGTCTGGGACCTTGACTTTATTTCGACAGAAGAGAGATTTTGATATAATGGCAGCCATTGTCTATTACCATCTCTGCAGCTGCAGCTGTGACAGCCGGCATAGCCATGGCTAATCAAGTTACAACAGCTACTGTTGTTAATCAAATTTCAGAAAAGACTTCTGAGGCTTTGACCACTCTACAGAAAGTGGATGCACACTTGGCATCAGGCATTCTGTTGGTCAATCAGAGTTGATTTGCTCCAAGCCCATGTGAAACAACTCACAGATGTGGTTCAGATGAGCTGCGTGTCAGCAACCCCACATCTATGTATTACACCTCTGAGATTTATGAACAATACATTTATTCAAAGCCATAATCTTTCTGCTTATTTACAAGGGAATTGGACCAGATGCAGCAGCAATTGCAGATCCGGATCTTGAGCCTTGATGGAACACGAATGGACCCTGTTGCCCTTGGCGATTTTACTTCTTGAATTTCTTCTGCCTTTTCTTTCTTTAAGGAATGGGTGGGGATAGGTCTGTTTGGTGCAGCCCTATGTTGTGGATTGGTGTTCATGTTATGGTTGGTCTGCAAGCTCAGAGCCCAACAAAAATGTGACAAGGCCGTTATCACCCAAGCACTCGTAGCCTTGGAGCAAGGATCTTCCCCCTGAAATTTGGCTATCTATGCTAGAAAGTAACTGATGACTGAGACCCTCAGTCGATGCACCCCAAGGGTTCAGCCCATTGCACTGGGTTGATGAGAGGTCTAAGTCTAGCCAGCCCTTGCCTGAATAACTGTGGTACCTAAATATTTAGAGGTGCTTGTGAGTGGGTACTCGACAGGGAATGTTCCACAAATGTGGATAGATTTCCCGAAAGTATGCCTGATTGCACAAAGGTTTGATGCCAAGAAACCTCCTCCCCTGGTGGCGCCCCAGGGTGGAGACTCCCTTTCCCCGACAAAAGGCATCGAGATGGGTATGGGAAGTATTACTCATTGCACAACGACAAGAGAAGAAACCCATTATAATATCTCATTTTGCACAGGGGATCAGGCCTCTGCTTTCCCTCACTGAGTTGGTGCCGCACTTGATAGGCAAAAGGCTGTTCCATCTTAATAAAATTGAAAGGGGGGAGATGTTAGGAGCCGCGGCGAGCAGTGATAGCATTCGCCATTACAAGATGGCACGGGCATCCAGTGCTCCCACAAGTAAACAACTAAACTGCGCAGGTGCAAGAGGCAAAAGTGCGCCAAGGCACTGCCCATCCCGGGGCGTAATATGGGGTGATGAGTGAACAGCCAATCAGAAGTGAACACGCCACTCTAGGGTGCATATAAGCAGTGCCTTTTCCGGGCTTGGGGTCTTCCACTTCAGCTGATAGAAAAATAAAGCCTCGCTGTAGTAACTACCCGAACACTGCCTCCCGTGTCTCTCTTGCGGGCGAGGGGACTCGGAAGGGGCGCGGAACAACAATACAAAGATGGCTGAAGACTTGGCTCAGTAGTTAAGAGCACTTGTGGCTCTCTCAGAAGACCCAGATTCTGTAAATTCTGTTATTCCAGGGTTTTCCTTCACCTCTTTTGTTCCCAAGAAACAACAGAGTGTTTCTATCTATGTCCACTCTAGTGCATTTTAACTCCTGGATAGATGATACAGAGACCTACGCTCCAGGCACAATGCTGGGCAGATATTCATCTATTCTAACATGCTATGGCTGCCTACTTCCTAGCCATGTGGTCCTTTACCTGCCATCTGAGTCTTGCCCTGGCTGGCTGTGTTCCATATGTGTCCTCATGGCTTCTCTCTTATTGAGACTTCATGGAGAATCCTGGTCCTTCTTTCTTCCTGGTCTTTCTCCTTTTCTGGTCCCTCCAAGAGACCCTTTCTTTCAGCTTGGGATCCCCTGGCTGGAATTGGAACTCCTGCCCCATCTCTTCTACTGCCCAGCAATTGGCTTATCAGCCCTTTATTAACCAATTAGAGGTGATGGAAAACAATCTTTACACATCATTGACACCAGAGATGCTCCAAGAATCATGACAATGCCAACATCTGGTGTGCAACCAAATCTCTGGGCACAATAATTAACATCTGAAATACGAAGTGTACAGAACCATCCCCCAACAAGGTTCACTTTCCAGCATCTACATGGTTGCTCCCAACCATCTGTAACTCCTGCTCTAGGTGAGCTGAACCCTCTTCTGGTCTCCTCAGGAACTGTACACACATACCACTCATATTCATACATATAAGAGAAAAGTATATCTGTTTTCAAAAAGAAAAGAAAGAAACCTATTTGTCTTCACGTGGGCTTCACGTGGTAGAGTAATTGCCAAGCTCATACAGAGCCCTATGTTCAATCTCAGCACCACATAAACCCAGTGTAGTAGCACTTGGGAGAAAGAACCAGGAGGATCAGAAGTTTTGTAGGGTGAAAAATTATAAAAATATTTTATATTTTTATAAAAATATAAAAATATATATATATATATTCTATAAAATGATATAATATATATATATTCTTTTTTTAAAGTTCTTTTAGGGACATGGAAAATTTTCTCTGAAACAAGCCAGGCCAGTTTCGGGAACTGGCTGTACAGAAAAGAAAGTAAAGAATGTAAGTCACTTAGGTGGCGAAACACAATGACCAGGCTGTGGCCAGAGCAAGTGAGAAATAGTTAATAAATAGTTGGTAAATGACAGGGTAGGGCACAGTGACATGGTAAAACTACATTTTTGAGAAAAATGAGTGTACAGAGTAATTTTCACATGATCCTAATCATTCAGGGTGGGTTCTTCTGGAATGTTCCGCTATTTTTGTTATGTATCCTTGACAACCCCTCACCCCCCTCATCACTTTCCTGGTTTATGGTTTTCCTCTTTAAAAGATCCCTTAGCCCACCACTCTGGGTCAAACTTTGCTCCTGCAAGAGCTCATGGTTTGACCTTGGCTGGCCAACTCTCCCCAATAAACCTCTGCTGATTGCATCCAGGTACAGTGTCTTGTGAGAGTTTGTGGGTGGCCGTGACTTCCCGAGACTTGAGTGAGGGGCTCCCTACTTTGGAGGTCTTCAGTTTAAGGTCACTTTCAGCTATGTAGCCAGTTTGTGGCCATCCTGAGATATGTGAGACCCTGAAGAAAAAGAAACCTCCAAAAGAAAAAGACAGCCAGGCATAGTAGCAAGCACCTTTAAACCCAGCATCCAGAAAGCAGAGGCAGGAGGATCTCTGTGATTTGGAGGCCAGTCTGCTCTACATAGTGAGTCCAAGGATAAGTGAAGCTACATAGTGAGACCTTGTCTCAAAGAAAGAGAAAGGAGGTAGGGGTTGGAGAAGCAACAGGAAGGAGGAGGAGGAGGAGGAAGAGGAGGAGGAGGGGGAGGAGGAGGAGGGAGAGGGGGAGGAGAAGGGAGGAGAAGGGAGGAGAAGGAGGAGAAGGAGGGGAAGGGGAAGGAGAAGAAGGGGAAGGGGAAGAAGGGGAAGGGGAAGAAGGGGAAGGGGGGAAGAGGGGAAGAGGGGAAGAGGAGAGGAGGGGAAGAGGAGGAAGGGATGAGAAGGAGAGAGGGAAGAGAAGGAGAGAGGGAAGAGAAGGAGAGAGGGAAGAGAAGAGGGAAAGAGGAGGAGAGAGGGAAGAGAAGAGGGGAAAAAGGAGGAGAGAGGGAAGAGAAGAGGGGAAACGGGGGGAAAGAAGGGGGAAGAAAAGAAGGGGGAAGAAAAAGAAGGAGGAAGAAAAAGGGGGAAGAAAAAGAAGGAAAAGAAGAGAGAAGAAAAAGCAGGGGAAAGAAAAAGAAGGAGGAAGAAAAAGAAGGGAAGAAGAAGGGAAGAAGAAGAAGGGAAGAAGAGGAAGAAGAAGGGAAGAAGAAGAAGGAGGAGGAGGAGGGAAGAAGAAGAAGGGAAGAAGAAGGAGAAGAAGAAGGAGAGGAGGGAAGAAGAAGAAGGAAAGAAGAAGAAGAGGGGGAGGAGGAGGAGGAGGAAGAGGAAGAGGAAGAGGAAGAAGAAGAAGAAGAAGAAGAAGAGGAGGAGGAGAAGAAGAAGGGGGAAGAAGAAGAAGGGGGAAAGAAGGGGAAAAGGAGGGAAGAAGGGGAAAGGGGGGAAAGAAGGGGAAGAAGGGGAAGAAGGGGGAAGAAGGGAAGGAAGAAGGGGGAAAGAAGGGGAAAGAAAAGAGGGGAAGAAAAGGGGGAAAGAAAGAAAAGGGGGGAAAGAAAGAAGGGAGAAAGAAAGAAGAGGAGGGAGAAGAAGAAGGGGGAGAAGAAGGGAAGGGGAAGAAGGGAAGGGGGAAGAAGGGAAGGGGGAAGAAGGGAAGAAAGGGGGAAGGAAGGGAAGAAAGGGGGAAGGAAGGGAAGAAGGGGGAAGAAAAAAAGGAAGGGGGAAGGAAGGGAAGGAAGGGGGAAGGAAGGGAAGAAAGGGGGAAGGAAGGGAAGAAAGGGGAAGGAAGGAAAGAAAGGGGGAAGGAAGGGAAGAAGGGGAAGGAAAAGAAGGAAGGGGGAAGGAAGGGAAGGAAGGGGGAAGGAGAGAATGGGGGAAGGGGGATGGAGAGGGGGGAGGGGGAGAGGGAGGGGGAAGGGAGGAGCGGGGAAGGGGAGGAGAAGAAAGGAGGAGGAGAAGAAAGGAGGAGGAGAAGGGGAAGGAGGAGAAGAAGGGGAAGGAGGAGGAGAAGGGGAAGGAGGAGAAGAAGGGGAAGGAGGAGAAGAAGGGGAAGGAGGAGAAGGAGAGGAAGGAGGAGAAGCAGGGGAAGGAGGAGAAGAAGGGGAAGGAGGAGAAGGAGGGGAAGGAGGAGAAGGAGGGGAAAGAGGAGAAGGAGGGGAAGGAAGAGAAGAAGGGGAAGGAGGAGAAGAAGGGGAAGGAGGAGAAGGAGGGGAAGAAGAAGGGGAAGAAGAAGGGGAAGAAGAAGGGGAAGAAGAAGAGAAGAAGAAGGGGAAGAAGAAGGGAAGAAGAAGGGGAAGAAGAAGAAGGAGAGGAAGAAGGGGAAAAGGGGGAAGGGGAGGAAGAAGGGGAAGAAGAGGAAGGGGAAGAAGAAGGGGAAGAATAAGGGGAAGGAGGGGAAGGGGAAGGAGAGGAAGGGGAGGAGGAAGGGGAAGGGGAGGAAGGGGAGGAGGAAGGGGAGGAAGGGGAGGAGAAAGGGGAAGGGGAGCAAGGGGAGGAGGAAGGGGAAGGGGAGCAAGGGGAGGAGGAAGGGGAAGGGGAAGGGGAGGAGGAAGGGGAAGGGGAGGAGGAAGAGGAAGGGGAAGGGGAGGAGGAAGGGGAAGGGGAGGAAGAAGAAGAAGAAGAAGAAGAGGAGGAGAAGGAGGAGGAGGAGGAGGAGGAGGAGGAGGAGGAGGAGGAGGAGGAGGAGGAGGAGGAGGAGGAGGAGGAGGAGGAGACCCTGTGTCTAACAACCAACTGTATCAGCAATGGGAGACATGGACTAACAAACACTGTGTCTGTGGCGGTTTGGATAGGTTTGTCCTGCACTGACTCGTGTTTGAATGCTTGGTGCACACAGAGTGGCACTATTAGGAGGTGTGGCCCTGTTGGAGTAGATATTGCCTTGTTGGATGAAGTGTGTCACTATGGGAGCAAGCTTTGACGTCTCCTATGCTCAATCCACACCCAGTGTGGCACACAGTCCTCTTCTGTTGCCTGCAGATCAAGATGTAGAACTCTTAGCTCCTTCTCCATCACCATATCTGCCTACACACTGCCACGCTTCCCACCATGATGATAATGGACTAAGCCTCTGAAACTGTAAGCCAGCCCCAATTAAATGTTTGCCTTTATAAGAGTTGCTTTGGTCATGGTGTGTCTTCACAGTAACGAAACTCTAACTAAGACAGTGTCCTAGCAGCTTTGTCCAGACATGACCCATGCCTCCATCTCATTCAGCTATATGTGGCTCACTTATGGGTTTTCTTCTCACCCCATGAAAAACTTGTTCTCTGTCCCTTCCTGGTTCTCTTCAGTTTTTGAGCTGGATGTGTTTACCATTGGTCTCCTTTTGGCTTGTCAAAACCATAGCCAAAGGTCGTGAAAAATACAAGGTTTTTATTTCCACAAACTTCAGCAAAAAAAAAGTCAGCTACTTTGGGGAGATACATGGGGTGCTATCAATTTACAGTCTGTCTCCACTTAGGTGAAAATTTCGGGTCAGGGACAATTATCTATGTCTATCATTGATGCTGTGATTCATGGCAGAGCATGGGACAGTAGTAAAATGCGTGGTTTGTCTTTCTTGAAGTAGAACTTTACTCTGTGAACAAGGCAGACAACTGCAAGGGCATCTTAATATTAGTGTGCTGTACCTGGGGAAAAGTCTCCCCAGAATGGAGCTCTGAAGCTCACAGTAGCATGGTGAAAGGACTGGGTGCAGGAAGGAGCTAATGCTGCAGTCCCACAGACTCAGTCGTGCTCACCTTGTAAATAACATTTTATTGCAACACAGCCGAGGCCACTCATTTGTTATTGTCAGTGGCAGAGCAGTCATCATCACAGATGTCACTTCCTAGAAAACCTAAAACACACTATCTTGTCCTTGTAAAAGCTCTTTAAGAAGGCCACTGGTAGTTAGCCTTGGAAAGGTATGTTGGCTTGTAAGTGGGCCATGCTCTTCCACTTGTGCGTGCATACTACATCCAGTTACAAAAACACCATTGATTCATAATTTGCATATTTTAATGTCTTATATCAGAAAATTATTCTCCCCAAGTCCCTTGCTTCCCTTAGGATACCCCTTTGAACTAAGAACTCCAAAATTTAAAAAATGTAAGACCTCAGAAGGCCAGAGAAAGAGACAGTGACAGATGAATGACACTTAAAAGAATGTCAGCTCTTGGGAAACAGACTGTTATGGTTTGTGTATGCTCGGCCCAGGGAGTGACTCTATTAGAAACCCTGTTGGAGTAGGTGTGGCCTTGTTGGAGTAGGTGTGGCCTTGTTAGAGTAGGTGTGTCACTGGGGTGTGGGCTGTAATACCCTAGTCCTAGCCGCCTGGAAGTGAATATTCTTCTAGCAGCCTTCAGATGAAGATGTAGAACTCTGAGCTCCAGCTGTACCATGCCTACCTGGATACTGCTATGTTCCTCCCCTCATGATAATGGACTGAACCTCTGAACTTGTAAGCCAGTCCCAATTAAGTGTTGTCCTTATAAGAGTTACCTTGGTCATGGTCTCTGTTCATAGCAGTAAAACCCTAAGACACTGATGAACATGAAGTGAGTCTGTCTTCCTATAGGTCAGTTGCTTGCAAAGGTAGTGTGTACTACCAGTCCCTCTGAAGCAAGGTGTGGGAAAGGCCAGAAGCAGAACGCTAGGTCTATAAGACCTTGTATGCTGGCACCACCTCCATGCTGCACCAAATCTGGGCTGGAAGTCAAACTCACTATAGCAGTTAAACAAAGATGCCTCCCACACCTCTCACAATTGAGTGACTGACCCTCCCTAGCAAGGAAAAGGAGGGAGCCATCTGGGTGGGGACACCAGATTTAAAATAAATTAAAACACAGCTAGGATACCAAACTCAATTTGAAATTTAAAGACGCAACAGATAATGTGTTTGGTATGAGGCTATCCCAAGTGTTACATGGGATACACTTATTCTAAGACACTATTATTCTCTGCTTTTCCAAAGGGCAAGTGCAACTGGGTATTTCAAGTACCATTTGCAAGTAGCCCCTTGTATCTGGAGGAAAAGACTAGGGCAGTCTGATAGGGCATTCAGGACCCTTGGGCGGCACTATGAAGAGTCTAAGGGTAGAAAGGGAATTCGGGTCTTTTTCCAACTCAGCTCTCAGATGGCTGGCAACCTGCATGCCACCTACCCAGGCGCCACTGGAGATTGCACAAAGAGCCAACGGTCAGAACAGATTCAGATCTCTCAGCTGCAGAAAATCTCTATGGTGAACAATGATCTCAAATGCTATGGGATAGTGGCTCCAACTCACATCCTCTCTGGCCACCAGACCCACAACCCACTGAGAAAGTTTCCCTCTCAAACACCATCCTTAGACATTGCTGGGGGAAATGACTCACAAAAGCAATGGGGCTTTTCCCAAAATAGGAGGGTGCAATGTCCCAGAAAAGTGAAGTGGCATCCTCGGTGATAAAAAAACAAGGAATGAGCTGCAGGCTTAAAGAACCATCAGTTCAGACAGGAGCTGGAGAAGCAAGAGGAAATCTAGAAGACATGGGGCAAGACTCCTTAGACCTTTCACTACATTGAGAGGGTTGGTAGAGACTGCCAGGAACAGAGAGGTAACCTAGTCAACAGTACTTACAAAGCCCAACAGGTAAAAACATGAGTTAATAATTCAGAGGAAAGCTCTGGAGTCACTAGTAGCCTTGTCACTGTAAGAAAATACCCAAGGTCAAGAGCTTATAAAAAGAAAGGTTTTATTTTGGCCCATGGTCGTGGAGGTTTAATCCATGCCACAGGTTCTTTAGGCTAGTTGGCAGAACAAAATCCATTTATCTCATGCTCAGGAGACAAGAAACAAAGAAGGCACAAGGATCCCACAATTTACTTCAAGGGCTTCCCCTAAAGACCTACTAGGTTCCACCTCTTAAAGGTGTCACTGCCTCCCATACTGTCAACCTGGTGAGCAAGACTCCTTTTGAGAACAGCTACAGTGGCTCTGTCAGAATGGCATGACAGGCAAGCACTGGGGGACACTGTGCAGTGTCATGAGCCATTGGAAGCTGGGTGGACTTCAGTGGATCTAACTGCCACTATCATCCCAAAGAGCCACTAAGAAGAGAGCAGATTGTCAGATTTATCCATAGAGGAAATTTGCCCAGGCAGATACTCTGTAGGCAGAGATGCAAGGACTTTAGTTCTAATTTATTGGATCAGGAAGTGATGAGGCTGCTGACAGAAAATGATGGCCCGGAGATGCCGCTGCTGTCTTTGAGAGTAGATGGACAAGTTCATATGGGTTTTGTTGCTGTTTGAGACAGGCTTTCATTGTTTAGCACTGGCTGACCTGAACTTCACTACATAGATAAGGATGACCTTAAACTAACAAATCTTCCTGTCTCTGCCTCCCAAGTGCTGTCACTAAAAGCATGTTCCACCACATCTGGCTTTGAGCTTTTGTTTTTAATTATTTCCCTGTGCACATGCCCACACAAGCTAAAAGGATGCCCTATCTCCTAGAGCTGGAATTAGAGGCAGTTATGAGCTGCCTGATGTTGGTGCTGGGAACTTAACTAAGGTCCTCTAGAAGAGCAGTAAGTTCTCTTAACCTCTGAGCCATCTCTCCAGCCCACCATGAGGTAATTTTAACAAAGTAAATGTGCTCCATGAGTTTGCTCAGGGTACATCAGCCAAAGAAGCAGATGGCATAAGGAACTGGTCCCAACTTAGTGTTGTGAGGGAGGCTAGGTGTAGGTGGTAACATCTGTGCTTCAGGAATTGAACACATACGTGCACTGAGACAACGCTGGGAGGTGAGAAGCAAAGTGGAGGTGCCTCACCAGCGGCAGGATGAGGGAGCAACCAGGAGGGCAGAGCTGGGGGCAAGCTTGGGGGCAGCAGTGTGGAGATCTGCAAATCTGAACACTGGGGGGGTGTAGCTTCCAGAAGACTGATCTCTCCCAGGGTCTCTCTAACCTCTTATAATGCAATACTATAAACTCTAGCTGAATGCATGACCTTTTGAAATAATGACTACATATCCGGACTCAGTAATTCCTAGACAAGACTCAAAGGAAATAAAAACATGGCTTCCCAAAGATATGCATGAAAATATCCACAGCATTTTTTTTAAAAATGGTCCAATCTGAAATGTGTCACCAACATCAGAATGATTGATTGTAGATTACAGAGCAAGGAAAAAGAGGGAATGCACAAAGTTCACGCACAAGGTTGAGTGAAAGGATTCCATGAGGAATGTTTCCATTTTTCAGAGTTCCAGTAGTTCTCTAGCAACTGAGAAGACATCACAGTAGTTCCCCAGAGGGTGGCCATCTTCCTTGGAGACCACAGGGGCCCCGTAGGATCTTCTGCACACACATGAGCAAATGTATCAATGTGCATCCACTCTATGTATTTACCAGTGCCAACAACTGCACACCAGTCACCCTTCTGTTGCCTCTCAATCCAGTGTCTGCATAAGCCATTTCAGGACTCAAGAAGTCCAGGGACCCATAAAGTCTCATTACCATGAGCACCTAAACAAGAGTTGAACAGTAGACATGCCAAAGTGCATGGGGGGAGAGACCAAGAGGCCTCAAAGAGCTACAGGCAACCAAGGAATGCCAAGAGCAGAAAAAAATTGTCTTCCCAGGGGTAGTCCCCAAAGTGGTTATCCAATACCAAGTTGTCAGCACTGAAAGCATACATACAAGTGATATACATACTGAGCAGGTTTTATTTCAGAATATATGTATATACAATATACATGTAACAATTATTGAAAAATGAGGCCATGAATTTGAAAGAGAGGAGGTATATAAAGGAGGGTTTGGAGGGAGAAATGATATATTGTAATCTCAAAAATAAACAAAACATAAAGTATTAAAGAAGTCCAGGGCTGGAGACACATACAGCTCAGGGGTAGAGTGTTTTGTCTAGCGTGCTCCACGCCTGGGCTTTCATCCCACACCACAGTCCTTTCCGCTTCTCCAATAAAGAAATGGAGACTGAAAGGCTTATCATTTCCTACTTTCGTCATTACACATTTTCATATCATCTATTAGGAATTCCAAATTTCTATACCGTCTTCCATTAGTTTCAAACTATCCTGTTTACATGAATTAGAAAGAAAATTTGAGTCCATACTACATTGTTATGTTAAAACATTTTCACGAAAACGCTTGCCTCACTTTTATAATAGTGCTAAAAATTCTGACAGTGCCTTCTGAAACTTTATTTTTTTCCAGTTATGACACCAAACTACTCCCTTAAAAAAAAAAAAAAGCACAGGCAAGTGGGGAGGGTCAGGGCATTGGGTGTGTGCACATGGAGTTAGATTTCTCGTGTAGGTTCCAGGAACTGAATTCAGACCATCACGCTGCACGGAAACACTTCAGACCTGCCTGGGGACACCTCACTGTCCCTGGCCTGTCTTTTCCTTCACATAGTAACATGTTGGGAACTCTTTCTTGTTTAGAGGTTTTATTTAGAGACAGTGTCTTGTAGACCAGGCTGTCCTTGAACTACTGACCCTCTTTCCTCAGCCACTGAATTCTGGGACTGAAGGCCTAAGTCACCAGGTCAGACTGTAGGGAATCTTTATTCTTGAAATACTTGATGTATGAAACTTACGTTCTTAGATTTTCTTCTCATTGGTAATTAGATCTTTTCACTCAAACCACAAGTTTTAACAGTATTTTGAAGAAACATATCAATGTGTAGCACTGTAATCTTTATGGTAGGTGTTGTTTGTGAGCACTGAGCATGGAGCCTTATACATTAGACAAGGAGTCTGCTGATAAGGGAGTTAGTCCCTGCTCTATTCTTACTTTTCTTTTTAAATCTTATGTACATTGGAGTTCTGCCTCCATATATATCTGCGTGAGGTGTCAGATCACCTGGAACTGAAATCACAGATGGTTGTGAGCTGCTATGTGCATGCTGGAACTTGAACCTGGGTCTCCTAACTGCTGAGCCATCTCTCTAGCACCCTACTTTCACTTTTCAACAAAACTTTTATATTCAACTATTTGTATCCTGTCACCAACATAAGATGCTCCAATTCTTGGCTGGGGAGGAGGAAAAAAAAATAAAGCTACATTTTTATTCCATAACTTCATTTTGTAAAATACAGATTTTATTTTGTCAGTATCACACCAAGCTGAGGTCTGGAATCCATTACTACTTTAACTTCTTCATTGTCCTAAAGATTAACAAGATTCATGTTTATTGTATTTTAAAATATCATTATCAAGGGGATGGAAAGATGATTCAGCACTTAAGATCACTTGCTGTTCTTCCAAAGAACCTGAGTTCAATTTCCAATACCTTGTCAGGTGGCTCCCTCTTCTACCTTCAAAGGGCACCTGTAATCATACTTACATGAGCACAGAAACAATAAATCGCAAAGAAATACTTAATCAAAACTTACTTAGATTTTATGTCTCTTCTAGGCATCTGTTTCTATTATTTAACAATAAAATCTTTAAAATGTGTAAATGCAAAACCATCACACTTCTATTCCAAAAATCTCACATTGTGGCCTGGTGTGGTAGTGCGTGCAGAGCTAGTCCCAGGACTCAGAGCCAGAGTCAGGTGGATCTCTGGGAATCTGAAGACCGCCTAGTGTACACAGCCGTATCGAAGGCTACCTAGAGAGACCTATTTTAAAGAATCAAAACCAAAAACCTCACATTGTGCTATGTATAGTGGATGAGTGCCTTTCCTAAATCCATCAATATTTGTGTAAGCACATGCAACTTAATGCCAAATTAAATCCAAATGTCCTATCAATAACGAAGGGCTGGCTGTCTATAGAGTGTTTCTAAAGACGCGACCACCGCAAACGTCTCCGTTGAAGTCAAGATTTGGCTGCATGAAACCCAGCACTTAAGACGCACAGCAATTAGTCTATTTCTGACAGCATAGAGCATTGAGATCAGAGATCCTTCTAAAAAGCAAACTTCACGTTGCCCCACCCTGCCCAGTCCCCTTCACACACCCTTTCCTCCAGCCCAACAGTATTCCTTTCCCTGAAGATCTGGAGCAGCAAGGCTTGGCTTGGTTTCTTCATCTCTCCTAACTCTCCAATTCCAATGGCCTTCTCGGAATGCGCTGCATCAAGGCCCACACCGAGCCGCCAGACCCGGCCTCCGCCGAACGTCCTCAAACGCATAAGCTTAGGCATCCTCAGAGGCAGCCCCTAACACCCAGGACAGGTGGCATGCAGGGCAGGACTCAACACACGGCTGTTCTGTCGCGCGTCTCGCGCAGCAGCCGAGGCCTACTAGGTCGCGACGTGTTATCACTGGCACTGGCCCGACCTGGAAGGCCGAATGGCCTGCTCTGTAGGGCCATAACCACCGTAAAGCGTCCACAAGCAATGAGGCCTGATTTGGTCCTCATTTCCGGGCGAGTCTGCGCAACTGCACACACCCAGTTCCGGTGGTCCCGACAGTCGTCTTCCCGACAGCCTCTCTGCTCCTGCTGCATGCCGGGAGTTGTGGTCTTGGCGCAGGCGGCGAGGCGGGCGCGCGTGGCAGGAAGCGGAAGCGGCCGGTGGCCCATCCCCGGCCCCGCCTCGCCGCGCCGCTCGCCGCCGGGCTATCACTGACGTGTCTCTCGGCTGAGGAAGAGCGTTCCAGAGCTATCAGCGTCTCCTCACTCGAAGTGGAGCGCAGTCGAGACAGGACGTGTAGTCGGATCAGCCACCGCCATGGCGAGTGAGTTTCCTGGGGCCACCCCGGCGCAGCCAGGACGCGTCTCCTTTCCCTCCTTGGGCGCTCGCTGGCCGTGCTGCCTGATCCAGGCGGAACGCGGCCTGCCCGGGGGACTAGTCCCCGCGCCCCTAGACGGAGCCCTCTGGGTCCCCGCACGCCCACGCCCGGCTCCCATCGTGCCGGGCTCCCACGGGTGCCCTCAAGTTAGTTACTCTGTACCTAACTCTTTCTCTTTCTGTTTCTTCCATCAAAGTCAAATTTCTGGAAGTCATCAAGCCATTCTGTGTCATCTTGCCGGAAATTCAGAAGCCGGAGAGAAAGGTAAGTTCCCCAGATGGTCAAAGAAGCCTTGCAAAACTGGGCGCTGGGAGTTTACAGTACAATTAAAAATGGCCTCAGCACACCGAATGGAAACTGCCCCTCTGGAGTGTAGTTGTGTGTGCTGGGATACTCATGGGAGTCGTTGAAAGGTGACCTTGTGTGGGAATGTTCACGACACCATGTCTCATTTGGATAGTGGTTTAACAAAGCCTTAGGTTTGCCTAGTCCGAAAGTGGGTCTGAGCAGTGATTGAATAAGACCTCAGATAGGATCCCAGATTGAGTTCCCCTCCCCTCCGTTCTTCACCTCCAGCAGGAGCAGATCATGGGGTGTTTGTTTCATGTGGGAGTTGACTTTAGTATCTAGTTTCCAAAGGAAAAAGCCGGTCGTGTAATCGATATGAACGTGTTTGTATTTTTTTTTAACGTATACTAGCCCCAGCATCACGTTTCAGTGCACTAGTGAGGTCTGCAGCCATTGACAGCAGGTGCGCTAAAACAAGGAAGGAGAAAAATGTAGCACCGTGTGAATCTTAATCAGAATTTCCATGGCAGTCAGCTTCAGCCCAAGAATAAATGTTCCTCCTGTGAGATTGCCCAATGAAGAAGTCCAGGCCCTTGGGTTACAGAAAACAGTAAATCCACTTTGTGTCCCTGTTTTCTCAGACTGTCATACATTCACATCTGGCATTTGTAGCTGGCACTCACGTGGAAACTTGGTGTGTGCTCCTAATTTTTTTTACTTAAGATAGATTTATGCAAATGCCTTATATTACCCTTGCTGCCTTTGACAGGATGGTGTATAAAGCTTCACCTGTACCACCTCGGTGCAAAGGTTCTGGCACCAGGGCCAAGAAGCCCAAGTCCCATACTTCACATACTTTCTTCATAGTCCTATGACCTTGGCCTGGCAGAACAAGGGAGATGGGGTGTGTGTGTGTGTAATGTATGTATGTATGTATATGTATACATATATATAGTAGAACCGGCCCAGGTTGGGAGTATGTCTGATGGGAGTTTTGAACGAGGACTGGATGTTGTCTTGAGGGTATGGGAAGGATTTCTGGCTTGCATTAGTAAACTTGGATGGTAAGTTATTATATGCAGTCTTATTGATTGTAAATGTAAAGGCTTGGGTGAGTGAGGTGAGCAGATAAATGGCCTTAGCAGAAGGGAGGGGCCTGGAGTGTGGCTTGGGAGTCCTTGCAGGAGAGGGCAAATCATGGTACTGAGTGAGGGTGAGTTTGCAGCTATTCCAGAGGCAGAAGATTCAGGACTTAGACGAAAAGCTTTGGTGCTTTGCTCTTAAATTGACCAGGAGAGTCTTTCTCATTTAAAATAGTCTTGAAAAATGTGTCTTTTTTTTTTCCCCAACAGTATCATTACATGGGCTGGGAGAGTGGCTAGTGATGGACATGAGGCCCTGTGTCTGGTGTCCATTATCACAATAGATATAGTACGTGTGCACATTCATGACTAGCTTGTCTCTCTGATTCCTGTGAAATGGTGTTGCTTCACCCTTGTTAGGTGCTGAGTTCATGGTGTGATAGAATGACATGTTGGAAAGGCAGTGTTCTTGAGAGAAGAAGGAAGAATGTGAGCCCCCAACTGCCTCTGCAGGGTCTGAACTTGGGATTCACACCACCTGTGGAGTCTAGTACTATGTCTTTCCAGGAGTGACTATACCAAGAGGACATGACAGCTCGCACACCAAGCCAGTGCTTGTTGGAGTCTGTCTGTCTTTCTGTCTGTCTGTCTTTCTTTCTTTCTTTCTTTCTTTCTCTCTCTCTCTCTCTCTCTCTCTCTCTCTCTCTCTCTCTCTTTCTTTCTTTCTTTCTTGGCTTTGCATTCACCTAACACGGTTGGTCTTTAGCTGTCTGTTAAGCCCGTCTAAACATGTGTGGTGCTGGGTCAAACACTGCTGAGGCGCTCTCACTATGTAGTGACAGAGCTCTCTTGAACAGGAGGAGCCTGGAGGTTTCTAATCAGCTAGAGAGGAAAATGATTTGTGTAGACGGTTGGACTTGCTCGATCTGTTACTTTTTGATTGTTGTGACAGCTTTCCCGACAAAAGAAATGGAAGGGAGGAAGAATTGTGTTTGGGCTCACTGTTCACAGGCTCAGGTCATTACAGCAAGGAATGAATGACAGCAAGAATGTCAGGCACATTGGGCAGACTGCAACCCCAGTCAGGAAGCAGGGACAGCAGAATGCTGGGCTCAGCTCACTGTCTCCTCCCCATTCAGTTCTGGGTTCTAGCCTGTGCACATTTAAGTTGAGTTTCCCACTTAATTAACTCAGTCCACAAACTCCTCCATAGTCATGCCTAGATGTTTATTTTCATGGAGATTCTGAATCCTTTGAAGTTGACAATCAAGATTAACCATCATACTTAGACCTGGAAAGGGATGCAGAGAAACCATCTTGAGTCTCACCTGTTACTGTGAATGGTTAAGAGCATAGCTTTGGGATCAGATTCACTTCAGCTGCAGGATTTGAGACAGATTAAACTTTCTTGGTCACTTTGTTCATTGTCATATGAAGATAATCTGTGCAATGGGGGGATTATCTGAAGTGAAGACCCACATAGGTCTTTGTATCACTTCTTGGACAGACAAAAGAGAAGGTATATGGTGTGTGCTACTTAATGTTCAGTGCTGTGTTTGGTATACTTTTGAGCAGCCTCTGAAAAATGGGGAATGAGATCTTATTTGGATTTGTCTGTATTTGTTTGCCTATGTGATACCATAGCTTTCATTCATTCCTTTCCAGATCCAGTTTAAGGAGAAAGTGTTGTGGACAGCCATCACCCTCTTCATCTTCTTAGTATGCTGCCAGGTAAGCTCGCTCAGGTGTCGTTAGAGGGAGTGGGCTGAAAACGTGTGTGATACAGCCCTCTGCTTGTTTCTAGATTCCCCTGTTTGGTATCATGTCTTCAGACTCAGCTGACCCGTTCTACTGGATGCGAGTGATTCTGGCCTCTAACAGAGGTAGGACTCTGCTTAGACCGTCCTTCCCTGTAGTGTGGGGATGAAGAGCCTGGCTTATTCACTTACAGGTTTTGGTTTTATGTAGAGCTCAGAAAGTTTGTGAAGATGTGTAGCTTGGAAAATAGAGGATGTTGGCGTGGGAAAGTAATACAGCATTTGCTGATGAACGCACCCTGTGGGTCTGAATGCAATACAGAACCTGTAATAGCAAGATAAGGCTGCATTGTGGGAAATTGTTTAAAACATTCAAGAATGGGAATACCTAAAGTGATAACATTCTTTAGAAGGTATAATTTTTTTTCTCTGCTGAATCTTTTTCATATCTATAGGTTACAGTGTGTGCCCCCACCAACAAAAAAAAGATATTTATAAGCCCTAGACCGTTTACCTACCTATGGGCACAGAGGGGGTTTTGAATGTGTATGCTGATACTGTATTTGATTAACTCAATTAAAAAAATACAGTGCACATTAAGTTAGAAATCAGAACTGTGACTGGATTTAGCATAATGGAAGGTGGGAGTTTATTCACAGCCAGATATGGTTGTGCTGGCCCCTTCCCATACTCTGGGAATGCCTTCAGTGTTAATCCTTTCTTACTAACTGATGGGGAGACCAGCCTCTCTTATCTCTGTGAGGCTAGAGCAAATCTGTTACTGACTTGAAATGCAGCAGTCTGAATAACACGACTGCCTGAACAGAATGAGGTGTTGCCTGCCAGGGTGAGTAGATTGCATTAAGCTGTGCTCTAGTCATTGATAGTTGGAGGTTTCTGTAAGGTAAGTGCTCTAGCAAACTGAATGCTGTTGGGTTTGTATGTTAGTATCCTAGCATTGATCATTGTATTTAACAATGTTTCTTCTTTCAAGCTCATTTTGGCTCTGTCTTGCCTCCTTTCCTCAAGGTACCTTGATGGAGCTGGGCATCTCTCCCATTGTCACCTCTGGCCTTATCATGCAGCTCTTAGCTGGTGCGAAGATAATTGAAGTTGGGGACACCCCGAAAGACCGAGCTCTCTTCAATGGAGCCCAAAAGTGTAAGAAATATTGAACATTCTGTTCTGGTGTCCACAGTTGCCAGTGTGAATTTGCTATAAAGCCTCTGGGATTAAAGCAGTTGTGCTCTGTGCTCTGACCTCCGTGGCTGCCCCTCTGCACGCACTCCATGGCCTGCACCAGGAAGAAGCAGGTTGGAGCTGAAGGAATGGGGCTGGGAACTCACCCTTTACTGTGCACAGTTGGCACTCATAGATCAGAGCTTCACTGAACAAAGCTCCTGTATATGTGAATCGGGTTAAGGGAAGAGAGGGCACTCCTGTATGTCCTGTGCCCCTTACCAGCTTGTGAAGTGAAGAAAGTGAGGTGGTCGTTCTGAAGGCTCAGTTTTTCATCTAAGGAGGTAGTAATGTTTGTTCTACAGCAAATGATAGGTGTAACTGCTAACCATGGCTAGCCACCAGCATCCGTGTCCTACTTCTGAACTGGAGTAGGTTTTTCAGGAAAAGTTTTCAAACCTTTTCTACCTTAAGAATTCAGGACTATTGGGCTGGGTGGGTGACTCAGTAGTAGAGCATTGGTAGCATGCCAAACCCCTGGGGTTGAATGCCAATACTGAAGAAATCCTTTTAAATAAAGCAGGGATGCTGAGCAATATTGTGTTGTTTTTACATTTTTAATTTATGTGCCATTGTGTGTGTGTGTGTGTGTGTGTACACGTGTGTGTGTACGTGTATGTACGCACGCGCGCGCGCACGTGCGCGCACATGTTTACACAACTGTAGGTATGATTCCACCCTTGCGTCATGTGGATTCCAGCCACCATTCTCAAATTATCTAGCTTGGTAACAAGTGTCCTTATCTACTGATCCATTTTGCTGGCCCTGTTTGTTTTGTTGGTTGTTTTTTTATTTTATTTTTTATTGTGTTTGCATGCATGTAAGTGCCATGGGTCTGTGTAAAGAAAGGTCAGGGGATATCGTAGAGTCTGTTCTCTTTTTCTCCTCTGTGTGGAATCTGAGGCAGGAACTCAGGTCATCAGGGTTGCATGGCAAGTATTTTATCATTGTGGACAGCTTGGCAGTCCCTAAACAGTTTTTTTCAAGTTTCAAATGGGGACTGTATTAGAGGAACACTTAAAAATTTAAACTGAAATTTAAGTCTTATTTAGAACCAACTAATGCTGGGAAACCAATACTATCTGTCAACTCAAATGTGCCTAGGAACGAAATATAGTGAGATCTGAGAACCTGTGCAGCAGGAGCTCTGTCAGAGGAAATGGCAATAGCCAGGCCAGTGGTACTGTGGATTCTCTTTAAAGACACTTGAAATATAAACTTAGCTCCAAAGGATTGGTTTTATCCCAAAGTCTTCTACGCGCTTGACTTGGATCTGCCTGGTGAGCTTTTGAGGTAGCTCACTTAGGGCTCAGCTTAGAGGCCTTCAGATCCCAGTGACCTGCTGTGCACCTGGGCTTCAGGGGTGCCAACACTGCACCCCTGGCTCTGATTTTGCTTAGGATTCCATGCTTTTCCTAAGACCACATTTGCCATGCAGACTGGAGAGCAGATGTGCTTTTGTTGAGGGTGCCTGTGTTATCTCACGTTTTGACAGTGTGACTAGTGAGGTTCCTCCTCCAGCTCCTTGGAGGCAGTGTCAGCACTATGTTTTTTCTTCTTAGTGTTGGGCATTCAGGTGTTCATCAGCCACTTCCTCTGCTTTGTACTATCTTGCTTTGAGAACACAGCTGTCTTGATTTCTAGTGTTTGGGATGATCATTACTATCGGTCAGTCCATTGTGTACGTAATGACGGGCATGTACGGGGACCCTTCGGAGATGGGTGCTGGAATCTGCCTTCTGATCACCATTCAGGTAATTGTTATGCCGTGCCTCCCACCCCCACCCCCCAAATACCACATCTCAGCTGTGCCTTAAAGAAGCTGGAGGTTGTAGGTTTGCCCTTAATACCAGATGAAGGCTGAGGATGCACCCCCACTCAGCTTTCTGTTTTTATACTCAAGAACTCAGTTACTGAGGAAGAGCCACATCCACTGGGAACAGCGACGTGATCTACTTGGGTTTCTTTACTTTTCCTTTTTCCACAGCTCTTCGTTGCTGGCTTAATTGTCCTACTTTTGGATGAGCTTCTGCAGAAAGGGTACGGCTTGGGCTCAGGCATCTCTCTCTTCATCGCTACTAATATCTGTGAGACTATTGTGTGGAAGGCATTCAGCCCCACCACTGTCAACACTGGCCGAGGTAAGGACCCCAGGAGCTCATGCCAGAGTTTGGCAGACCTGGTTTTCCTGTATTTTTAAGTACAGGTGGGCTTATGCTCGCAGCATTACACAGCCTAGATTCTCATATGCCTCATCATGGTTGGTGTGCCAGATATGAGTGGGGTCTGTGTTCTCAGCATAGTTAAGAACTGCATTACAGGAGTAAATGCCTCTGTTTTAGTCTCTGTCTCAGATGGACTTCAAGTCGTAGCCATGTTGTTGACACTGAGATTGTGTGCATCCTCACCTTTATATATTTTGGCAGTTTACTCTGAATCATTTTTAAAAAACAAAAGAAAGCAAGAAAACTGGAACTACCACACCAAAGCATTTGGTCACACTTGCCCCTGGGCTCAGATCATAGTCTGTAGGTGGTGTGAGCACATTCCTTTACTGCTGACCTGGGTCATCATGTAGTGACAGTCGTAACACATCTGTAATTCCAGCTCGCCAGACACTGGGGCAAAGGGTTTTGAATTTGAGGCCATGCGCTCAGAAAACTAAGAACAGAGAATGTAGCTCAGTGGTAGAGGTTTGTGCAAAGCTTGACACCTGGCACCACAAAATACCTTGCGACCTGGCTGCCTGACTCATGGTAGGTACAGGTCAGATATTAGCATGCTATGGCATGGAAATGTTTCTAATCAAAATGTGTAAACACAAGGAACACTGTAGAATAAGTCTTACTAGGGAAAGAGACTTTTGTTGCTAAATATGTTATTTATTTAGAAGAGTCTCATGAAAAATATTTATGTATGTTTTTATAAAATTAGATGCAGGGGCCAGGCAGTGGTGGTACACGCCTTTAATCCCAGCATTTGGGAGGCAGAGGCAATCGGATTTCTGAGTTCGAGGCCAGCCTGGTCTACAGAGTGAGTTCCAGGACAGCCAGGGCAACACAGAGAAACCCTGACTCAAAAAAAAAAAAAAAAATTAGATGCAGGGGCAGTTTGCCTTCAGTGGCCATATAGTCCCATATATCTAATGTACAAAAGCTGTCCTCTAATGAGATGAATGGCATTGAGAGAGACTGGGACAGTGAAAGGCATAACTTCTCAGACTTAGGTGTGGAGAGGCAGCAGGTGAATGTAGTTGGAGTGTACTGCTTAGAAAGACCACATGATCAGGGGTGCCAGCATTGGAAATGATAGCAAAGAAGGGAGCAGGGTGGGATGGTCAGTCCAGTGCAGGAACCACCAGAGAACAGTTGCATTCTGGGCTGATAGAGTTTGGAAGGACTGATGCACTCGTACTGCAGAGCACACTGCTGGGGAAGTGCCATGGCTGCCTTGAGCTGACAAGATGTGAAGCACAGATTGATTGTTAGGGGAGATGTGGGAGATGGAGCCAAGGCGGGAAACTGAGAAGTCACTGGGAGTGTCTTCATGGCTAGGCCTGGTGGAAATGTAGTCTGAAAGGATGGTTTGATTTACTGGCTGCCATTATGGGATGAACCACACCAGGGATGATAGCATCAGTAAGATATAAGGACAGAAGTGTACAGAAGACACAGGTGTAACCAGAGGGGCTGCTGCAGCTGGGCTAGCTCATCACTGCTGCCTACCTGGGCAGTGCAGAAGTCCAGGACTGGGAAGTGTGGACAGCATGCTTGGGTGTGCACTGGGGTGGGGAAGTGTGGACAGCATGCTTGGGTGTGCCACTGGGGTGGGGAAGTGTGGACAGCATGCCTGGGTGTGCACTGGGGTGGGGAAGTGTGGACAGCATGCTTGGGTGTGCACTGGGGTGGGGAAGTGTGGACAGCATGCCTGGGTGTGCACTGGGGTGGAGAAGTGTGGACAGCATGCCTGGGTGTGCACTGGGGTGGGGAAGTGTGGACAGCATGCCTGGGTGTGCACTGGGGTGGGGAAGTGTGGACAGCATGCTTGGGTGTGCCACTGGGGTGGGGTTAAGCATGTGGAGATGAGGATGAGTTTGTTCCCAGAGATTTGACAGACATGATAGTAATTGTAAAAATTAGAAGAACCAGGACCTAGTTGTGGCATTGTTGACACTGCTGTGGGTTCTAAGACATTGCCGTCATACAGCAGCCTGGAGTCTTGGGTCAGTGACAGCAATAAGGAAGAAAGGGCCGCAGGGAAGGTGTTATAGGGTTGACCTGGGTATCTCAGTTGAGCAGTCTTGAAAGACACTAGGGAAGCAATCAGCAGCTTTGTGTCCTGAGCTAAGGTTGTCTCCATGAAGCTGGAATGGGGCAAAAGCTGAGTTTTTGATGAGGAGATTAGAAAGGCTACTGGGGAGAGAGCAGGAGCATTTCCTGCTCCCCCTGATCTGTCTGGGCACATCTCCTCTGTTAGATACAAGGCTTGTCCTGGCTACAGCTCCCTTATCCCTGAATAGAAGATAGGCCACAACTAAAAGGTAGGAGGGCTTGCTCTAACCTCCCCTTACTCTGCAGGTATTTGGGACACTCTTCTTGTTGCTCTCTTATACTTTCAGGAGCCCATCTGTTTGCCAGGCCTGCTAGTAGGCATGACCCGTGGAAGGTTGAAGACCATGATCTCAGGCCATACACACACAATGGCAGCCACATTTCTCCTTGTAGCATTAGTGTTTGGTGTTTGGAGCTGAGAACTGAAGCTTTCCCCATTCTCTCCCACTGCGGGCAGGCAGCCCTCTTCAGGGACTGAGATGAATGCTCATACTGCCCAGATTCCAGAATAAGATTTGGCCTTTTCCAGGCAGATTGTATCACAGATGTGTTTGAATTGATAATTGTCCTTCCATACATCTGGTGACCTCATCTCAGAAGAGAAGAGCCCAGTTCTGTAGTTTGCCTCTCTGAACTCTTTCACTTTTCCTCTCAGTTTTTTTTTTTTTTTTTTTTTTTAAGAAGCTGAGGGACAAAACGAGCACTCTTCATCTTCCACTTCTATAAACGTTGTTCTCAAATGAAGTGATAAGATGAGAGCCATACCTAAGCCTTGCATTGAGCTCAGAACATTTCCCTCTCTGTTCTAACTCTCCCTAGGCCTAGGCCTGAAAGCTTCTAGCCTCTGTACAATCTTAGCTTCCAAGCTGACTGACTCAATCCGGCTTTTCTCAGCTTCTGACTGAATTGCTCTGTCTGGTCTCATACTAACTTTAGCAGTGTGTTCTAATCCTCTGGCTCGTTGTGTCTTCACCTGTGTCTAGCTTGTTCTGTCTCTAACCTGTCTCTGTAGACGTGTCCCAGTAAAGCTGCCATACACACCCACCAGCCATTATTACCACCTTTTCTCTCTTTTTGCTCTTGGTAGCCTCTCATCCTCTGCTGTTCTTGTGAGAGTTGGGTGTATCTTATCTCTGACTCATTCTGTCAAATCTTTCTCTGATTGGTCACTTTGTCTGCACCTCAATTAGACATGACTTTCAACATGGCTGCTTCCTTATACAAACTACACCTTGTCTTCATTGTTAAGGATTAAAGGTGTGAACTAAGGGGGTGTCTATATTCTGGCTGGATCACATCTTTGGATGTGATCCCTTGCAGGAACAGCCATGTTGCTAGATTAAAATTCCTCTACACACCATATGTTTTACTCTGTCCATAGGGATGGAATTCGAAGGCGCCATCATTGCGCTCTTCCACCTGCTGGCCACCCGCACAGACAAGGTCCGAGCCCTTCGAGAGGCATTCTACCGCCAGAACCTCCCTAATCTCATGAACCTGATTGCCACCATCTTCGTCTTTGCTGTTGTCATCTATTTCCAGGTGTGTCCAAAGGCAGCTGAGAGAAGGCCTGCCTTGTACAGCAGTCAGGCTCTGTCCACACTGTCCTGCTCCACAGGCCTCCGCTTTTCTGCCTTGTACAGCATTCAAGCTCTGTCCACACTGTCCTGCTCCACAGTCCTCTGCTTTGGGAGCATTGCTCTCCTGTTTCCGAATAAGACACCTGAGCTGCTAGCTGTCTTTATTGGACTGACTGACCCTCATGCTTAGCAGGGTTTTTGTATTTGAAAGTGGATGAGTGAGCTTGGTTGGTTGGTGAAGGTTGGTTTTAGGCAGGGTCTGTCTAGCCTTGGCTGGCCTGAAACTTAGTATGTAGATTAGGCTATCCTAAACTCATAGATCTACCTTCCTTGGCTTTTCAGATGTTGAGATTAAAGGTTTATGCTACCATTCCCAGCATGCTTTGCAATATTTTACTATTAACTGAAAGAAATTATAGCATTTATTCAGGTGTGGTGGCTCATTTAGTAGGTAGGACATAGGACCAGGAGTTGAGGGATAACACGTATGTAGTGAGATTCTGTTTTACAACAAACAAGGCTGGTGAGATGGCTCAGTTTATACAGGTGATTGTTGCCAAGCCTACACACACTCATTCTCTCTCATTCTCTCTCTCTCTCTCTCTCTCTCTCTCTCTCTCTCTCTCTCTCTCTCTCTCTCTCTCTCTCTCAAATAAAATGTTTTAAAAAGGGATAGCACTTGAAGGACATGTTTGTGACGAGCCAGGTAGTTCAGTAGTGACTTCTGCTGAGTCTCAGCTAGCTGCCTGCTGACTTAGTAACAAGTCAGCCTTTTGGAGCAAGGATATGACTGCTGTTGAATTAGTAAGAAGTTTGGAGTTTGAGTCTTCTGTCCTGTCCTAGTGTCCTAGGCACTGGGTTTATAACGATAAAGAAGGAAGAAACTCTGGTGTCCAGGGTTCAGCGGGGTGGGTGGTATTGGTAGGAAGCTTAGGTTTTTTTCTGAATGATCACATCATGGATTATCACTGCCTGAGAACCACCAATAGGATCTAGAGGTGCCCGTGCAGGCCTTTCTGTATAAAAAAGGGAAGAGCATATGCCCTCAGACACTATCACAGCTGGGAGTCCAGTGGTAGAACTAATACCCAGCACCACCTCTCTACCCTGACTGTCCCTGACTGTACAGGACAGTAGCAGAATAGAACAGTGAAAAGTCATGTTGTTGTGTTTGCACTGTAGGGCTTCCGAGTGGACCTTCCAATCAAGTCGGCGCGTTACCGAGGCCAGTACAACACCTATCCCATCAAGCTCTTCTACACCTCCAACATTCCCATCATCTTGCAGTCTGCTCTGGTGTCCAACCTGTATGTCATCTCCCAGATGCTGTCAGCGCGCTTCAGTGGCAACCTGCTGGTTAGCCTGCTGGGCACCTGGTCGGTGAGTGTCGATGGGTAAGATAGGATTGTACTGATGCAAGAGCTGTGGCTTGTGCCAGGGTATCTTAGCTCAGGACCAAAGGTCTTTCTGAATTGCCTCAAAAATGCAGTTCGGGGAATTGCTGTGGGTGTGCGTATGACACCACAAAGCATCTGCTGAGAGCACTTTGGCTCTGTGCTGTGGCATGTTGAAGCAGCATCCAGACAACTTCTATATCTTACTCCTAGGATACATCATCTGGGGGCCCAGCCCGTGCTTATCCAGTTGGTGGCCTGTGTTACTACCTGTCTCCTCCGGAATCATTCGGCTCAGTGCTGGAGGACCCAGTCCATGCAGTCGTGTACATTGTATTCATGCTGGGCTCCTGTGCCTTCTTTTCCAAAACATGGATCGAAGTTTCGGGTTCTTCTGCCAAAGATGTAAGTCTTCAGTCTACATTCCTGCTAGAGAGATGGGCAGCTGTTGGCATCCAGGAAGCACCACCTGTTACCACTGTATATGTTGTAGTTTGTGATATAAGCTGTTCATTCTACAGTTGGACCATTCCTTTGGTGGAGCAGTGTGGAAGCCCCGAGGGGTAACCAATGGGCATTAACAGAGTTACTCTGACAACCTGAGGCCAGACTAGAAAGATAGACTATTGTCTGAGTGGGCGTATTGCTGCAAGTTAAAATTTCTCTGTGGAGACTGAGCTGTGGAGGAAACATATCTGGCTGGGAGGTGATAGCATATATCTTTAGTCCTAGCACTTGGTAGGCAGAATCAGGCAGATCTCTGTGAGGTGGACAGCAGCCTGGTCAACCAGGACAGCCAAGGCTACATAGAGAAACTCTCTCAAAAAAAAAGTGAAATAAAATAAATCAAAACTTGGAAATTGTTTAGTTCCACTGTGAAGCACCCCCCTTACACCCCAGCTTCTGGCTTATGTGCTTCTGCTTGGGTCATGTAGGTTGCAAAGCAGCTGAAGGAGCAGCAGATGGTGATGAGAGGCCACAGGGAGACCTCCATGGTGCATGAGCTCAACCGGTGAGTGTGGTCCTTAAGTCCGAGTACTAGAAATACCAGAATAGCCCTGTGTAACCCCTGACCAAAGGAGACAGCACACAGCCAGGGTATTGAAATGGTATAGGATGGTGATGACTGAGCAGTGCTGGTTTAGGCTGGGTGGGTCCTGGCACAGATGAAGCCAAGGTACCAGCAAGAACTGGCCTGGAACAGGTGGTTAGTGTTTAGAATAAGACCAAACCGGAGAGACCAGAGACTGCCAGGCTCAGCCACGGGAGAAGGAGGAGTGCAGCGGTCACCTTGCAGAGAGGAGGGACATGAGAGTCTAGGGATCCAGGAGCAGCAGGCACCCTGCATAGACCACCTCCTCACTATTCTGAAGCTGCCTCTTGGTAGGTAGAAAGTGCCTGAGGCTTTCTGCTCAGTCTGTCATTATGATTGGTTCTTCTATAGTCAGTCAGAACAACCAGATGCTGTGTAGAATGAGCGTGTGATTTGAAGCTTGCTGACCTGAAGGAGGCCACCACAAGGAACACCAGAAATGTCCGTTTCTGAGCCGAGGCAGCAGGGCTTTCACTTGAATCCGTAACTCTTAAGGCCCTGACTCAGGCTGCCCAGGAGAAATGCACAGCAGTCTCCAGCAGAGATGCTTGACATTCACAGCGCACCCATCTGGGCATGTCTGCAGTTGTTTCAGCTGTCCAGTAGCACAAGAATCAAGATGGTGTCTTAATATCCTTGTTTTCAGGCTGTTTAAGATCTAGAGTGGCATCATCCATGTTTGGATCCCCCAGTCCTCCTGTGTGGCTGCCTTAATGGGCCTCTTAGGCTTTCTGGCTCATCAGGCAACAGAACTGTCTGTCTGTTTGTCCGCAGGTACATCCCCACAGCTGCAGCCTTCGGTGGGCTGTGCATTGGGGCCCTCTCCGTCCTAGCTGATTTCCTGGGTGCTATTGGGTCTGGAACCGGGATCCTGCTCGCGGTCACCATCATCTACCAGTACTTTGAGATCTTTGTCAAGGAGCAGAGCGAGGTGGGCAGCATGGGAGCCCTTCTCTTCTGAGCCTTGTGTGCCCGTGGACCAGGGTGAGGGCACAGGCTCCAGAACTGCCCGGGCAGGGTGCTCTTACTGCTAGAGCATGCTACTGTGGCATAGGAACTTTACAGTTTTTTTTATTGTTTTTTTGTTTTGTTTTGTTTTGTTTTTTTAATTTCATATCTTTTCATTCCACTGTGTAAAGTGCTAGGAAATTTCCAATTTGAAATTTTGCTTTTTCTGGCATTGGCAAAAAACTAGTAGAAGTGAATTGTTAGCTGATGGCCAGGGGGTGTGGTAACAAATAGTCCCCAAGTATCCAATGTAATTTTTATTTAAACCCTTGCACTTCTCAGTGCCTGGCAGCTTCAAGGGTCCCAACTGCCCCGAGGCAGTCTGTGGCCCTGGTTGAAGGAAGCACAAACTAGGAGATGTCTGCATCTCCTCTGGGTATGCAGACAGGTAAGGGCCAGCAGGATCACACTTCTGCTGTTGCCAGCAGCGAGGGCATTGCTGGCTTTATCTGGAGCCTGGCCAAGCTAGGTAGCTGGGCGCATGTAAAGGGTCCTCATGCTTACTCTTTTCCAGTTCCCACTAGAAAGGGAACTCCTGTGATGGCCACCTCTGTCTTCCTACTGAGAACTTCCTGTTCCAGGTTTTAGAATTTTCTTACTGTCGTTAGGACCAAATGTAGACTGGCTCAGGACCTATAAGAAAATCACACTGGGGTTCAGAGATCTCTTAGGGAAGTTGCTCAAAATCCTGTTTGTAGTTAAGGTGTCTGGGGTAACAGATACCATGGGCCTGAGGGAGGCCTCAGGTCTATCGGAAAGGCCCCCTCTTAAGACAGCTGTCTAATAGCAAGGGTAGAAAGGCTGCAGTCCGAGGTTAGAGCAGTTAGAGCTTGTCAGCTTACCTTAAGACACAGGAGGCTCCAGTTCACACAAGGGGGCAGGAGCTCTGGTGGGTGTGCAGCCATGTGGTCACAGCCTGCCAGCAGCAAGACACCTGGGTCCACCACACCCCAGTGGAAGTAGTGAATGTCTCCCTGACCCAGGGCTTCTAGGGACTCTTGCTGCTATGCTTGCCAGCAAATGGCAATCAAAGGACAATTAGCCACTTGCCCCGACACAAGTCAGCATCAGGGCCAGATCCTTGCACACAGCCCAGGACTCACACCGTATCACACGTGGCCTTGTCTAGACCCAGTCCTGAGCAGAGGAGCCTGGTGCCCTCCCAGTCCCCAGGGTCTTCCCACTGCCCCTCCTCTGCCACTGCCTCAGAGCAGCAGGGCTTCCCACCTACCCTAGGGACTCCACAGCTTCTGGCAAGCAGGTGCAGAGTCCACAGCCTCGCCTGCTGCTGTAGCTGTCAGCTGGGTCTGGTGGCTTATGGTTGATGGTCACTATTAGTGGGTGAGTGGGGATGACCCTGGCTTCCAAGAGGACTGTCACTGTGGACACCAAAATGGCTTAACTGAGATACAGTGAAAACATGACAAATAAACCAACTTTTTACAAGCTGCCTCGTCATCTTTCTGAACCGAGAGCAGAGTTTGTTCGGAGTGTTGGAGGTGTGTCAGGGTTTTCTGCACACCTGTGACATCTCCTGGGACCTACTATGCCAAGTACTGCCTGCCCGCTTCTTCCTGGGAAAAGGAGGCACGGGACTAGGACAGTGGAATCCCTGTTGACCAGCAAGGAGAGGCTGTGGCTTCCAGGAGCAGTGTACACCTTGGTCCTGAAGGGAACTGGAGTGTGCTGCCCAAGCCAGGTAGGTGGCACAGTTGGTAGGAGCTTATACCTTTAATGGTTCAGGCTGGGAGCACAGCTGTTCACCAGGGAGGCTCAGTCTGTCAGTGACTGCAGTGGGACCAGACCTGCAGCCACAGCAGATGTGTCCTTGGTGCTGGCCAGAGCCTGATGGGGACAAGGTGACTTGGGTGGTACACCTAGGACTAGCCTGCCAGCAGCTTCCTGTTTACACACCTCAGCAAGGGACAGGCAACAGGGCAGTTCTTGGGCAGCACAGCCCCTACACATGCTGTTCTGTACAGCTTTGGAACGTTTCTCTGCTGTGTTGAGCCAGGCAGGCTCTCCCTTAGGACTGCTTGGTGGGCAGGTGTGGGCCTGACTGTAGACGCCTGGCCTTAGCAGCGACACTGCTTAAGCTGCTCAGATGCAGGTGGGCAGCCACAGGGGGGTGCAGGAGCCTAGATGGAGGTGGTGGGGCCCTAGAAAACCTACCATTGCAGGGGAGGAGGGAAACGGGGAGGGACTGAGCCTCTTGCTGCCTGGGTACTTGAAACTATGTCTGCCAGAGCCAGCCCATCTGAGGAAGTCAACAGACACCCCTGAAGCAGCAATTTGGTCTGAGGCTCCCTTTCTCTGCTTGGTTGCTGGTGTCCTCCAGGCACCTCTGCTGGGACCTAGTTGGAATGACATGTAGCTAGAGAGGATCTAGGTCTCTGAACTTGACAGATGGGAATGCCAGTGAAGAATTATTTAGATGAGACTCACCTCTTCATACCTGTGAGATTTTTTCCATTGGTTGAGATAGAAAAGCCCACCCTAAATGTGGGCTTCATTATCTCACTGGCTGGGTCCTGGACTGATAAAGGAGAAAGCTAGCAGATCAGGGGCAGCTATCTGACTGGATGCAGTGTGGCCGATGGCTTTCAACCCCTGCTGCCTTGACTTCCTGCCTCCATGGACTGAGCCAGAGTAAACTCTTAAGCTGCAATGAGGCAAATAGCTAATAAGCCAGATTCCCGTACTCGCTGTAACCCTATTCCTGTATGCTGGTCTCCTTCCCACTACCTCCCTGCATCCCATCCTGCCCTGGCAGGATTGGATGACAGCCTCAGGAGAGTCTAGGAAGGACCAAGGAGTTTAATCTCTGGGACCCAGTGATAGCAAAAGACCAGCCTGGACTTAGGTGTGCCAGTCCCTGGTCTGGACTGCTACAGGAGTGCCTTTGCTGGTGGTGCCCACACCCTTCTGGCTGAAACTTGTGATCAGTTCATCTGTTAATTGCATTGTACCAGAAAATAGCTTTGTGGGAATGGAAGCAGAATCCACCCTGGGGGCTTACACCCCCAACAAGAGCGTTTGCAGTGTCTACCAAGCCCACCATCTGCATTCTTCTGCCTGACAACCTCCTGTCCATCCTTCAAAGCCCACCTCAGTAAGATATAAAACACCCACAACCCATCAGAGGGGTGACAGTAATCCTAGGGTTCACAAGGCTGAGAGGAGGATTATGAGTTTAAGGCCAGCCTGGGTTACTGTCTTGTCTCTGTAGTGGGGAGTGTGGGTGTAGACTAGATCAGAAAAATCCCTAAGATACACTGGAGGGAAATTCCAAAAGCAATCGTGTCCATTACTGTTTGTATTTAGAGTAGACAAGGAGGAGCCTGGTGTGATATACAATGTTAATCCCGTTGCTCTAGATGGAGAGGCAGGCTGGTCTTAGTTCCAATTCAGCCCAGGCTATACTACACAGTGAGACCCTGTATCCCCCTGCTCCTTACATGTGCGTACACACGCAGAGAGACAGAGAACACAGTATGACAGACACCTGATGAGTGACAGTGGGCAAGGACATGACAGAATGCATCTGGAAAGCTCTAGCAATCCCTTTAGAACTACATGTGCATGTCCTCTCCCAGTTCTAACATACATGGGAGATGGGAGAGCCCAGGCAGCCATGTGCTGTCAGGAATAAGATGATGGATAAGCCATACACTGTTCTGAATGAAAGGAGCCAACTCAGTAAGGACAGGAACTCTCCAACCACAGCGCTCACGTGGGCCAGAAGCAGCTGTTGTACAAGACTGTCTCCAAGACAAACTGCCTCCATCTTCAGTTCGGCTGGACCTACTTGCCCAGAGTCTTCACAGATGGGATTTCAAGGAGAGGCCAGAGAAGTTCCTAGGCCCCTCCCCCGAGTACTCAGCCACCTGCCCCAACAAGTTGTATGTAATCCTGCTCTAATTCTGCCAACTTACCCTTGGGGGCTCTAAGGGGGCTAGAGGATATAGGTGGGAAGGTATTTCGGAAGAAGCTTCATCTATACAGCCGTGGGGGAGTCACCATTCCTGCTGGGTGCACATTTCCATTGTGGCTGGTTTAAGGTCACCCATACTCCTGCCTGTAACCCACCTACCCTTTGCTCTGTAAGACCAAGACACTCATTGGTCTTTAGTGGACTTTAGTTTGTTGCTAGGGCCCAAGGAGGAAGTGAGTAAACATTCTATCTTTTCAAGAGGTAAGAAGATTCTCTTGGTCAGAACTCACAGTGGCCTACTTACGGCTTAGGGATTTTACTCTGTGACTATAAGCTTTAAAAGAGAATACAAGCAAATCTGGAGCCCTAAGCAAGGGTGTGCAGGCATTCCTACATCACTCAGGATGAGGTAACACAGTCAGCCACTGTGAAGTGCAGAGGCTGGACCTGAGACTGACAGCACCTTCCCTAATCTCTGCCATCGCTAGCTCACTAGGAAATACACTGAGTATAAAGTGGCTTGCACAGAAGTAACACGAGGTGGAACACAACATCATTGCATATTCCTTCGATTCAGTCCGAATTCTGCACCTTGTTCAGAATTAACACAAAATTTTCCATTCAAAACTTTATTCTGCCAGGGGTACATATACTTTAATCCCAGCACTAGGGAGAAAGCGGCAGGCAGAGGAATCTGTGTTTGAGACCACCCTGGTCTATATGGAGGGTTCTAGCCTACATAGTGATGATGATAATAATAATGATGACGATGACTACGATGATGATATGATGATAATACTAAAGCCAAGCTCCATGCACCTACCCCAATTAGTTCTCCAACAGGCATCCTTCACTCCCAAGCTGCGCGTCTGGCCACACGGGGGCGCTGCGGGCCATGCCACTCGGGGTCCGCGGGCACTTGCAAGGGTCTGGGCAGCACCTCCCGCCCGCGTCCCCATTAATCACGCGTGCTGACGGCGCCGACCCGCGCGCGGGCAGCGTGACGGCGCCCCTGACGGCGGGTGACGGAGCGGGCAATCGGCGGGCGCGCATCGGCCCATCTTATCGCGCCAGCCCAGCCTTCGCCCGTCGCACGCCGCCCATTGATCGCGCGGGCTGGGGCCGGGGGTCAGCGCGGACGCTCGGCCTGACAGCCACATCCATCGCGCTGACGGCCGCACGCGCGCTCGGCCCGGCCATTAATCACCGCTCGGTACCGAGTGACGGGGAGGGCGACAGGGCCAGCG
Organism: Arvicanthis niloticus; assembly: GCF_011762505.2. NCBI lineage: Eukaryota > Metazoa > Chordata > Mammalia > Rodentia > Muridae > Arvicanthis > Arvicanthis niloticus. Next base: position 28,005,118 of record NC_047666.1, on the reverse strand, counting down.
GGCGATTGCCAGCCCTACCAGCCCGCGTCTTCCATTGCCGGCCTGCCGTAGGTCAACCGCATCCCCAGGTCACTTGTATCCTAGGATGGGAGGACGGTGTGTACCTCTCAGGGTCCCAAGGGAGAGCTAGCTTGTCTGGCTGATACTAAACCATACCATTACTCCTTTCTCGGGGATGGCAAGATCCATTTCTGGAAGCTAGAGCACAAACAGAACTGTATCCAAACGCGGAGGGCTGGAACTCAGCTTGCGCCTGTTTCACAAACTCTGACCTCTTCTAGCAACAAGAGCCCAGAAACTGGTCATTTTGATCTGAACCCTAGTCACATAGTGCCTAGGGCCTCAGCGACTCTCACATCCCAGCTTGGCTGCTGTTCCTCACTCAAAGGCAGGGTCTTTTCAGACGCGGCCAGCTGCCCAATCAGGGCTGGCCCAGAGTCAGGGCGATAGAGGGCTACAGGGTGTTTAAGTCCCGCCCTCTGCCTGCAATTCCATTTCTTAGCTATGGCATGTTGACCCACCACCTTTTGGTGTGAGAAAGCAAGCTGTTCCTTCTTACAACCCTAATATTCTCTGGGTCAATGTACGGTTGGGCCAACTTGAAGGGGTAAGGTATCTGCAAAGCAAGGATTTGTCTTGGCTTCGGAAACTGCACTGCACCTGGAATGAGCAGCAGAAGCTTCTACTCGGTCACCACCTAGCTCAAGGGGAGGCTCCCGGGAGCCTGGTCCAGAGCTGGGATGCTGGCCACCTCCTGTGACCAGCCCCCATGCTGCCTGACTTTAATATTACAACAATTTTTCAAGCTGGAGCTGAACTGGTGGGAAAAATGGGGCTGCTGTAATTGTTGTTAGATTGTGTGTCAGCCTGATAAGATGTAACAAATACTTCCTCCCCACCAGGGTCTGCTACCCGCCTGGGAATGGATGGAGAAACTTCTTATAGTCTACAAGGGATGGGCCATAAAAACTTCGCCTGTAAGATTAATGTAATAATCACAGGCCTTGCTGGGGAAAGGGAGTAAAATTAAAATAACCAAACCTTGCTACCTAGCCAGACCATCTCCCTCCCATCAGAGCACTGTTCCCCCCTCCCCAGTCACAGTCACACCCCAGAAGAGAGAGGAGCGGCAGGAGGGGGTAGGGTTGTGGTTAGGAAGCATAAGGCCACATTCCTAGTCCTCACTAAAGGTTCTGGAGAGCAGGTGCCAGGGACTGCAGGGACTCTCCTCAACCCAGCAGAAGTTCCACTTCTGTCCTGAGCAGGTGCTGTGAAGCATTAGGCTTGACCAGTCAGCCCTCCTCTGTCCACAGCACAGCCTCACCTGCTGTGGTCAGCTTCACAACTACTGCTGGGCATGGAAATTCTAGTTTCCACCTTGCTCTAGCTAGTCTGATCTCAAATCTAGCTTCTGTCTCCTGCTAGCAGGGCAGGTGCGTTTGGCCTAAATGCCATGTCCTCATTGGTCTAGTAGGCTTTTGTTTTGTTTTGTTTTGTTTTTCGAGACAAGGTTTCTCTGTGTAGTCCTGGCTGTCCTGGAACTCACTCTGTAGACCAGGCTGGCCTCAAACTCAGAAATCCACCTGCCTCTGCCTCCCAAGTGCTGGGATTAAAGGCATGCTCCACCACTGCCCGGCTCTAGTAGGCTTAAACACCCACACGAATCTCTTAAGATCTTTCTATGAGGACAAAATTGTGACATAGAGAATGGTGGCACTTATAATCCCAGCAACTCAGGAGGCAGAGGCAGAGGGACTGCCAAAGCTCTAAGCCAGCCTGGTTTACACAGTAAGACTGTCTCAAGACATGGTACCCAATATACACACTGACCACCCATGAATCCGCACCGATGGTTTACTGAACAAGTCGGCAGTGAGACAGTCCCTCATGCAGACTTCACAACCACAGGTAAACCAGCAGCCCTGGAAGAGGCGCAGCTCTTACACCGTAAGTGTGGTTAGCACAGAGCAACTTCACTCAGAAGAGCCCAGCACAGAACATGGAGTATGAACAAAGTCTCAAGACATGGCAGTCTTGGCCAGAGGGTCACAAAGGAGTCCTAATCAAAGTACCTGTCAAGATGGGCTGCAGACATACACCCCAGGCTAATCACAAGAAAAATACTTAGCAAAGCCCACCAAGGGCATGAGCCAGAATGCTCAACAGTTTCTAACTGTCCAGGTCATCAGAACTCAGGATGTCTGGGCTTTTCACAGCCAAGAGCCTGAGAGGAAGATGAGTTGTAGCGTCCTGATTCTGTTCTGACACTCCTTGATGAATGGGCTGCCGAATGCAGGATGCTGTGTTACGGCAACTCCCTGCACTGAGTGCACAGTAATTATAAATCTAAACCAGTTCTGTAATTCTTGTGTATGTGTGTTACACATAAATCACCTTGTTTTGTGCTGAGGATAGAACCAAAAACCGCGCGCGCACGCACGCACACACGTCTGTGTGTGTGTGTGTGAAAAAATAAAAACCTAAAGAGAAGTATCATCAAAATAACCTATTCAGTTTTATTAGAAAACAAGCTAGCTGGGAAGGGTTCCTTCCAAACATGGAGGTTTGATAATTTACAACGAAACTGTAACACTGCAAAGCATGCTTCAGGCAAGACCCTGTCCACGGTGTGGGGTCTGTCCTCTGGGTGCACCTCTAAACCCAACGTTACTTCATGTACTTGTCCTGCTGGTCGGCCAGGATCTTGGCAGAGGACTTGGCGTCATAGAAGAGCTCGCTGATTTCCTCCACGTGCTCCTTCTCAATGCTGTCTTTCCCGTTGATCTTTGCCAGCAGGTTGGCTGGGGTCAGCAGCTGCACCGAATACCTACAGCACACAGCACAGCGGTGAACGTGGGGCCACTGAAGGGAGCCCCGAGTCAGCAGGCGCATGGACACTGCTGGCATGGCTGGGCTGTCTGCTCCAGAGCCCAGGGCAAGAAGGGCAAGAAGAACCTCCTGCCCATCACAGTGGAGAGCGGCCACCCGAGACAGGGCAGATGACACGGTGCTCTCACATTTGCACTTCAGCTGACATACTAACACTTCAGACCCTGGCAGTGTGCAGTGCCAAGTCAGATGGGGACTTTTAACATGCAGGGAAATCAACACAGGCAACCAAAAGCTCATGCAGGTCCAAGACATGAAAATCCAATCACTGAAAGTTCAAACAGCTGACCATTCTCCCTTTACTTCAGGAACACGAGTCACAGAGTCAAGGGATACAGGGAGTGCTCAGGGTCTGAAGAACTATTTTCTCCAGTCACTGCCTTTGAGCCCAGGAAGAACAGCCAAGAGAAGCTGCCCATGCACTGATCCCCAGGGCTGCTGCCACTAAATCAATGGAATACACACAGCATGAGGGTGACGGGGGCAGGCCCTTCCCACTCTGCTGGGAAATGGGAGTGGTGTGAGCTCCTGCATGGCCCTGCTAGAGACAGAATTCTAAACTTCATTTCTAGCTCCTCGGCACTCTGGACTAGGTACCAGGAGAAGGCCCTTGCCTCAGCCAAACAGTTCCAGCTGGGTGCCCCGTGGCTCACCTCAGAGTGGTCTTGGTGCCAATTTCCCCGAGGTGGTTCAGTGCTTCCTCACTGATGTTGATGCCTTCCGTCTGGGCTCGGATCTTAATGATCTTTGGAGAAGAAAATATGGTTAAGTGTCTCAACTTCTCAACTGTGTTTAGTGTCTGACATAACTGATGATCACCAGCACTGGGGAAAACATGCCCAACCACAGCCCATCTGAATGATGTCACAGCCAGGGCTGGGATCATCTGACTCCAGGGCACCCCCACACCCAGAGCAGCTCACAGCTGCCTTTGGCCCTCTCTTCCACTGTTACAGAGAACTGGAGCCACTCCTAGCCTTGCCTGGGAACCTCCAGGTTCCAACCTCCCCTGGCAGCTTGGGTACCATCGCCTATAAACACTCAAGCAAGAGAAGAAATTTTTGTTTGCTTGATAAATACGATGGTTAAATAAATCAAAAAAGTTACTTTTAAAGATTTACCAGCCCTCCTAATATCGCTGAGATATCTAATCTATCAAGAGCCTAATGCTTGTTGCACTGAGTATCCTGGTGAGGCTGGAGGGGCGGCCAGCAGGCGGTGAGACGCTGCAGCGGTGGCACGGGGTCCCACGGGCGCAGCGGCACTGAGTGATAAGGGCCAGTGGGATAATGATGTTGTGTGTTGCGGGGCTGAGATAACTCGAGGACTTCGAGCCTCATATAATATAGGAATTTTTCACTCTGGCAGCTTTGTAAACAAGATATCAAGAAGCTGTCGTTTAAATTAAAGCTGTAAAACCAGCCAGAGTAGAGGTGCAGGGGCTGGAAGACACGAAGTCCTAGCACCAGGCTCCAGAGACGGAAAGGAGAGTGGAAGCTTGAGGCGCTAAGTCTGACAACTCAGGACTGCCAGGGGTCAGGAGTCATCAGCTGCCTGTGGACAGGAATCATCCTGTCACTGTAAGAAGCCTGGTGCTAAGGCCAGCATGCATTCCTGAGAGGTGGCCAGTCCACAAGCCACCACTGTGGGTGCTGCTTTCATCCAGACAGGCTGCGAGAGCAGAAGTGGGAGAAAGCTCTTGACTGGTTCAAGTGGATCCCAAACACTACAGAGGCCATAAACACATCTGCTGTGCTCCTCAAGGGTCAGGATCAGAGCTTCTACAGGGGCTCAACCAGCAGGTCAATAATGGAGGGGCCTAAGGCAGTCACCATATAGGTACAAGGGCTGTGGAAAAGCTAGAAAGGATGCCCCATGTTCCATCAGCCAGCTACATGACTCAAGGACCTGTGACCAACAGCTGGACAAGGAAGACCTCAAGCCAACAGTAAAAATGGCTGTTCAGGAGCCTTTGGGAACTACAAGAGGGACTGGGGTGTACACAGACCAGCGGCAGAGCATGTTCTCAGGATGCATAGGGTCCTACGTTATATCCCCAGGGCTGCCAGCTCCAGAAAGATACAAACACTGAAGGCCAGGCCTTGGCTGAAGGGAGGGTCAGCACAGCACCACCTCTCTGCTGTGCTGGATCTGTGGTTTGGCTTCCTTCCATAACTCCAGGCATATCTGCTCTCAATGTCTCTAGAATAGGCCAGAGCAATCATTGGAGTGCCACCTCAGCTGCCTGGACACAGGCAGCTCATGAATGAGATCTTTAATCATTTAATAAGCCGCAGAGATGTTTATGAGGTGTCAGCACTGGTGGCACCCTGCACACATTTCAAGTTGAGCTTGTCTGTGTAAAACCTACCCTGGCTCCAGCAAAAGTCTGAGGAGATCCCTGAAGCCACCAAAGCCAAACAAAACTCAGACAGGAAGCCACTGAGAAAGGCCCGGGGAATGGCCCGACTGGGCCTGTCAGTCACAGTCCAGGTATGAGGGGAGACAGCACTCCAGAGGAGCTTCGCCTGGGGCTCCAAGGTGAGCTGCTCTGGGCAGGACCCTAGCTCCATCACTTAGTTCTGAGCTGCAAAACCTAGTTTTCATAAAGCTGCTGAGGATGGTGCCCTGTTACTGTTTGGCTCACAGAACTCATGTGATAATTCTGCAAAGCAGGGAGAGTCTCTCTTATCACCATCTTAATGGAATCTGAGTGGCAATGGCCCAAGCTTCTTGTTTACCAGAGAGGGTGTTCTAGATTGCTTCTCTTGTGGTAAACAATGACCAAGGTGACTGGGGAGGAAAGGAGGAAAGGTTTATTATGTCTCACAGGTCACAGTCCCCCATCCAGGGAAGCAAGAGCAGGAGCTCAAGTGAGACCTGGAGGCCAGAACGGGAACTGCAGCAGAAACATGGAGGGGCACAGTTTACTGAGTGGCTCCCAGGCTCACTATAGCTTCTTTCATTCATTCCTAGGTCCAGGCCGACCTAGGAATGGCATTGCCTACAATGGGCTGGGCCAGCCTACATCATTAGTAATTAAGAAAATGCCCCACAGACATGCCCAGGCCCACAGGCCAATCTGAGGGAGACAATTCCCCAACTGAAGTTCTCTCTTCCTTCTTCCTGAGGTGTGTCAAGTTGACAGCCGAGACCAGCTACCACAGGTGCCCAGTTGCTCAAGCCAGCAAAGGGAAGCCACAGAGGAGTGGGTGTCATCTCTTGGCAGGACTAAAAAGCTTAGAACTCAAGGGCAAGTACTTCCTGGTCTGCAGTGTGGCTCCTGCTCAATGGTCACCACAGCACTGGCCTGGGAGGTAATGGCCATTTCGAGACACGGGGCCCAGTAGGAGGAAGTTAGGCCACTGGGATGTCCTTCTGAAGATGATGGGACCCCGAGTCTTTCCTATCTTCCTTTACTCCAAGTCCATCAGGAGGTAAACCACCTGCTCTGCTTTGTCCCCTTTATGATACACTATAGAGCTTACGTTCAAAGAACAGAGTCAAATGACAAACCAAAGCCACTGAAACCACGTCCAAAATAACCCTTTCCTTACTTAAGTTGATGACCTTAGGTACTGCCACAGTAACAGAGAGAGATGTTAGTTAGGCCATGGAGATGACCTCCTAAAAAGGGCTCATGAATGGCACTATGAACTGTAACAGCTGGTCTGGAAGATGCCAGATTTGCTGGTGTGTCACCATGAATCCCTAAGTGCTATCAATGAGAAATACTGGCAGGGTCACACTGGAGAACAGTTTCAGGGTGTTCCCAGAAGAGCCACACCCACTGGAATGCTCTAGCTACTGTCCCAGCCCCTCACTAGCATTATATGCAACACTGAGACATCTGTGTAAGCTAAGCTTAGTGTTCTCATGGGTCTGGGTTTTTGCTTGTTTTTTTAAAAGTCTAGCCTAGCCTCCAGCTCACTATGTGGCTGAGGAAGATCCTCCCACCTCTGTTTCTCAAGTGCTGGGCAGGTACAGGAAACCTCACCAAGTTGAGTTTATGTGGTGCAGGGAACCAAAACTAGGGCTTTGTGCTGGAAAAATCAGTCTACCAACAGGGCACAGGCCCGGAGTGCTGGTGTTTGCTTGTTTGTCTCCTTTTGAGACAGAATCTCACTATGCCTAAAACCTGTGATCCTCCTGTCTCAGCCTCCTGAGTGCTAGAATTGCAGGTATGCACTACCACACCAAACAACTACATCATATATACTTGATCCTTTCTTCAGGCTGATGGCACCCAGTGGCCATCATGCCCATGTTTTCTTTCCTCAAGCTCATCAGGAGTGGATGGGCCAGACCCACAAGGAGCACAGGCTCAACCCACCAAGAATGTACACTCAGAAGAACCCATCTTTCAGAGCCTCAAGGACACTGTGACTTGCTCAGAATAGTGAGCAAAAGCAAGGCCTAGGCTAGTCAAGTGGTCAGAAGTGGGTAGAAACAGGAGGAGGAAGAGCGTGGGACCAGGTGCTTACCTGTTTCATCTCCTGTGGCGTATACAGCATGGTTCTGATGATCATCACCCTGTCCAGCAGGTCCAAAGGGATGCCGTGTGGTGAAGTGATGTCCTCAGTGCCCCTGCAAGGGTCAAAATCACTCCCATCACCCAAGGGGCTCTTAGATCTTGGACAACAGACACATGAGTGGAGACACTCCCAGTACAAGGAGGTAGCTAGCATCCCTGAGCATCAGCGCCAAGTGGCCCTGGGCAATAGCTTTATGATCCCAGTTTGGGAAAGGAACATACCAAAACCAAAACCAAACAGACCCATTTATTTGCCAAACCGTCAATGAGTGTTTTATAATTATACCATTAATGCATACATTTTTCTGTTTTGTCTGTTGCTTCAGTCTTAATAACCAGGCCTAATTTCTATTTGACAGCACACATTCATGAATTAGCTCCTCTGAAACTATCACCAGGTTTGACCATCTCAGAGATCTGTTGCGTAGATGACTGTGCCAGCCTGCACAGCTATGTGAGTGGCCTGGTCTCAGCACCACAGACAGCACCGAACTTTTAGTTCCTAAATATTTGCTGCTTTAGTAATTTAGAACAAGAGAAAAGGGACCACCATGATTGAGTTGCAATTCCTTGGTTACTAATGAGGCACTAATGTTTTCCTTCACATTCACGCTTTCCTTCCTGAGAACTGTCCAATTACAGCCTTTGTTTTTCTTTTCAACCCTTTGCCAAGCCCTAGTCAATAGCCAGGAGAGGAAGTCTGCCAACCTGCCAGGCCCGTGCCAGCCGCCTGATGGGACACATGCTGGGCAGACACTGGTGCCCTACAGCCAGCTCAGCCACAGTAATGGAAGCTGAGCAACTGTGGGCCTCTGCATCAGGGCATCCTAAGCCAGGTGGCCATCAGGCTCCCTAAGAGCCGAGTCACAACTGCAAAAACTAACAGCTGATTAGAATAACAGAGAGCAAGGCATGCCATTTCAATTTAATTGTTAATATCAAAATATTTGGTTTCAGGGCTGGCGACATGGTCTAGCAGGCAAAGGTGCTTAACCAAGCCTAATAGTCTGAGTTCAATTCAGAGAGCCCCCCACATGTGTGCAGCGCCATTGGCGTGTGAGCATGTGCACACAGACAAAAAAGGAAGAAGAAAAAAGATTCAAGCAAGCAAGGAAAAAAAAAGCAAAAATCTATTTTGAAATTCTTTCCACACAGGTGAGTATCAGTGTATATTTTTTATAAAACTAAATGAAAGTAAACTGTTTGGCAGGATATACCTGAAACACAGTAGGCACAGAGGCCAATGGGTAACAGACTGCATGTTAGGAAACAAAGTGGCCGTATGCACAGAAGGAAGCCAGAGGCACTGCAGTCTGAGCAGGGAAGACAGGACTGGATGCTCACTAGGGCCACAGCAGTCCTGGTTTTGAGGTGAGGAAAAGGTTCTGGAACAGGCGCTGGAGGACAACTCTGTGTAAGGGGCACTGGCTGCTTTGTTTGGTTTTCCCAGCACCCAGATGGTGGCGCACAGCTGACTATACTCCAGTTTCAGGGGGTCTAATGCCTTCTTCTGGCCTCCACAGGCTCATGCGTGCATGTGGTGCACAGACATACATACATGTAGCTTTATACACATAAGATAAAAATAAATATATCTGTAAATTAATTTTGAAAATATAGATAGTAGTGATCATTGTGTCATATGTCAATGAATTTTACAGTTATAAATGGTTAAAACTGTAAATGTTCGAACTGGGCATGCTCAGCAGAGTGCTTGCCTAGCAAGTAGGGCACCTTAGGTTTGATCCCCAGCACTGCACGAGACTGGGTGTGAAGGACAAGCCTGGATTACTACCATGCCTCAGGAGAACCAGGAATTCAGGGTTACCATCAAGCTAAACAAAGAATCTGAGGCCAGTAACACTTTTTTTAATAGTAAGAGAGAATTATAAGTTTTATCAAGATTCAAATCACAGTACTTAGAATAGATACCATTTTTGTACAAAAGTACAAAAAAAGTTTAAAAATGTTTACTGAATTCCCTTTCAACTTTTCTTAACATTTATTGGGGGGAGGGTAGGGGCAAGACTTCTGAGGACATCTTAGTATCTGAAATCTGCCATGCTGAAATAGTCTAAAACCAAAAATATTCAAAATTCCACAGCCTCATTATAAACTACCTTTGATTTAGATATGATAAACACACAAGAAATTCACTGGAAAAAGGTGCTTGAGAAATGAAGTCCCCCCCCCCAGCCCCAAAAGAACAGAACTTACACAGATGGGGTAATGAGCTTTCTAATAGATGAGTTCACAAAGCTAAAATGTAAACCAGAGACCACTCAGAAGTTACTAAGGACTGCCAAGCACTACTCAGTCATCCAAGCTTTGAATCTGAAGGATAATGATTCCTCTGGAAAACACACTCATGGGAAACAGTTTATAGAATCCCATCTGAGATAAGAAAAGCAGAGACTCTGTTCAGTGGCCGATCCCCCAACCCCAACCTTGAAGCAGAGGGGAACACACCTTATCACAGATCTGTTAGAGAATGGATTTTGGTTGATACTGCACTTCCAGGTAGACAGTCTGGGTGTGAGCCCACAGGCCAATGCTCCTTGAACTTAGCTAGGGTGCCGCTGCAGAGACAAAGCAGGGCCTCTAGAAACAGCTTATGTTTGAGCAACTGACGCACCCGCTCTTTAACACTCTTCCACTGGGAACTCTGGGCTCTCTACCATGCCTCTGTCGACATCTAGACCCCTCATTTTCTGTCAGAGGCTGAAGTATGCACTGTGAGATGTGTGACACCCACAGCATTGAGTCATGAAAAATAAAACTATGTCCAGATATCGCCAAATGTTCACAGGTAAAATGGCACCAGATGAAAGATCAGTGCCTACTGCTACTCTCTGTAATCCATAATGACAGGGACACAGGTGACACGGGCTTTCCTGACAACTAAAAATGTGGTAAATACCTGAAAAATTTAATGGGCAACTCTGACACGCGCCTGGCCTTGGCCCAGTACACACAATGAGACACTTCTAAAAGGACAGCCATGTGACTTGGCTGCTAGTGCAACTTGGTAAGAAAAATGGTCATTCTGGGCTGGGGAGAGGCCTAGTAAGAAAGAGATCCACTCCTTCCAGAGGACCCAAGTTTGGTTCCCAGCTCCACTCTGAAGTGGTTCACAACCACCTGTAACTCTGTTCCAGGGGGCCCATGGCCCTGACCTCCATGGCACTTGTACACACATACGGTATACACAAACGCATGCAGACGGTCATTTCAACAAACGGCTCTATAGACAGCTGGACATCCAGATTTATGTCTGGATGTACAATCAGCCCTTCTTTGACCATACACAAATTAACCCCAATTGATATATGAACCCAGAGCCAGTGTGTTGAGAGGATCCTGCGGGCTCTACAGCAAGCTAGGTAGCAGCACTTGTGGCTTGCAGTCTACCACTGGGAGATAGCCTCATCTGTCCTTGGGTGGCAGGGTGTCCTGATATCACTCCATAGGTGGCCCATACAGAGAGTTCTAGAAACCTGAAAAGGAGAAAGCCCTTAACAGTGTGACTTCCTCTTAGAGCTTGGGTATCAGATACGATGCAGATGGCTCAAGAGGTCGGCAGCTCCTCCAGGGAGAAGGCTGTGTGCGACTTATCACAGGCTATCACACTCTGTAGATATTCCTGAACTTCTGTCTTTTAGCATCCTAGCCAATCTAGTGTAGTGAAGAGCCCAGTCTTCACCCAAATCCAAGCCACATGCCTACCTGGTGAGAGCTCAGGCCCTGCTTGCCTACATCAGTGGGAGCAGTGGTGTGGTGCTGTAAGAGTGGGCTCCCACCGCCTCCTGTGGATGACGTCAGCATGATGGAGCCAGCTCTCAGCACCAAAACCAATCTGTACAATTTATGCAGCTGGCTAGAGCTTGGTTCTCACAAGCAGGCTGGGATCAAGGGCTCCTTCCTCCTGAGATAGCCCTGGCAACAGGGTCCAAGAGCTGCCAGCCTCTGTTGGCACCCGCTGGTTTAGGTGAGCTCTGTTGGCAGAGCTCCCAGCAGGGGGCACCATGTGTCCATGCTGAGCCCAGATGAAGCAGTGCAAAAAAAGCAAGTCTCCAGCAGAGCCAGGCGCCGGGCTTCCTGAGCCAGGGCCCACATGTAGCCTCCAGACGCTGACCAAGTGGCCTTGATCCTCTCCAGCAACTGGTCTGGACCTGGCACAGCAGCTTCCTCCAAGACTACAGGACATACCTGTGATAATGCTCTTACCCAGGTGGCATCATGGGGTGCCAGAACACACAATGCCCCCATCTACACTTGAACCACACACATATCCCAACCACAAGTGGATGAGGGACACAACTGAGGGGGCTGCTGTTGTAATGCACTACAACAGCACAACTCACAGCAAACACCAGACTACTTACTCCCCAGACTAGCCCACCCAGGGCCACTAGCACCCAGTGTGGACAATCACAGGGTAGACTAAGCTTCTCCAGCAGGGCCAGTGGCTTTCTTCTATGTGGCCCACCATCATGGAAAGGCCAGCCAGCAGCCTGGGCTTAGTTCAGTGAGGCTTTTGCTATCCTGAATACTCATGGGCCATAGGACCATAGCGTCTCTAGTGACTACTTTCAGGATCACAAAGCCCCTGGGCACTTTCTTGTAATTGCTGTGGGCTTGAAAAGAAACCCTTCACACCCCAGCACTGCAGAGACCAGCCCTGACTGTCCCACAGGACCATAGAAACCTCTAGGACGCTAAAACTGCATATTAGGACCTGACGTGGCCCTCAGACAAAAGCTGGTACATTCTCTGCAGCTTAGGCCCAGAGTACTTAGGAAAAAATGGAGTCTGGAAAACCCCTCCACCCCAGCTTTGGGGTTGTACTAACATGGGAGAGACTGTGTGAACACCTACTATCTAGGGCTCTACTAAAGCTCTCAAGGGGGCTTGAGGGAGGAGGGCGAGCAAGGTACCCACCCCACTGTCACAGCAGGTCTGGGGTGGGAAGAATTGGGCCAAGTTATATCATTTAGTTTCCTCATGTGAAGGGAAGCTAGCAATACCTATCTCTCCACAGGAGAAGGAAGTTAGCTGGCTCATGACATCTCACTAAAGACCAGCTCTATGCGGACATCACGTTGCATACTACATAGCCCTAAAAACCCCTGGGAAGACCCTCCTCATCACAACAGCACACACACAACCTGGGAAGACCCTCCTCATCACAACAGCACACACACAACCTGGGAAGACCCTCCTCATCACAACAGCACACACACAACCTGGGAAGACCCTCCTCATCACAACAGCACACACACAACCTGGGAAGACCCTCCTCATCACAACAGCACACACACAACCTGGGAAGACCCTCCTCATCACAACAGCACACACACAACCTGGGAAGACCCTCCTCATCACAACAGCACACACACAACCTTGCTTCCTCCCCATTTGCCTCATGGCATGCAGGTATACTGAACCAAGGAGAACACTAGCTCAGAAGGAAGGTGGGAAGCCTTGGGCAGGCATGAGGGGCCTACCTGATGACACAGTTGCCTCGGTTGGATGCAAAGATGACAATGGGGGCGATGGAGGATTCCAGGGCTCGGTGCAGGTAGGTAAAGCACTCAATGTCCAGCATGTGGACCTCATCGACAAAGAGCACTCCCGGGACCAGCTCGGCCACGCCCTGGTCAATGTATTTGTTCACCACCTTGTTGATCTCCCCCCGAAGTTTATCTAGATGTGGGATGCAGACAGGTCAGCAACAGCAAACAGCTCCCGCTCTGAGCTCAGACTTCCACCCAAACCCACCCCTGCAGCCTGTTTCCCCAACTTCAAGGCCCCTGCAGGCCCTGGCCCCACTCCAGCTTCAGTTACATCATCTGAAACAGGAACAAACACACTAAAGGCCGCAGAACTGGCAGCTTTCCCTAAAGTCGTCTGGCTAACCCCAAGTTGATTGTACACAGGAAGGCCTCCTCACACGCTCCACCCTGCTTTACTAGCTCATCCTCCCAACCTGATGAAGGTCCGGCTCCCACTAGAACTCAAAGTCTAGCAGATTTGGGAGCCTGGGAACAACAGGAGTTTTCATATGCAAACTTTTCTGTCTGGTGCTCTGTAAACGACCCTCTTGTGGCCCTGTAGGACAATCATTAGGTTAATTAGCCTTCAATCATGTGCAGTCTCAGTCCTCTCCAGACAGGAAGACGGTTTCAGGCCCTAGAAGTTATTCATAGCCATATAGGCCACCACTGGTCACAGCCCAGTCTTGACCAGCACCAGTAAGGTCTAGTCAAAAATAGAACCATAGCCGTGCTGGAGTTGCTGCCTCTCCACCAAATCTACCAGCAAGAATTGCCCGAGAACAAAGAGCAAACTCAGGGCAAAAGATGACGGCTGTCAGTGCTGGGTGCAGCACACACACCTGTGACCAGCACTAGGGAGGCTGAGGCAGGAGATGCAACATTCAAGGGGATCCCAGACTAAACAGTGAAACTGTCTCATCAGCCACACAAAGCCAAACAAAAATCCAGACACTGCTGCTCTTGGGGTCTGGAAGAACTGTTTCAGCTGCTCTTCTGGCTGAGACCTCCACGATCACAGAGACTTGAGTGTTTCACTCACATTTTAATGTCACCAATCTACAGGCTGCTAGGAAAAGAAAGCATAGAGGTGGACAAAGAAGAGTACAAAGGCCACACAAGAGGGGAGCGAAGGTGGTATTACCATGGCAGCAGAGTTTGCTCCACTTCCCAACCTACCTAGGACCCAAAGGGACCAGAAACTCTAGGTGCCCAGGACCAGAGAGCACACTACTAGCTGTCTAAACAGAGCACAGATGACATGGTTTAAGCTGTGATCTCAGAGGAGGGAAGACACCATTCCCACATGTATTTTACTTAGAAGTGCACTCAGGGCCACCGAATTTGGTACCCAGAACCCTGATCCTCCTATAGGCCCTGGAGACAGGCAGATCACCAGCTCTTACCTGTGATCTCTGTCTTTTTTGGCTTCATCAACTGGCCCATCATAGACAAAATATCTTGCCCACCCTGGGAAAGAGAAGACTCAATTAGCCAGAGAAGACTCAGTCACCTAGAGAAGACTGAGTGACCATGCTGTCTAAGGAGGCTACCAAGCCTAATTCCTCTGCTTACTATTGGTCTCCAATGTCAACTCACTTGGAGATGCCAACACAAGTCCCCTGGAAAGCATAAGCTTATATTTTCGTGTATGTATGTATGTATGTATGTATGTATGTACATACGTACGTACATTTTTTTGAGACAGGGTTTCTCTGTGTAGCCCTGGCTGTCCTGGAACTTGTTCTGTAGACCTGGCAGTCTTGAACTAAAAAATCCACCTGCCTTTACCTCCTGACTTCTGGGATTAAGCCATGTGGCATTGTGCCCAGCTTCCTTGATAAGCTTCTAAACATAGAAGAACTTTCACAGCCTGCAGACCTCTAGGAATCAAACAAACTGTTTCTACTGGGAGTAGGGTGAGCAGGGTGACCTCTTTCTCCCACCATATCTTTTAAAATTTGTTATTCCTGAATTAGCCACAAAGGATTAAAGCTCTTCTGACCCAGCTTTGGCAGTCTGTGGCGTCTTCCTGGAAGGCCCCTCCTTCCACGAAGCTGCTCTGCCAAAGCTCTGTCCCCTACACAACTCCTCAAGTGCCCCTGACCCCACACTAAGCCTAAAGCTGAGGCTTTTAAGGTCAGTTTGGAGACAGACATCTACCTCCTGAAGGCACCTGCTGGTCTAAGACTATGTCAACAATCACTTGAACAAAGCCTCAAGGGACCCATTCTCCACTGTGGCTGAAGAGGTAGCCCAGGAAAGATGAAGACAAATGCAGCCTGAAAGGCCACCAGTGAGGAACATATGTACTTTGTTTCTCAGAACTGTGGTTATGGGCTGACATCCTTTCCTACTGTTATCAGTCAAGGTCTAAGAGTGTACTGTGCCTCCAGAGTTGCAGACTCGGGTCCAGCTCAAAGCTAAAGGTGGTAAGGCCCTGCTAAGTGGAAGGAGGTCACAGTTGTGCTAGACTTTCAGCAACCTTGCGATGGTTCCCACAGCACTCATGCCCTCCTGTCAGTAATACCCAGAGCATCCAGGCACGAGTCACCGCTGGAGAGAAGCCAGGGAGGAAGCTGGGTAGCTCGGGGCGGGAGGCTTGGCTGGGAGAAGAAACAGCCCAGGAAATCATCTGTGACTGGTGCACTAGAATGGGAACAAAGGAGTCCTGCTAGCTCATGCCCATGCTAATTGCTGAACATCACAGAGAGAAAAGAAGTGCCTGCCTCCAAAGTGGCAGCAAGACCTTGCCGATTCATCCCCAGAGCTTCCAGGCAAAGAAAAAAAACTATGTGCTGCCTGAATGTGCCTCCCACAGCAGACGGGCGTGCTGCCTGCCTGAGTGAGTGTGCCTCCCACAGCAGCACAGCAGTACCTGAGGCCGTGCATTGGCCACATCCAGGTCATGCAAGGTCACATCCTGGATGATCTCCTTCTTCTTGTGCACATCTCCCTTTGGCAAAGGGACGTACTCTTCAGCTTCAAGGTCAAATTCTGTGGCATAGGTGTCACACCTGCCTTGCCTCTGTAGACAGAGAGACATGAATGCTGTGTGGGTTTTCATTGCCCAGTCCTCTACTGGTAGAGTTCAGTGCGATAAAAGGTTGGTTCCCAACTGTAGCCTAACAATAACAGCCTCCCTGACAATCCCCCAATGTGCCCGACCCCAGTGTGCCCACTACTCTCTGCCAAGAGAAGGAAGCTATCGGCGGGTTACGGATACCTGATACTTTCTCCAGAGTACCCCCAACACCCGTAACTGTACGCAATTCCCGATAGAGGGCAAATCCAGCAGATTAACTGGAGACAGAGGGAGCTGCTCAGACTCTTTTGTAGGTGGGTGATTTACTGCTTGATATCAAGTATTATGCTCATCCATTAAACAGTGAGCAACACTGTACAGGACACTGGGAATCAGATACGAAAAGAATGCCAGCTAATGCCGCACTCCTTCCCACATGCATATATCTTGGGAAGAAAATACCAGAGAGATAAAGGAAGATTAAATACACTGCACATTTCAATTTGAAAATGACTAAAGTTGTTTTGGTCTCTTCCCCCTGTTCTCCCCTCCAAACAGGTCTTAGTATTTCTCATAGACTGTCTGTTTTCATGATGAGAAGGTTAAAGAATGAAGATAAGGAAAAGAAACTTTATAATTTGCAGAGGGACAACTCTGCCCTTCCCACGGCATGGCACCAGGCAGTGCCCACCCTCCTCCAGCACCCGGGGCTTCCTGTGACACACAAATCAGGCCTAGTGCTTTGTCCCAAGAAGGACATTACCTTCACAGCTCCACTGTTTGCTTCAATGTAAATCACATCTCCAGCCTCTACTCGTTCTTTCTGCAAACTTTCAAAAATACTGGGGTCCAGCTGAAAAGAAAACAAGGGTGACTCAGAGACCTGCAAGGCATATTTGACTTCCTTCTAGCATGCTACCAAGTGCGTCTCTATGGGATATCCGGAGGGCTATCAACTGCATAGAGCATCCACCAGTGGGAGCATGTCAGATTGGATAAAGGTGAGTAGTCCAAGAGAGGAGGAGGGCAAAGCCAGCCACAGGGTACCGGAACATCTCTCACCTTCCTTAGCTTCTGAGGCCATAAAGGAGCAGAGACAGGTTTCCTACGGGTGGCTCTGGCTGCCTTTCTATGGATGAGCTGACCACAGAACCAACAGCCCTATTGTCCCTCTCTGTTCAACTATGCTCCTCTCCTGCCCTCAAGCAGCCCTGGACCTTCCTATCATAGAACTTGCCAGTACCTGCTTACCAGGATGGTTTTCTAACAGGCTCACAATTCTAGGGCCTTGTCTGCTCATCTTCTAGACAGCACCAAGACACAATCACGGATGCATAAAATGAGACACAAGCTAGGACCCTCCTAGGCTCTGAATCAAATGCCAGTGTTCAGGGCCTGTTTGTGGGCACGGGCAAACTGGCAAGCATTGGCCTGCTGCTTCCCTGAGCTACCCAGACCCATGCCCTTGGCTACTGACATTCTAAAACAGCATCTTTTAGATACATCTCTCAAGGCTAAACTTCAACTAGAGCTGTTACATGTGTAGTTGTAGTCGGGGAAACTGGAGCTCTATTCTAAATAAATTCAAAGAGTTAAACCCAGCACCAGGTAGAAGCCAAACAGGAAAGCATACTCTATGGCTCCATTTCTGGGAATGTCCCCAATCAGTAGACCTAAAGAGAAAGTACACAGTTTAGTGGCTGCCGGGGCTGGTGGAAGTGGGAGGCACTATCAGTTGCTTGAAGTTTCTTCTGGAGGTGATGGAAATCTTCTAAATTTAGACTGTGGTGATGGTTGTATGACTATATATTAAAATCCCTTAAGATGCATACTTAAAAGTAATAAGCTATATTTTAAATTTGACCTCAATAGAGCCCTGGAACACTCAGTACCTCAGCTGCAAAGCCAGGAGTCTACCTTGCTGCTGGGTGGAGAGGAGTTGCCAGCAAGACCCTGCTGTAGCAGGACAATGAGTGCCAAGTGTACAAGACAGGCCTGGCAGAAGACTAAACCGTACTCCTTGAACAAACTGAGACACACCCTTCACACTAGACCACCCACCAAGTTTCTGGTTCTTCTAGACAATATCTACATTTGCTCCAAGTATCTAGAAATAGACACATTTGGAATTTTTTTTTTAAACTTCCCCCCTTATTTTCCTCAATAAACTGTCAAGGTAGCCTTATGGACAGGTCAAATTTAAGTTGCAGGTCTTTTAATATAGGATACACTTAAGAATATAGTGTGTGTGTGTGTGTGTGTGTGTGTGTGTGTGTGTGTGTATGTGTGTTCCTCTCAAGTGTTTTTATGCTGGTTAAGTTTCCAAATGAATTAGCTGAAGTTGTGATTATTGAGAAGGTAATGCCTCCCACTAGGAAACCTCATGAGTACAGAATAAAGCCTGAGCATTGGGTTCAACAGAGAGATCTGCTGAGGCAAGCTCCTGGGATGAAGAACCCTGTTAGGAAAAAGAGAAATGGCTCTTTGAAGAAATGACATTTTTATGCTCTCCATAAAACAGTGACCAAAAAACAACCTCACAGCATCACAGAACCAGAAACATCAGAGTGGAGTAAAGACAGAAATTACCCAGTTGATCTAGCAGCTTCGATGAAAAGCTGAGTTCTGAGAGCCCAAATGACTTCTTGGGTTGTACAGCAAGCTGCAAGGTAGACAGCATGATGGCTGAGAGTCGAGCCAGCCTGCCATGAGCCCTGGGTGGGCTAATGCAGGCTTATCTGGCCTCCATGAGCAGCTGCCCATTTGGTATGTGCACACATATGAACTAACCGTATGTGGAGCATCTGCTGAGGCTGTCAACGTAGGCCCAACACACTCTCAAGGAGGGTGTGCTGACATTCACCAGTCATCATATTAATAACTAATGCAGAGCTACAGATACTAGTTTTGGGGATGGGGATTTAGCTCAGTGGTAGAGCGCTTGCCTAGCAAGCGCAAGGCCCTGGGTTCGGTCCTCAGCTCTGAAAAAAGACAAAATAACAGATACAAGTTTTATCCCCAGGACTCTGTGAGATAAGCAATTAGTATTCCCAGTTAACAAACTGCTGCTTGAAGACCATGCCAAATCATGTACAAAAGAAACAAAGCTAAGATTTAAACAAGAGTTCAACAAAGCTAAGATTCCCTTTGTCTTGAAAGTCTATGCTCTGATCCCAAGCATCCTGGCCTGTGTCCTAAAGGATAATAGGAAGAGTCTTAAGAGTCAGACCAAAGTCCTACTCACACACTGCAGCCTTTGGGCTTCAACCATGGAAGCCTATCAGGAGCTGCTGTAAGATTCTGAGGCTCAGGAGCTGTCTGCTCTACAAGTCTGACAGATCCCTCTAGGCGCTGCTCTGTGTGCATCAGATGCTGGGACCTTGGTTACGGAGTATCAAATGGAATATGGGATGACAGAGGCAGGCTCCTCACTTACCCAGCAGCTCCTTCCAATGCACATGTATGGTTTCCCAGAAGGAAGAGAAGTAACAGCTACAGCTGCTGAATCTTCAAGAGCTAGCTCCTGCACCATGTCCTGTTGTCACTGAACAGCCTACGATGACCTCTGCACCTCCACAGCCACAGTGCACAGAACTCAGGACACTTGTCCCCAGAGCCACACAGCACTGGGAAGCTGAGGTAAGAGGTCCACAGACTCACCTTCAGCTGTTTGGTTCCTTTGGCAGTCTTGAGCCCTATGATGACATGGCTGATAGTTTTGCCATAGCCACCCATGGGGTTCTCTGTCTCACAGGGAGTGAGCTCTGTCACCTCCCCTTCATAAACCTCCTTAGTCTCCTTTATCCGCAGCCCTGAAAGAGATGGCAAATGGGCCATGAGAGGCAGAACCATTTCTCAGATATCACCTTTTTCTCACACATGTACATCCCAAAACTCTTAGTCATAAACATTATGATAAACCAACCTTAATAATTAAAGCAGAAGGATATCACTGTGGACAGAAAAACAGTAGAGCCACAATGCAAACCGGAGGTGCTGTGGAGCGTAGGAGAGATCTGACTGTTCAACCTCAAGGACTGATCTTTGTTATAACTGTGTGTGCACATGTTTGTTTGTGGGAAGATGTGCATGTGGCTGCAGGTTCCTCCACAGGCCAGAAAAGGACACTGAAATTGAGCTTAAGAGGCAGTTGTGAGCCACCCTGAATGAATACAGGGAACTAAACTCAGGCAGTAGCAGGAGCAGCACAAGACTGAGCAACTCCCATGACCCCTGATTTCTGATTTCAACCTAAAGAAAACTTTTAAAACACTTATTTTGTTTGGGCATGCATATGTGTAGGTACAGGAGAGTATGTGTGCAGGTCAGAGAACAAGTTGTCAGTCACTTCGCCCTTTCCACCAAGTAGATCCTGGGAGTTGATTGAAGGTAATTAGGTGTGTGTACCTTTAACCAATGAACTATCCTAACCATCCTTGACTGTTGGATCTCTGGAACTCAAAGGGTAAAAGGAAAGGATCAATTTTAGTTCTGATGACCATACATACGCCATGGTGTGCATATGCTAACACGTTCTCAGGCATACATACACCATGTGTGCATATGCTAACACGTTCTCAGGCATACATACGCCATGGTGTGCATATGCTAACACGTTCTCAGGCATACATACACCATGGTGTGCATATGCTAACACGTTCTCAGGCATACATACGCCATGGTGTGCATATGCTAACACATTCTCAAGTGTATGCATTTATTTATTTTTTACTTTATGTACATTGGTATTCTGCCTGTTTGTACGTGTGTGTCAGGGTGTCAGATCCCCTGGAACTGGAGTTACAGACAGTTGTGAGCTTTTATATGGGTGCTGGGAATTGAATCTGAGTCCTCTGGAAGAGCAGCCAGTGCTCTTAACTACTAAGTCATCTCTCCAGCCCTGATCTTAAACTCTTAATCCTCCTGCCTCCACTTCCCAGTCCTGGGATTACACATATATGCTGTCATATCTAGCCCTGAATTTAACTTGTAATAATGTTAACAGAATGTCGTATAGGGAAGACTCAGCTGCCTGCTGGAACCTCACTGGGAAGTAATGAAAAGGCACATGTGACGCATGCACGCGCACGCACCAGAAGCCTTATCTACAATTTGCTTCAAAATAATCTTGAAGGGTACTGATGAAGCCTTATGCCAATCCAACTGTATGCCGAAGCTGGTGACGTCATACTTGATGACTTTTGTACATTGTCCATGGTTAAGTTAAAAAGAAAAACAAACACTACTCCCACCCTCCAGTCAGAATGCTAACAGTAGAAAGGCATAGGATACCAAGAATTCAGTTCTGAAAAGCTACATTAAGGTCTAGGTGCTGCTGGTGGGAATGTAAATAGTATAGTATGATCGGCTGCAGCCTGCATCCTTAGGAACATGGCCAGAAGCATGAGGACAGGCAGAACTAAGTGGCACAGGCAATTATGACCACTGTGGCATCACTTCTAACTGCCAAGCAGTCTGCAACAATGAAAGAGAAAATGAAGTTATGGTACGCTCACACAGGGGAATACCTACCACCCAGCAGTGGAAAGGTTACAGTTACATGCAACAGTATAGATGAATTTACACAGAACACACTGGGAAAGGGGCCATCAGGGCAGAGGAAAATACATGTGAAGTCCAAAGGCAGGTGCGACTTCTCTACAGTGTGAGAAATCAAGACCATCCCTCACTTGGAAAGGAACAGTGACTGAGAACAGGGATGTTCTGTGCATTTTTCTGCACATTAGCACAAAATAACTAAGTCAGTTTAGAAGGTAAAGTATACGTAAGCGCCCCTGTGGAACCTGGTGAGGGAAGAATTGACCCCGCTGAGGATACTGCTCTGCTCCTCTGCTGACTCTGTGGTCATCGTTCTCAACTCCAGACCCATTTAAGGGACACTGCCATCCCTCAGCCCATCTGTACCCACACCATCCACTCCAAATGTCATAAGCTCTGCAGAAGACTCTAAAGTTAGGCTCGGCAGAACCCCGATGTAGAGTAAACAATGCCCATTATTCTCACAGGAGTGGGCATGATGGCTGCTCCTGATCCACGAATGCCAATCACTGGCACTCGGCTACCTGCTCTGATATGAAAATCTCACAAGGCCACATGGGCAGGGTGTGAACACTCTCTATCACCTTCCCATCTCAAATGTGGCCATTACCTTATCATGGGCTCAGTGCCAGCTTTCTCCCAGAAACCTAATCAGGACAGACATGCCAATAGTCCAGTTGGGGAGACCATCCACCTGATAGCCTACAAATGGAGGCATTGGAACAGCCCCAAGCAAGGGCCACATAGCATCTTTATTTACCCAATCCTCGGCTCCTGAGTATCGAGAACAGAATGCTTCCGACAGAGTGCAGTGGAGGACTGTGACAACCCAGAAACTGTCCTTCTGAGTGAGCTTACAACAAATCTTACATATCCCCTGAGAGCAGCTCCCTTGACTGCAAACCAAAATTCCTGCAGGAGGGGCAGCAGCCGCCCATCGTTCACTGGTGCCTCTATTTGTTAGCCGCTGCTCTGTGCTGACAAGCAGGCAGGGGTGTGGGTAACAGACAATGAGACCTGCTGTTTGCTAGGAGAAAGGCTGAGCGTGCTATCTCTGGCAGAAATGACACAAATGACGGGTTTCATCTGCTGGCTCAGGTTTCTGAACCCCTGACAGGGACCTTCATCACATCAAGGAAATAGCACAGACTCCTGGCTTTTCATTTCTGGTCAGTATACAGTTTCCCCCACCACCACCCCCTCTGCCACCAGAATTCAAAGGCACAGGGCAGGGAGATGAGCAGACCTCCTTTCTGAAGACAGTCGATGGCCTGCCCTTTCATGATATTCAAGGATGGAGAAACTTCTCTTTACCTTGTTCCCATCAACAGATGGGCAACCCCTGACCCCCCTCAGAAACTCCAAACCATGGCTAGGCCATAAGGTAATTTACTTGAGGCTCTTTTTTTTTCCCCCAAACTTTGTCAATCTCAGCAAAACATTTTAAAATAAATTTTTAAAATTTAAAAATATTCTTAGCTGGGCAGTGGTGGCACATGCCTTTAATCCCAGCACTTGGGAGGCAGAGGCAGGTAGATTTCTGAGTTCGAGGCCAGCCTGGTCTAGAGTGAGTTCCAGGACAGCCAAGGCTACACAGAGTAACCCTGTCTTGAAAAACCAAAAAAAAAAAAAAAAAAAAAAAAAAAAAAAAAAAATTAAAAATGTTCTTATACTTAAAGCAAATGTAATAACCTGCTACTTAAATAATTAGTGAGTTAAAGTGAACCATGGGGAACTGGGTGTGGGAAAGGCCTGCAATCCAGCACTAGGAAAGCGGAAGCAAGAGGATTGAGGTCAAGGCCAGGGAGGCTACAAAGTGAGGCCCTGTCTCAACCCCCAATAGAATAGAATAGAATGAAGGGAGGGAGGGAGGGAAAGGAGGGGGAAGAGCAGTGGCTGTACATCACAGAAAAAGGAAAAAGAAAGTAACTGGCCTAGTTTTAATAACTGAGGTGTGATGGGTAGGGTGTCTGAAGCCACAGCTGCTTGCCAGGCTGTGTGTGATGAGGAAGGACCCCTCATGCTCAGCAACTGTGGCACAATGGCAACACAGTCAGACCCCATCTTAAAAATTAAAGGGAATGAGGAAGGGAGATGGAGAAAAAGCACAAGGAAGGAAAACAATCAAAAAAAAAAAAAAAAAAAAAAAACCAAACCTATTTCTCAGCAAGATTTCCAGCTCTGGAGAGCCCATGAGCCACCTCTGCTGCTCAGACCATCATGAAGTCCAAGGAACGCACTACACCCAACAACACGGGCTGAAGCTTACAAGTGGGCACACCGTGCAAAGCGAGTCAGCGTAACACACAGCATCGCTCTACCAGAACAAAGAGCAAGGCTCATGCAAGAGATGGACCAGGTTATGCCCACCAACAAATAATACAGTCTTATCTGTCATTCACCAAGGCTTCACCTAGCAGAGAGCAGATGGGAGAGCCATGGGTACTGGGACATGGGTGGGCCGAACCATCCATGTACCCACACAGTGGAGGTATCCAGAGCCACGAGAGGGCATTAGATGCCCCAGAACTGGAGTGACAGGTGGATGTGGGTGAGTGCGAGGAACCACTCAGGTCCTCTACAAGAACAAGGCTCCTAACAACTGAGCTGCCTCTCCAACCGTTTTGTAGCTTTTAAAACTAAACCAATGTCTCTGACTTAAAATGGGAGTCACCCAAGTGCTGGGTGTGGCCTAGTACCCCTCAAAAGACCTAAAAATGACCGGTCTCATAGTGCAAGTGGGAACATGGCAAGGTGAGGCGGCATCACACAGCTTTCTTTCGTTAAAGCTTTGATCTTTCTCAAGGCCACCTGCTTCTCTCACGAAGCAGGAAACCTCAGGGAGTAGTCACTACCTGCCAGGTCTGGGCCTCTCTGTATCCCAGCGACTGTGAGCATCCTCACTCTCCTCATACTCCCATCACTCCACACATGGCACAGCAGAACTCAGAGGCATCACCTGCCCGTCTCTGTACCCACAACCAACCCTTCTATAAACCCTAAGAACCAAGTGTACCATAGACTTCTCCTGAATCTAGTCACCCACCCCTCCAACACTACCTCCTGCTCAGACCCCAGTGGGTCTCCCTCTGCCATGCTCCATGAAGGGGGACCGCAGAGCTGGACTAGAGCCCACAGACATCTTACACTTAACTGTTTTGGCTTAACTCAGGGTAAAGCCCTGACCCCAGCCTATGGCAGCAGACTATCTCAACCTCTGCTTTCCTACCTACCTCTAGCAGTCCAGTACATTTCCTTAATAATTCTTTTACACACACACACAAATATTAAAAAGAAAAAAGAATGGATTACTTTTGGGAGGGCTGGTAAGATGGCTTAGGTAAAGGATTTCTGTGCTAGCAGCAACCTGAACTGAATCGTATGAAGATATGTAAAGATAAAGAGAAAACCAACTCCATAAAGTTGTTCTAACCTCCATTTGCATATGTATGCCTACCCATACATCATGTAACCCCCAGTCACAATATTAAATACAATTTTTTTTTTTTTTTTAAGAAAAAAGCACTTTGAGCTGGGCAGTGGTGGCTCACACCTTTAATCCCAGCACTTGGGAGGCAGAGGCAGGCGGATTTCTGAGTTCGAGGCCAGCCTGGTCTGCAGAGTGAGTTCCAGGACAGCCAGGGCTACACAGAGAAACCCTGTCTCAAAAAAAAATCAAAAAAAAAAAGAAAAAAAAAAAGAAAGAAAGAAAAGAAAAAGAAAAAAGTACCTTGAGCCACACACCTTTAACCCTAGTACTCAGGAGTTCAAGGTCAGCCTGGTCTACAAAGTAAGTTGCAGGATAGCCAGGGGCTACACAGAGCAATCCTGTCTTGGGGGGTGGGGTACTTTTCTGGGAGATAGGGAGGGGGTCCAGTGGGACAGAGAACTGAGTCTGGACTTCAGCACGCATGTAAAAAGCTGGGCTTGACGGCACAAGCACACTGGGGGGGGGGGGGGGCGCACAAACACAAAAAGATTCCTAAGGTCTAATGGCCAGCAGCCTAGTTCCAGGTTCAGTGAACCTGTCTGAAAGAAACAGGGCAGAGTGACAAAGCAGGACACACAGCATCCTCCTCTGGCCTCTGTACACACACACACACACACACACACACACACACACACACACACTTGTACAAACCTCACACAAACTTTGACAACCTGGTACAGTGTCTCTGTCCTCAACCTGCTCTCAGAAGATGTGCTGAGGGACACAGATGTTTCACAGACGCTTGAATGTACTCTGAGCAACCTATTTTGAACAGTAGACCTGAAAATTGATCTAAATGTCCACCTTCACAAATGGGCCACCCACACAATTAGAGCCCACATTTCCGTAGCAATCTGCAGAAACTGAGGACATACCTAACACTAGAGCAACAGACCCTGGGCTTAAAGATCACCCTGAAAGTCCTACGGATGAGAGTTAACTCGGGAGGCCTTTCTCTCCCACAGCCAGTCTCCAGGCCCGGGCTACAGACAGCAGGCAGACCTGAGCTCCAATCAGCTCTGCTACTTACTAGTCACAACACTAGCCAAGTTAGTTAACTTTCTAAGACTGTTTCTCCAAATGCCAATGCAGACAGAGGAGCCTGGCTAGGGGAATTAACAGCCTGGCACTGTGATGGCAGTGCAGGCCCTAAGTGGCTGGCATCACAAGTCTCAAAGCTTAGCCAGTCCCCAGTGTCCTTGCTTTGATAGGCCACAACTCCTATGGCCTACCACTAAGGACCAGATGCCAAGGCAATTCAGCACATATTGAGTGGCTTGAGTCAAAACCTATTCAATGGGTTGTGGTAGCACACGGCTTTAATATCAAAGGCAGGCAGATCTGAGTGCGGAGCCAGCCTGTTCTACAGAGTGAGTTCCAAGACAGCAAGAGCTCCTATTCACTGGCCAGCCACTCTCGAAAGCTAAGACACAGGCACTAAAAAAGCCTGATGCACATGTGTGCATGTATTTAAAAAAGATTTCTTTAGCCAATGTTCATAGCCAGTGTTGTAGCACAACCCAGCCATTGGGAGGCAGAGACAGGTGGATCTCTGTGAGTTTGGGGCCAGCCAGGTCTACATAGCAAGTTCCAGGCCAACCAAAACTACATAGTGAGATCCTGTCTCAAAAATCACTGTATAGCCAGAGCTTTCCCCGAGGAAGCTGGTGTTGAAATCAAACCTGGAGCTGTGCCTATGAAACCATACTCTGATACTATGAAACCATACCCTCTGATCCTGACTTACATCTACTTTTACCACATGAAGAAGCCAAGGGCCATAACTGGGGTCCACGTGTGCACTCTACTGATGAAGCACTTTGGTCAGAACACTGACGCCTTGTCATTAACTTGCAAACATACTGACAATGCTAAAAGAGAAACAGCTACAAGCTGTCACACAACATCTTTACAACCAAGAAGCTTCAAGGCACCTGGAGAAGAAATCCACTTTCCCACACTGCCCCCTCACTGATGGCCGCCCTCCCCACACTCACCAATGGCCCTGCGGAAGTTCTCCATCAGCACCTCTGTCTTCTTGATCTCAGTTGAGTATACTTCACTACCCACCATCGGGCAGAAAGGGACTTTACTGCCCAGCTCCTGAGCAATAGCCAGGGCCAAGGCTGTCTGCAGAGGACAAGAAGGAGAAGACATTTGCTTTAGAGCTAGAAATGGTCATTCAGGCCGGGCGGTGGTAGCACACGCCTTTAATCCCAGCACTTAGGAGGCAGAGGCAGGCGGATTTCTGAGTTTGAGGCCAGCCTGGTCTACAGAGTGAGTTCCAGGACAACCAGAGTTACACAGAGAAACCCTGTCTCCAAAAACCAAAAAAAAAAAAAAAAAAAAAAAAAGAAAGAAAGAAATGGACATTCAGAAATGCGGGTTATTAAGAAAGTATCTGCCAGGAGACAGTACTGTCCTATTCTCTACCTTCACAGGCAAATTTCAGTGTCTGAGGTCTCTGTGCACACTCCCTGCATAGCACACCCAGCCTGGATCACCATCATACTTAGACGTGATTCCCCAGTAAAGGCCTGATTACAGGTGCTTCACAGGCACCTCACATCTAAGACATTTTACTGTCTTCCCCACTCCACCAAGGAGGTAACAAAGATGGGTCAAATACGCAGTCCAGGAGCCTCAACCTAGAGATAGGCACATTTGGACTGGTGTCTCAGAACAGGTTCTCACCAGAAATAGCACCACCTTCCTGACTGTTCTCTCTCAACCTCAGACAGTATCCAGCCAATCTGCTCAGGCCACAGTGAGGCCCGACACACTACTTTCTGTTTGTACCACAAACACCAACCTACGGGCGGCAGAATCGGCACTGAAGGAAGGGATCACTTAACGTCCACTTTATGTTAAGTGGCCCAGAAGAGAACAAACCCTTAGGCAGACTTTTGTGATACATTAGCATGCTCTGTGAAACACAAATGGTTGCTGGTAACCCAGCTACAGTGGGCAGAGGCTAAGCAAGACCAGACACAGGAGAGATCTGTGGAAAACATCAAGCATGAAAGGCAAACGCCCGAGAGCGACTGAGAGCACCCGCAGACCCACAGCCTCTGAAGCTGGCGACCTGAGCAGAGAGAACTCTGAAGCAGCATCATAAGTGACCTGCCAGTGGTGCTCTTCCTCCTTTCAGTCCCTCCAGTGACAGTTTCAGCACAGTAGAATCTGGCAGCAAGTGAACACAGTGAGGTGCATAAAGAAGTGACCTGTGAGACAGAAAGTAGACAGCAGTGCTAACTCTGCTGCTGTTCAGAGGAACCTCAGCACTGGACACCTGGCAATCTCATGAAAGATTAAAGTACTAGGTTAGATCTCACATAGCAAACAAGTTGCCCACAAACTGGTTCTACGTGCTTCTCAGCAGCAGAGAGCAGCAGGTGCCTCCCTACTGCAGCTCCCTCAGCCCCAGAGCATCTGGGGACACACTTGCCACTGCCTCAGCCTAAGCATACACCTGAGTTTGTGAGCCCAGAGCAGACAACAGTAACACTGATATTCTAGGAGCAAGGTAGAAAGAGAGGACTGCATTCTGACAGGAGACAAGGGTGGGGGCTAGGGGCCAGCTTGTTCACCTCCTACCCTAATTCTGTCTGTGTCCTAGTCACTCTGTCTCTTCTAAGTAGTTCCACAGACCTCCTCAATTCTCCATCCTTGGCCTCAGATGTCAAAGAGTGCCTCAATGCACTTCACTGGCCTCTTTCCTTGCAGCCTAATTCAGAAGTGGCCATCACTATGCTTGGTGTAAACAGACAGGGAACACTTGAGGGGAGTGCTTCGCACCTCCAATTTCCTCTTGGTGAAGGGCCCTAGAAGGAAAGTCCAGAAGGTATCTGCCTAGCGCTCCTGTCCACCACTGTAAATATCTCACAGACCTCCAGTAAACCATCAGCTTCATGTTCTACTTTGTATTTGCCTGCTTTGGTTTGGGGTTTTGCTTTGTTGTCGTTTGTTTTGATGAGTTTTTGTTTGGGGCAGCTAGAGTATGGTAGCAAATGATCATATAGCTGGCCCAGAACTCACTTCCAAGCTCAGGCTGGCCTGGTACTCCTGCCTCAACTGCCTGAGTGCTGGGACTGCAGAGGTGCACCTTTGTACCCAGGTCCTAGTTTGTATTTTATAGATTAAGAAACTGAAACACAGAGGTTACTCAAGGCCAGACAGCCAAAATACAAGCACTGCCAGAGCCCCTATTTTCCCTTGTGTGAACATACCATGTGACTATGGAAAGAAGGCCAAACAGATTTACTTCAATCTCATCTGAAGGGCTACTTTCTAGGGTCCAAGCACTAGTCCCATTGTCAACAGCATGAGATTGTCAGGAGCAGAGCTGTACCAGTACAGTAAAGGTGCCCTGCCTCTCCACGAAGCGAAGTAGCCTCAACTTCAGGCACACTACCAATCTCTCCTCAGACTACACATGCCTTCAAACTTATCACATCAGAAAAGCTTACAAAGTGAGGCCAAGGACCGAGTTCTTCACATTTCCCGGAAGAAAACTGTCCCAGTATCACATAGGAATGAAATGCTCTGGGTGTTTCAAAAATGTCAGTGCTGCCGGGAGGCTGTGGTGCACACCTTTGGTCCCAGCACTCAGGGGGCAGAGGCAGGTGAATATCTGAGTTGGGGGCCAGCCTGGTCTACAGAGTAATTCCAGGACAGCAGGGGCTAGACAGAGAAACTGGGGTGTGTTGGGGGTGGGAGGGAGTAGTGTTGGGCTGGAGAGGCGGCTCAGGAGATACAGGCACCGCTGATGAGTTTCTGATCCCTGGAATCCATGTGAGGGAAGAAGAAAACCAACTCCAAAGTGGCCCGACCCCACAGGCATATCACAGAGGTACACACTACCAGCTCCCAAAGGAAGTAAAGGTAAGTTTTTAAATGTCAGCATCATTAAGAGACAACAAAGCAAAATGATAGGGACAGCACCTAAATGAAAAGAAGAAAGAGACAGATGTTACTGCTGGGTTTTAACTTTCTCTTTCCAGGGCCACTAGACATATATACAGCGGATAGTCTGAAGTTTATAATAAAAGGGAAAACTGGAAGAACCCAAAGAACCCTCTTTTCTACATATCATACATATGGCTACATGTGTACATATGGAGGGTGGGTGTTATGTGCATACGTGTGTAGAAGCCAGAGGCTGACCCTGCATATCTTCCTCAGTCACTATCTACCTTTTTTAAATGTGTACACATGTGTGTCTGTGAGTACATTACATGTATTCACATGTCCACAGAGGCCAAAGAGGGCATCCACACCCGTGGACTTAGGGTTACAGACACCTGTAACATGCCCACTGTGAGTGCTAGAACCACACTCAGTTCTCTGGAAGGTCAGCAAGTGCCCTAAACTGACGAGTTATCTCCACCTTCATTTCTGAGAAGGACCTC
This sequence comes from Arvicanthis niloticus, assembly GCF_011762505.2. Taxonomy (NCBI): domain Eukaryota; kingdom Metazoa; phylum Chordata; class Mammalia; order Rodentia; family Muridae; genus Arvicanthis; species Arvicanthis niloticus. Next base: position 27,974,655 of record NC_047666.1, on the reverse strand, counting down.
TCACAGATGCAACCAGACTGGCTAGTCCTCTTGTCCCTGCCTCCTCAGCACTAAGATCAGAGGTAAGTGCTACCACTTGGACCCTCATGCATGTGTAGCAAGCATGTTTCCTACTGGCCATCTCCTCAGCTTTGTCATTTTCATTTAAAAATCAAAAGAAAACAAAACAAAAATCAACTTTGTTATTTCTGAACTCATACTCCTACTGAGCACCAAGGCTCATGCCTGTAATCCCAGCTACTTGAGAAGCTAAGGCAAGAGAACACAAAAATCAAGGCCAGCCTGGGCTGGGGGGAGGAGTGTGGGTGGAGTGCAAATCAGTGAGACCCTTTCTCAGAAGTGTAGCTCAGTGGTAGAGCTCTTGCTGACGTGCACAAAGTCCTGGCGTCAAACCCTCCAGGCAGTGGACAGGGCTCCCCACACCTTCCTTGAAAAGTTACGTTTGAGACCACTGTCTTCCTAGCCCTGCCTTCTAAAGGATTAGCCTTTTCAGTTAGTTATTTTTAGTTTATAAAACCTGAAATGCTAACATAAACTTCACATTAGCAGGAGTCAGGTTAGAGGTAAGATGAAAATGCTGTGGTAAATAGCAGGGTGTCCCATTTTTCAAATGACTCCGAAATAAAGAAATAGCAAATGTCAAAAAACCAGAATCATCTCCGCAGCTATAAGGCACAGGCAAGCCCACCATACAAGTCTGTACTCCTTGAACTTCTCGACTTTAGTCCAACTGACACTGGGGGACAGAATGGTGCCTTACTCCAGTTAAAGTGCCTGGAAGATGTTCAACATCATGTCTGGCCATCGGCACCAAGGATGCCAATGTAGGCTGAAAATCCTCATTCCAACTCTGACTTCAACAAAGAAAATGGGCAAAGAAAGAGCTGAAGATGTTCCAGAACAGATCAAAGACATCATACTGATGTGTAAGAAAGCACAATTCATGTCAAGACAGGAAAAAAATTTACCTTGTCATGTGCATAATGAAGCACTAAAGTGAAAAAGTCTCCAAAGCATCAGAAAGGAAAGGGAAACACTCATACCAAACTTCTAAACAGAACAAACAGGGAAGAAACACTGACAGTATTGTACCCAGCACAAGCATTCTCAACACAAGGACAAGGCTAGGCCCAGAGTTCATGCCTGTAATCTCAGCTCTGAGGATGAGGCAGGAAGATTTCCAACAAACAGTGGACACATGCATTTTATCTTCCCATCTGAGGCCAGCTTGGGCTACATGAGACCTTGTCTCAAACAACAACTACCACCAAACAAGGAGAACAGGGTCTTTTCCACTAACAAACCTATAAAAGAAACTTCCAGCCAAGAGAAAGAGAGGGAAAGCAAGGGTAAGACATAAGAAGACATGATAAGCAGATGGCCCATGCAGGGGACAAGCAGATGCTACCTGTGTAGACACCACTGAGTTCACTGTGAAGGGTTCAATCTACTTACTAACACAGCTCTTCCCTCTTCAGGAAGATCCCTGTGTAAGACAGCCTTGCAGGTGGCACACATATTTAATACCAGCATTCATGAGGCAGGAGGTGGGTCTCTGTGTTCAGAACCAGCCTGGTTGGCATATTGAGTTCTAGGACAGCCAGGGCTACACAACATCTATTCAACAGTTAAAATTTCAAAGTAAGAATTAGTTATTCTCTCACCACTGACTAAAGAGCTGTGGGGGGTGAGGTATGGGAAGAACACAAGGGCCTATTTTTAACACACGCAAAACCAGGTCTCAAAAAGATATTGTTGGTTATTTTTTGAGACTCAGATCAACGGAAAGGTTATTTCCTAGCAAAGCAAAGGAGACTTGAAAGAGACAATAGGAACATTCTAGAGACAATGAGGCCCTCTGAGGACTTTACTCTCTGCTCTGGAGGTAGGCCAGGGTAATTTTAATTTTAGACCATAGATTTTATATGCTAAATTGTATTATTGCACATTGGGGTTTTTTTTGGTTTTTTTTTTTTTTTTTGGTTTTGTTTTTGGTTTTGTTTTGTTTTGTTTTGAGACAGGGTTTCTCTGTGTAGCCCTGGCTGTCCTGGAGCTCACTCTGTAGACCAGGCTGGCCTCGAACTCAGAAATCCACCTGCCTCTGCCTCCCAAGTGCTGGGATTAAAGGCGTGCGACACCACCGCCCGGCGCACATTGGTTTTTAAAACATTCATTTAACCAGTCTAGCTAGACAGAGACTAGTTAAGACATGAATTCAACTGGGCTTAAACATCAATATCATTCTCTTGGGTAGCTTAAAAAAAAGAGAGAGAGAAAATGAACGAATACCTTGCCAGTTCCAGGAGGCCCTGCCAACAAGACAGCTCTTCCAGCCATTTTCTTGCTTTTGATTAATTCTACTATGACGCCACATGCCTGCACAAAACAGAAAGAAACAATCAGTCAATCTTAAAATGCCTCATGGTGGGAAGAGCTCAGGGGTTGGTCCACACAGCTCCCACACTCTTCTGACATGATACAGCTATAACAGATACCGCTGCTGTGGAGTGGAGCTGTGGAGGTAAGGCAGCAAAGCCATGTGCGCCAGCTCATGCCATATGATCTGGGCCAGGAAGAGAGAAGGGTTAATGAGACAATGAGACACCGAGTGGCCATGGAGAGCTGGTATCGGAGTGGAGGGGGGTTCTCATAACATAGTATGTAACATTTGAAGCCCTGGGCAGAAAGCTACATTTCAGGCAAATAATTGCAAACTCAAAATAACCAAAGCAGAAGTTTGATATGTCTAAGGGACAACATGCTGCAGCAGACAAAGTATAGTGAACAGAATGGAAAGGGGAAGTTGAGGCAGGCAGGAGCCAGCACAGACCTCGTACTTAACAAAGGCAGCAGAGCTGTGCATTTCAGGCCAGTTTGGCTACAGCAACAGTATCTAAACAAAAAGGGCATGCTATGAATCCATCCAGTAAGAGAATTGGAAAGGGCTGGTGAGATGGCTCAGTAGGTGAAAAGCACTTGCAGTGTAAACCTGAAGAACTGAGTTCAATCCCTGGATCCCACAGTGGAAGAAGAGAACCTCTGACCTCTACAAAGTACCATGGCAGTCATATGACTGCACCGCGTATGCACACATTTTGTCAAATAGGAAAAGAAACAAAGAAATACCAGCTAAAGAAGCCAGGTATAATGGAGCACGCCTTTAATCTCAGCACTTGGGAGGCAGAGGCAGGTGGATCCCTGTGAACTCAAAGCCAGCCTGGTCTACAGAGTCCCAGGACAGCCAGAGCTACATAGTGAGACCCTGTCATGAAAACAAACAAACAAAAATAAATACTGGCTAACATCAAAAGAATAGGAAGGGTAAGATACTGAGTACCAGGGGGGCTGCTGGTGTGTCATCAGTCATACAAGAACCGATGCAGAAGCAGGTCTAGAGCAGACTCTGAAGTCATATACACTCCCTGGCCATTTCACTTGAGGTGAGTGCCCTCAGAGTTATTTTACCTACAACCCTTATGAATCACTATTCCTCATCTGAATCCAAGTGTTCAAAACAACTGTACACACAACAAAGGGCTTAGGGGTAGAGTGTACTGATGTCTGCAGTTTACTCTGAATTGTGACAGTAGACATACATGAACAGATACACCATAAAGCATCACTGTAAAATGTTAACTGTAGAATTTAGGCGCACTGGAATTTACTGTGCAAACATGTCAATGTTTTTATATGTCTAGAAAGCATCAGACCAAAGAGAGGTTTATTACACAGAAATGAAATAACAAACAATAGACTCAAAGCTGCCTGGCAACCAGAAAGCATTAAACTACTATTACCTACTTACAAGAAAAGATGCAAGTGTGCTAGGGTCAAACCTTTCCTTATGAATAGATGGTGCTGGCACTTTCTGCGTGCAAGAGGCTAAGAAAGCAGTCTTCAGCACATGTAAAAAGCAAGTTTTTGTAGACACTGAGCTTCTGCGGAGTTCAGAGTGGAGCAGGCTGAGGAAATGGGAGGAGTACTGATTTGGGGTGGGGTTGGGGGAGGAATACCAGCCTCATTACTGCTGAACCGGCAGTTGGTTAAGCAGCCTGACCCACCTTTAACTTCTTCGCGTGCAAAACAGAACCGATCTAAAGACCTGGCATGACTTTAGAAAGACTAAACTGGAAAAGCTAAAAAGTGCGTGGCTGGGGAATAGGTCAGACTGTTCCTCCTCGCTGCTCCACTTAACAGATCAGCTCCCAGGCTCAAAGAACCCGCATCAACTCTGAAAACCTAAGTCAATTCTATACTTAACCCCACAGCCTTCCACTGTTTCCGGTGATGCCTAATTTGCGTGCCGTGACCCGCAAAGGATGCAACCTTTGCTCGCTAGTGTAATCCTCACTTCTCAGACAGATCTTAGTGGGTCCTGGTCCCGCCGCCCACGCCTCGCGCACACGTCCCACGCCCACCTCTCTCGCGTTCTCCTGGCCCACAAGCCCCGAAGCCGCCTGCTTGGCCAGGCCGCTCTCGTCCAGCCCCAGACCCTTCACGTGGCTGTGGGAGGCGATGCGCTGCGTCTTCGTGGTGCTCTTCACCTCCTCAATCTTCATTTTGCTGAGTGCCTGGAGACACAACCTGCGTGGAGAGGTAGGAACTACGGCACGCCAGGCGCCCGGGTTACCACGCGGCCGTTACCAGGCCGCTCTCCAAGACCCGCCCTTATTAGTATGCTATTGGTGGAAGTGAGAAGGCTTCGCTTTCTATTGGCTAAAAGCTACGCTGATCGGCAGCTGAGTTTCACCCACCAACTTCCGTCTGTGTCACAGGGTAAGTTCCCCCAGGTCAGGCATTTCCTGCCCTGTCCAGGTTTGACTGGGAACCGCCAAATATTTAAGCACTATTAATGTGAATGGCAGGGTTTTAATTATAAACGCCTCTTTTTTTGTTTTGTTTTTGTTTTGTTTTTGTTTTTCGAGACAGGGTTTCTCTGTATAGCCCGGGCTGTCCTGGAACTCACTCTGTAGACCAGGCTGGCCTCGAACTCAGAAATCCACCTGCCTCTGCCTCCCAAGTGCTGGGATTAAAGGCATGCGCCACCACCGCCCGGCATAAACGCCTCTTTTAATGCTTATTTTTTCTTTAGAATAAGATATTTGTTCCAGGGTGTGTTAACTCCTTCACTAACAAATTTTAGATCTTTCCCAGGTGCTTGGATGCCCTGAGAGAACTATCGACAAAGCAGCTGCCCAAACTAAGGACAGTAAACACTCTGTTTACCCTCCCTGACATTCTGGCCATCTAAGCAGATGTCCCTCACTTTTAAGTCAGCCAGAAGACACCTTCCTGTGCTGTGCAGTGTATAGTTGTGTTGCAATTAGGTCCATAGTAAGTAAGATTTCTCCAGTGGTTTTTCCACCTGTATAAATAGTATTGTGGGCTGAACTGGTAATATGAAGAAGACAAGCCGAGTGGCTGCAGCAGTGTAAGACCGATGAATGGCAGCTAGCGAGTTCTAGAGTGACTGGGAACAGAAATGACAAGTGACAGGCAGCAGAGTAACCAAAGGCAGAGATTGCTAGACAAATTCCAGGGAGCGCCAAATCTTTATTTTAGTATTTTATTCATCTATGTAGGTGTTTTGCCTACAGGTGTGAATATACCATGCAGTACCCAAGGAAGTCAGAAGAGGGTGTCAGATCTTCTGGAACTGAAGTTACTGATGGTTGTGAACCACCATCTGGGTGTTGGGAATTGAATTTGATTCCTCCGTAAGAACACCAGTGCTCTTAATTGCAGAGTCATCTCTCCAACCCAAGGAGCTTCAAATTGTAAGGGTCAACATTTATAACATCAGACACTGTAAGAGTTGAGGGTCCTACCACTTGACCCACTTAGAAACTATAATGCTGGCAGGCATTGCTTCCTCCTAGAAGCTGTGTATAACAACAGTTGCTATGTACACGGGTCACGGGTAGTTTAAACCAAGAGTGATGAGCTTCCAACCTGAGCTCCCAGGGCTGGAAGCCTCTGGCTTCTCAAGCCTGGAGCAACAAGCCCCTGGCTCTCAGAACTGAAGGTGTAAGCCTCTTGCTCTACCAGTCCAGCCACTGAGCTGTGGCTCTCAAGAGTTTGAGACTTCCACCACTGAAGAACTTTGTACCTACCCAGGATTTCTATCAGAGCAGAGTAGGACTCAGCCATCTTATTGGTTATGGTGGGTGTCACTTTCTAACACCATAAAACAAAAACCTACTGGCTAAAGATATCCAAAGACTGGCCCAAGCAAGAACACACAACCAACCAGTCATCAGAACTGGAACTCCAGTGGCGGAAGGACTTCAGGCTTGAAATCCTGTATTGTATTCATCTAATCCCACAACTCAGGGAACACAATATGCCAGAAAATATTTTCTGTCGGGTTCCATAGTGCTATTCTTTACCTGTACAACTGTACCTCAATCCATTCAACAAGTGATTGTTAGCAACGGTGTGAACAGACACTATAGTGCACTCAGAAACAGGCAGGAAATAGACTTGATGAGTGTTGTGGTTTGAGTAGGAATGGCCCTCATAGACTTTAAGTGCTTGGTCTATAGGGAGTGGCACTGCTAGGAGCTGTAGCCTTGTTGGAGTGGGTGTGGCTTTGCTGGAGGAAGTCACTGTGGAGGTGGGCTTTTGAAGTCTCAGAAGCTCAAGTCAGTGCTCTGCCTCCTGCCTGCTCATCAAGATGTAGAACTCTCAGCTACCTCTCCAGCACCATCTCTGCCTGTATGCCACCATGCTGGCTGCCATGATGATAACAGACTAAACTTTTGAACTGTATGGTGGTTTGAATATGCTTGGCCCAAAGAGAGGCACTACTAGGAAGTGTGACCCTGTTGGAGGAAGTGTGTCACTACGGGTGTGGGCTTTGAGACCCTCTTCCTAGCTGCCTGAAAGTCAGTCTTCTGTTTGCCTTTGGAACAAGATATAGAACTCTCAGCTCCTCCCATGCCATGCCTGCCTGGATGCTACCATGTTTCCCACCTTAATAATAATGGACTGAACCTGTAAGCTAACCACAATTACAAGTTGTCTTTTAAAAGAGTTGCCTTGGTCATGGTGTCTCTTCACAGCAATGGAAACCCTAAGTAAGCCACAGCCTCAATTAAGTATTTTCCTTTATAAGAGTCACTGTGGTCATGGAGTGTCTTCCCAGAAATAAAAGCCTAATTAAGACAATGAGCCTACAAGGAGTTGGAGAACATGCAACAAATGTATGAGGACAAATCCCCTAGTGGTATGCAAGCCCAGAGTGGGCACCTGGAGCAGCCTGCAGAGCCTGGGAAGGAAGGCATCAGCGAGGAGATGGTGCCTGTGTGCAAACCTGACTGACAGCTGTGACTCTCTCAGAAGCAAACAATACAGCAGCATCTTACAGCGAGTAAAGTGAGATGCAAGGAAGGTAGGCCTTGCCCAGAGTGTGTGGACAGGGAGACCCAGAGATGGCTCAACAGTTAAGAGAACTAGCTACTCTTCCAGAGTTCAGTTCCCAGCACCCATGTTGGGCAGCTTGTAACTGTAACTCCAGCTCCAAGGATCCAATACTATCCTGACTAGTTTATTGTCAAACTGTCAAGAGTTACTCAGGAAGAGAAAAGCCTCTGTAAGATTTACTTGTAGGCAAGTCTGTAGTGCATTTTCTTAGTGATTGACATGGGAGGGCCCAGCCTACTATGTGTATGGGGGGAAAGGGGTGCTGCCTCCTTGGCAGGTGGTCCTGGGAGGTGTATGAAAGCAGGCCAGGCAAGCCATGGAGAGCAAGACAGTAAGCAGCTTCTTCTATGCTATGGCCTCTGCTTCAGTGTCCGCCTCTAGGTTTCTGTACTACTTGACTTTCTGCCCTGACTTCCTTCAGTGGTGGACTGTGATGTGCAATCTATAAGCTGAAATAAATCTTTTCCTTTCCTCTCCAGGTTGCTTTTATCATGGTGGATTTTATTTGTTTGTTTGTTCTTTATGCATTGGTGTAAGGGTGTCAGATCCCCTGGAACTAGAGTTACAGACAGTTGTGAGCTGCCATGTGGGTCCTGGGAATTGAGCCCAGGTCCTTTAGAAGAGCAGCCAGTGCTCTTAACCGCTGAGCCATCTCTCTATAACAGCAATAGAAACCCTAACTAGGCCAAATACCCTCTTCTGACCTCTGGGCTTTTCAGGTACCAGGAGCAAATGTGGTACACCTGCATATATGCAGGCAAACCACTCATACACATAAAATTAAATAAATATAAGAGGAAAGTTAGTTGTATGTGTATTTGTGTTTGCCTGCTTATTGAAATGCCCAATAGCCGGGCAGTGGTGGCACACGCCTTTAATCCCAGCATTTGGGAGGCAGAGGCAGGTGGATTTCTGAGTTCGAGGCCAGCCTGGTCTACAGAGTGAGTTCCAGGACAGCCAGAGCTACACAGAGAAACCCTGTCTCGAAAAAGAAAAAAAAAAAGAAAAGAAAAAGAAATACCCAATACATGTATGCATGTGCCATGGGAGGCCAGAGAGGGCATTAGAACCCTGGACTTGTAGTTAAGAGGTGGTTGTCATCCTCCTGTGGTGGGCAGCGGATACCAAACCTAGGTCCTCTGCTGGAACAGCAAATGCTCCTAGGCACAGCTCTATCTCTCCAGCCCAGATCTTAATACATTTTCAAATAGTAAAGTCAGACATAAAATTTCCCCAATCACAATGGAATGAAACCTGAAACATAAAACTGAACAAAGTACAAAATTTACAAAAATGTAGACATTTTGGAGCATTTTTTTCCTTTGTGTTTTGACATGGGGGGCTCCGGCTGGCCTTGACGTCTCTGCTGTAGCTCCTAGTCCTCCAGGCTTGCTTCCCAAGTGCTGGGATCACAGGTATGTGCCACCATACCTGGCAACAACATACTCCTGGACCCTTAACATGGCGAAGAGCAGACTACAAGGGAGCCGGAAAGCAGCCGTAAGCACAGGGGTGTGCACCGAAGATCCCAGCACCTGGGAAGTGGAAACAGGAAGACCCCAAATTCGAGGTGAGACTGTGCTGCATAGAAGAGGAAGATGAGAGGAGTTCTGGCTTCTGTTACAATATAAATGAACTTTGAAGCATGCAAAGTAAAACAAGCTAAGGGATGGGGGGTTGGCTCAGTGGTAGAGCACTTGCCTAGCATGCCTGAGGCCTTGAGTTCAGTCCTCAGTACTATAACACACACACACACACACACAGAGAGAGAGAGAGAGAGAGAGAGAGAGAGAGAGAGAGAGAGAGAGAGAGAGAGAAAATCACTGCCACTATGTATTAACAATGGATTTTTTTTTTAGACTTCAGTTTTAGTTGTGTGTATGTGTGTGCCATGTGAATGCAGCTGTCTGTGGAGGCCAGAAGAGGGTGTTGGACCCACCACTAGAGCTGGATGATGTAGTGGACTCAGATCCACCAGAAGAGCAGGAAGGACTCTTAACAGCTGAGCTGTCTCTCCCACCTGATAATGGACACTTAAATATGGTCAAAAGCACAGTCAACAAATGAGAGGATGAAGATAGATGGTGTCAAATTAAAGGCTGTGCATCGAAGAACAATATGAAATCACTCAAGAGACAATGGGGGGCGGTGGGAGTTGGAAGATGGCTTGGCAGTTAAGATCAATTGATGCTCTTGCAGAAGACCCAGGCTCAGTTCTCCGTATCCACATAGTGGTTCACAGTTGTTCCAGGAGAGTGCCACACTCTTCTGGCTTTCTTGGGCTCTAGACGCTTTTGTGGTGCACAGATACACATGTAGACAAAACACTCATACACATAAAATGACAATTCTTAAAACATGTAAAGAACTTGGTATTTCTCCAGAAAGACATAAGCAGCAAGAAGAGGCTCTACACATTATGACTGGCTCAGTGAAACCCAGAACCCCGCTGAGACCCTTCCCTCATTTACACTTAACAAAAGGGAGAATAACCATTGTTGACAAGGATGTGGAGAGACTTAAACCCTAGTAACATGGATAAGAATGTATTTATACCAGTGCTGTGAAATCAGTTTTTCAAAAGTTAAACAAGGACTAACTAGTAATCTAACAAGTCCACTCTACTTTTGATATCTTTTTATTTTTGAAAGTTTTCATTAAAAAAAAAAAAACAAAAACAAGACAAAAAAAAAAAAAGAAAGTTTTCATTGCATTGGTTGAGTGTGTGTGTGTGTGTGTAGGTGTCAGAGGAAAACTTTTGGGAGTCAGGTCTCTCCTATCATGTACGCTCTGGGGATTAAATTTAGGTTGTCAGTGCTGGTACCTTTACCCATTGCATCATCTTGCTAGCCCAATTTTGTGTGTGTGTTTTTTGTTTGTTTGTTTGTTTTATGTTGTTTTATTTGATCCAGAGTCGCACACTGTAGCTCAGGCTGGTTTGGATCTTAATTGTTCTTGACTTCCAGCTTTAGCCGCTTGAATGTAGTGTGTGCTACCAGACGCAGATTTTCAGACACTCCCTCTCACCTCCCACCCACGCACCCACCCCCTGACCCCTGTCATTTTTGTTTGGATCTCACTATGCAGCCCTGGCTGTCCTGGAACACACAGAGATCTGCCAGCTTCTGCTTCTAGAGTTCTGGGATTAAAGACGTGGGCTCTTACACTCAGTTTATCACTGTTTCTTTGATGAGGCCACTTGTTCTCTAGGTGGTTGGGCACATGATAATGGGTTGTATCAGAGTACAGGCTAGGCCATGGGATTAGGGCTAATGACTTATAAGGGACCATGAGGAATGGAAGCAAGGAGCATCTGAGGCCAGCCAAGGCTGAGATGCTGACTGCTGCAGACTCTGGGCTCAGGAGACACTGTCTATTCTGCAGGAGGAAGTGGTGGGAGTTAATGGCATGGTCCAGACTGGTATGAGACCAGCTTTGCCATGACATCTGATCTGTGACTCAGGGTGGCACTGGCAGATTATGTCCACAACTTGGAATATCAGATAGCTAAACTGGAGGCTTGGGGGACAACCTCCTCCAGGGTTAGTATGGGACAAACTGAGGCAAGCACATGCTTAGTTATAATCAAGGCAGTAGAGGCCCTCAGAGAAAAGGCACATTTCCATCTTGTTCCTGAAAGAATCTTTAAAACCCAAACTCAAATCAAAGAGCACAGTATACTAACTTCCTGTGGGCAAGTTTATAATTAATCCTGGATTAATTGGCCTTAATGAAGTTGAATTAATTACCGGCTGTTTGTAAAGAACTTTGAGCTACCTGAGTACAAAACGGCATTTAAAAAGGCAGAAAGAAGCCGGCATCATATTAACATGAAGAATGAATCTGAGTAATCGCAGCTCTGCAGGCTGGATCCTGCCAGTGATGCTCTCAGAACTGTACTCAGCCTGGGCCACCATCCCCGGGGTCCAAGGAGGGGGCTGCAGAGGAGGCTGCCTTCCTAGTGAGAGTGTCACAGTGTATCCACCCCAGCCACAGCGTCAGTCTCTGTGACCATACCAGGCCCAGATGTGTTTTCAGGGGATCCTGGGCTGCCCCCCAAGTGAGTGGGAAACACATAATGGATGATGAATGCAGCAAAAGAATAAACCCTAAAGTGTGTTAAGCGGCTGGCTCACCGATAGAGCACTAAGGCCCCAGGTTTAATCCTCAACACCTCAAAAAAAAATTCATGCTAAAGAATGATATATGCAAAAGATAGACTAGAGAAAGGGAGAGGAGAGAGAAGGGACAGGTCTGTTTGAAGTGTGCTGTCCAGGGCACCGATCACTGAAAGTGGCAGTTGAACTTGAAGGAGGTGAGGAGGACCATGGGGGGATTCTGGGAGAACATTCCAGGATGTTCTCCTAGGCTTCATAGGTTTGGGGAGTACTGTTAATAGAAAAGAGAGGGTAAGGCTGTGGGGAACAGGAGCCGATTCAGGGGGCCGAGAATAGCGACTATAGTAAATTAAGACCCTCACCAGATGCCAATACACACCTATTGGAAGAGCTAAAATTAAAACAAAGCTGAGACCTTCAAGTGTCTGGGTGAAGCCCTGCAGCACTGCTGGGGGACAGGGGTGAAGGGCTGTGGGTTAGGGGGGTGGCGCAGAGGGGGGAAGCAGAACAGCTGTTTGGGAGGCAGCACAGCAGGTTGTTAAAAGTGAAATAGACTCATCTAGTGTCTTAGTCAGGGTCATCATTGCTGTAATGAAACACCATGACCAAAGCAACTTGTGGAGGAAAGGGTTTATCAGATTTATAACTCCACATCGTTATCACCGAAGGAAGTCAGGACAAGAACCTGGAAGCAGAGGCTGAAGCAGGTGCTGCTTACGGCTTGCTACTCTTGGATTGTTCAACCTTTCTTATAGACTCCAGGACCACCAGCCCAGAAACGGCACCACCCACAAGAAACTGGTCCCTCCCACATCAATCACCAATTAAGAGTGTTGGCATGAAGAGATATGGAAACAATGGAAACACTAGAAGATGGTTTTCTCACAAAATGCATGGGATGGAGGAGGCTGGTGGGGTGAGGTGGAAGGTGTCCCATGTTTGTTTGTTCTGAGACAAGTCACATTTTATAACCCTGGCTGTTCTGGAAATCACTATGTAGACCAGGCTGGCCTCAGACATGTGATCTTCCTGCCTCTGTTATGATTACAGGCATGTACCACAATGCCTGACAGGAATTCGAATTTTAGGTGTTGGATAGTCTGGAGGCAAGGGTTCACCAGGCTTGTCTTGAACTTGCTTTGTAGCTGAAGCAGGCCTTGAACACCTGAACTTCCTGTCACTATCTCTCAAGAATGTGCCAAGATGAACGGCTAAGAGTCTTCATTCTTGACACTTCTACTTGGGACTACAACTAGGCTGTAGAGACATCTGGGTGCCACCATGCTTGGCTTATGTGGTGCTGGGAATAGAACCCAGGGTCCCATGAGCCCTAGGCAAACACTCTACCAAATGACCCATATCCCTGGCTGTAGAGGCTTGGTCAGTTGCTATGTATTGTAATGCTAATCCATACCCTACCATCTGGGCCTACTAGTGACTTCTGTTTACAAGCTTTTGTTGTGCAAACCTTGTTCTTTGGTTATTGGTTAAATAAAACTAGCTACAGCCAATTACTGGAGGGATTAGAGGTAGGTTGGGAGTGACCTGGTGGGTGGAGAAGAGGGGGAGAAGGAGGAAGAAGGAGGAGGAGAGAAAAGAAATTGCCATGGGGGTTGAGGGGGATGGACAATGAGTATCTGGCCAGGAGAAACAGCAAGTATCTGGGGTAGCCAGGCCAGCAGTTAGAAGAGTAGATTAGGAGTTACCCCCACCCCCACCCCCAGTAATTGTCAAAGGCAAATAAAATAACCATAGTCCGAGTCTCATTTATTTGTAAGTTAATCGGGATAAGCTTAAATTCACTGTACTACACCTCAACCCTAGAATTCTTTTAGGAAAAAATACATATGATGGTACAATGAAGCCCTCCAGATCCATCATCCAACTCGACAATAATCAGCTCACACGGGCTGGAGAGATGGCTCAGCGGTTAAGAGCACTGACTGCTCTTCCAGAGGTCCTGAGTTCAGTTCCCAGCAACCACATGGTGGCTCACAACCATCTGTAATGGGATCTGATGCCCTTTTCTGGTGTGTCTGAAGACAGCTACAGTGTGCTCATATAAATAAAATAAATCTTTAAAAAAAAATCAGCTCACAGCTGATACGTGCTCTCCTCTTAAGTTTCTAGTTTGGGTAGCTTTTAATTCTCATAATTTCAAATATATCATAATGAAGACCTCCAAACTCGGGAGACCCTTCCTCGAGTCTCAGGAAATCACGACCACCCAAAGATCACAAGAAACCATACCTGGATGCAATCAGCAGAGGCTTTATTAGGGAAGTTGGCCAGCCAAGGTCAAACCACGAGCTCTCTTAAGAGCTGAGTTTGACTTCCAGTGGCAGGCTAAGGGGTCTTTTAAAGAGGAAAACCGCAAACCAGGGGAGTGAGGAGGGGGTGGGGGGTTGCCAAGGATACATAACATAAGAATAGCGAAACATTCCAGAGGAACCCACCCTGAATGGTTAATAGCCATGGAAATTACTCAGTACACTCATTCTTCTCAAAAATGTGGTTTTACCATGTCACTGCCCTACCCTGTCATTTACCAACTATTTATTGACTATTTCTCACTTGTTTCAACCGTAGAGCCACAGCCCTGTCATCGTGTTTTGCCACCTGAATGACTTTCAGCCAGTTCCTGAAACTGGCCTGGCTTGCTTCAGAGAAAAATTTCCATGCCCCTAAAAGAACTTAAAAAGCATCTATATATGTATATATTCTATAAAAATGATTTTTATAATTTTTCATTCTTCAATAATAGGGGCTGAAGAGATGGCGCCATGGTTAAGAGCACTGACTACTCTCACAGAGGAGAGCTTGCAATGAGGTAGCTAGGAACAGATTCCATTCCTAGCACCCACATGGTGGCTCACAACTTTCTGTAAATCCAGTTCCAGTAGATTTGCCCCCTTCTGACCTCCAAAGGCATCACACACATGCCGTACACTGAACGCACATACCATACCGTACACTTAACATGCAGGCAAAACACTCATACACATAAAATAAAAATATTTAATTTGTAAATACCCAAATATAACATAATGAAGTACATTTTTAAGGTACATTTTTAAGGTACATTTTTAAGGTACATTTGATGTCTTTGCAGTATTTTGCTAGCATATACAAAGCAGACAGAAATACTCTACCAGAACATGTCATTTTGTGCAGACTTCTTTCCTTGGGGGGGCCAAAGAGACAGGCTGGGACATGCAAAGCTTCTAGAGCCACTGTCTTGAAGCACCATTCAAAAGCTAATGGTGACAGTTTGCTGGTCTCTGGCCCTGGCTGGCAGTGTGTCTAGATCTCCAAAAGGAGGAACACTTTGCTGATGCCACAACATGCATCTCAGTGTGCCAAGATCCTCTTTCTTGGGAGTCTCCTGGCCTTCACCTCTGAGTAGCTCTCTGACATGTCCCCACTCTGCATTCTGGAAGGCCACACTGTCATGTTCAGGGTTAGTTAGCAAACAGCTTCTCCTTCGTAATCTCACACCTGCTGCTTCTGTCCTGAATAATTCCTCTGTCAGCCCTTCTCAATGCTGTTCCCCCCCCCCCGCCCCCCTCCCCCCATGCATGGCTGGCCTTCTCCCTGTCCCTTCAGCCCTCAACCAGATTGTCTTTGGTGGATTGAAAGAGAATGGCTCCATAGACTTAAAGGTTTGAATGCTTGGTCACCAGGTGTGCCCTTCCCCCAGGCCTGAGAAGGCCTGCAGAGTCATTTACCACAATAGATCAAGCAACAGTAGGACCTGAGATGCATTGCATTACCAGCCTTGGCGCCTTTGAGCCTGCTGCCTGAGCTAAGAAGAATGGACTGCCTGCTGAGCTAGCCTTGACACCTTCTGGACTACTATCTCCTTGCCCAGCCCCTGGGCTGAACCGAGAAGAGACTCTGGGGGGTGGGGCTTCCCTTTTATATGTGAAAGCAAATTATTAAACTTCCGGCCTTGATCAGAATACTTTGTCTTGGCCCCATGTTTCTCTCGCTCTCCATTCCCGTTAATTCCTAGGCTTCCTCTCAGGAGAACCCGGTTTCCCATAGCTGCAGGCAGCTACAAGCAGGGAGTGGCACTATTTAAAAGGTAGAGTGGTATATCCTTGTTGGAGGAAATATGTTAATTGGAGGTGGGCTTTGAGGTTTCAAAATTTCATGCCAAACCCAGACTCTCTCTTCCAGATACCTGTGGATTTGAATGTAGAACCCTCAGTTACTTCTCTACCACCATGGCTGCCTGTCTGCTGCCCTGCTTTCCACCATGATGATAATGAACTGAACCTCTGAAGCTGTAAGCCAGCCACAATCAAATGCTTTCTCTTATAAGAGTTGCCTTGGTTATGGTGTCTCTGCACAACAATAGAGCACTAAGACATAGTCTTTCTCATTTACTGCATTTAAACCACTTATTTGTCTCATTTGCTGCTGTATCTCCAGCATGACAGTGCATGATAGCAGATAGTAGTATTTGTTAGGAAACCAAGAAAATACATGGGGGTGTGGTGATACATGCCTTTAATCCCAGCACTTGAGATAGGTGGATCTCTCAGTTCAAGGCCAGCCTGATCTACAAAGCAAATTCCAGGACAGCCAGGGCTACACAGAGAAATCCTGTCTTGAAAAACCAAACCAAACCAAACCAAACCAAACCAAACCAAACCAAACCAAAGGAAAAAAAAAACCCAACTATAACAACGACAACAACCAAACCAAAAAGCAAGGAAATGAAGTACTAAGACTTAAATGTAAATAATGATTTAAATTTGGAATTGCATTATTCACCTTGCTGTTACTGTAACAGAATGCCTTGGATAATCAACTTAGGAAGAAGAAAGTTCTATTTTTGACTGACAGTCACAGAGGTTTCCATTCATGGTTAGTTGGCCCCATTGCTGTGGAGCTTTCAGTGAGATAGCATGTTGTGGTAGGAGCTGGTGGCAAAGAAAGCTGCTTACCTCCTTCCTGTAGGTGAACCGAAGAGAGGAGGAAGAAGCTGGAATCTCAAGGGCACACCCCAAGGACCTCACCTTCTCCAATAAGGTCCCGTACAGAAGAGATTCTATCATCTCCTAAGAATGTCCAGGCTGAGACCAAGCCTTTGGCACATGGGTCTTTGGGGAAGATGTCCGATCTATAGCAAGGGTCACCCAAGGTCCATTCATCACCCCACATCTAACAAGTCACAATGTCCTGGCAGTAGGAAATCTTTGGGAGTGTCACATCCTCTTACCCAAAACTCCTAGGACCAAACATCCCGGAACTCACAATCCTTTAGACAGAAGGGAAGATCCAGAGGGTAGCTATCTACTTCCCAGTGCCTCCCATGTGACAGAGGGGCAACGCCTTGCACTACCTCTGTGTCTGCAGGAAGCATGGGCGCTGATAATCAGGCACAGCATGAGCCAGCCTCTCTCAGTGCAGGACTCGGTTAAGTTTCCAACAGCTCGTGAAGACACTTGCTATTTTCAGAGCATTTTGGAATTTGGAAATCTGGCTATACGGCTGAAGACCTGACTGTTTTAAGGTTCAGATTGCCTTCCATTCTTCCCAGTATCCAGTATTCCAAGCATGTGCTGTCACCTCCTGGGTTCTGGGGTTGTCACCTCTTGGGTGCTGGGGTTGTCACCTCTTGGGTGCTGGAGTTCCAGGCATGTATTGTCACCTCTTGAGTTCTGGGGTTGTCACTTCCTGGGTGCTGAGGTTACAGGCATGTGCTGTCACCTCCTGGTTTCTGGGGTTGTCACCTCTTGGGTGCTGGGGTTGTCACATCCTGGGTGCTGGGGTTCTAGGCATGTGCTGTCACCTCCTGGGTTCTGGGGTTGTTACCTCTTGGGTGCTGGGGTTGTCACCTCTTGAGTGCTGGGGTTCCAGGCATGTGCTGTCACCTCCTGGTTTCTGGTGTTGTCACATCCTGGGTGCTGGGGTTCCAGGCATGTGCTGTCACCTCTTGGTGTCTGGGGTTGTCACATCCTGGGTCCTGGGGTTCTAGGCATGTGCTGTCACCTCCTGGGTTCTGGGGTTGTCACATCCTGCGTGGTGGGGTTGCAGGCATGTGCTGTCACCTCCTGGGTTCTGGGGTTGTCACATCCTGGGTGCTGGGGTTGCAGGCATGTGCTGTCAGGCCCAGTTCCTTTCACTTTAGGTTTAATACACCTGAGATGCCTGGGACCAGCAGCATTGGAGATTTCAGGTTTCCCCCTCATGTTTTAGAATGCTTGCACACTCGTAATATGATCACGATCACTCAGAGGTGGACTCAAGTCTGGACATGAAGCTCATTGTTCCCTAAGCCCTCTGTGTATGGAACCCAAGGCTCATTTTACATGCTAGCTTCAATGTTCTCGGGTTTTGACTCTTGCCTGTCACATGAAGTCAGGTGTGGAATTTTCTACTTGTAGTATCATGTCAGAGCTCAGAAAGCTTCGGATTTTGTTGTATTTTGGACTTTTAAATTTAAGATGCTTGGTTTTTCCTGTTTGTCAGGATTTTATGTAGATCAGAGGTAGGCAGTGAAGTTTACTGAAGCCAGGTCCCATGCAGAACATTTTGTTATTTGGAATGTCCTCTAAAACTCTTGTGACCTGTCTGCTAAGCTCCCTCCTAAATATGCCCACTGCTTTATCATTGGGTTTTAAACAAACAAAGAGATGGTAGTTTTTTGTTGTTTCCTATTTGGAAGACAGAAAATGGAGACACAAATTTTGGGAGCACTAATTCATAAGAGGACCCCACTCTTGTGACCCATTTAGTTCTAATGACCCATCTCCAAATGCTAGCACATGCATTGGGGGTGGGCATCAAAGCCTCAGCACCTGTGGAGAATGCAATTCAGTCCATGGCAGGGAACCCCAGAGCCATTGGGGCTACTTCCTTCGAACATGCATTCCTGGCTCATCACGGAGGCAAACTGGCTGTCCAGTAGCAGTCAGTGAACTTTAAGCCTGGTCAGCATCTGAGCAAAACTGCCGCCATCTTACTGAGACCAGCTGTGCCTACTTTCCAAAGTCCATCATGATCAGGCCTGTGGACGGATAACAATCCTTCCTAGGAGGAGGCCTCAGGTTGGTCAGTGACTCTCACCTGAGACTCTGGCCACTCCTCCAAGCCATGTGTATTCAGCCCTAGTTGCATGTGGCCTCAGAACTACAGGGAGGAAGTAGAATATATGGGTTACTGTAGATTAGGAGGAAGAAGAGGAAGCCATAGTTTATGATACGAGAAGACTTTCTAGCACAGCTGCTCTGAGGTGGTCAACACTCCTAACCTCTCACCCATATTTATAAGTGAGTCGAATAAACTCAATCCTAGAATGAAGTGTTGTCTTACTGCCTCTTTGATTTGTCCTTGGAACCTTAGGAAGAGGGGTAGATGTCATTCACTTCTCATCTCAGGATGGAATTTTATCAACAAAAGCTAAAGTATTTGTCAGCACTCTGAAGTCAGGCTTTATGTTGGACTGTATCCTTGTGATGAAACACCCATACAGACAAAGAAAGAAAGAGGCTTTAGTTTTCCTTCATGGTTTCGGAGATTTCTGTACATGGTCACTTGGGCTTGATTCCCCTAGCCTATGGCAGCACAGTAGTATATTGTCAAGGTGACAGAAGAAAGTAGCAGTCTGACTGAACTGAACTCACTTCATGGTGGACAGGAAGCAGAGAATGGGGAAGGGACCACTTCCTTCCGCTAAGCTTCATCTCACAAAATAGCCCACCAGCTGGGGTCCAAGCATGCAACACACAAGCCTGTGCAAACCAATTAATTCACTTTCAAAGCACAACCCCTGGAGCCCTAGAAAAATGGAAGGATGGCAATGCCGGGCCAGCATCCTCTCTGTGTCAGCGGCTAAAACCACGCCTCTTCCCCTCAGCTCTCCAATCCTCATTTCTCCCCTGTGAGGTTCCAGGTTCCTTCTTTTCCTTGGCTTTTACCCTTTGCCAGAGCAACCACTTAGGTTTGTGAACTCTTCCATGGTTCTTGGCACCTTTCAATACCTGAAGGGAGTTACACAGAGTGGTTGCTATAACACCTACCACACATTTCAAGTTCACATACAACAGTTAAGTTGCAGCTCCTCATGTTGGCCTAGACTCCAGTGTGAGGTTTTTGTCCCCCTACCCTAAATCAAAGAGACCCTCTCCCATCTTTTCACAGTGCTTCCAGGTTTCTGATGGGCAGTTCTCAGTCTGCACTGGACTTCTCCTCCTTCCCCCCCCTCCCCTCCCAACAGGGTTTCTCTGTATAGCCCTGGCTGTCCTGGAACTCACTCTGTAGACCAGGCTGGCCTCGAACTCAGAAATCCGCCTACCTCTGCTGCCCGGCTCTGCACTGGACTTCTAGTGACAGTGTTTGAGTGGTCTTCCCTGAGCCTCAATAGGCTCCCCGCCTTCTTATCTCTGTCCTTTCCCGATAGTCTGGCTTGACCACTGGTCGTGAGTTTTACTCCTGTTTTCCCAGCAAATAATGTCGATCACCACATCCCAGTGAGGTGTATACAGTCTGTACTTAATAAAGGCTGACAGAAATGAATGGATGAATGGATGAGTGTGTATGAAGGTATGGAGGAAGGAATGTGTGGATGGAAGGGTGTGTGACGGATGGCTGAGTGGAATGGTGGAAGGAGGAAGGGAAGAATGGATGGGTGGATAGAAGGAGGGATCCCTAATCTCAGACTGCCAAGACTTTGTGGGGTGGGAAGCCGGATGACTGCAACCCCAGGTAGCAGTCAGGGTCGTGTCCTGCCCTGTGTCCGCTCTGCCATAACGCTGTGGGCGCCGGAGGGGGAAGCTTCGGTGCCGGAACCGGCGCGCTGGGCGCGGGTTGCGGGGGGGTGCGGCTTAGCAGGCGGACCGCGGGGCTGGCTCTCAGGCGACGGCGTGAGAGGTGGCGGCGGGATGGCGGGCCGGCGGGTAAATGTGAATGTGGGCGTGCTGGGTCATATCGACAGCGGCAAGACAGCGCTGGCGCGGGCGCTGAGCACTACGGCCTCCACCGCTGCCTTCGACAAGCAGCCGCAGAGCCGCGAGCGGGGCATAACGCTCGACCTGGGCTTCTCCTGTTTTGTCGTGCCGCTACAGGGGGCTGAACCCGGGACTAGTGACACACTGCTGCAGGTCACGCTGGTCGACTGCCCCGGGCACGCCTCCCTCATCCGGACCATCATTGGCGGTGAGCGCGGGCCGGGGCGGGAGCTGGGCTCGGGGTTCGAGCTCGCGGGACGGTGGCCTGACAGCTAGGCCAGGCAGCCAGCCCTGGAGGCTTGGGGGCTCGAACTCAGAGCCCGCCGATGCGGACACAGTTCCCACCTTCACTGCCGTGCAGCGAGATGCTTTCCTAGAAAAATGATCCAAAGAAACAAACCCTACAAAAAGGGTGTACAAAAAGTTAAAAAAAAAAAAAAAGTCACTACTTACCTGACCTTTGGTCTCCTGGTTCTCTGTCCCGAACACTGCTCTCAGTTTCCTGTGTATGGATGATTTCAGGAAACGTTCACAGAAACGCAGACAATGTGCAGACATGAAAGATCTTGTTTTTTTTCTTCTGTTGTAATACTTGGAGTAGGTTGGGTTAGGGGGTAGAGCCTAGTGCCTTGATAAGAGGCAAGAGCTCTAGGCTCCCTCAGGATCTCATCCCTCCCCCCCCCTCCCTTTTATACACAAATCATTATACCAACATTTTCTTGATTGACCTTTGTGACTTTTCCAGAGTTGGCTATTCATGCTGCAGTGAATAATACTCTAGCCCAGAAGGCTTTGGGGTATGTACTAACATAACAACGTAACAGGATAAGTTACGTGTGAACTGGCTAAGGCAAAGGGCATATGTGCTTTCAGTCATGATGAGCACTGCTAAAATCTGCTCCTAGAATCTGTACCACTTAATTAGTCTTTAAATACACGCCACTTAGGAATAGGACATAAATAAAATAAAAGGTCTTGTAACTACCCTTCTTTGTCAATTCGACCCCTCCCTTTCATCTACATGAAACCTTCTTCCGTCTTTTTAAATTCCTTTTGCAGACCCATTTAACTACACTTAGTCTTAGGGATAGGACCTCATAACCTGTTTCTAAGCACCCAGCACAAAGAGGTACGGCTGAGTCTACCTGCTGTAGCTCCAGTGACCCATTTCCTGCTTGCCCTGGGTTTCTTTCCAGCAGTGCTCTGTAAGGCTGTGGGCAGGTGGTTCACTAGTCCCTGGTCATTCCAGCTATGTGATGATTTCAGTTCTGGCTTTGTGACCTCCCTTTCTCCATGCTACAGGCAGTCTGAGACTGTTTCCCTGTTTCACTGAAGTGGAAATGGAGACTTAACTGTTAGGGTCACTCTTGTACAGTCTCTATTCAGTCCAGGACTCATTAAAGACTATCAAGGGCCATACAGTAAACAAACAAACTAAAAACTCCCACTTAATTCTGACGGGTCATATTCAAATACTTTTTAGGAAATATACTCTAAGCTAGTGTAAATTGGCGATGAAGAATAGATACAGGGTAGAAACTAGAAAGTGGGGTTGGCATGTCCCTCAGTGATGGAGTACCTGCTTAGTGTCAGTGTGCTCTAGGTTCTATCCCTAGTATTGCAAAGAAGAAAAAAAAAATACAGAATCTGACTTATAATGACTTAATGATTTTTCACCTTTATGATGGTGTGTAAATGGTACAAGTTCAGTAGAGTTTTGACCTTCAGTAGAGTTTGTGACATGGTTGGTTCTCATGACACTGAGCAATGCAGCAAGCTGCAGCTCCTAGTCATCTCTGAGGTCCAGAGTGCAAATCTCTGTACCCAACTCTGGTTGCTGAGCTGGCTGTCCAGTGTTTCTGTGTATTCAGTGTATTTTTTAGCTTACTATATTGTGAACCTACAATAACAGTATTGGATGTAGCCCAACTGTAAGGGGAGAGATATCTAAAATCTAGGCCAGGGCAGAAGGATAGACATTCTTGTAGAGGTGTACAGAATTGGGTTCGAAGCTTTTTTCCTTACTAGCTCTGTGCCCTTTGAACCTTGCTCTGGATCTTATGTTACTAGTGAATAATGGTGACCATGCAGTTACTTTCTGGCATGGCTCTTCTCAAATATTTCTCTTCTTGGACAAACTTTGCAGGAAGCATGTTTATTGTGTAGCCATTAAAGAAGGCAGCTGTCAAGGCTTCCATGCCTCCCAAGCTGGGATCTTTCCATTGCCACCCCAGTTTCCTGAATTCCTGCCCACCCCTTCTAATATGTACATTTACATAGAACCTTTATGTGGCAAAAGCATTATATATATATATATATATATATATATATATATATATATAATTTTTTTTTAAATGGCAGCGGCCCAAGCACTGGTGTTTTGGCTGAGACTATACAACCATACAAGGGGGTCTGTGCTCTTATAGCCTGTTGTTGCTCTTCTTGCTTCACATCTTGGGAAAAATGTTCCTTCTTGGTTTTAAAATGCGACCAGACCTCACTGGAGCGATGAGACCATTCTTAAGGTCTCATCACTACCTTCCTTCTTAAGGACCAGGAAAATGTAGCTTTTCCTTTTGAAGAGAAGCATGCACCTGCTTGAGTGCTTACTCTGGCCCAGGCCTGTGGCCAGGACCTTGTGACTGGGCAGTGCCATGTGAAGAAGCATCACTCTGGTTTTCAGATGAGGAGACAAGCCTGGCAGGTTAAGTACACAGGGCTGGTGCTGGAAGTTACCTCTCACTTGTCCTCAGGGTCTGTTTAATATTGTGTCTTGCCTTCTTGAACTGGCTACAGGCCAAATCTTGACAGTGCCTTTGGAATCCTGCCATTTACCCACTGCTGCCTAAACAGTTGGTGGGGTCATTTGTAGGGTCTCCTCAGATCATGTCAGTCCTTGCTTCTAGATTCCCAGTACTTTTTTTGTTTAGTTTAGTTTTTGAGGCAAGGTCTCTCTATCTCTGACTGTTCTAGAACTCACCAAGTAGACCAGGCATGCCTAGAACTCATAGAGATCTTCCTCTCTGCCTCCCAGGTGCTGGGATTAAAGGTGTACACCACTATGCTTGACTCCCGTACATTCTTCTTTTTGGTTTAATCCAGCCTCTTTGTTCCAGACTCAGTACCCAGGCTCTCCTTCCTTGGAGCCTCCTCAGCAACTATCTTTCCTATGTTTCTGATCTTCAGTCATGCTGTCAACTTTTCCACGCCTTAAATAGGTTAGCAGTTGCTTTGCCCCTGCTGTTGCTTCTTGCTGCTTGCCGCTTGTCTCAGTTCAGATGTCCCTCCATTAGTGAGGCCTCCCTGACTCACTCTCTTTGGTGTGTCCACGCCCACCCCTCACCCTCAAACTTTCCCATTTTTCTCATGCTTCTTGGGTGTTGTGTCGGTTGTCCCTTGCTAGAGCCCGGGCAGAGTAGGCTCTGACTTGCTAGCGTTCTTTGGTGCCTATGCTGACAACAGGCATCTGGCAGGTTCTCAGTAGGTTCTAAGGGAGGGAGAGCTGTGTTCCTCTAATGGCCTAGCTGGTTGTGAGGGAGTAGGCAGGGTTAGGACAGGACTGACCTGTAATAAGTGCATCCTGGTGTCAGCTCTTTCCTCGTCCAGAAGACGACAAGAGAACACTGGCAAAGGTGCACTGCCACACTTGAGGGGGCTCTGGAGTTCTGTGTACAAAGAGCAAAAGCTGGAGTACCTCATGTAAGCTGGGCGTGAAGTACATCTGTCTAGCTGCTACTCAGTGGGCTGGGGCCAGAGGATTGCGTGGGTCCAGGAATTTGAGCCCAGCCTGGGTATCTTAGTGAGGCTTTTTTTTGTTGTTGTTGTTTGTTTTAAAGGCATTCTTCACCCTTTCTTGAGGCACAGGATGTGGGCACATTGAAAAGAAGAGCTTCCCTAGTGCCAGGAACCACTGGTGAAGCTGCTTTGTCAGGTTAGGGTCTACTACTAGTAGTATGGGGCCTAATAGGATGTCATCATAGGATGTGACAGGTATGTTCAGGACAGTGAAGGTGTAAACAGAGTTTGGACCTAGAGAATGGCGTGGAGATTTCTCTTTAGGGCCTGGAGCACTTTGGAAGGCTATTGTTTTGTAGATGTATATGGCCAGCTCAGCTGTGCATAGGAAGCTGCAGAGAGGGACTCCAGGAGCAGAGGTGTGGTCTTTGCTTTTTCTTGGGGTACTTAGATGACTGTACCATCTGTTCTCAACCTGTTGGGGAGTCAAGTGACCCTTTCACAAGGGTTGCATAAAACCACCAGAAATCAGTTTTATTACAATTCATAATGACAAAATTACAGTTATAAAGAAGCAAAGAAAAGAATTTTATCATTGGGATAGGGGGGTCACCACAACATGAGAACTGTATTAAAGGGTTTCTTGATAGTCTCTTAAGTTAAAGCCAGCTGTCTGATTCTATGGTTTTCCAAGGTGAACTCTCCAGAAACAAGAATCCTCCTGTACAAAAATTGGACTTCTGGGCTGGAGAGATGACTCAGTGGTCAAGGGCACTCACTGGCTTCTCGTCCAGATGACCCTGGTTCAATGCCAAGCACCCACATGGGAGCTACACCCGCCAGCTGTAATTCCAATTCTAGGGGATCCAACGCCTTCACCAACTAATGTTCTAAAAAAAGAAAAACAAGAAACTGGATGTCATCGCCTTTGTGGCTCAGAAGTGCCTGGTGATGCTCTAGGTCAGAGGTGGTGCACACATGTGTCAGTTATTTGGTGCTGTCCTTTCTGGTTGATGCATTAGTTTTGTTATTGTTTTCTTAACCCCCACAGTTGCCCTGGGGAGGAAAGGTGAAGTTCACATTTTATAGATGGAAAAATCCTGTACAGAGAGAGCAGGGACACAGTTACCGCTAGCCAAGTTTGAACCGAGCGCACGTGCCTCCACAGCCGTTGTCTGGCTTTCTCAGTGTGAATGAAAAGTGTGCCGTCCACTGCACCCTCCTTAGTAGCGCTTCAGGCAGAGATTTCTCTCAAATACATTTTCCAATATAAATCTTACAGGGTTAGAACTTCAAAAAGATTAAACAATGTATGTTTTAAAGACTTGGGTTGGGGTAAGAGATGTAAGACTCATCTTTAATCTAAGTCCAGTAGGAGAGAAAAAATGCTGGTCTCTTGGCTTAGCAATTTATAGTCTTCTGGTGGCTGCAAGGATTAACAGTGTTTTGTCTCTGAGTCTTTTGTTTTGGTTGTTTATGATGGGTCTCCAAGCCCTCCCATCTCATACCCACTGTATGAGGCAGGTCCTGCATGGCCAGGGCCTTCTCTGGGCCATTTCCACACAGGAATGCACAGGAGTTTGTATATCTGACCCAGTCACTGCACTTGGAGCCTAGGGGGCGTTGTCTCTTACCCTGGGGACATTTTTCTTTATAAAGCTTAAGCAATGTACATAAAGAAAAGCTTTACTTTTCTGACTTTCTGTGCTCTCGGTGCCACAGGGGTACAAGATTTTAGCCCTGTGATCTGCTTTTCCAGTCTCATCCCTTTAAGTCCCTCTGCATTCTGTCTGAGAACCTTCCTTTGGATTTGTGAATGGAACAGGGTTTGTGTGTGCAAAAGAAATTTGCCATCAAACAAATTTATCATGTCACCCTATGTAGTGCACACTGGCCTTGAGGTGTGCAAGGCTAGGGCCACAATGTGCTTGGTATAAGCAGAGGGGACTTTGGACAGGGGCCTTGGTAACCAGGGACATGGGGGATGTTATTCTAATGGGAAAAAAAAAAATCAAAAGACTTGTTGTTTTCTTTGCTATTGTTCTTTCTGTGAGCATCTGTGTAGGAACACATGTATGGCACTTACATGCTTGTGTAACATTGAAGCTTATTAGGTGTTAGAAGGGGAAGTGCTTCCCTCAACACGAGCTTTGGCATCAGACTTTGGCTGGGCCTTGGTTCCTTGTACTCTGTGCTTATGTCTGTTATTTTCAGCAGTAAAACACACACACACACACACACACACACACACACACACACACACGGAAGATTCTGCTGTCTGGTACAGCCTCTGTGATGTCTTCTACTACCGGGAGATGCTGAGCTAACATGAGTTGCTTGCTTTCCCTTGCTTCAAAGGCTCTGGTCAGTAGGAAGTCCGCCTCACTGCAGTGAGCTGCTGTAGAAATACAAGGGCCTCTGTTGTGCCTGGCGCTTATCACTCCTGACCCCACTTGATCTCCTTCCAAGATGCAGTGCCTTTAGCTGTCTCCAGGAGACTCAAGTTGAGCTCCTCTGCACCATTTCCCTTGGAGCTGGACAGCGGGTGACTTTGCTTTGGTTGGGGTGACAGTGTGGGAGCGGCACAACATCAGACACAGTCCTGAGTTTAAATTAATGCAGAATATTTGAGCAGGAACCAACAGGAAAGAAAAATGGAAGCAGGTAGTCATATTTCATTCCGTTGGGGTACATTTTTCTTCTCATGGGGCTTGCCCTTGAGAATAAAACATATCAAATGTTAAATCAAAGAATATTTTTGTAGTCATGCTAGGAATAGAAAATAATGCAAAGACTTTGCCTTCTTGAGGCAAATATTTTGCTGGAAGGTTATAATCAAAGTCAGAAGGAAATTGTAGCCACAGCTTTGGTAAAGCTGTGATCACTTAAAATTAATTGCTTTTAAGCTTTTTGCTGAATGTCTCCTGACTGCATCCGAGTGTCTCTGGGTTTTCCTTCAGAACCACTTCATTTAGGCTGGGATAAGATTTGGGTAGACATTTCAGAAGATCAATTCAGAAGATAGGTTCAGAAGAACCTATCAATGAAGCCCCAGGACCTGGCCCTTCTTGGTCATTCTTTTGTTCCGTGGAACCTCAGCCAGGCTGGGACCGAGCCTTTCATGATTCTCTGTTCCCTTCCCAATAAGGGCGTTGGTAGCATGTAAAGGGGGATGAGCATGTAAAAGATGATGCTGTCTGTAGCTCTGGGCTTCAGCTATGTTATAGTCCCAGTTCCAGGGAGAGTGGGATTTTGAGGCAGCCTCATGATGGGGCTGGGAACCACTCTGAACTGAGCAACACGTTGTCCTCTGCTACTGGAAGGATCGATCATACCTTACTGTATGCATTGGAAGTGAAGCACCGTGGGGTGGAGATGATGCCTGAGTCTTCTGTAGCTCTACTTGGCCTGCCTCACAGAAAGTACATGTTGTTGTTTTTTTTAAAGCAATCTAGTTCAGATAACATGCAGTTCAGCATGCTCAGTGTTTTCCCAAGTGTTTATGGAGTTACATGGCTGTCCTCTACAAAGAGGTGGTGTGCTTGCTCACAGTCAGCTCTGCAGACCTGGGCAGCCGCCAGCCTCCTTCACAGCTCTGTAGATTTTAGGCTCTGACAGAAATGGAATGATTTTGTGTCTGGCTTGGGTTTAGGATATGCTTTGTAGTTGTTGTTTTGAGAAAAGGTCTCACTGGGTAGCCCAGGCTGGCCTTGAACTTGTAGTGCTCCTGCTTCTGCCTCCCAGGGGCTGG
Organism: Arvicanthis niloticus; assembly: GCF_011762505.2. NCBI lineage: Eukaryota > Metazoa > Chordata > Mammalia > Rodentia > Muridae > Arvicanthis > Arvicanthis niloticus. The sequence goes on along the minus strand of NC_047666.1, from coordinate 27,946,666 downwards.
CATTATGGTATTCCCAGTTTCAAGCATACTATTAAAAGTTAATCCATACTGTGGCATGTAACTATATTTTATCTCTTCAAAAGATAAAATCTGTTTCTAATTGTGATTAAAAAGATACAATACTTGCTACCTTACTAAGCCATCCATAGAAGCTTACTTTGGTTTCTTTCTGTGCCCTACCTAACCTGTGGGGACCCCTCTTCTAGGGACTTCTAGTAAGAGAGGTTCAGATGGTGATGTCTTGGTGGGTTTTGATCTTGTTTCTTTTTTTTTATTTTTAAGACAGGTTCTCACTACATAGCTCTGATTGACTTGAAACTTATTATGTAGACCAGACTAGCCTTGAACTCACAGAGATCTGCCTTTCTCTGCCTCCCAAGTGCTGGGATTAAAGGTGTATACCACTACGCCCAATTGTCTTGGTGTTTTTATCCACTCACTTTGGTTCTATGTGCATAACTGTGCAGTGTTGTTTTAGATACAAACCATGTATATGTCTTCAGGAGTCTTGTAATCAGGGGAGGCAGGAGGGAGTGGGGTAAGATACAGGGTTGTAAGAGTCTTAATCAGGAGAACCTGTATGATATGGTATGATGTGATGTGTTGAGTGTGTTGTGGCACAAGCAGGAAAGACACCACTCCCCCTGGTGGGGACACAGGGCCAAACCTAGACAAATGACCTGGAGATTTGCAGTCAGACTAGCCACAGGGAATAGCCTCAGCAAAGTGCTGGGGTGTGAGAGCAGGTGGATCTGATGGGGAAGTGTGATGAGGTACTAGGCCAGTCCAGGAAGGCTTCTGGGAAGAGGGGATAACTTTGTATGGTGGTTGAGAGCTTACTGACAAGATGGGGGATAGTTCAGCTAGAGCACCCAGCATGCAGACAGACAAGGCAGGACTAGAACATAGAGTCATGAAAGAGGGAGAGAGTAACAGGCCCAGTGGCTAGAGGGTGGCTGGGATAGAGCTTAGGAGCTGGGTGTACCTTGTGGGAGGGTGTTTTAACCAGGGGTCCTTGTAGTGATTTCTACACGCTCCCTTCAAGTCTGAAAAGAGTTCAGCTCAAGTGGCTTTAAGGCTAAGTGTTCTGAATGTGCTCTTCCAACAGCAAGCAAGCAGACAGTCAGGAGGCTACAGGAGGAATATAGAACTCTGGGGTGCTTGTATGGAATGCCAAGCAAGGTCATGGAGCTTCCGCCTCTCAGGAGAGGGTAACTATAGGTTTGGAGGACACATACTATTTTTTAGACACCATTCAAGGTCCTTGACACTACTGTACTCTTAAAGCCTGTGTCAGGGAGCCTCTGGTGGTAAGTAGCTTGCTGTAGGTCTCAGCTGGTGAGAGCTGCCTAAAGCTTCCCCCAACCTGGTTGCTGGCCATGCTTTGTCCAGGATTGCAGTCATGCCTTTGTCCATGTCCATATCAGGAGAAAGCCATAGCTTCTGAAGAACAGTTTATATACATGACATATGAGATGGCTGGTCCCAAGCACAGGTTCTGTCAGCATCCTTCCCCATACTGTTCACCATTCTTCCCTGGACTGGCTGAGTTTTGCTTCTTGGTAATTTGGTCTTTCATTTCTTGTACAGTACAGCTAGGCCCCTGCTGCTTTGAAGTGGCCTCACTGGGTAGGAGGGAGGACTTAGCTAATGTGATGCTCCTCTTGGCAGCAGAAAAAACAACTTTGCTTTTGAGATATGTTGACTTTCCCTCTTTTGCTGTCACCGCATTGTGATGATGCTCTCTTGTCTCGAGGCCTTCAGGAAGACTAAAATGATTTCCTTTGTCTCTAACCTATTCCTAAGGATATTTATTTGGCGGCACAGACAGGTGCTACCTAAAGATAAACTTGACTTTTTAAAAATTGGTGCTGGAAATGCACTCATGCTGCTCTGCTTGGTGAAGGACCTGTCTGGCCTAGCCTTTGCTGTAGCTTTAAAGTCCAGGGGAAGTCACTGGCTGCTGCCTTGGCCATCTGACCTTGATATTGGAGCTAAAACTGCTCATCTGCATTGGCTTGTGACACTTGAAGACAGTCACTCCACTGAGGTCATTTTTAGGTGAGTCCTATTCCTTGCCTTTTTGACACAGACACCAGAGACCCAATACGTGTGCACTTTAGTATTTCCTAGTCCAGAATGATGGCTTAGGACAAGCTCGGGGATGGTCTGCAGAGCTTAGCTCTAGGGGAGGAAGACTGGCCTAAGAGAGAAGGCTGTTTCTTTAACATTTCTGCCTGCCACCTAGAGACTAGAAGACCACAGACTGGCAGGGATTGGTGTCCAGTGAGGTGCTGTCTATTGCCGATGCCCCTTTACTGCAGAGCTTGACAGCCTTTTGTGAAGGACAGCCACATTTCCAACAGAACTTCCTGTTGAATATTGTTGAAAGCTTAACGGTGATGAAGAAAGCTAACAGTGATGTCAGCTAGAGACAAGTCAGACAAGGCAGGACAAGAGCATGGAGTTCACAAAAGAGGAAGTGAGTAACAGCCTCAGATAGTAATGTTCTGATTGGGTAGCCCAGTTGTGTGGCTGAGAGCTTCGGGTAGTTATTGGAGCATTTGCTTAAGCTAGTGCTGCTGAGACATGGGGATACAAATTTTGCCTCAGTGTAGCTGACAGCCGGATGAACTGAGAAAAGGCTAGCTCTAATCCCTACAGTGGATCAGGGTTGGTGTTCTCCTCTATGTGTGGCTTGGTGCTAGGGGCTGTCATCTTCCTGGGAAGGAGCTTGGGGCTCCCTGCCTTCCTTGGTATTCCAGACTTGCTCTTTATTTGGTCTGCACACCTGCCAAGCACCCTGCACCCTGCTTGCCTTCCTAGTAACCCTTTGAAGGATGGTCTTCCTTCCTTCCTTCCTTCCTTCCTTCCTTCCTTCCTTCCTTCCTCCCTCCCTTCCTCCCTCCCTCCCTCCCACTTCCCTCTTCCCTCCTCCTCCTCCTTTTCTTCCCCTTCCTCTTCCTCCTCTTCCTCCTCCTCTTCTTCCTCTTCCTTTTCCTCTTCCTCCCCCTCTTTCCAGGAATCACTTGCTGACCTTGTACTTCTAGCAGTTCCATCAGTGCAACTGCTGCTTAGGCTTCATCTAGCTCTAGACTGGATGAGCTCAATTTCCCTTTATATATCTTCCAGTCTGCAGCCGGGAACTCTTCCTAGGTACCTTCCATAGTTCCTTGCTTAAGTTTTCAGTTACTGTCTGATGGCAGAAAGCCCAAGCCCCTCATCATGATGACTGATGTGGTCCTTCCTGATAGATTTGTGTTTTCTCTCATTGGGGCTGCATAACACCATTTGGATACTTCTGCACAGACAGAACATGCTCTCTCAGGCAGTGCCTTCTGATAACAAGCACTTTTCTGGGGAACCTCCTTGTCTTCCTCCCAGGCTGGACTAGGTAACTTCATTTATGACTTTGTGTACCCTGTGCATACTCTTAGGGATTCATGTTTTCCATCTCACTCATTTTGTATTTAGTGGGTAAGCCTTCTGAGGGATGAGCCTATTATTTTTTAACTTAGTCTCTAAAGGGATGGGATGGGACTTGGCCCAGTTATTGAATGAATGATTTATGGATGGATGGATGGATGGATGGATGGATGGATGGATGGATGGATGGATGGATAAGAAGAGTTCATTATCTACTGCCTGCACCAAGCAGCCCTACTCCTGTGATGCTTTAAGGGACTTCCCAAAGTTCAACAGTGGAGGAAGCCTGCCTCGAGGTTAGACAAGTTAATCTTTCAATGGAAATTCAATCCTCACTTTTCATTTTCAGGCCACTTTGTGTAGCAAAGTAGTTTAACTCATAGCAGATTTCTGCCATGCTGATGGTTAATTTCACGGCCCACAGAGGGTCAGCACACTAATGCCGAGAACACGGCGACCTCAGTGTGGCTCGCCGCACACGGCGAGGGCCCAGCAGCCCTGTCTTTTTTTAGAGTAGCAGTATTCAAACATCCTTCAGCAGGCTGATTTTGAGTTAACAGGGGTGACCCTTTCAAGAACAGTTTTAAAAGCTATGGTGTAGATCCCTCCCAGGCTGTGTATTTTCCTTTCTCTATGCAGTTCAAAAGGGCTGCGTCATCTCAGGGTTTTGCCAGCGATCTTCAGCTTGACCCTGGTTGTTTAAATCTGCTGGAGGAAATTTGAACAAACTTGTACTTTGGTAATTCTTATGCCTTTGTGAACCTTTAACCTTAAGGTTTCTTTCAGAGCCACTGGCTGCATTGTCACCCGCTGTCCCTGCTGAGGCTTTCAAAGGGCATTGTCTAGTATGTCTGTTTTCACTTTGCTACTAGCCTTCTTTTGAGGAAGGGTATTAATTCAGACCTGATTCTGAGGCAGGAGGGGAACTTTTAAACTTGCCCCAGAGCTCGGGGATGGGGAAATGAGCATAATGCAAGCCCATGGCTGACGCTGGTGAAAGAGAGAGAGGCCTCCAGCTATCTGGTGGGCAACCTCAGCTCTGTCACGTCCTGTCTGACACCATGGCCAAAGAAGTGATTGGCTCTGATAAGCAAACCTGCTGAATGTAAGTTCCTGGAGTGCCAAGTTTTTAGGAACCTGGGAAGTCAGTGGTGAATATGGGGTTCAGCTGATTACTATGAAAGACCACATACTAATGGATTTCCTAGGGTCAGCAAGACGACTCCTCAAGTCTGAGGGAGAGCTCTGGTGCTGCTATGCCCTATTGCTGTTGAAGACTTCCTGATACTTGTTTCATCCTGCCTCTCTCCCCTCCACCAGCTAGCCACTTCACCCTCCACTCCTTGTTTGTTTTCTCTCAATGTGACTGTGATGGTACCAGCACAGGTCCTTGTGGGCTTTGCTGCTGGTTTCATGAATGTATGGTGATTGAGAACAGACCTTACTTGTCATGTGTCATGCTCTTTGAAGCAGGCTTGGGGGCTGCTAAAACTCCTTGCCTAGCTTCTTGGCTTTATTTCTTTCCTTGGGCTTCCTAATATTCTAAAGGTAGGCTAGGTGACCTTACTCTGTAAGTTTGATGACACAGAAAGAGTTCCATCGTCATGTTAATCAAGTCCACTTAGCAGTCTCTAAGAGATCTGTGTGCTAGCAAGGCAGACATTGCCCTAGTCTCTCAGACAGGTGGGAAGCAGGTATTAGTAAGTAACAAAACCATGAAGAATTGTGGGTTATGGTCAGTACTAAAGGCAGTACAGGACTGTTGGCTTTGGGGTATCTCCTTTAGGCCTTCCTGAAAATTTTGGAAAGGATTGGTGCCTGCGACTGGTGAGTTGGGGATGGGTACTACATGCCATAGCAGCACCTACAATGGCTCTGAGGAAGGCAGCGTGGGCTGGTCTGTAATGGGGAGAGGGGCGGCAGGCAGATATGCACACTTAGACTCTGTTAGTCCTGGTTTTCTCACTTGGCGTTTATGTGTCCTTAGTCCTGTCTGTTTGTGTTACCAGGCCTCAGATTCATGTGGGTTTTCCCTACCCTTTCCTAAATTCTTAATGTTGTTTTTGTTGTAGTATTGGAGAATTGAATCTCGGGCCTTGTGTGTACTAGGTGAACACTCTATACTACTTTCCTGTAGTAGAGCAATGGGCTGAGGTAGAAATGGGGTTGGCAGGCAATTCTGGCATGACAGTAGTTAGCCAGTTTCACTGTTCTGTAGTGTGACCAGTGGCACACAGGCACACTGGCATCTCAGGCTTCAGTCACAGGGTGGAAAGATAGCAGTTCTGAGTGGACAGCAGAGATATCAAGTAAGGCATCCATCTAGTTACAGAGCTGGTGAGCAGACATGATGTGGCTAGAAACATGGCCACACTTTGCTAGGCTCCTTGAGCATACTGCCCTTGATGTTCCCCACCACCCCTCCTTCAGGGTGTCCTGGGTGAAAGATAGCACATAGGATCAGGAAGGGATAGATTTTGCCTTTTCAGGAGAACTGAGGTTACTGTGGTTTGGTCTCCCAGCTGTGCCCATGAGGTAGAAGAGTGGGTGCTGATGTTCTGCTGATTTGTTATTTAGAACAGAACTGGAAACTGAGTCAGATTAGCCTGTTCCCCTGTTGCTGCTGAGTAGGAGTTACCGGCAGGTGTCTTCTACCCTTTTCTTAAGTTCTTTGTGTTGTTTTTGTTGCTGTATTGGGAATTGAACCTAGGAACTGGCAAACACCCTGTCACTGAGCCACACCTCTAGTTCCATTTTCTCAAAACAAGGGAGTAGTGGAGTTCTCTTGATATGCCAGCTTGGTCTTCAGTCTTCAGGAAGTGATTGCATCTGTGCTTTGGGGGAGTCACTAGAACAACAGCAACCTGAGGGATTCTTGTTCTCCTTTGGAACCAAACAGGTTTTCTTCCTTTGTGCAGATTTCTTAAGTAAATGGAAATGCTACTTACTTATTATTGCAAGTTCATCAATCATTTCTAGAAATTTTTTAACGTGCATAATAAAAGTTCCCATGATAACCAGCAGCTTTTTGAAGGGTATTTTCTAGGAACTATAAGAATCTGTTGCATTAGGTTTGATTTCTCCAGCTGAGGCCTCCTCTTCCTTCTCCTCTTCTTCCTCTTCTTCTTCCTCCTCCTCCTCCTCTTCCTTCTTCTTCTTCTCTCAAAATCTGCATCAGAAGGCAATCTGGGGGATGTGCAGCAAACACTCTGGTAACAGATGTGTGTTGTCCTTTTCCTGACAAGTCCCTAGGCTGGGAGACCCAGCTCTACTCAGTAAGCTATCCACTAGGTATGGGTAGATACACCCTGTGCTGATTGGAGCTGTTTGGTGCACAAGAGGGCAGTATTTGCTTGCAGTCTCAGATGGGTGATCATGTATGGGTTCACAGGTCAGCATAGTTAGAATGACCTCAGATGTATTCAAGACAAAATAAACTGTAAGTCACGGTTGTGATGAGTTCTCATATATGCCTTAAATATACAACCCCTTCAAAACTTTGCTGCTTGTTAGCCTTCTTTTTCCTAAAAAGAAAAATATTGTTTCTTTCAATGTTTATTTTTAATTTTTTAAAAATCAATGAAAATATGGTTGCAAGTCTTGTATGACACTGGCAGAGGTTACACGGTGTCACAGAAGCAAAACAATGACTTCCTAATTAAAAACCAGATGGGCAGATTTTTGTTTGGAGCAAGAGGTCAAATGTATTTTCTCCCCTTTCACATCAATGTAAAGATTATCTGCCTTAACTTTTAAAGCATTTGAAGGTGTGTACGTCAGCAGTCCACTCTTTATTCTTTTATTTTGTCTTTTTCCCCCCTGCATCCTGGTGTTCTCTGTGATTGACCATGTCTCCTTTTTTTTTTTTAAATAAGGATTTGCCCACTTTCAGTTCTCACATGGTACTCTTCTGCTGAAACTTTTGGGCCAGCAGGACACATGTTGGAATGCAGCTCTTGCCCGTACCAGATTTCAGCTGCTACAGAGCTGGGATCCCCTTCCTTCCCTCAGTCACCTCCTCATCTCAGGTATTTCTAGGGTGTTGGTGTCACTTACTGATGAAATGCTACAGATGACACAGCAGCTTGAGGAAACAAAGGGCGACAAGGCATTGGAATAGCCATAGCTTGTCTTGGCATCCTCATGGGAACCGCCTGGGCTTTTTGAGCTGCCTGTGCACCCCAGATGGAGGCGATTGTCCTGCACAGAATGACTGCACCAGGAGCATGCTCATAAAGCTCGTGCACAGAGCAGAGGCTTGACCAGTATGAGTGTCAGGAGGAGTGGGGGCTGTAAGACAGGGTAGAGAGAGGATAGGATTCTTGACTGGAATCAAGCCAGGTCTTCCCATATTGTTCATTTACTTGATGCCTTGAATATCTCTGCTGGTTTTAGTGAACATCACAACAAAGTGTAGTGAGACCCAGATGCAAAGGGCTGTCCACCACTTCAGTCCCCTGACAGCAGTCAAGGAGACAGGCAGTTCCAGGCTGAGCCCTGTATAGTCAGATATCTTCTTCTAGTTTTATGTAATCCAAAGGGAGTATGTCTGTCAGATTGGTGCCACATAAGCAGTGGGGTAGGCATGACATCCCCTGTGCTCTTTAATTGATCCATGACTTCTAATTTAAATGTGAATGTGACAGCACTGAGTGCAGTGTCAGTGGGTGGCTACCTCACAGATTTTCCTGTGACCCACCTGACTTCTACATGGGTCTGAGTCTAAAAGAAAGATTTTGCTGCATCAGGTTTGTAAAAGATGCTCACCAAACATTTTTTCCAGGAACAGAATTTTTGAAAAATGCTAGATTCTTTTGTTTCCAAAGGAACCTGATTTGTAATGGGTAAGAAGTTGTTTTTGTGTGGCTCTGGATGGTTTTGTCCTTTCACTCCCATAGTAGGGCTAGCAATGAGGAATGGGACCCATGTTCTGGGTAGTAATCTCCAGCTAGGCTATGTGTTTGTTCAGTCTCTGTCAGCCCAGAATGGAGCAAAATGAGTGAGACCCATGCAATGCTGACAGAGATTGAGTGTATCTGTGAGAGAGTGGTCTGGGTGCTATCCTGTCTGCGTGTAGACAGAGTCATGGTTCTGAAGAGTTTCCTTATACTAGAGTTCCCTCCACAAGCAATGCTTTTGTGTTTTGATCAACAAATAGATTGTGCAATTTTGAGACAGTTTTCAGTTTGGATCTTGAGGTCAGTCAGCTTTCTTGTGTTTGTCCCACTCTGTAAGCTTTGCATGTTGTGCATTAAGCATATTGACCTGTTGGGAGTGTAGGGAAGACAGGTCTACTTCTAGATCTTCACAGAGAACTAAGAAGTGTGTAGGTAGTAAATGATATTATATCAAATTAAGCACATGAAGCCCAAAGACCTTAGGTGGAAATATTGGACGAGCCATCCTGTGATCACATACATGAGCCTTTCCTAATCTTGCTCTCTTTACAAGATGAGGGGACATACTCTAGGTGTATGTGAGAGTTAGCAGTAGCAACCGGGATACCAGTGAATGGATGCTGACCTACCTCCTGGTCCCTGTCCCTGGGGTTTGGAGGCCTGTAGGATTTAGCATCAGGACATAGCTGCCTTTTAGGGTTCTTGGGACAGTCAGACATCCTTTCCCTCAGCACTGCTGGGATCAGGAAAGAGCATTTAATTTATTCAAGAAAAATGTTTCAGAGAAGGAAATGAAGTTCTTATTTTTTTTTAAGGTGAGGAAGAGGAGGGGAGAATACTTCCCTGCTTTTTCTGGAGATTGAACAGGATGGAGAACATATCTGCTGTTTTCAGTCTGTGGGTCTCGTCGGCATCCACTCTTTCTCCTCTCCTCCTCCTCTCTCTGTCTCTAGTCTCTTGTATCTCCCCTGCTTACCCCTTTCCTCCCTCTTTTCCTTCTGCCCTATAGAGAACTTGCTTTTGTCTAAGATAGTCCCAGGGAACTTAGTGTCATGTTCTGGAGATACCCTGATGCTGAGGTGTTTTGTGTGGTCTTGGATCTCCTCTTTAGCATATATATGGTGGCTTTTAAAGGGCCATGCCAGGTGCTCACCCTGTGCTGCCTTGGCTTGTATAAAGTGCTACTTGTTGCTTTTGGAGTGTGATCTTATAGTTCCTTATGGAGTAGCCAGGACAGTGCATGGTTACAGGGTGATGTCACAGTCGATGAGCTTTGGGGTAGGCTGGATGTTGATGGGCTTTACCAATGGGTAAAGCAGGCCTGGGCTTCTGGGCCAGGTAGAGGTCCTCTGGAAGAACTGATCAAATTCAAAGTTTCTTGCCATGTAATGAGTCCCAGGTATGTGAGTTCTGCCAGCCCAACACATGCAAGCTCTGAAAAGCCTGAAGGAAAAGACATGGTCCTGTTTGGAGGAACGTCTTCTGCAGAGGAAAGCTTGCCAGGTCTTCCTTTTCTCAAAAGGAGGGAGGGAGACTGTCTCAGTTGGGAGCTCCTGGTGGGACACACAGTTCAACCTTGGCACTGGCCCAGGTCTGTGCCCTGCTCTGCTCTGATTAGGGTTTGGGCACCTTGCTGTGCTTACTTAATAGAGCTAAGCTCTCAACCTCAGTTTCCTTATCTTCAAAACAGGAGACTAATTACGTGTGTGTGTGTGTGTGTGTGTGTGTGTGTGTGTGTGTGTAGAATCCCACAAGTGAAGCTGTACATAGAGCTTGTCTAACTCAGTAAATTTATGACAGATATAATTTAGTTTTAAAATTGTATCAGAATATACATATAAAAGTAAATCTTGTCAGGAAATCTCCCTGTCCTTTTGGTGGGAGGAGTGCTAGATAAGCAGTGTTTCATGCCATATATAATATATACAGGTTTGTCTCTGCTTGAGACTAAATTAACACGTTTGAACTCATGAATGTGGTTGGAGTGTAGAGAAAGGCCGTGGTGGCAAAAGGTGATGTAACATAAGGACAAAGAGACATGTGGACTGTTGGTGTGTGAAAAAGCAGTGCTTGGTCCCTGGAGAGGCCAATCTAAAGGGATCCATGGCCTGTGTTGTTTGGAAGCCTATAGGCTCTGGTCATGGAAATGTGTGATGCAAGGAGCAGAACCTTTCTTAAAAAACTTATGTCTGACACCAAGGAAGAGATTCCATAGAATAGCCTAGAGAAACAAAGCCAAGAGCCAGGGAAATGGGGTCTGAGTCCTGGTTTCAGTGTTTGATAGTTTTGTCTAATCAATCTGAAGAAGTTAGTAATCAGTCTGAAGTTGATCATTAACTTCTTTGGGCCTCAGCTTTCTGGTCTTCAAAATCAAGAAAGAAGCGTTCTGTTTTTGTTTTTTTGTTTTTTTTTTCCTTTGGTTTTTTCGAGACAGGGTTTCTCTGTGTAGCCCTGGCTGTCCTGGAACTCACTCTGTAGACCAGGCTGGCCTCAAACTCAGAAATCCGCCTGCCTCTGCCTCCCAAGTGCTGGGATTAAAGGCATGTGCCACCACCGCCTGGCAGAAAGAAGCATTTTGAAGATGAGAAGACATGTATCTGGTAGTAAACATAATTACAGCCCCTGCTGCTCTTTTCATTGCTATGATAAGGCTTTCTAGCCTCCCGGACTGCCCATTGCCAGCTGTAAGCATGGAAGTGTTTCTCCAAAACCCTATAGGTTTTTTCCTGTAGTATAAATGAGTGCACCGAACCATGGGTCATTCTTGTAGATAGACTTATAAATGAATTTATATGAACACATTTTGGAAATCTATTTTTCTCTTGATTTGCTATTTTAAAACCAGTTTTTTCGAAGCCCTTAATAGGTTAATATGTAAGAGCCTAAAGCATTTATAAATCTGGTGAGGGTGGGGCTCACAAAGCCTTTAACTATCGCACAGCATCCAACCTTTATGGGGATTTTAAAGGCCTTGATGACTTTTAGTTGCCCACATTTGCATGTCTGTGAGGATTTTTTGACAATGAGGACAGTAAGGAACGTTTTAGGGATGGCAGGAGCTCCTATCAGTTCATCAGATTCTGGAGAACCTCCCACGTGCTTTACTCTTGCATCTTGCCGCTTGCTTAAATCCAGCAGAAAGTCAGCGAGTTCAAAGTTTCTTTACAATTAGAAAGGCATATTTTTGGTCAAATTTGTTTTACAAGAGAAGCTCATATATATACATAAGCATATGTATATATGCACATACGCATGTATTAAAAATGGGGAGATTGATTTTGCAGAGTGATGAAGAAGAGCAGGTAGGAAAGAATTAGGCACACATTTGGGTTTAAGGGAGAGCTAAACTGTGAATGGGCAGCACAGACTGTGGGTTAGTGAGTATATGCTCACACAGGAGAAACTGAGCAAGATGCAGTGCAGCCAGTGAAGCTGCTCCAACTCAGTCCTGGAGTGCAGACTCGTGGGCTAGGTCTTCCCCATGAAGGTTTTATTATTCTGGGAACATGTTTTTTTTTAAGTCATCTCAAAGCATTGTCTTTTGGGGGGAGATTTAAAATATACAAGTATTTTATTTCTTGACAGTGAAATGACAGTTTTCCTGAAAAGATTCCAGTCACACAAAGTGAAACTGGAAGTTGCTGGGTAAGTAGCTTGGACCCTGGTGCTGAGAACTGCAGTTTCACCTCCCTAGCAATCAGTCCACACTAGCCTGGGATTCCTAGATGACGGCCAAATTTCCTGCTGTGTGTTTAGCTCCAAGCTTGGTGAATGGTGAAGTTTCTAAATGAAGTTTCCTTGTGGAGACAGAATGGGTAGAAGATGAAGTCCAAGGACAAATGGCATGTATACATCAGTGGCTCAGAAGCTCATGTCAGATCTCTAGAGCCCTAGCAGTTCAGACGGACTTTTCCTCTGGCTGTCAAAGCCTTGCTGTTGTACAGCAGACCCAAGGCTCTTCTCTGCTCTTGACGGCATTATCACTCAGCAGTCCCTCTTGGTACTGTACGTGTTGTATCCTGGTAGTTCTGTCGTTACTTGCTTTGGATATTTGGTCGTGTGCTTATTATGGAGTGCAGCTGAGCAGGGAATCTGGGATTTTACATACATTTCATGGCATTTTGCAAGTAGGATGCTTGTTTTTACGTGCTAGATAGGGTAAGAGTCACAGCTTTAATTTTTAAGTGTCCTTTTGAAATAAAAGTTGATCCAATATTATTTTAGTTTCTAGAATGATGCAGATTGTACTAAAGCTGTGTCTCCTCCCAAGGTGGACAAAACATGTTCTGTGTGCAGAAATGTGAGCTGCTGCCTGCATCAGGAGGAAGGGAGAAAGGAAGCTGTTTGCAAAACTACTTAAAATAAATTTGAGGGGTCAAACATAGAGCACGGTCACTAAAGGGAAAGGGAAAAATGCCTTGGGTCAGTTGCACTGGAATAGCACAGGCATTCACACTGGCTACAGGGCTGTGTGCTTCTTGCTAATAAGATACAATTGGAGTAGATAATATTTGAGTATCTATGGCTAGATCTCACTGCCTCTGTATCAGGGAAATTAACCTAAAGAGCCATGTTTTAAAAGTTTGGTTCAGGGGAACGGATGTCATTTGGAAGAGAGATGGCAAGCTGTTTTCCTCCTTGTGGGAGCTTGCTTAGTCCCAGCCTTCTAAGTGGCATCTAGTGTCAGATGTAACGAGCTATGGCTCAGGCAGAAGGTAGGCTTGCGTTAGCATTTTATTTAAAAGCGATCGGTACTTTTAAATTAAACATGCAAAGTTATCTTGGTGAGGCATTGAGGCTGCTGGGTTATCGAATTTGGCTCTCAGTTTAGCCAGTTCAGCAGGGGCAGGAGTAGGATCTAAAGCAATTAATATGCAAGCACACTTGAGTCAGCAAGGTGGCAGGTTAATGTCTTATCAGGGCCCAGAAAATCTCTCTCAAAATTTATACTTTTTTTGTAGGAAGATTAAAAACCTATTGTTTGAGATTCATATTTGAAGTTAGGTGCCAGATTTTAGCCAACAAAGCAGCTGGGAGGGGAAACCCCTATCTAATGCTTGTGTAACATGGAGAACTGATACTCAGGTTATTTGTGTCTTTTCCCTCTTTACTCACATTGTTTGGGTGGAAATTTTATTGTTGAAAAGTACTCACTGAGCTAGCTGATCAGAGCAGTTGTGGTGAGATGGAACCTTAAAAAGTCAAACTGAGGTAGCAAAGAGGTGGCTCAGCAGGTAAAGATGCCTGCCACAGAGCCTGAGTGATCCCTAGGATCCACATGGTGGCAGGAGAGACCTGACTCCCTCATGGTCCTCTAACCTTCAGATGTGTGCTATGGATGTCATGCGTGCAAACACGAATATACATATACAATAAATACGTAAGTGCAATATATTTATAAAGTGCCAAGTTTAAAAGGACTTGACTACTGGGCTGATTCCTTTGTGCCCTATAAGGTTCCCCTCACCCCCTCCACACAGAAACAGCCAGAGCTCTCCCACCTGCTCTACCCACATGGTAATACTTGAGGCATACCATGCGGTTTGTTTTTTTTTTGTTTTTTTTTTCATTGTACACCGTGGCTGTGATGCAGTGTGGGGAGAGGGTCCACTTCATCCAGTTTCTTGCTTTTAGATAGGAAAAATAAAGTTCTTCTGTATGCAGAGCACTGTGGAGATGCATCTTCTTCTGCTCTTAGTAGAGTGCAAAACTTCAGATTCAGCACTACTGCAGCCTTCACAATGTTGCTTGGCTCTAGTAGACAGAACACTGGCCTCTAAAAGTCAGGTGTGACTTAAAAATGAACAAATTAGAGTGTAGCTCTTTGTTCTGCATGTTTGAGGGTAACCACAACAGAGAGCCAGGTTTTAACTAGCAAAATACACATGAGGAAGTATGTGGATATCCTTCTCTTCTGGAGGCTTAGCCTGGATCATTGGCTTAAATTCAGGAATTGGGGGCTTTTGGGTGACAGTACTCTTTGGTAAGAATCATAGAGCTCTTGATGCTTCAGGGCTGCTTCAGGACATGGCCCTAGGATGCATGGCCAAATGACCTTGGCTTTTGGAAGGTGACACAGGGACTTAGCCTGGGCGTGAGTGGGTGTGTGGCTGGCTTCCTCGAAAAGGGTCTCCAGGGTTTCCTGTGGAGTTGTGCGTTGTCCATCCAATGCTACAGCCCTTGTACTTCAGATGAAGGATAAAATACTTGGGAGAATAGCTTTCATTGTTCCCATTCCCAAACCCCTTTCTGTATGTGGAGAGCTTTCTGAGTTTGTCTGTTTGTTTTCTGTCCTCCCATCTCGACCCACAGCCTGTGCCGACATTCTTTGGAGCAGATCACATGTTTCTGGCAAACAGTGGGCATTCTGAACTCTGTGTTTCCAGCCATGGTCCTTAGTTCTCAAGGGAGACCTCAAGCCTCCAGTCCAACTTAGGAGAGAACTAAACCAAAACAAGAAACCTTGACATAAACTGAAAGTAAAACTTGGCAGCAGCCAGCACAGACTTACGATAGGGAGTTTTGAAGTGTCTCCTTTGAAGGGTCTTTCTTGTTGGAGAACTACTCACTGCTGCTCCATAGTTGGGGTGGGGGCAGCAAAGAGACCTCAGGACTCTTAGTTTGGGATTTTCAAATTCAGAGACGCACAAGGAATAAAGAAGAGAATGCAGGCAGGCAGTGCAGGGGAACTCAACACTTCAGGACTTTCTTTCCTGGGCAAAGGTACCCAAATTGTACTGTGGACAGCAGCTGGCCACTGATGCCATTGCTTATTCTCTGTTAATGTCACCACAGATTCTAGGGGGATAAATGTGTTTCTATCTTGATCAAAAGAAGAAAAAAGTAGTAGAAAAAGTAGTAATAGAAAAGAGACCCATCTAAAGTGGGTTTGTGTGTAGCTGTTGGGATGTTAGTTAGGTGATATGTGTAGATGTTAGGCGATTCAGGTACACTAACAGATGGATGTACAGAGAAGGTTCCGTCCTCCTGTCTTGGAGCCCTAGGCTCCTAGTTTCCCTTGCCAGATATGCACATTATATGCATGGTTCTGGTAACTTTGAGTGGTGCATCTCAGTGGCCAGCAGCAGCAGATTATATATGTATAATTATAATCTTGGGCACATGATGCAAGCTTCCTGAGTTTTATTTTAGGGTGAGCCTGAGTAAGCAAGGTTCTCAGGGTCCCTGTGGGGACAGGAAGAAGCAGGATGAGCATACTGCCAGTTTTCACTGCTGACCTGTTCTTCTCATCTGGTCCTTAGAACCTCTGATTAGTCATAGTTCCTACCTTTTAACTGGCATATCACTTGAAATCTGAAAAATGAGACTACTTCACCTTCCCCCACCCCTGCTCAGAGTCTCACCTGTGGGCTCCAGGTTGTCAACTCCAGAAGAGCCTGCTTCCGTCTGTTCAGAGCCGACAGTGCATGCCAGCGGACTCTCTACCCAATAGGTCTGAATACCTACCCAGAAAGGCTGGTGAGTAAAGTGCTGCTTGTGTTGAATAGAAACCTGATGTGTGGCTGGGCTCTGTTGCAGGGCCTCTGCCTAGTGTAAGCAAAGCTGGCTTCTGTCCCCAGCACCATAATGAGGCAAGGAGAGGAAAAAATGAAACATTAACGAGAGGAAGATCCCTCATCTCTGCTGCTCTGGGCAGCAGTGTTGTCTGTGGCACTCTAGCACCAGGGTGTCCAGCCCCTCACGTGTGGCAAACCCTCAGTGTGCAATTATTGGCATTATTATTGTTGTTATTATTATTATTAATTTGGCTCATCCATAGACTACTAGGGATATATTTGAGTTTTTCACACATTCATAGGACAGCCTGGAATAAAGTCACCTTCTAACCCTTTGTGAGAAGTAGTCATGTGGAACATTACAGGAAGTGGGGTTGGTAGAGCTGCCTTCTGGGGTTAAGATGCTTCTGCATTGCTAGAGGGTACTGGGGCCTGCTGTGGGAGCAGTGGTCCTACCCCAGCTGCACAGAGCTCTCAACCACTCTTTCTTTTCTTCTTAAGAGGTATGCTTTTTGTTGTTTTAAGATTTATTTTATTTTGTGTGTATGAGTGTTTAGTCCTCATGTATGTATGTATACCAGATGTGTGCCTTGTGCCTGTAGAGGCCAGAAGAGGGCATTGGATTCCCTGGAACTGGAGTAATGGGTGGATAGTAGTCATCATGTGGGTGCTGGGAAAGGAACCTGGATCTTCTTCAAGAGAAGCCAGTGCTCTTATTCATTGAGACATCTCTCCAGCCCCTCTGGGCCTTTCTTAGTGTCCCCAGAGAAAAGCCAAGTGCCAGTTGGGAGACATCGCAGCAGAGCACTGGTGTTCATACCTTCTGCTTCTAATGTGCGCTTCAAAGTTAAGAAATGTGCTATAATATGCACACATGTATGTGTATACATACATATTTGTATACATGTATACACATATATATTTGTATACACGTATACACATTGTGTATGGGTATGTGTGTGTATGCATTGTGTATGGGAACATGTGCATATATATATATATATATATATATATATATATGTATTTACATATATATGTATTTACATATATAAATATATACATATATATACACACACATACACACACACACACACACATGTGTTGTGGAGTACTTATGAGCTCAGAGAACAATTTTGTGAAGTTGATTCTCTTCTACCACCTTTACCTGAGTTCTGGGGATAGAACTCAGGTCTGTAGGCTTGTAAGCAAGTGATTTTGCCCACTGAACTATCTTGCTGGCTTCTTTTTAATCATTTTTACATGCTCATTAGTATTACATGTATTCCTAGTATCATGTGGCCATCACTGCCATCCATTGCTTAGACTTTGTTCTGTTTTCCCAAGCTGCACTTAAGCACTGATTTTTCATTTCCCCACTCCTTGCCTTTGACACCCACCATTCTACTTTGTATGGACCTGACTACACAAGAACCTCACATGAATAAAATCAGCACTATTTTAGCATAATGTCTTCAAATTTATCCATATTGTAGCATGTGTCAGAACTTTTCCTTATTAAGGAAATTTATAATAAATATATAAGGATATTTATTTATAACTGACTCTGTATTTTTGTTTTTTGTCTTAATTCATAGGTTTCCTATGTTATTGCTTGATCTTTGGAATGTTACTTCTGATCCTGTCATGAAGGATCATGAAGGGCAGCATTATTTATAATAGTCAAGTGAATATAATCCAACTATATATCAACTAATGAATATAGTTTTTAAAATGTGGTATATCAGTAAGAAGGAAAGTTATTTGGCTTTAAAAAGAATAGGGCTATAAACAGTGAGATACAATTTCTTTGTGTTTGAAAATATTTTAAGTTATGTTGGATGGAGCAGGTGGGTTTTATGGTAACTGTTTATGAGGCACTACAAACCATTTTCTGTGGTTGTTGTACCATTTAACGTTTCTCTCAGCAGTATACATCACCAGCTACCTTTATCTTGTCTGTCTGTTGTGCTGTGCCCATCCCATCTCTATTTTATCATGGTTTTGATTTGCATTTTCCCTGATGGTTGAGGACTGAGAACATCTTTTTGGTGTGGCCATTAATATTATCTTATTTGTTTATCCAAGCTCTTTGCTGGTTTTTAAATTGAATTTTTTTTATTGTGAAATTGTAAGAGTCTCTAAAATATTCCAGATAGTTCTTTGTGAGATGTGAGGCTTGGGAATATTTTCTTCTGTTCTGTGAGTTGTCTTCTTACACTGAAAACCAAAAACAAAACAAATGAACACTTTCAATTAACAGACATTCTCCATTATACATATTATGGTGTAAAGCATGCTGTTCCAGCATGGGTATAACATGTGTTGATGGTATCCGCGTGATCAGCATGTCCATTGCCTCAAACATCTCCCTGTCATTTGCACTGGGAACATTCAAGTTCCCCTCTGCTGTTGTTTTAAAGTGCTCTGATGTTGCCAGCCATGGTTGCTGTGGGAAGTTGGAACCTGCATTTTGAATCTTTTAGCCACTGTTTCTCCACCTCTAGCTTCTCAGACCCCATTCTCCCTCCTCCTCAGATGACTGTTGTAGCTGCTAGTGGCATCATCTTTCTGTGCTGGACACACTTCCCTTAGCCTAACCTAATAGGTGAACTCTAAGCCAGCTAGATACTGTCTCAAAAAAAAAAAAAAAAAAAAAAAAAAAAAACCAAAAAACCCAAGGTGACAGCACCTAAGGAAGAAAGACACCCAAGGCTGTCTTTTGGTTTCCACATATACTCCTCTCCCCCAAGACTGCCTTCCCAGGATTTTAGGGAGCCGGCTAAAGACAGATTGCTATGAATATGCATTCATGGGGAGCCATGGGGAGGCACTGTTCCTGCAGCTTCTCTGATGTCACTAGTTACCGCTCTTGCTTGTCTTCCCTTTTGTCTCTAAGGTGCATTCCAGGAAACCTGAGTGTTAAGGTTCCATCTGCAGGAACATAGAGACAGGTTCTCTGATATCTTCATGCTCACTAGGTTTCAGCATGATCACACCATTCCTTTAGAATCTAAAGCTTGAATGTGATGGGTTCTTAGCAAGTTCTGTCTCCATCTTGAACAGTGTCATTCATATGTAGTTGCTAAGAGCCTCATCCATATTTTGTCCAGGATTGCTACCTGAGTCAAAATAGACTAAAAGATGCTCTCTCTGACTTGGGAACTTAGGAAGAGGAGACAAGGAAAATTAGTGTTCTGGAAATTTGCATGGTAGTAGCAGTATAAAAGAGAAGGCAGCTGTGCATCCAAGTTTGTGCTAGCTGCTGAAGGCTCTGGGATCCTTTCTTAAGCGCTTCTTGTTGATGTAATTTGTGAGAAGGAAAAAACAAACCCTTTATCAATGGATGGACCAATAAGATGAGCATAGATGCCACCTGTTATTTCTCATAAATATGGGGTGTTGGGTGCTGAATTACCTCACCCTCTAGGACTTATGTCCTTGGAGTTGGTGGGTAAGAGACAACATGGGAAGCAGCTGTGCTGAGAGGTGTAGTATGTGGAGGGCATGAAGTATAAAACCACTGGGTGCAGTGGGAGCTGGGGAAGGCCTGGTGGAGGAGGAGCCATTCTTGTGGCATCCCAACAGGTAAGTTGGTATTTCCTTGGAGACAGATGACACAGTTTCTGGACACCCATGAATTCAGTAGGTTCAAAGGTATGGGATTGGCACACAGCTGGTGAAGCTAGGACCAGGGCATGCATGTAGGGCATTTCCTGCAGGAGTAGTTGTCTTTGGAAGTTTGTGGCAAGGAAGGGAAGATCTGTGGTTTTCTGAGTGGGGTGAAAGGGAGAGAGTGGGAGTGCTGGTTTAGTTTTAAATGTCAACCTGCTGCAACCAAGTCAACTAGGAAGAGAGCTGCAGTTGAGGACTTGTCTAGAGCAGGTTAGCCTGAGGCCTATCTGAGGGTTATTGATGTAGCCCTCAGATGTAGCCTTGACTGTTGATGTAGGGAGACCCAACCTACTCTGGGCAGCACCATTCCCTGGGCAGGAGGTCCTGGATTGTGGAAGTGAGGAAGGCTAGCTGAACCTGAGCACAACCTAGCAAGCAGGCATGATTCATTTGTCTCTCTCTGCTCCTCACTGTGGACATGGTGTAACTGGCTTCTTCAGCTCTTGCTTTGATTGCCCCTCAGCAACAGATTGTAACAGCTTGTATCAAGTAAGCCCTTCCCGCTTCTAAGTTGCTTTTGATCAGGGTATATGATCATAGCAACAGAATTGAATTAAATTCAGGAGAGTGCTTTAGAGGCTAGTACTTGTGCCTTGTGGGATGGGATGAGAGGCAGGAAGGAGGAAGTACAAGTTAGGAAATAGGCTGGTGGTATTGGGTGAGGGTGCTTAAAGCAGAAGAGTGTGAGGTATGGGTACAGGGAGAGGGCTAAGAGCTCTCTGCTGCCTCCAGGAGGCCTGGTGGGTACACAGGCGGGTGGCAGGCAGGGTGGCCTCAGGGCCTCTTCCTTGGGGAAGATGAAAGGGACTCCATTTGACTTCGTTTTATGCCAATCAGGTGCAGCTTTTAGATTCCTGGCAAGCTGCCACATTGGCCCCAGGCGAAAGTTGGCGGCCATGGTACTGTTGACCCTTTGTAGTAGATGGGAAAGTCTCTGCCTCGCGGATGGCCTGGAATCAGGAATTTGGAATGCATAGCTAATGCGCCCCACTCCAGACCTTTGGTGTTAGTGTTCCACAGGATCACATCTAATTGACTATTTCCAAACTCTTGTGCATTTTGACTGTACTAGCAAGGTATGTTGCCAGCAGCCCCCCTTGCTTCCTCATCTCTAGTGCTCTGGCCCCATCCTTTCCAAGAACTCCCAGTTCTTCTGACAGGAGGGGCTCTATGCTTAAGGGTGCATAATGCTTTTCTGGCCATTCACCTGGTGTCCCTCTGGGCTCTTTCCTGGAGTTCTATAACGCTCCACTGTGTGTGAGGTGGCTCTGCCTCTCCTACCTTTCTTACCACCGTGGATCTGTGTGAGCTGGACAGGCCCAAGCAGGGCCCTGACCTAGGGGTTGCGGGCATGTCAAGGCAAAAAGTCACTGCCCAGATGGAGTGGCCTTGGATCCTCTCTCCTGAGTTCTTTTTTCTCATTCTCTTGAGCATACGCTCTGTGAACCTAACTTTGTTTCCTTGACATGGAGTAAGACCCAGTGGTCCACAGTGCTCAATGTTTCTTGATGACCACCTTCTGATTTGTGCATTAGTCTTTCTAATTGCAGCCATAGAATGTTTCTCTCTCTGGTGCTTCTTTTTCAAACGTGTAAGGTATTACTGCAGTAATATAAAGGGTGAGCATAGCCGCCAGCACCGCTTTTAGGCATTCAGTAATGTTTGCCTTCAGTAGTGTTAAATGCTCATGTTGTTCTGCAGCCCTCACCGTGCCGTTTCCAAACCCTTTTATCCACACCACCTTGAACCCTTTTTCATGACACAATTCGCTTCCAGCCCCTGGCTGCTTTCTACCTGGGAGCCCAACTACTCTAGGGACTGTGTATAAACAGTCATGAGCTATTTGTTCTTCTGTGACTGACTGGCTTATTTCACTTAGTGTGACGTACTCAGAAGCCCTATGTTGCAACATGTGTCAGGATCTCCTCCTCCTTTAGGTGTGTATATCCAACAATGGTGATTGTCTGTTTATCTATTGGTTGATAGCGAAGCAAGAATGTTGCTGGGAACTATGGGTCTACAAGGATCAGGTCCCCCCAGCCCCTTTGGCTATTTACCTAAGAGTAGATTTGCTCGTTACAATTCAAGTTGTCCTTTAAGGAGAAAGGCAAATTTTAAAAATTAAAGTAGAGCTAGTTCTTTTTTTTTCTTTTATTGGTGTGTATATATGTATGATGTGGGGTTGGAGCACACAAGCTCTGGCATGTCTGTGGAGGTCAGAAGACAACTTTATAGAATTGGTTCTGTCCTTCTACCTTTACATGGGTTCTGGAGCTAGAACTTGGTCACCAGGCCTGAGCAGCAATCACCTCTACCCACTAAGCCATCTCAGTAGCCCCAAGGATATTTTTTTAAAATAAAACACTGGGTGTAGTGGTATGAGTAGCTTTCTGACACAGAGAAAACAGCAAAGCTGGCTTCAGAATGACAGCCTCTGATTAGTCTGGCTGAAGGCTGCTGGTCTGGGCATTGTTCTCCATGTGATTTGGGCCATTACTTCACTCTGAAAGGTGGTCTGTCACCTCACTCCTGGGCTAATGTCTGTGTGTGAGCCTGTCAGTCCTCCTGTGGGTACTCTTATTCCATCTCAGCTGTGGGCTGCACGCCTCTAGTCACTGCGTCTGAGCTCCTGGTGGAGGAAAAACATGGCCTGGGAATTCTGGGCCACCTCCCTAACATCAGTGGCTGTCTCTGCAGCCCCACTCCTACAATTTCTCCGATGATGCCCCCTAGTCTGACTTTGGAGCACAGCTCTGTATGGTATGATCAGGGCTCCCTCTGGCCTTTCCAAGTGCTGTGTTCTTCGACCATTATACCTGTGATATATATTCTGCTCCCTCCTGGCTACCTCCCTAGTCTAACAACACATTTTTTGGACTAATTGATATATTCTTTCCCCAACACTTACTAAGTGATGTTGCAAGAAGAGTGTGGAGTCTTTGGGGAAAGTGCACCATAAGATGCAAGAGATCTGCCTCCCTAAGAATGTTAGTCTCCTTGGGAAAATGTAAATGAGGCTCTGCAGATTTGCAGATGGTAATGACTGGCACATTGGACCCTGGCATGCTCTTCTCTAAGAAGCCACCCAGTCTCTTGCTTTCTTTGGGGCTGTTCAACATTGTAGAAAAGATCCCAGGTCTTAGATTTTAGGTTCAAATTTGGTATTTCCCCTACTGATCTCAGGACAAATGGCTGTAGTGGAGGCTGAAAGGGCTGCCTTATCAACTGTGAAATCCTCAGGGAGGTCATGTAGATAGTCAGTCATTGAGACCTGCTTTCCTGAATCTGTTAGCCCCAAGCTGCCCCTCTGTCATACTCACACACATGGGAACACTCCTCTCAGAGCCTGGAGGAATTAGCAGACAGACACCCTTTTCTAGTTGCAATACTCTTTTGCCTGGTGCACCCTTGGGAAGATAGAGCTGTGTAGATCAGCTTCCAAGAGGCTGTGGGGTTGAGGCCTGTAGCTCCCTGTGTGAAGCCCCTGCATGAGCCTCTCAGGCAGCTTTGGTTAGTAAGTGCCCAGGTTGAGTGAGCCAGCACTGACCAAATGCCTTGTCAAAGGAGGCCTGTGCTGTATGTAGCTTGGAATCTGCAGGATTCTCCCATGCATTTGCTCATTTGCATATATGTGGTTTTTCAGTCTTTGGATGATTGTTTACCTGGTTACTTATGTGGAAATAATAATTTTAAAATACTGTCAAAATATATTAACTTCTTTGTTTAGTACCAGCCACCGTATTGACATGACTTACAAATACCGTCTAACAAGAACCCCATTGTGGCCCTATAAGGGTAGTACCATCCCTTCCTGATAACGAACTTCAACCATAGAAGTGACTTGGGGGCTAGGCTATCATAGGCTCATTGCTGAGCAGGCCAGGGTTTGGATGTGACTCATTGACTTCCTTGGTCTTCCCTGCTCCAAGAAAAGCTCCACTGGATGCCAGCACAGGCACATGGCTTTTCCTCTGGAGTAGGAGGTCAAGGTAGAAAAGCAGTACACCTTAAAGGAGAATGATCCACACCATGTGGAATCTGTTTCAGCCAGGGGACTGTTGGGAAGAAGAAAAGATTCACTGCAACCACCTGGAAAGTGAGGCCACCACAGAGCTGTCCCAGCACACGTTCCTAGGGAAGAGGTCATGCTGTGCTCCTCCTGCTGTGCTCCTCCTGCTGTGCTCCTCTAACCCTCACAAAATGCAGGCAGCTGCATGGCATGTGACATGGTCAAGAACCTCCGAGCTGCAGCTGGGCTTCCTGGTTCTCGTAGCTGGAGGTGGCAGAGCGCCATCCTGGTTGAGGATCTTATGTACTGTGACAGTCATCATTCTTTCTCCTGGCAGAGACCAGCAGTGTCTGGGGAGGAGGAGAGTGGAAATTTCAGTGGCAGGTTGTTAGAAAACTTCCTTCCACATGGCCAAACCGTTCAGAGATTTATAGGGACTCTCTACCCATACCTGCAATCCTTGGTGTGATTTTTGTCTGAAATGGGCTGGGCTTCTTTTTGGCATTTTGTCGACTGAGACTCCAGAGGCAGATAGTATGTGCAAGTGCTTACGGGACTGCTTGTGACAGATTCTGAAACATGAAGCACCTTGCCAGCTACAAGGCAGAGTGAAAAAGGCTCCAGTGCCTTCTAATAATATTCAAAGTTCAGGCACCAGGGAGCCACCAGCTAGACAGGTGTCAACAGGCCACTCCCAGGGCTGGGGCTGCAGATATCTGACATCTACTTTCCTTTTTAGAAAGTTTTTTCTCTAGGGTTATTCCATTTCCAATGATGCTTCCCCCAGTGTCTGCAGTGAACATTGTTTGCTCGGCTCCTTCTCCCCTGAGGCACAAGTCTGCCACAGCTCTGAGGAGACCGATGTAACCAGGCATGAGGCTGTAGCCAGCCGGTGTTTCTTGTCCTACTTCTGCCCCAGTGTGTGGTTCTGCATAGTGGCAGTTATGTAATAAACACAAAATCATCTTTGTGCCTGCTGGCACCTTGAGATTCTTTTTAAACATTTTGTTTATTTTATATATATAAATGTTTTGCCTGCATGTATGTATGTAGGTGCATTATGTATGTGTATGTATGTGTATGTATGTTACACCCTGTGACTAGAGTTATAGCTGATTGTGAGCCACTGTGTGGGTGCTAGGAATCAAACTTGATTTCTCAGCAAGAGCAACAAGTGCTCTTAACCTCTATGCTGTCTCTCTAGATTCTTAATCTAGATTCGTTTCCATGCATAGGGACTAGGCTTTTGGAGTTGATGAAACATGAAAGAAACCTACTTTCTTCTATTAGTTTAAGTTAAAACAATGAGAATGTTTTTCTGATACCCCTACCATAGCTCACCTTCCACTGCTACACAGTGCTGGAACCAAGTTTCTGGTGTGGATGATTAACAGGACAAATACTTAGAAGAGTCATTAAGTGGGTCTGGGATAATTATTTTGTCTCCTAATGGAAACTGGAGTCTCTGTGCTAGGACTGAGTATTGTACCTGGTAACAGTAGAGAGAAACACTCCAGAGTCTGCTCGGAGCTGCTTTTCTTCCCAGACATCAGCCAGACATAGGCAGACCCTAGCTGTGTTACCTCCTGTCTCTGGGCTTATGAAAATGTCTCTTGTTTCTTACTTCCTGCAAAATGCCCCACCATCACAGTCAGTTCTCAATGGCTAAGCCTTCTAGCATTCTGAAAGATAGGTTGGACCTGGGCATGGAGTCAGGATGGTAAAGCCAATGTCAAGGATAGTGGATACAAGACCCTTGAGACACAAGGGAGAACTCAACCTTCTCCCAGCAAAGTGCACACCACTATTTCAGGAGGTGTCTGGGTCCCAGCAAGAAGCATTGTTTAAAGCAACAGTGGGTTGCCCTTGTTGACTTTCTGTGGGGTCCTGTCCATATGGGTAGATTTGT
The DNA here is from genome assembly GCF_011762505.2 of Arvicanthis niloticus. Taxonomy (NCBI): domain Eukaryota; kingdom Metazoa; phylum Chordata; class Mammalia; order Rodentia; family Muridae; genus Arvicanthis; species Arvicanthis niloticus. Next base: position 27,921,235 of record NC_047666.1, on the reverse strand, counting down.
ATTGTAGCTAGAAGCCAGAGAAGAGTCTGTGCTGTTTGTATGAGTCAGTATCTAAAAAGAAAAGGAAGGAAGAAAATAGGTGATTTAAATACTTCTGCCACAGCTCATCTCAAATAACTAAAAAGACAAAGCCACCCTCCTGGGCATGGTGGTACATGCCTTCATCACAGCACTTGGGAGGCAGAGACAGGCAGATCTCTGTGAGTTCAAGACCAGCCTGGTCTACCAAGCAAATTTCAGAACATCCAGAGTTATATAGTAAGATTGTTTCAAAAAACAAAAACAAAAACTCCCATAGTGACTACCCAAATGAAACTGTTCATTTGTTATGATGAGCAGATGATGGCTGTGAGCACAGGGTTTTCTTCTGCACAGATTTCACATGCACATTGCTCTGTGGGTAGAGTTTTACCTAAGAGTGATTGCTGTGTGTATGTGTAGACTGTGTGCTGTGACACAAGATCACGGTAGCCCTTGTGTATCTTTGAAATGTAAGGTTCTTGTTTCTAATTTTTTTTTTGATATAGGGAAAACTATAAGAAAATAATAATGGGCCGGTTTTCATGGTTGAAACTGTATATTTGTGTAATTTTCTTGTGCTACTTTTTAACCTTAACACTGTACCCTAAGCATTTTCCCACACCATCATTTTTCATGCCTGTAGGCAGTCTACCATGATGAATAGACAGTTGTTTAAGCGTGTGATGGTAATGGAAAGAATTGACTTAGAGAAATTTTGTTCAAAAATTATGTTTGTTATTCCCAGGCCTGGGTGTCCTTTGTGCCCATTGGCACAAAATGACAAGTACCTCATTAGATTACTGAGAGCCCTGTTCAATAGGGGCAGGTTCACAGGAAGGGGACACTGCTGTCAGTAGTGGTGGTAGGGGCAGGAACAGGTTTACCATGAAGTCCTCAAGAGGATGTCCCTGTTCACGGGTTAGAAATTTGCAGCCCAGTGTGGTGTCTCTTGCTGAAGGAATGCTGTCCCTTCTATAACCACAGTCCCCTCTCTTGCTTACCCTGTTCTGTGTATTTTTGTAAGCTGCTTTACATCCTTTTGCAGTAAGGCAGATTAAGAGTAAATAAACATAGCTGTTCTCTATAGTGCTGTACATTTAGCTTGTTCCGAGCTCGCTGCTGTAAATACTGCAGTATGGAATATCTTTGTGCATTGAGGGCTAGTCTGAGCTGGGTTATTTCCTGGGACTGCATTCCTAGAAGTGAAACTCAGGGCCAAAGGGCATGTACACCTTTACACCCTGGTCCTAGGTTGCCACATTGCTTCTCAGAAGGTCATTCCAGTCTACAGTCCCCATGGCAGTGGTGGGAGTGAAGATGGGCATTTCTCTTTAAGGTCCTTGTGAGTGTGGTGTCCTTTCCAAGCCTGGCTCCCGGCTGGAGGTAGCAAGCATGGCTTTTTACCTGGCTGTTGTGTCCTACATCATTGTCACCAGAGTTGAGGTCTGTCCTGCCTCCCCATGTAAATCTTGTTTCTTGGGGGAGGTGGTCCTGTCGCCAGCCAGTCCTGCCTGCGAGGACTGCCCCTCTGCTAGACAATGGGCACATTCAGACCCAACTCTGTTTTCAGTTATTAAAAAGCGGAGCCGGCTGTCTGCCTGAGACTTTAATCTTTGAGCTTTTATTCCCTCTCTTTTCTCCCTCCCCCAGCCTTTTGTTTGTGCAGTTACGAACTGAGCTGTGGGATGTGTGGGTCCTGGAGTCTGAATATGTTGGGCCTTCTCTTGGCAGTGACAGAGAGTTGAGCCTGAGCAGTGTTATTTCAGAGTAGGCAAGGGTGGCCATGAATGGGAAGGCACACAGAGAGGAGAGGCAGGCTCCAGCAGCCTTAGGTCTTTGCAAAAGCTATGTGGTTTACATGTCTATGGGGTGGAGGACCACCACCACTTCATTCTATCCCCATGCTTAGTCAGGACACTTCTGCCCTTGAATTGCTTAGTCTTTATAAAGCCTACTAACTTGTGGCCTCTTAACATTTCCTCTTGGGAAATCGTTGCTGTGGTTGAATTAAGTATATGTGTATTTGAATAAAAGCAAAATCCCAAGAAAGTTCTTCCATAATACCCTCAAGATTCCTAAGACATACCCAGAATGTTCCAAACCCCAAAAATCTTCCAGTTTAGACAGGGCACTCCAGTAGTGATGTACTTGTACCCTATAGTGACATTTTGTTCAGGATCACTAAACAGCTGAAGATCAATTGGCAGAGCCGTAATGTAGACCTATGGGGTACAGAGACACTGACCTCACTCTTGGAGGGACACTAGGACACTCCTGCTTGTGGAAGCACTTTTGCTAGCCTGAACTCTTTCTTCTCCAAGAAGTGGCACATTTCTGCCAAGGACTCCACTTTTCAGGCCAAGCAAGCCTTTGACCTGAACATGAGACACATTTTTCTCACCTTCCCCCCTCTGATGTATACATTAAAACTGCAGATGCCAGAAGAGGGTGTTAGATCTCCTGAAACTGGAATTACAGGTTGTTGTATACTGCTTGACTTGGGTGCTAGCAGTTGAACTTCTAACCTCTTGAAGAGCAGTAAGCACTCATAACTGAGTACAGCCATCTTTCCAGATGTATCATTGTGCATGTGTGAGGCTGTAAGCTTCACAGAGTGTTGGGCTTCCCTGGCTTTGCACTGTTTTCCTCCCCTTAGTGGTCAGCTTCTTTTAGACCTTCAGAGTTGAGCTTTCCTTAGTGTCGTGGCTGTAGGACATGGCCTTGTGTCTATGCACCATTTAACTCACTATCACTGCAGGTTTGGGATGTCTTTCTAGATGAACATCTTTCTGCACCTTTGTATTTCTTTCTTAGAAGTAGAAATAGCTGGGCAGTTGTGTTATAATAGATGTTGCCAAGTTGCTTCCCCAAAGTGTATTGATTGATCATTTTATAAAAAATAATATTTTAAGTGAGTTGTCATCTGGAAAAATAAAAGCCTTGTCTCCATTTATATTTTGACTTTCTGTGCCTTGGCAAACTATCATTGACACTTAGGTTTGTAAACTTGGATTTGGAAAGCCCAGCCTCAAGGTTAGTCAGCTTTTATTCATTTTAAACTTGCAATGTGCTGCTTGCCAGACTTCCACATCTGTGGCCTTAACCTGCAGAGGCATCCAGGAGACTTTCCACCTGACCTATAGAAGAGTCCCCCCTGTGGTCTGTTTTCAGCCAAGCTTTGGTAGCTAGGAAAAGAATATGGGTTGAAGCTGTGGGAAAGTGGTATCGTGGGTTCATGGGGCAACGTACTTGATGCAGGTTTCCTCAGACAGCCACACTACTGCTGGAAGACAAGCCTACATTCCCTGTAGTCACTCTTTGTCTTTATGCCACCTTGACTGTGCCAGCAGTGTGTCTTCTTTTCAGAACATCTGTGGTCACTTGATAATTGTGTCTGTGGGGTTGAATAGAGAAGCTGTGGACCATACATTTCCTTTCATCCCTGGGTTGAGGCAGTTTACTATTAGCTTCCTGTTGGCTGCTAAAGATCAGAGGTCTGTGTTATTCACAGCCTACATTGTACCCCTTTTATTTTATTTTTTAAATTTGCATTTCTTTTACTTACTCATTTCCTCCTTGAAGTCATAGATTGAACATGCTAGTATCATTTCCTTCCATACGAGTTAGAATAAATGTATAACCACGACAGTAAAATTTGTATGTCATGTAAAATGTAGTGTACACACACACACACATACACACACACACACACACACAAAACATTAATGCACATAAAGTAAAAATAAACAAATCTCTAAAATATGGTAGATATGTTCTAGATTTTGGGCAACTTCATATTCTTTCCTAATGGTCCTTTACTTTCTTTCCTGCCCAAGAATTTGAAGCTGAGCTCTGATAGCTATGAGGCACAAATAGGAGTTAAGGGTTGGGTCTGACCTAGCATTCTGGGTATTCTCTGCAAAGCAAACGTCTGTGGGGAGCCAGGATCGGTATGCTTGGAAAGGTTTGAAGGAGCTCTAGGTCTGCAACATTGGTCCTTCTTGGAAATCTCAAGATTTTTTAAGCCCAGAGCTTAAAAGCTAGCATAGGAGCCTGGGCAGTGCTCAGAAGAGCAGGGTCCAACTTCTGCATTTATGGTCTCTACTGGCACATGTTAGAGTGACTGCCTGGCCCAGCAAAGGACAGAGCTCAGTCTGGAGTGGGAAGGGCCAATGCACTTGCCTGGTATGGGCAAGAAGGAGCCTGGTGGGCAGTATTATTTTGTTTCATTTAGAAAGAATAAAGCAGTCAGCTCTGGAACTCTGGGTATCTCTGCTTGTTTGATTATGTAATGCTCCCCCACAACGGTTTACTCTTAAAATGTCATAATGGACAGAAGTTAAAAGAACTCACAGTATATTTCCCCTTAAATATAATGATTCTAGCACTTCCCTAGATCTGATGCTTCAAGTTTTAACATTTGAAGTTCTCATGGACAGGGGCAGGGCTTTACTGCATGTAGTGGGGCCAGCTTAGTTGCATGATGATCTCTAAGCTAGCCTGGAGTATATAGCAAGACTGCTTCAAAAACCAAACAAATACCTAAAAACAAACCCAAACCAAAGCACAATCTATGTTCTTTCTCTTACCTAATGTGGCAAGAAGAGGAATCATCCTTTCTTGGTCTCATTATGGGGTTGAAGCTTTTACTATTTCTACTATGTTGTTTGCTGTGCAGTTTTTGAGGTCTTGTTTGGAGAGTCTAACAGGGGAATGATGCTTCTCATAGATTCTTGACCAAAGAACACTCAGTCCTCTTCTATCAGGGAAAGACATCCTCTTCTACTAAACAAATAGCTTTGGGACAGACACACTGAGTGGTGAGAGAGGAAAGGGATGCTCACCTAGCACTCCAGATCAGCCAGATCAGCTCTCACAATCAGTGGGGGCTCAGATGTGGCAACTGGGTCACCCTCCTGTCCTTCCATGGATTTTATGTATATCCTTTACTGTATTGGACATTCACACCATATGTAGTTGTGGAAATTGGAGTTTTTATAAAACTGCATGTACTGCAATGATCATAGAGATTTTCTTGTTCTGGTAAATTACAAAAAGAATGCTTTGAATGTTAAACATAACACTTGCTTATAATTTTTCTATTTAAACATTACTTCAACTTTATACCTTTTTGTTGTTGGTGGTGATGTGTTTGTTTGTTTTGTTTTGTTTGAGACAGGGTCTTAGCCTTGACTGGCCTCCATCTTGGTATGTAGCTGAGGATGACCTAGAGCTCTGGGTCCTTTTGTCTTCACATCTCAAGTGCTGGGATTACAGGACTCTGTGCATACTAGACAGGAACTCTACAAACAGCTACACTTCCAGCCACTCATGTTCTAACACACTCATGTGGATTTTTATTTTCTAGCATGAGTACCTTGTCTCTGCATTGCCAGACAGTAGATGGTACAAATGGGTAGTTATGCCCAAAGGTAGAAATCTAAGGCAGAGGAAGGTCTTTGCTCCGTCAGTGACTTTCTAATTGCCTTTGTTGAGGCTATGTTACTTGGTTTGATTTGTAGCTCTCTGTCTTGTGAGGAACCCAGAACTATTCTCACTTAGAACCCAGGCTATTCTCACTTCTCTCCAGGCATGCACAAGTCTTAGAATTGAATCATGATGGGCTGTTTGCTTACAGTGGTGTTGTTTCTACTTGGACAGAAGAGGGGTGTTGGCAACCACATAGGAAGGACATAGTTCTAGGGTCGGGGCATCAGAGGTTAGCCAGGAGTGTCAGTTAAGTTGGACATTCCCAGTGAGGCAAGCATGGCTGGGTGAGTTTCTGATTGAGCTCAGGCAGGTCTTATTCAAGCCCTCTCTCTTAGTTACACTCACAGTGCACAGGGAAGGCATGGGTACCCCATGCCTCTCTACAGACACCCGAGGAAGTGATCACACATAATAGTCCACATAATCCTAACATGAAATATGGCTGAGGGAATGGAGGCCTGTGAGAAGTCAGTACCTGTCAAGGATGGCCTGTGGGTTTGTTTGTGCACTGAACAGAGAGAGCTTAAATCTCCCAAGTCCAATTGGAAACTCATCCAGCCATGGTTGTTTGGGAATGTCAAATTTAATTATAGGAGATTTATTTATCTAGGCATTAATGAGAAGAAAGGAGCATACACCTGTGACACATCCCTGTCAGGTACTCTTGTCAGCTTCATGGCTGAGGTTTTCAGTGAGAACTTGTTGGCAGTCAGCAGGTTGGACTTGCTAATTGTACAAATTCTATACAATTAGAAATAAAATGGATGTTTAAGATGTGTGAGGTGAAATTATTCAAGATGATAGTGACCCTCTTCTCACTGAGTCGTCTCCCCTTAGCTGCTTGTTTGTTTGTTTTCTCACTCATCTGTTTACCTAAAACTTGATAGGCTTCTCCTCTAGGCCAGACAGATTCTGTGCTGAGCTCAAGGCAAGGCACTACCTTCTGGAAGGGAAAACAGACATGGGAACCAGTGCTGCAAAGCAGGCTAGTGGAAGGGAGCCATAGGGCTGTGGTGGGCTGAACTGCTGGGGCAAGGAGGGACCTAAAAAGGGGCTCCCAAACCACTAGGGTAGAGGGTCTTCCTAAAGCACAGTTAATTCTATTGCAGTGAACTCTGCCTAAGGAGAGGTCCTCGGGCCTCAGCAGATGGACTGCTGGTCCCAGGCAGTACTTGTCTGCAAGGATCCTTTGCCCTGTAAATGTTTTATTAGACCATTAAGTTGTCCTCAGCTTCTCCCACACCCACTAATGCTGAGAAAGCTAAGCATATGCTTCCATTTTTTATGAAAACTCGCCTTTCTAGAGCTTATTCTTTGTATTTTTTGCCCTAACTTATCTGGCCAGAGTCCTTATCCTACAGATCTGTCCTGGAAGAGAGGGTGGCCCAGACCTAACTCCAGGGTCATTGTTTTGCTAAAGAGTCCATTGGTGTTTTATGGCTAGATGCCTTTGTAGACTGTTCTTTTTACAGTCAGTCACTGGCACTGCAGTGTAGGCAGTGGGATATCTCAGTGTACCAGTGTTTTTAGAACCTGCCTTTGTCTTCCTTTTTCAAGTTGAAATAATATCCCTGTGAGGATTTTATAATACAGTGTAGTAGTGGGCTCATGATTGCTACTAAGGATATAGGGGTGAATGCATTGTATAAATAGTTGAAGCTGAGATGGTTTAGGGCTACACTATGTGGGATCCGTTGGTCCTTGCAGGGAGGGGAATGAGTGACAAGCTTAGATGCTGGGTCCTAAGCAGAAAGTTTAACCTTCCTGATAGTATCTGTAAACAGCCTGTGTTGGATTCCTGTGTTCTCCAGGAGGCAGAAGGTGCTTGTCATGGAAGGCTACCTTGGAGGCATTTGAACAGCCCTAAAAACTTACCTCTGTCTTTATCAGTAAATGTACATAAAGCTTTAGAACAAAGGATGATGGTCTATGGGATAAAATTGGCTTAAGGCCAGCCTGTCACCCAGGATTATATGAGCAGAGAACACATTTATTAGGAAAATGGGACTATCATTGCCAGCAGGGAGTTTCTTTTAGTGGCTACAGGTCTCTGCAAATGGGAAGATATTATTTGTTTTGAGAGTTAGGTTCGACATTGTAATCACATCATCCATCCACCAAAGTTACTCAGCACCTATTATATCCCTGATTCATCCTGACTAGTGAGGTAGGTGGTCAAGTGTACCTCTCAGGTTAGGAAGACCCCACACCACTCTTGCTGTTCATTGCTTCCCACAAGGAGGGAGAATCTAGGATCCTGAGGACAGTGGTCAGTAGGTGCTGGATCCTTTTGCAGACAGGCTTGGCTCATTGGACTAGATTGCCAAGTCCTACCTGCCCCACACCTGAAGGAGCTCTGTAAGCTCTAGTTTCAAAGCCCCACCATATTAAAACATAAAAACAATAAAAGAATACATTTTCTGGGGGGTGTCAGGTCTCATTGCTCCATTTTAATACATCAAATGTAATTCTGCCCTTCCCTTCTCCCTCCCTCCCTCCCTCCCTCCCTTCCTTCCTTCCTTCCTTCCTTCCTTCCTTCCTTCCTTCCTTCCTTCTTTCCTTCCCTTTCCTCCACCTTTATCATTTAACTTTTTTTTATTGGATGGAAGCCAGGTGCCAGTGTGTTGCCTCCTCTAGCTTCCCCTGGGAGCTGGACTGTGAAGGAATGTAACCGTGTTTGTAGCATCCAAGTGATAATGCATGCCCAGGGGTTTGGGACTATTTATTGATTTGCTAGGGTAGGATCAGCATATCATGGCTTTCCTCACAGATATACCTTAATCATCCCTGCTCCCAGTACTTCTTTCTGAATGGTACTGGGGAGATTTCCATGGTCATTTAGCTGCCAGTCTCTTCTGGTTGACTCCTCGAATGTCAGTGCTAACTAGTGCCAAGCTGGGGGCAATATTGCCTGCCTGTATGCCTTGCTGTCTGTCTCTTTCATTTTGTTTTATTTTGTTTTACTTTTTTGACCAATGACAGGCTTCTTATCCCCAGTCAAGGCTTTTTATCTCAGGAGCCTGAACTGCTATAACAAGGGAAACTACAGGTAGTTGGACTGGGGCTGGATCTCAGTGAGGGAGTTACTTGCAGCAGAGAGGCTCACAGAGCAGATGGCCTAGAGTTTCTTTCAGGGCCTCTGCTGTGGCCTAGGGCATAGTTGGACCTGTAACCTCTCTGTTTCCTTCAGTACCCTTGGGCTACTGGTGTGAATTTCATGTATGTAGGGTGACCTCTGAACTGACTCCCTTCCATCTGTTCATCATCTAGATACAGGACACCAGGAGACCACAGTCGGGGAGGAGGTGGGCTTCTGTCAATAGACTGTATTGTGAATCACCTGGGGGAGTCACACATTCCATGAAAGGTTGCTGCCAAGTCAGGGTGCTGTCTGAATCACCCCTGAGAATCCCCTCGGAAGGACTTCCTTGAAGTGATTATCTCCATGTGAATCAGCCTTTCCCTCTGGCATCCTGTGGCTCTGGGGTTGGGAAGACAGGTAACTAGTGTTTGGGAAGCATGCTGGGTGAAAAGTGGTGTTACAGTCTCCTCTCCTAAACTTATCTTAGAGACCTAGTTTAAGTAGGACATTGGTAGAGTCATGGAGGATGATTCAGGAACTGGGGTCTGCATGTCTGAACAGACAGTGCAGGCAGAAAGGTCATGCAGAAACTTGGGAGACTTGGTATGCCCAGCATCAGAGAGCTGCACTGGGTGATCAAGGCAGTCTTTCTTGGTTGTAGTCATTTTAGAAACACCTGTATTATCCCTGTTCTAGGCTTGAAGCCACATATGTTCTAAGTTAATATGTTTTTATAATTCAATTTAAAAGTTTTAGGACATTTTAAGGAAATGAGTCTCCTAGCAAGTAGAAAACCAATGTCTTTTGTATGTAGGAGCCCCATGCCTGTGAGTGGAGTGCCCTGAAAGCAAATAGTTGTTAGATTCCAGCCAGCCGTAGGCTCTGAGCTTGCTCTATGTTTTGTTGCAAAGAGAACTTAGAGCAGTTTGCAGAGTTAAGCAGATTATGCTCCCAGTTGGGACTTGCTCATTGTTTGTTCAGAAAAGTTGAAAGAGACCAAAAAGTTAATAATTTTCTTACAGTATAATGCTAGGTCATTGTATGACCATAAGTGTCCCCTACCTGGAAGACTTTGCTTTAGTGAGCCACTGATGATTGTGACTAGGAGCCTTCTATGCTATAGAAAGCCAGTATGTACAGTTCTGTAGAGGGTGGGGTGTCAAGACTGGAGGAGCCAAGAGAATACAAAGGCCTGTGTCACAGGGCAGTGACCATAGTGAGGGAGCAACAGAAAGCATGATAAGGATGTAGGGATCACCCATCAGTGGAGGGGTGATGTCAGGCAGTGGGGGTACATTCTGATATTGAGATTTTTGTGTGACACACACACAGACAGACAGAGAGAGAGAGAGAGAGAGAGAGAGAGAGAGAGAGAGAGAGAGAGAGAGAGAGAGAGAGACAGCACATGCAAGTCAGGGTTGCTTTGATAGAAAGGACAACTGAGTTCTATGTTAGATCAACCCAGGCTCAACTTTGGTTTGCCTGTGAGGACCTTAGTTCCTATTTGGACACTGAAATTCATGAACTATGGAGAGGGTTCTTAGTTGGTACCTAGTATAGCTGTGGTACAGAGCAGATACCAGAAACTAGCAGCATGGGGTTTACGGTTCCTTTTGGCTTCCTAGTAACATTTTTTTGGGAGAACATTAGTATAAAAGTGAACAGATTTCCCTGGAGTAGAAGAAGCATTGGCTGATGCCTGTCAAATATTTGGTGCATGTAGAACGATGGAGCTCTTGCTGCTGCTGGGGTCCCATGTTTAGGCATCAGGGCAGCTTGCTTGAATGGCATTCCTTAATTTTATTTTTGTCTGCTTCCTAAGCAGCAAAAGCAAAAGGATTCTGCCTGTCTGCCAGACCAACTTTAAAAGTATCAAGCAGCTGAGAGGAATAGTGGTGGTCTCACTATGCTGATGTGAGCCTGGGCAGTGGCATGGCCTTAGTCGTTTGCAATGTAGGATAACTATTAGGGTGCTATTAGTATCCAGTTTGTAGGGTGGCTGATGCAGAGATATTATATACTGAGATCTGACTAGTCTAGGGTGTGGAATATGCTTAAACTGTGGATCTTATTGGTTGTCCCTTTTGTACTTCACAGAGATACAGGGGACTATTAATGAGATGTTTATGGCTAACAATATCACTCATTTATCCTTCCCTCCCTCCCTCCCTCCCTCCCTCCCTCCCTGCTTGCTGCAGTATTTTAAAATATTAGGAGCCAGGCATGGTGGCACATTCCTTTTATCCCAACATTCAGGAGGCAAAGGCCCAGCTTGGTCTCATAGTGAATTCCAGGACAGGCAGAGCTATACAAAGAGATCCTGACTCAGTATATATTTATATATAAAATCACAGTTAGTTTACTTTTGTTTATGTGTCTAAAAACATTGGTTTTTTAAAAATTACTATTTATTTATTTATTTATTTATTTATTTATTTTGAGCAAGTTGGCTGTGGAAGATGGTTCTGCAATTCCTTGAGCCTGGGGAATTGTGAACTCCTATGCAGAGACTGACTCTCATCCATAAGTGGTTCCTGACACTGCCCTTGTACCTTGAGTACCCTTTGTTTGTTGTTCCATCTGCTTCTCACATGCTGGTCAGAGACTGCTTCCATGCATGCCATCAGCCTTATGACTCTTGTTATAGTGAGATGCCTGGAAGGACTTGGCTGTTCTACCCACAGCCCTGTGCTGCCCTGCCTCCTCTCCCTGATACAGTGCGCATGCAGTGAGGGTACAAGTGTGATGGGAAGGTTGGAGTGGGCAGAGCAGTTGGTCATATTCAGAGATGCTCTGTTGATACTCAGGAAGCCGGTTGTTTGTGGAACTGGACTTTTGTCTCATGCTCTTAGGGATGGCTTGCAGTAGGACTAGTGGTAGTAACATTGGACGTGTGGCTTTTGTTCTAAGATGGTAGAGTTATACTTTAGAGTTTTCTGTGGACTTGGACACCGGGCCCCAGCCACCATGGAGAAACATGTGCAGTACAGTGCTCAGGTTGACGCAGTACTGGCTGGGCTGTGCACCCACCAGAGTACCTGCCCTACCCCTGATCTCCTCTGTGGAGAGCAACTCTTGACACACTGTCACTGACCTGCAGCAAGTTGGCTCCTTGTCCCTACTGCTTGGATTGGCCATTGGGAAGACAAAGATTCTGGAGTCCAGGCCTCAAGTGTGGTGGCTACTGCATGTAAAATGGGCCATGTTGTCCAGGTATATCTTTTCCTGTTTGAGTCCTTGGTTCTTCACCTAATATGGGTCAGCAATGTGTATGGGTATAGAGATTTTTTTCTGTGTATGTGGCGTCTTCCTGGCCTGAGTTTGGTGAAGTGACAGTGCTTTTGTAGTCTGCTGATCTGAGGGATTTGGCAGGTGGCATGACTGCTGTGAGGCCCAGCTGTGTTGTCTGTATACAGAGTGGTAACACTTCCCTCAGGTGGCATGTGGCTCAGGACTTTCTATATTTGGGAGATGTCACAGGCAGGAGCTCCTGGGAGGCAGTCCTTGAGGTATAAGTGCCTGTGGTGGAGGGTTAAGCCAAGCAGGAGGCTCAGCATGGGCTGAAGTCTCTTCCTAAAAGCTGTATGGGGGTTGGGGGGAGGACAGTGTTAGACCTATTTTAATGCATAATAGAAAAACTAAACTTATACATAATTGTGTAATTTTTATGAACATTTTTGTTTGGGGGTTACTAAGAGAGGGTCTTACTATGTAGCCTTGGCTGGCCTTGAACTCATGGAGATCTGTCTGCTAGGATTAAAGGTGTGGTCATCGTGCCTTGCTGCTTTCTTCAATATAAAAAGTTTGCCAACTTAAATATAAACATCATCAATAATAAAGGAGGTGAGACCCCCAAAAGTGCTAAAATCAGGAATGAAGCCCTTCTTCTCCTCAGAAGGACAGGCAGCATTCTAGATTAAAGAAATACAGAAAGATCTACCCTGAAAAAAAAATCAAGAACTGTTCTGAGAGACATAAGGGATAATGAGGAATTTGAATGTAAGAGCTGACTAGGGCCGGGCAGTGGTGGCGCACGCCTTTAATCCCAGCACTTGGGAGGCAGAGGCAGGTGGATTTCTGAGTTCGAGGCCAGCCTGGTCTACAGAGTGAGCTCCAGGACAGCCAGGGCTACACAGAGAAACCCTGTCTCAAAAAACCAAAAAAAAAAAAAAAAAAAAAAAAAAGAGCTGACTAGGTACTGTCATAATATCTGCACTGAGTCCAAGACAGTAGGTGTTTGAAGGCATGAGTGTCACTTTCTGCAAACTACTTTAAAATGACTTTGAGGCCTCATATACACAGACATAAACACTGTTTTAAGATTTTATTTCTGTGTATCACATGTGCACAGTGCCTGTAGAGGCCAAAAGAGGGCATTAGATCCCATGGAACTGAAGTTATAGCTTCTTTTGAGCCACTATGTTGGTACCTGGAACTGAAACCAGGTCCTCTGCAAGAACAAGCACTCTTAACTGCTGAGCCGTGTCTCCGGCCAGCTCTCCACAGACATCTCTGATGCTCTGTTGCATTAGTAGACTGTACATCTGATGTGGTTCCTTAAGTGTGTATCAGAGACAGGCACCCTCTTAGTGCAGGAACACTGTATGATGTTTTCATCATGACAGATTCACAACAGTACATTTTCTTTTTTGTTTGTTTGTTTTTGTTTTTGTTTTTTTGAGACAGGGTTTTTCTGTGTAGCCCTGGCTGTCCTGGAACTCACTCTGTAGACCAGGCTGGCCTGGAACTCAGAAATCCGCCTGCCTCTGCCTCCCAAGTGCTGGGATTAAAGGCATGCGCCACCACCGCCCGGCCAACAGTACATGTTCTAGTGCATGTTCCTATCATTAAGTTCTCTCTCTCTCTCTCTCTCTCTCTCTCTCTCTCTCTCTCTCTCTCTCTCTCTCTGTGTGTGTGTGTGTGTGTGTGTGTGTGTGTGTGTGTGTGTGCACACAACAGCTCAGACTACGTGAGAGCAAAGTATTGTCCTGTTCCTTCAGATAACTTTTGTGATTTAGCACAGGATGACTGACATTTGAAAGTGTCATGCTGTGGGGCTTTTCTGCAAGTCCTTGCTAGGTTTCATTTCTGGAATATGTCTTTAATAATATATTATAATTGGATAAGAAAAAGTTTTGACCTAAGGAAAATCATTTAGTGACACATTACTAATACAATGTAAGTTGGTTGGAAAATATGAGATCAGAACTGTCTCTCAGCTGTATAAAATGAGATGACTAAATTAAAGATTTTCTCAAATCAGCAAGGCAGAAATACATCCACTAGCTATATTTGTAGCCACCAGTTAAGATCCTTATTAAATAAAAGAGGACCTGGTCCAGGCCCAGAGGCCATGAGTTAGCTCTGGAATATCTATGATGTGATGTGGGAATTCAGAGTTACCTGGATCTCTTTATTTTCAAAGGGAAAGTGGAAACTATCTCTCTGTGTGTCACCTAACAGTCATAATTAAGATTTTTTTGACAAAGGTGGTACATAAATGTTGATGATTATGCTGTATGTATTTTCTAGTATGCAGGTATGAGGAAATGCCTGTGCAGTTGGAGAGGAGACTGTAATAGCAAAGCCACCAAACATAGTAAGCCATGGCTGAAAGTGGATGCAAAAGAGTGGAGGAGCTGCAGGGGCCAGCTGAGGTAGATGAACTATCTCATCATTACAGCCATGACAGTGCTCATTTATTCCACACCACATCTAGCCCAGCAATGCACTCCTTTCACCTTGATGCCTCCTGCCATGTGGCTGGCATGTGAATGCCATAGTTGAGTTTCAGCTGTATTTTGGCCTTTCCTAAGGGGTTCATAGATGTATATCTTGTTTTGAGGTTGTGGCCACTGATGTTACTCAGATGTCAGGGGCAAAGTGTTCACTCCTTTTTGCTCTGCCTGCATTTGGAATGATAATGAGCTCGTGGAAGTGGAGGCCTGGCTATCCTTGGGGTTCAAATTCCTAGTCCCTGGGTTTGGATCCTGGCTCCACTTTCTAGTGTCTATGTGACTTGATATATGATGATGATGACAACAACAGTGATAATAACGTTGACTATCCTTGGGCCTTGATCAGAGTGTGAGCAGAATATATATACCTGGTGCAGTGTTGGGGTCAGTAGCATGGAGATGCAGTCTAAGGATGAAAGTGATGGTGCTTCAGTTGCCCTTTCAAAGCATGGGTTGAGGCATCCTTTTAGTCATAATCTTAGGTTATAAAGAACTAAAAGTCCACCGCAAACCACGTCTTAAAACCAGGAAGTTTGAGGCTGTATGGTAGCATACACCTTAATTCTAGCCCTCAAGAGGAAGGTGATAATTGAGTCATATTGGGCTACACAGCAAGTATTTCTAAAATATCCCAAGCTCTCAAACCTAGGAAGTTCTTGAGAACTAACTTTAAGCACAGCAGAATCCTGGACCAGAAGTGATAATGGTCACTGCTTACCTTTAAGGTCACACTTTATATTGGGACTACAAATTTCCCCCAGTTCTATTCTCTGGACAGTTTTGATTCCTATACAGAGAAATTTCCAGGGAGATCCCAAAGAAGTAACAGAGAAGTGACTGGCACCTGTTTGGGACCCTGTGTACCTCTGGAGTCAGGCCACCTCAACGTTAGGAGAGAATGAAGTCTTTAGAACAAGAGTGGCCATGTTCCGGCTGGAGTTCCAAAACTCTCAGAAATAGGAGCTTTTCTCCCACATCACATAGCCTAGCAGACCTGCCAGTCTTCATGACAAACCAAGTCTTTTGCTGTTTCCTTTCCCTGGAGATTGTTGATAAGACTGTCATGTTTAGTTGGAACATCACAGAAGTTAGACAGAAAAAAAATAAACAAGCCTGAGGTTCTGGCCAAGTTGTAGAGTGGTGGAACATCAAAGCTTAGCCAGACATCAGGCTCAGCTCCTACTGGGTGCCTTCATGGTCACCAGCAGCCAGCAGGCTTCAGTCTAGTATAGGTTCTGTGTGGAGAAGTGAGTTGAGGGCAGCTCTGGGAAGAGGATTTGCTTGGGAGATGCAGATCTGGGCTTAGCCCATGCTGGAGCTGGTAGCTGTTCACACCAGGCTCAGAGTGTTGTTCCCAAAGGTCTACCACCTGCCTCAGCCCAGGTCTCTGACAGCCAACCTACACCTGCACCAGCTCTCAGAGTCTGTCTCCTGGTGAGTGTTCACAAGACTCCAAGGCCTCAAGGGGATCTTGTTAGCCTGCTTACAGACAGGTCTAGATTACTCCTGCGATACCCACAGTGGTCCTGTTCCATAGCTGGGTCTTTTGTTAGAGGAAACTGGATGTGAATTGACACCAAACCTGCAGGCATGTTGCTGGGCAGTGCTAATTGAAGTTCACCCAGGTTGATCACCTGCAATCTGGGTACTGTATGGGCCTCATCCCTAGGAGGGGAGGGATTGGAATAGAGGCAAGATCCTAGCTCTTACCCTAGTATGCAGTATAGATGGTATCTTGCTTACCTTTTCTTTCAGCAGAAAGGAGCTATAGTTTGCCAGGTGACTGTATCAGGCTTTCACACAAACTCTTTGATCATCTCTATACTAGCTCTCAGTCCCCTAGGCCTGGACCTTCTTCTGCTCACCTGTCCTACAGATTGCCTGAGAGATCTGAATTGAGTCTAGGAACCAATGTCAGCACCATGTCTCTCTTTCCACTTCCCAGGTACATAATATGTTGCCTCAGCATACATAGTCTTCTGTATTTTAACATGATTGTGGCCTTGGAAGAGGCCTGAGCAGCATCTTGGGGATAGGTTGATGTGGGTGCCAAGACTTGGTCAAGTGGCTGTCATCTGAGCACCCTTGGTGTTTCAAGCCCTGTCCCTGACAGACTGGAAATAGTGACCCACTGTGCCTACTCTCTGGGACCTTTCTGCATCCTTGTTCTAACACAAGGCTCAAGAGCCTCCTTGGGTTGTTCTGTCTACTCTGCTGATCAGTAAAGAGAGCTAAAGCTGCAGTTCACATCCAGGGAACGGGCAGAGGCCAATTCAAATGCAACACAAGGTTACTTTCTGATGTCTTACCAGTTTTGGGGGAGAATACTCAGGAAGCTCTTCGCAGGGCTACCCTTTGAGACTCATGTAAGTAAAGTGCCTGGAGGATGAGAATGGGCAGTAGGGAGGGGGGAAAAAAAGCAAACCGCAGAGGCTTAAGTGCTCAGACTACTCTGCTGGGTCTGGCCCTGAAGCAGACATAGATTGTAAGGACTGCTCCAAAACAGCTGGTAACAGGACACCATGCTTTCAGCCTTTCTTTCTTCTTTGCTGCCAGAAAAATAATCAGCTCTGTATCTTAAGTGCTTGATGGAGTGGCCCAGACACCAGCTGTAACTTAAAACAACTTTTGTTTCAGTTGTTTAAAATAAACAGATGCGCTGGTATTCAGTTCCAGTCCAGTGTCCTTACCTTTGAGTGGGTGGCCTCTGTAGCTGCCTCTTGGACTTTCATGCCATGTTGGCATAGGCTGTGTTCTCCGGGACTTCCTGTGTGCTTCCAGAGGCCAGGGTGTGGACTGAAGTGGCCTTTGGGCTGCATCGTCACCAATCCCCTTCTTCCTTTCATCGTGTCAGGTGCTGTGCTGTACTAGTTCATAGCATGAGCAGGAAACGGTCCAACCACCTGGAACAAGTGCTTACAGAGCCTCTTCCCTCTCCAGAGTGGCTGTCTAGGCCTCATAGGAGTGCCTTCATTGTGTTATAGGCTCTAAAGTGTGTTTATTGGTTTTAGCATTATTAGTAGAATCCCTAGTAAGGAAGGAAAGACTTCTTCCCTTTCTATTTATTTCCTTCAGCCATGACTAACCATCTCTTCCACCTCTTTAGAACCTCCAGGAACTGTGTCACTGTCAACTAGGGCTGCTGCCTGTTGTCAGGAAGTGTATAGCTGTGTGAAAGAGATGCTGAGGAAGATGTAGAGCAGGTTTCTCCCTGTGCCAGCCTACATGACAGATGGGTTCATTCGAGGCACATGCTCTAGAGCACTGCATTGCCATCTTTTCTGTGACTCCTGGTCCACCAATTTCCTTTCCCTGGCACAGTGGTAGCCACCTCCCAAGTAGCCCCCCTGGAACAGTCTTTACTTCAGTAACCCATTACCCATGTGACAGAGTAAACATCAGCAAACTACAGATCATGTCTTTCTTCTACCTAACTGGCCTCATTAGGAGTAACTCAACCCATCTAGTGCTGCTGCCAACCAGGCTCCAAGTGACTGAGCCCTGCCTCCCTGTTGCTGTTTGAACACTGCTTTCTCATGGTGGCACTCTCTTATGTGACTGTTGTCCTCTCTGAAACGTCTTGCCTACAGTGGCCTTAGCTTGGACCATTCTTCCTTTCCACCTTCCCACAGAGCCTCCTGTCATATGCTTTAGAACATCATCCCACACCTATTCTGTCCCATAATGCTGTTTTGTTTTCTGAATGGCTTTATATAGAAAAAAGACTAGGCAGAAATATTTGCCATTTGTGTCTTAGTAGAATGTAAACTTTATGAGGACAATTATATTTCCTTACAATAGTATCTGACACATAGTAGATACTTGAAAAACTTAATGTTTAATGAGTTAACATATCCTTCGTACCTAGCACTGTTTTGCTGTCTGAACTCCTTTGTGAAAACACCCACTTTTACCTACAGTTATGCCTGAGGAATGCAGTACTGCTGGCAAGTAGCATAGGCAGCAGAAAGAATGAGTGATGGTAAGAACAGTGGCAAGCTTGTTTTAATGATTGCAAAGGGGATGGAACCCAGGTCCTGGCATATACTAGCTAAATGCTCCAGCAGTGAGCTGCACTGCAGGGCTCCTGTGCACTTACTGTTAGGATGTTGCAATAAACATATTAATGTGGGGATGTTCTGATTCGGCTCTTTGGGGTATGTACCATGTGTCCTTTTCTGCAGCTAAGGCACCTAAAGGACAGAGAGATAGTCTCTTAACAGAGTTAGATGCTTTATAAGTGCTAGACCTGGGGTTTGCTCTCAGACATCCATGCTCCATAGGGCTTTCATAGGGGATGATACCTCTGTTCCTTTCAGGGGATGTCAGGAGCTGATGAGTTGACATGCTCCATCTCTCCAGGAAGATGTGGAGGAACAGCAGTTCCCAAATGCAGATCTTCAGTTGGAGTATTTACTTGACTGTGAGGACAGAGTTGTTGCCAAGGCTAATATCTCAACAGCTGTAGAGAACATGAAATGCCAGGTGACTGGGCTCTGAGTGATTCAGGAGGTCTAGTATAGCATGCATTCTTTCAGCAGGGTGTAGCTCACCAGCCTCTGCACCTCCTCTGAATGGCCACAGACTCACTATTTGTTTCCTTGCACAACTCTTTGTGTTGTCCCTGTAGGGGCACTTCCCATCCTGACAGCAGCCTGCAGAATGTTTTCTCTGCACATTATTCTTTGTTGTTGTTGTTGATGTGCTTTATTTTTTTTTTCTAGACAGAGTTTCTCTGTAGATCCCAGGAGCTTGCTGATTACTTGCTGATTACTTGGCCAGCCTAACCAAAAGGGCAAGCTCTAAACTGAGGAGGATACTTTGACATCAACCTTTGCTATCCACAAAAGGGCACATGATGAGCAATTCACCAGGACACCGCATGCACACATGCATGCACACATGCACGCGTGCGCACATACACACACACAACTAGGGTGAACACAGTAACTTAAAAACAATAAAACAGCAAGGAATGGTTAGTTGTGATATTGAGCAAGGTCCCCAGCATTGGAGTTACAGGTGTATTAGTGTGGCTTTTTCTTAGCTACTGGACCTGAACACAAATCCTTGTGTTATGCAGCAAATATTTTACACATCGGGTTGTCTCCCCAGCCCTGCTGCAGGGGTTTGTAATGCTCTCCTAGGGCCTGTTCTGAGGTTCAAACCACCTGCCTAATGTTACCAGACAAAGCAATACAGTGTTGCTTTGCTATGCACTGGGAAACTGGAAGATATAGGTGACATCTTGGGACATTAGTTGTAGCCAGCTGGTGGTGCTATGTATATCATAATGGCTGGTAGTAGGACAGACTGCAGTCTCGTAGTTCTTTCCAATGCATTGAGTTTCCATCAGTGTTTGGATGAGGGTGACATGATGGTGTGTCCCTCTTTATGTACTGCATATGCCTGATGGTTAACCACCTTCTTCAGATTCCTATTAAACATGGTGGACCATGGTAGCCCCGAGAGGCCTCATACCCCAGGTACATTGCCTTGCTATACAGAGTGAAGCAGTGCTAAGGAAGGTGACACATGCAGCCAGACACTAATGAAGAAAGAATGACAGATATACAGCTGTGCCCACAGTGTCAGACTGGAGTAACAAGAATCACTTCAACTGAGAGAGAACTCACTGGCGACAGAACTCCTGGGGATGCCCTTAGCTGGTCACCATAGCCTAGTCACCCTAGGGGTTCTGTGTCCATAGTCTGTGGAGGTCACCTGTGTTCAGGGTGAATTCACAGACAGTTACCAGGCACAGAGGAAAGCCACTTCCATGAGATGAGACAGACACACTGATAGGCAAAGAAGTCAGACTATGCAACTGGACCTCGAAAACACATCAGGACATTGTGAAAAAGAGGTGAGCAGATGAAAAGGACTGAAAAGCCCATCGATCTGAATCTCAAAACTGGAGCCATTGCCACACCACTCAGCTAATTACCTAACCAGGCTCCCTGGTATCAGGCTGGCCTTTATTCTTCCTTTTTAATGGTTCCTCTTTAATGGTTTTTTTTTCCCCCCTCTGATCATGACAAGTCATTCATATGCATATGTTTCTGAGATAGAGAGACCAGTAGAAGGAAAAATGATAATCTATGAATCTAGTACATAACATTCTGACCAAGTTTTATCTAGTTGTAATTATTCTGGATATAAAATTTTAGACCCTGATTTACAACAATTTTTGAACCATGAGCCTTGCTCCATATCATAATTAAATAGCCCTTGCTGTCTTCATTCTGTTTTTTTGCTTTTGAGTTACTGTATTTACTCTAGTATATCTGTGTGTGTGTGTGTGTGTGTGTGTGTGTGTGTGTGTGTGTAAATGTGTACAGCACCTCCCATTCTGGTAGCAGCCTGCAGAGTGTTTTCATTTTATATTATTTTTTGTTGCTGTTTGTTTGTTTGTTTTATTTTGTTTTTGAGACAGGGTTTCTCTGTGTATTCCTGGCTGTTTTGGAACTCTCTCTATAGACCATACTAGTCTCATGTTCAGAGATCAACCTGCTTCTGCCTCCAAAGTTTTGGGACTGAAAGTATGGACCACCATACTTGGCTTATGGCAGTTTATGCTTTAGAGAAAATTATTGGAACTGAGACCTTTTTTTTTTTTTTTTGATGGGTGGAATGGGGACAAGGTTATCTGAGCCTGTTTGGCCTTGGCCTTATTATTATATACTAAAGAATTTGTCTGGCCTGAGTCCTGGGTCCCTGAAGCCCTTGGGTGCTGAGTGTGTCTGTTCTTGTTGGACAATGGTCTCACAGTTGGGTTTATTCCACTGAGATGTTTCAAATGGTTATGCTGTGAAGACCAATCATATGATGCAGTTTCTGGCTTTGGGCCAATGATAGCATCCTGATTTTATGATCACTGAGCAGAGGAACCTGGAAGGTGACTTCAGTCTCATGGCTAGTAATCTAGTTAGGTGTACTTCAGTAATGAGACACCCCCACCTCTGCAAAATGTTCTGAAAACTGAGGCTTAGATGATTTCCAGGTTGATGGATACTAATTTGAAGTGTTGATGTGCTTAGAAAGAAATATCACATGGGGATGTGGCACAGGAGCACACAGAAAGCATTAGACCTACACAGGCCTCCTTCCATAAGTTTCCTTTTTTGCCTGGTAATAAAACTTTAATCGTAATTACAATGTTCTTGATGAGTAGTTCTCTAACCCAAGGAGGTCAAAGAAGCCATCAGAGTTTGGAGTACCTGGTCAGAAGTGTGAGAGGCCCAGGAACTCTCAGATTTGTAACTGATGTCTGAAGTGAAAGGGTACTTGCTGGAGACTGTACCTTTAACTTGTGATCTTCAATGGCAGCTTCAGGTGGTGAATGTCCCAACTGAATGACAGTGCCCAGTTGTGATATACATATCCAGCTGTGCTCTTAAGTTTGCACAAATGTCTACCTTTATCAACTATAAAAAGTTAAGTGACTTTTAACCACTCTGGGTCTCGGTGTCCTATGAAACAGAATTTCATAATTAGTGACTTGGTGCCATCTTAAGTCGTCTTATGATTATTACTAAGACACCTGGGAAAATGCAACTCATAAATTTTTATTTACTTATTGAAATTTTTAATTTTTTAAAAGAGAATTTCATACATTAGTGCTGTATTTATGTAATTTTCATACTTCCCTTTCTCCCTTCCAACACCTCCTGTGCTCCTCTCACTTCCTTTCAAATTCATAACGTTTTTTCTTTATTATTGTTACATATCCAGCATGTGTGTATACATACAACCTGTTGAGTCCATTCAGTGGTGCCAGTATCATGTGGGATTGGATAACCTATTAGGGAGTTTATTTCTGGAGAGGGCTGATTCTCCCTCACTGAGCAGCTATTGGCTCAGCACCTGGAGCTCTTCCTCCATCAAGGTTGTCATGTCAACTGTTGGTGCCATTTTGCTGGTCTATTGTTGAGATTTCATGGGTTCAGCTTTCTTGTCACACATAGAAGACATTATCTCTTAGTAGCTGTCCTAGTCCTCTGGCTCTCAGTCTTTCTGCCCCTCTTCTGTGATAGTCCCTGATCTTAGGTGTAGGGATTCTGTTGCAGATGTATCAATCAGTTGAGTTAGGCACCATACAGTCAGTTGTTCTTTGCACTTTGACCGGTTGTGGATATCTGTAATGATCTCTGACTCCTGCAAAAAGAAACTTCTTGTGAGAGCTGTGCTTGTCTGTGGATAGAAGGATAAGAATTGAGGATGTAGTTAGGAATTAGGCTGTTTGAGAAAAGTGGCAGTAGGAGATTTCCTCTAGGGTCCTTACCAGCCATGAGTAGTTGGCTAGTTTACAGTAATAGGTATGAATCCCCACCTATTGAGCAGGCCTTAAGTTCAATTAGATGACTGTTGATGACCCCCAATATTAAGTGCCACTGTTGCATTCTTGGGGCTATCCTCCTGGGCTGCGCATTGTTGTATCTCGTAGGTTTTACAGCTGGGCAGGACTATTGCTTTCTTCTTTATTCCCTTGGCAGCTTGAGTAGCACCTTCAAATACTCTTGAGAGCTAGTCTGCGGGGAGATGCTTCTGGGAAAGTTCTAGCTCTGTTCTTGTAAATCCCATGTCCTAAGTATATGGTTTCCTTAGCAATAGGGTCTTGCCTTCAATTTTTTGGTTGGCAGCCAAGGGCAATGACCGTAGCCTATATTATTTTGGAAGTTTCTTGAACTTTCATGACCAGCAAGGGGGTTTTCCTTGCTTGGTCCTGGCAATCTTGTTAGATAATCTATAGCTCTTTGGAGGAAACATTATCACCCCAAGTGGCATAACTTCATTGAAATTGTCCATGTTTAAACATTTAAACTCTCTCTTTCATTATTACCATTCTCAGTGTTATATACCTGTTATACAATCTCTCTCTCTCTCTCTCTCTCTCTCTCTCTCACACACACACACACACACACACACACACACACACACACACACACACATACACACACACGTATTTCTGGTATTTAGTACAGGTAAGGTGCCCAAGGTTCAGAAAGGTAACTGGCTTCCATATTTGAACCCATGGGTCTCCGTGAGGTCTGTGCACCATCAGGCTGTCTGGATCCACTTGTCTAGTGCATGAATCCTCAAACCTCACCCAGAACACCCCCACCCCAGAACACTACCACCACATACATAGATAGATACACACACACACACACACACACACACACACACACACACACACACACGGCAACCGTTTCTTGGAAACCAGAGCTGGATGCTCAGCATAGATTCTTCTTAGATTTGAGTCTGTTCTCTCTTGCTACTGCAATTTTTTGCTACTGAGGATGGAACCCAGGGACTTGCATATGCTAAGCATGCATCTCCCACTAAAAGCCACACCCTAGCCTCTGTGTCTGTTTTTGAGGAGCTGCTTTTGGAATGGAGCCAGAGTAGAGTAAGGCCTCTTAAAGCAAGAGCACATGACTAGAAAAGTGAGAGGGCTATGGGGGATCATGGTTTCAGTATCTTAGCTCTGTCATGCTCTGGCTGTGTGTTTGAGACTTGCAAATTGGCCTCTCTTGTTAAGTTTGCTTTGGCAGGATAGAATTATAGTGCCTCCCTTACAGTTGAGGTGGAAATAATGGATAAGCGGGTTCTGAACACTCCTAGCCAAGTGCCCAGCATGGGAGACTTCTAAATGTGAACGTGACAATTCTTCTCTCCTGTAGGGAGGAGGACAGAGCACTAACGGTAGAAGTTACCACCTACCCTTCATCTTCCTGAACTCCCAGTCCCAGGTCCTCTCTTTTCTTTCCCTGTGTACAGGTGCACAGGGCAGGGCTACTGAGTCAAGGGATACCCGATCTTAGCATCAGCAGACTTTAGAGCTGTACGGGACCCCAAGTGCTGACTGTTCTGCCATTGCCTCATCATGTAGTCTAGATGCTGCTGCTTTGCAGGTGGAGGTACTCAGTACAAAGTGGGAAGCACATCTTATGGTATTATAGGTATTTCTAGTGTCAGAGTGAGAGAGGGGACTCTTGCAAGAAACTGATGCAAGAAACTGGCACGGTGCTCAGCTCTTGGGCTCTGCAAGAAAATGGAGCTCTGCTCAGCCTGAGAGTGGAGC
Source organism: Arvicanthis niloticus (assembly GCF_011762505.2). Classification (NCBI taxonomy): domain Eukaryota; kingdom Metazoa; phylum Chordata; class Mammalia; order Rodentia; family Muridae; genus Arvicanthis; species Arvicanthis niloticus. The sequence goes on along the minus strand of NC_047666.1, from coordinate 27,896,817 downwards.
TCATGGCTGTGGGAATCTTGCTGCCAGGGCTATACTGAGACATTCCTTCACCTTAGAGGAAATGAAGATTTTAGGGAGAGGTCAGGGGCCCAGAACCTTGACAAAACCAGAGAGTCCATACAGTGAGTGAGTCACATAAGAAGGACATCAGAACCAATTGGCTAGAGAGGGTCTAATAAATTGTGTCCCTCACAAGGACCGGCATTTTCTATTCCTTGGGTGGGCCACATGTGCTTTGCTCTCAGGAAGATTGGGAACAGCTGTCCTGAATCGTTGCTGTTGAGTCATATCTGGTTCATGGGCCAGCAGTTGGCGCCTCTGGTCATTCAGTCCCTTTTTAGCAAAGCTCTTGGGGAAGTGCATGCTCAGCATCCTCTGTGTGGTGCTGGCAGCCTGGCTTCTGTGGTCTCCTGCTGTGTCTTTAGCCCAGAGCAGCCTCTCCTGGGCTTTCTAGCTCCTCTAGTAACTTTGGCGCTTGCTTTGCAGATCTTCCAACTTTACCCTTCTCTGTTATAACTTTGCATTACAGCGTGTGTATGCATGTGCATGTGTCCCTACAGGTTGCGCCCCTTGGGGACAGGAACCCGTGTTGGACTCCTGAATCTTGGAGCTCTATGCATTGAATACCTAAATAGGTGTGTTCAGATGGGAGAGGACCAGACTCTTTTCAGTGCCTGGTACCAGGTGGAACTGAGGTAGTTAGTTTGCACATATTAGGGTGGGGCATCTTGGAGATGAACAGTGGGGAAAGAGAAACTCAAAGATGGAGATGTTTCCCTGACACACTGGCCTGGCTTGCCTACCACTTCCTCCAAGGGCCTTTGTGTCCTGGCAGGTCTCTCATTGATTTCATCCCTCAAGTTGCTAACTGTCGGGCCCACAGGACATTGTGGACTCTGCAGCCCTTCACAGTGAGATGTGTTCCTGCTGCCCCTTCTGAAATGAGGCCTGCGGTGCCTCTTCAGTCCCCAGTCTCCATCCAAAAAAATGTCTAATTGTATCTTGAACTCATTTACATTGCTTGCTTCAATGGCCTCACTTGGCAGCTGAGGCCGTATGCTAATTCCATCCTTTTCATGAAGGAATTCTGCTGATTTTACTTACTTTTTATGGTTGATCCTGTCCTTTCTTCTCCCCCTGCCCCCCATTTTTTTTTTTTTTTTTTTTTTTTTTTTTTTTTTTTTTTTTTTTTTTTTTTGGTCTGCTGCTTTCCAGGCAGTTTTCAAGCTGCTCTTTCTCTGGCCCTATAAGCCTGTGCCCTCTGGATGTGTTCCTCTATGGTAGAGCTCAGTCCTCAGTCCTGGCCTTTCTGCACTTATAGCTCAAGGCTAATGAAAACTGCCTTGTTGTGGTTTCTCTACAAACAAGGAGGGTTTTCTGTGGCCTGGTGGCACACATCTTTCAGGGCATGTTTGTGTCTGAGGCCATTGTGAGGATGCCATAACAGCAAGAGCCTTGGGAAGGAGGACCTGGCTTCTACAGCAGGTAGGGCTCATAGTGAGGCTGAGAGCAGTCTCTGCTGCCCTGAGTTGAGCCTTCTTTACCTGCTCAGGGATAGACGAAGACCAATCCTTTCCATTCAGGTTTGTTGAGTGTTTTCCAAGTAGAGAAGCCATGGACTCTGATCTTCACTGGGATGATCCTTACTTGACCTTGCACTTCAGGGGCACAGCTGTTCGCTCTCTTTTTGGTTTCTATACTCACACACCTTGTTTTGTTTGCAGTGTAGGGAATTGAATCCAGGCTTTATACATATTAGGACACCACCACTGAGGACTCAAGAAGGGTTTAGCCATTGTGATGGGGAAGGGGGTGTTCTTTGTGTGGTCTCAGGCTGTCTGTCAGGAGATGTCAGGAGATGTCTAAATGGAGGCCACATTAGCAGGCCTGTGAAAAGTTTTGATGTGATGAAATCTTCCAACCATACCTCTCTTAGAAGTTGTCCCTGCATTGAGTAACATGTGACTAACTTCAAAGTGCTGGACCTCTCTGGCCTTGTAATGCCTTTTATTCACTCCATGCATAAGTGTTGAACCCCTACTGTGTGCTGGTGGTACAAGGGGAAAGAGTCCCAGAAGCTGCAGAGGAGTGAGCAGCACAGCAGAACTGCCCAGGGGCATGATGGAGCTGAGGGAGGCTGATGTGAGAGGCACAGGTCAAGGTGCATGTTGGAGTTGTGGGTGTGAGCCTGGGGGCCTAACACCTCTTCATTAGCTCAGGAGATGCCAAAGCTGGGGGGGGCGGGGAAGTAGTCAGCTCTGGTAGCCCATTTGAAGGTCTGGGTAATCCTCAAGTTTGGCCACTTTATCAGAGCCCATTATCATGTTACCTTTAGTTGACCCTTCTTGGCAGCTTCCATCTATGTCCTCTTCGAGCACTGAAGGGGCTCCCAGGAGCAAGGGGTTACTCTGGGCCTGTACACTGGTGCTTAGGCTCCTTGTGACACGGTAGGTAAAGGCCAAAGAAATGTGTTTGTTCTACTTCTAATAATATTCCTTTTTAGAGAAGACTTTTCAGAGAGCTCACACTGGGAGCTGCTGGCCAGACTTGGCCCATAGGCATGTTTGGTTTGGGCCATATAGTTTAAACATTTTTTGAATTGGTTGTCAAAGTTTAAAATTTGGCAAATTTTATGTAATAGTCCAGATTTTTGGCTTCTCTTGAAAAGTGGGAAGATCTGGCAGCCCCAGGCCTGCATTCCTGCCTGTCTATGGTGGGCTGGAGCTGGAGAGACTATCGCCTCCAGCAGGGCTCAGGAGTTTCCACTCCTTGTGGTCTCATACTCGATCTTGCTCTTTGCTTTATCACTTACACAATGTTCCCACAGCCCCAGAGGTGTTTATGTTTTGGATTACTGTACCGTATGTCCTCCATTCCAGAAATGTAGGGCATTCATCAGTGAGAAAGGTCTCTTATCCCAGGAAGTGGTTATGTGCTTCAGACCCCAGATGAGGGTTGAAAATTCATCTGTGAGCTTTATAGTGCCCAGCAGGTGGGAGAAGCCAAGGAACAGACATGGAAAGGCTCTTTGACAGTGTCACTTGGTGTAGTTGGGGAACTGGAGTCCAGTGTGTCCCGGTGAAGCCTGTTCCACAACCCACTCTTACCTACCACAATGTCCCACAGGGCTGAGATGTGCCTGGGAATGTAAAGGTGGAAAGGTTCCCTGTGAGATCACAGTTCTGTGTTGAGAGGAAGTGGCCCCATGGAATAGACCTCACGTTCAAACTGTGGGTTGTGCTGCCTCCTGCCTCCCTCCACCACACTGACAATACTTCTGTATGCTGAGCAGGTCCTGACTTTTCTAAGCCCACATTGCTGAGGCATGTCTGACACTGCATCCTGCCAAGTTAAGACCTCTATAGCTAGTAGCTGGTTGGGAACGATGAGCTCTGATTGCTTATTTTCACAATGGAAATCACATGGGCAGAAACCCAGAATTACCAACGTTTTGGGAAATATAATGACTTAGAAAATAAATCAGGTGTAATGGTATATATCTCAAGTCCCAACAACTCAGGAGGCTGAGGCAAGAGTATTTCTGGAAGCCAGGAATTCCCAACAAGTCTGGGTAACATAGTGAGATGTTGTCTCTAAAACAGAGACTGATAGTTCCCAGGTGTCTTGGTAGTTCTTACCCTCTCCTGTTTCAAGGGATAAGGTGCTCTCCCAAACCACATGCTGTTGCTAGCTGTATCACAGACGGATCAGGAGTGGCTGTAGCTGTGCTGGTTAGATGGATGCTGGCCAGAGAGCAAGGATCAACAGTTGGAGACCACTGCAGGCTTTAGACGGGAATCCAAACTCTAGGTGTGCTTTTTCACTCTCCACTGGGGGGCCTTCCCTCAGCTCCTGCTCATGATCCCAGGTATAATGGCCTGTGGTGATGGATCAAAAAGTTCAGAAATTCCTCGTCCCTGTTATGTGCACTGGGTCCTGACTGGCCAGTAAGCCTGTCTATTCATTAATGTCAGGAAAGTACCCAGGCTTCATCTTGATACTGCTTGGTCCTCTGTGCCCACTTTATCCCAGAGCCATAGCATGGGGTCTGTGTTTGGGCCTCAGATATCACCATGTGAAGTTTGCTCCAGCTGTTGGCGCAGGCAGCATTCATAGTTGCATTCCCACATCCCCTCTCACTGGCTGTCCAGAAGTTCTGCATCCATATTTGGAGATTCATCTGTGTTCCCCTTCCTCCCCCAGCCCCTCAAGGTGTCTGCCAAAAGTCTGTATAATTCATATCATCTCCCAAGCTGTTATAGTATATGAAGGCAGAGGATAACTTAGTTATTTTTGAATACAGATTCTTAGCAGAAGTAAGAAGTGTGGTGGGGGAGTTTTTATACTCACTGCATGAAATAGACAATATTTCCTGAAACAGGAGATATGAACCTCAAAGAATTTAAAATAAAACATTCATTTTATTATTTTTTTAAAAGAAGGAAAACTAGGGGGGAAAAGTAGAATAGTCAGTCTTTTTATCCTAAGTACAGATGAAATTGATTAAACCTTAAAGACTGGCCTCCGCACACCCGGTTTATTAATTGAAGAATTTCCTCTTACCCAGAATGGGAAGTTCACATTAACATTGAGCTTGCCCTGAGTGCTGGTGACACTTGAGAACTGAACATTTTCCACAATCCTATTTTCTCTTCGGTGCTAGAGGAAATCCTAAAATGGCTAAAATGGGGGAGGGGGAGGGGGAGCAGAACCCGTACTTTTAAGGAAGCCTTCTTTCATTTCCTTGTAAAGCATGAAATCAAATTATAGCTCGTGGTCCACAATTATTTTATTTCTACATTTCAAATTCCATTTTCTGCTTCTTCTCGCTGCTCTTGAACAGGGCTGCACTGTTGTACAAAGTCAGCTGAAGAGATTACCCCAGATAGACTGTGACACAGTAGCTTAAGGAAGCAAGCAGCCAGGCTCCCCTGCTGGGTCAGGAGCCAGGCCCCATGAACCCTCCTGCATCCGGAAGGTCCATGGCGTCACCGCTTCTGTCCAGGGAGCCTCTGCTCTGTGTGCAGACCCTGGCTGTACCTCTAACTCTTCAGAAAAGGCAGCATGTGCAATTTTCAGAGCCTCCCAAGTGCTAGTGGCACAAGGTGAGGCAGGTACTGACTTTCTGCTGGTTCCGCGGGGCTAAAGAAATGTCTGTTGTAGACTTCAGACAAGCTGTGTCTGCTGCTGCAGTTATCTATCAGGGTTTATTGACTCATGACAGAAGGGGCGGGAAGATTAGTGAACCCTCACCTGAGATTGCAGCTGCTCCTCCCAGTTGTTTGTGTACAGTTCTCTCCCTAGTGTGCTGAGGCAGCAGAGTCACTTGCTAGTGTAGAGGCTGGAAGAGGTTAACTGAAGGAGCTCCACCTATGGGGTTTATAGGGAAGCAGTCAACACTAGGTGACAGCTTTTCAGTGCAGCTGCTTTGGGGCCACCAGCACTAAAGCCAGTAATCTCTCACTCATGCTCTCTAAGTAAAGTCAATCAACTCATCAGAGGGACTTCAGAATTGTACTTTGGGTTCTTGTTATTTGAAGCTGGGTAGACGTTGATTATGTCTCTGCCTGGAACTCTCCCTGCCCTTCAGCTCTTGGTCAGTAGTGCAGTTTCCTCATCTGTAAATGAGGTGACTCCGTGCCAGGCATTGTTAAGTCTGTTTTGGGTCCTTTTACTGTGGTCGGTATTACATTGATAACCCAATAGGTAAAACACAGGATTTGAGTGTGGTTTTACTGAATTTTTTTCCTGGTAGTTCTAGGATATACTCTTTTATGTGTGGGCTGTCTGTGTTTATTTTCTCTCCTCCTCAATCGCACCTCACCTTCTTCTTCCTCCTTAAACCCATGAGCTTCCTCTCTTCTGTCTTTGCTCAAATGGGCACTGGACAAGTCCCTTCCATTGACCTGCTGTGGATCCAAGCCACCTGTCCCAGCATAGTCCTGAGCTTACCTGTCCTGTGTTCTTGCCCAACTGGAAATCCATTTGCCGAGTTAGGTGTTTGCTTTCTACTTTACATCACTGGATATAATGGGTTGGAATCCTGTTGTTTTGGCTGTGCAGGTGTGCCAGGACTGTGGGAGTGCTAAGTCAGCAAGCAGTGTGCTGCTAGCTGTTGACCTCTCTGGTACTTTCCATTAAGTTGTTGGTGTTCTTATGATTAGTTTGAACTTCATTCTGTTTGAGGCATTAAGGTTAGTAGTCTAGTGTGATTGTTAGGACTTTCTCCAGCCTTTAAATTTGTCTTTAATTTTTCATGCAGAAATGTTTGAGTTTATGTTGAGTTTATTGACTTCCTGTTTTCACTTCTGAGCTATGTACCCTATTTGAGTATGTTTTACCTTAAAGTTATATTTCTTTTCCCATGCCTTTTCTTCTAGTACTTTTGTGACTTTATGTTTGAAACATTTTTTTGTTTGTGTGTTTTGAAATAGAATCTTTCCTCAAAATCATAGCAATCTCTCTGCCTCTGACTTCCAAGTGCTGGTATTAAAAGTGTATGCTACCACCATCACTGGCTGAAATATTTTATTAAATTTCAGTTATATATTCTGTGTGTCTGTGTGTATGCTTGTGCATAGCATGGCAGGCAGGTGTATGCTCAGAGAACAGCTTGCAGATGTTTGTTGTTTTCTTCCTGCTGTGTGGGTTCTGGGAATTGTCTTAGTGGCAAGTGCCTTTATCCATTGAACCATCTTGCCTGCCCTTATGTTTGAAAGTTTGATTAATTTGGAATCATGGTATAAAGTATAAACTGGAGATTAATTTTTATTTTTACCAAGATGCTGTCCGTTGCCCCTAGGTCACAGTTGTGAGGTTGTCCTGATTTATAGATAAAGAACTTGGAGAACAACAGCTACTCACTTGTGGCTTCTCAGACTACAAAACTGGGCATCCTGTGCATGCCCTCAGCTCTGGAGCTTTCAGCCAACCCCCAGCCTGTGTACTCTTTTGGCATTTTTTGCTCTTGGCCAGAGTCCAGCTCCTGCTTTTCTTGTCCATCCTGTTGAAATTTTCCCTTGATCTTTTACATGGCCTCCCTTTGTTGTTCCTCCTTGTACCTCCTCTGCAGACATGGCTGGCATTGTTCTTCTGCGGGTGTCCTTAGGTGGTGATGAATGCAATGGTCTCAGATGGCACGTGTGCCCCGGGGGACACTGGCAGATTGCCTTCACTTGAGTCTGCTCTCCTTCTTTTGCTACCTGCAGGACCTTGCCCACCTGTTCTTCAGGATGTCTCCAGGTTCCTAGAGGTTTCAAGAATGTGGGATTCTGGCCAACAGGCAGCTGGCGATAGGAAAAGAAAAAAATAACTTGAAGTCAGACAACACTTGGCTCTAGTGTTTCTTTGGCTGTTGATGACTGTGTGGTCTGGTCATTAGGTTTGTCCTTTAGGGAAGTAGAAGAGCCTCTGCCATGTGGAGCTGAAGTGAGGATCAGGGCTAACTGGGAAGTCACAAGTTCAAACTTGAGAGGAGCCATCACTGGTGTAAATCCAGAGCAGGGGTTCATCTGAATGGTCTGCATAGGGTATAGCTCAGAATTCATCTTTCTTCTCAGGGATCTTCTCCTTAGCTATTTAGATATAAGCCCAGTCTTACCACATCTGCTAATTTGTAAACATTTTATGTGGACTTCTTGAGTGGTTGGTGTTGGCCATGCATCCACACCTCACAACACTGTGCAGGCTAAATGAGTCTTGTTCTAAGCCCAGGCTTGGCTCCATCTGGTTCTTTCTAATAATGGCTGCTGCTTTGGGGCTTTTGGCTAACTGGGCAGCCCACAGATCCTACTGGACCTGGGTTGCTTCTACTCCTACCCTGGTATTCTGGGCATAGATACCTGGACTGTGTCCTCCTGAACCACTTGGTCCACTTGGTCTTCTACCTCAAGAACAGGAGGCCTTGCTGCTGCTTGCGTCTCAAGTTCTGGGTGACAGGGAGATGTCACTATCACCTGCTCAGCTTTTTCCACAGGGCTCTCCACCCAGGATTTGGATCAGATGTTTGGAAGATCTACTTTTGTAGGTCAGTGACATAGTAAGGATTCCCATCCCAGTGACAGATACAGTGAGTGCTTCAGGCTGTCAGCAACACCTGATGCCCAATGAGGGGACACCCCATATACTGCTTATTGGGAAGTGGAGGTAGCATTCCTTTCATGTTATGTTGATGTGGAGAACCCAGGCCTGTAGGAATATGTAAGCAACACAGGAATCCGAGGGTCTTACAGAAGTCTCGTACCACCCAGGCTTGTCCTATTTCAGGGAAACTATTCAAAAAGCAAAAATCAGGAGTGTACCAGCCATTACACACTCCTTTAGATTCTCTGCAGCTAAACCAAGAGGAACATAGGACTCCACAGTACATCTAACAATAACAGCTGTAAAAATAGAAACAGTGATGGCTGCAGACATATTGGAGGGCTGCTATGGCCAGGTACCTCCCTAACCTAGATGCTGTTATCATTTCCTTTCTCCAGAACAGAGAGCTGTGGTGCTGGTTCCCAGCATCCATGTCAGGCAGCCCAGAACCATCTATAACTCCAGCTCCAGAGGATCAGATGCCTGTGGCTCTGCAAGCCACACACACACACATACACACACACACACACACACACACACACACACACACACACAGATTGAGAGAGAGAGAGAGAGAGAGAGAGAGAGAGAGAGAGAGAAAGAAATAATGAAAATAAAATCTTTAAAAAAATAGGATAAGTTATAACTGCAGCTTCAAATAGATGACAACAGTATATTTATACTATAACTGGGTACTTAAAAGTCAACAGCTGAAAACAAAATTTTTTATTATTTTAAATTTAATATTATTTCCTCTTCTTAGAATGTCTGCTTTCTTTGATTATTTAAAAAAATATATGATTTTACAGATGCTAAAATATGTTTAGTTTTTTATGTCATTTTTCTCAGCCAAAACATTGTTTTCTGAACAGTATTTTTCTTCAATCCCTAAAAGAAAATTACATCTCACAGATAATTCAGACTTTGTTAAATGCTGACCTTTGTAAGTTTTTCTTTATTTTTATTTTTGAAATGATTAAGATATGTAATCTACAGAATTGAAGATTGTAATTTTTTAAAGTAGGGAGAAACTTTAACCCTGTCATAATTGCTCTGCAAACCTTTCAAGGGTTCTGTGGTCTGTATGGCTGATGAAAAGCCCTGATAGATGACTAAGTATAGAGGGTCCCTTGTAAGCCTTAGGGTTTTGTCTTATTTCCCACCCACTCTGTCCCTCTAGTTTCAGGGTGATTTTCTACCCTGGGTTCGTGGGAATTGGGCAGGACACTGTCTGATTCATTCCATGAACATACTAGGGAGTTTGAAAAGGCAAGACAGCCAGGCCAGTTGTATCACTTCCTGTTGCCTGATCAAATGTCTGGTGAAGAAATGGGAAGAACTAGGAGCTGCTGCTGGACGCTGGGTATTTGCCTGGAGCTGACCCCAGTTTCCAGCAGTGCCCTTGTTCTCAGTGCGACAGTCAAGTGGCCCTGACCTCTGCTTTCCTTAGAAGTTCCCAGTGCTGGCCATGCTGCAGAGAATCTCCTGGAACAGAGCTGTGTGCTTGCTGCATGCAACAAAGGCCACTTGTGGATGCCAGATAAAACTGCAGATGAAGCCTTGCTGGCTCCTGGTGCTTGGATACTGGCTACATCAAGCACCTGGGTATAGTGGTCAGTTTTGTTTTTCCATTCTCAAGACGGAGGGAGGGCATGCTGTGTGGAGCTCATGAGCTAGCTGGAGCTCATGAGCTAGCCTCTCCATCAGCCAGACAAGTGAGACTCTGTGGATAGTTTTATGTACTGATAGAAAATGGATTTTGAGAAAAAGAACAGAGGAGGTAGGGAAGCTAACATTGCTTAGTTCATCCCAACAAGGGCTTATTAAATGGTGTCATAGCAGGGTCTTGTGCTTTACACAAAGATTGAAAGACCAAGCTTCAGGTGAGAACTCAGCCTGGAGTGAGGTGGACCAGGACCACAGGCAGTAAGGCACAGGTGAGCATCAATATAGGGTTCCTTGGTTCTCAAATGGAGCCTGGGATGGGGATTTGTTGCACTTCTCAGGTCTCCACTGGCAGACTGTGCAGCACAGCAGGCGAGAGTTCAGGTACAGGTGTTTAGATCTCTGCTCTGATACATTCACTGTATAAGACAGACACTCATTCTGTGTCTATACAGTTCTGTTTTCTCATCTGTGAAGTCCCTGTGGGACTGACATTCTGAGACCCTGGACAGTTGGAATAAGCCTGGGACTTGTGTTCTGCTCTCAGTGTGCAGACAGGTGCCCAGGCCATGACCCACATCCTCTTCATGGTTTGCCTACAGACATTTTTTTCTCTAGTGGCCTAAGAGCCAACCACGTGACCCTGGAACCAGGCCCAAGGCTTACTATATGTAAGTGGCTAGATACATCTTACTGGTAAGATGGGCATAGGCTTATCTCATGGGAGACAGGGAACACATATGACTAGGGGTGAGGCTTGTATAGCCCATGGTAGCAAGCCAAGGTAAAACTACCACCAGTGAAAAAGAAGGAAGACCACTGGGCTGGAAAGATGGCTCAGTGGTTAAGAACACTGACTGCTCTTTCAGAGGTCCTGCGTTCAATTCCCAGTAACCACATGGTGGCTCACAACCATCTGTAACGGGCTCTGATGCCCTCTTCTGGTATGTCAGAAGACAGCTACAGTGTACTCATATATATATATATAATAAATAAATAAAATCTTTAAAAAAAAAAAAGAAGGAAGACCACATTGATGAGTTCGTGTGTTTAGGGGCCAATAGGGTCTTTTAGTAGGAAAGCAACTCTGCCAGGCCTGTGTTTCATTCTTTGTCTTAAGTTCTTGTAATATTACTGGATTTTAATGGATTTCTTACACTCCTGTTTGAAATGGAAAGAACTAGAATGTGTGTGTGTGTGTGTGTGTCTGTGTGTGTCTGTGTGTGTTTCATTCCTACCACTCTTTCTCACTCCATTTTTTTTCTTTTACATTCCCTTGGCTATGTCATGTGTTGAAGCAAATGCTCACTCATCTGCCATGCACACACAGGCACAGTTAGAACGCACCTTAGTTTGCCCTGTGTTCTTCTCCCCCACTGCAGACTATTTTATTGTAGTAAAAGGATCCTTTATTCTTGTCAGTGATTATGTACTATTCTATTTCATGGTATACCTACCTCTTTTAAGCTTGTTCCCTACATTCACATGGTCTCCAACTTCAGTAACAATAGATGTGTTGCAAGTGTTTCCTATGTGTTTATGAACTTGGCTGTGTCAAAGATTATATGCATTTTCTTCCATTTTATTTTACGTATATTGGTGTTTTGCCTGCATGTATGTCTGTACACGAAGAATATCATACCTTCGGAGGCCAGAAGAAGGTATCAGATCCCATGGAACTTGAGTTGTAAGACAGTTGTGAACCACCATTTGGTTGCTGGGAATCAAACCCTAGTCCTCAGCAAGAGCAGGCAGTATTATTAATTGCTGGGTGATCTCTCCAGCTCCAATTACATACATTTTGATACTTGTCTTCAAGATGGTTTCATATCAGTCTAAAGGTCTCCAGCACTGTGAATCAGTTATGTATTTTTAGCAAGTTCTTTTGAATGTTCTAAAGTTCTAAAGGATGGATTGTGGAAAGCCAGTCTGAGGCAGCATCCTTAGATACAACTGACTAGAATTGGAATGGAGATGGTTACCAGAGGCAAGTTGGTATCCATTGCATAGTGAGGCCTTTCGCTTCCATTCTGTGAAAAGCTGTTGGATTGAGGGAATACATTCTGTTCATAGAAATAGGAGAAGCACTGTCTCTCACAGCAGTAAGAGGGATCTGGGGCACTGCCTACCAACCAGTGACTTAAACAAGGACCTGGCTCTGTGTGTACCTGTCCTTCTTCTACCTGACCAGGCAAGATAGAAGAAGAGGCCGGCAACAGAGGCCTGCCTACACTCAGACACGTTGCCATTCCTCGGGACCAGGGCTTTAGCTAGTTCTGAGTAGGAGGCCTCTGAGAGCAGCAGCTGATTACTTTACCAGTTCCCTTTGGTGCCAGGTGGCCATGTGACCTAGAGCATGTACTGCTGTGTTTTAAGCCTTTCTGCACCTGAAGCAGGGTAATGAAGATCAGGCATTGCTGGTGTGGCAACCAAGGACAGAAGACCTTTTCCTGGTACCCCTCTGCCCCAGTAGGTGGGTGGGGCTGGTCATCAGACTCACTTTTAGAGCAAGCTTCCTTAGACTTGCTAGTGATCACAGTGTGGTCCTGAAAAGTCCCTATGAGGAGGTCTTGTAAACTGAGGATATAATTACCATTCATTTCAGAGGGGAATATGTCTCTTTTCCTGTTTTCCCTAACTTATACCTTTTCTGTTTCTTTTAAATTATTGAAAATACCTTCAACTTCCCTTACAGAAGGCATGGTCACTCTGCTTCTAAACACTTGTGCTTCTAACATAGTATCTGGTACTTTCCTATCACTGACACCTCTGTCATATGAGCACCTCCTATTGTCTAGCTCAGACATGCTATAAATGTATACACAGCCAGCTGTGCATACAGCAATTCTGGGTGATCCAACCTCCTAGAAAGAACACAAGCTTCATAAACAGGGTGTAGACCAAAGGTAGTAGATGGTGAGCATCAGGCTTTGAGGCAATTGTAGACAACCCAATATTGTGGGAAAAGCACTCTGAATGACCCTCTTACCCCTCCATACATTGATGGGGGCGGGGGGAAGAGGCTGTACTTTTAAGCTTTGCTATCTTTCTTAATAAGGGCAGGTAGCTAGGTATTGGAGTCTTTCCTGCTCAACATCTCCTCTTGTTGAGTGAGATGAAAGTGAGAGCAGTGGTCCACTAGGGAGGTGGAGGGCCCTGGAGCCAGGCATTCCTTACCAAAACTCAGCCCTGCTGTGCATAGCCATGGAGCCCTGAGAAGGGCTTCAGTTTCCTCGCCTCTCCTGGTGTTCTTTTGGCTGGATGAGGCTATACCAGTCTGTATACTCACTTGGACTGGCCAGGAAGTATCAGCCATTCCTCCCAGTCTGCCCACTATTGCAGTGTTTTGCTGGGACTAGGATGGTGACTTCCTGTGAGGCTCACTAACCCAATTCTTTTTCTAACCTTACTGTTTATTACCCCAGGTTCCCAGATCATTGATTTGATGATGCTCGTGATTGATGTGACCAAGGGAATGCAGACACAGTCCGCAGAGTGCCTTGTGATTGGCCAGATCGCCTGCCAGAAGCTGGTTGTGGTGCTGAACAAAATAGACCTGTTAGCAGAAGGGAAGAGACAGGCAGCGATTGACAAAATGACCAAGAAAATGCAGAAGACTCTTGAGAACACCAAGTAGGTTTGCTAATGAGAGTTCATGTGTAAGGTGGCTTCTCGTTTAACACTCTTGGCAGGCAGGTCAGCCTCACATCCTGGTAAGTGGAATATGCCTGTTCACATAGCTGCTGCTGCATTAAGCAAAACTAACATGCTTTTAAGATTCCAGAAAGCAGTGGAGCATAAGGAAATGGGGTGCCCTCGCTTATGGAGGAAGCACAGGTGGAGGCTGGTCTCCTCTGGTGAGCAGTCTTCAACCTGTCACTTCTGAACTCTGGTACATGCCCCTGTGTATGTACTGAGAGCCAGGTACAGGGCTAGACTTTAGACTTTAGATGTGTGCCCAGCTTTCAAGGCCTTGGAACCTAGGGCATGGGTCCCATGCTGTTGCTCCATGAGAATTGAGGCTCAGTGCTGGAGCCTGGGTATCATGTTCTCCAACCACCTGCTTTGTGATGCCTCCACTGTCAACTCAGGACAAAAATCGCAGAGCCTTGCAAATGAGTGACTACTGCTGCTGGCTGCCAGAGCACTTGCAGCTTTAGAGAAAGAGGGAGACAGGGAGCGGGAAGGGGGAGAGGGAGATCATGTTCCTAAGGAACTCTGAGCAGGGAGTAATCAAATGAGGTTTCACATTAGGCCATCACTGGCTACAGGGGGAAAGCTAGCTTAGTTGGCGGAATTAGGCCCCAGGGGAAAAAAAGCGGAAGTGGGTCAATGGGTTATAGGGTTTCCCCAGGGAGAAAAAGGCTGTCTGTGGTTGAGGTCATATAAGAGGGAGGAGGTAAGATGTAAGAAACCCTAGTTGCTTCTTTGCAGTTGGGGCAGCCAGGTATCAGAGCTATGGGTAGAGTTAGGAAGTAAGAGATAGAGACCACAGGGCTATATAAGTCTCAGCTTGTTCAGGGGGCTACAGAACTGATTCTGATGATGTGGCCAAGAAAATGAGTATGTCACTTTGCTGAGCACACAGAACCGGCATGCCTTGTTGTTTGATCTCTCTCTCTCTCTCTCTCTCTCTCTCTCTCTCTCTCTCTCTCTCTCTCTCTCTCTCCATTCCTTTTGGTCAGTTCTGAAGAGCTGTCACTGGGAGACAGGACTTCTTCCTCTGTGCTATGCTGCCTGAGACAATATCCTCTTCCCGTGTCTCTCCTTCTCCAGCCTGTGGAGGGCAAGCAAGTAGAGAGTGTTTTTGTTTCCCTGTCATAAAGATTGATATGCCTTCCCATTTATGACTTTTTTTCTGATCCAGCACCTGCAGCTCTCCCTCAGAATGCTCAAGTTGGTTAAATTAAAGCTTCAGCCCTGTGAATGGGCCATATATGTCATAAAAGATTTCCTTGCTCTGCCTTTTGTTAGCAAAATTCATCAATCTGATAAAATCGACACATTTAGATAAGTGTTGCATAAGAATTCAGACTTCGTTATTCCTAACGGAAGTGGATATGAGACTGTAAAAAGGAAGATAAAAATTATATCTTCTTTTTAGTGAGTTATTGATCTCCCTGCTGTTTGATTTACTTGTCAGAAAGGGCGAGCACATTTTTGGAGACTTGCATAAACCCCCACAGTGTCAGTTCACTTACTTCATGGACGGAGCCTTCGGGAGCCCAAGGGCACTTCGGAAACACTTGCAGCTCCGACCAATCACAGGGAGGGGAGAGTGTCCCTTGTTTTGTAAGTCATCTTTCCTATTTTAATGTATTGGTTGGAGACCAAATTATGAATGTTACCATACTGAAAGAGGAGATTGTCCTCAGAGAGGTATCTGAGCCCTTTCTCTCCTCCATACCCAGAGGCCCTGCAGCAGAGGGCAGGGCTGTTGCTTGTGGGTGGAGTCTTGGGCCCTGTGCCCAGGCTGAGCTTTTAAGAGCCCTGCTGCATCATTCTCAGTGGTCATTTCTTTCTGTTTGATGGCCTTGTTAACTAAATGTGAGGAAAAAAACGTGGAATGCTGGACCCCAGCATGGTCAAAACCTGAAAATGTTTAAGACAAAACTTACTTTTCTCTACTTGAAGTTTCAATTTTAGTAGAGACATTGAAAATAGAGAAAAGTAGTTAAAAGACAGGACTACCTAATTTTTTTTTGTTTTAAATAGCAGCTGCTGACATTTGGGCTTGTGATCTGCTATCTTTTTTGGATGTATAGCATTGCTCTCACACTCATTGATCCAAGCACTTTGGAGGCCGAGGGTGTGTGTGTGTGTGTGCGTGCGTGTGTGCGCGCAGGGGTTAGAGTCTGAGTTCAGCTGGGATCACAGATATGTGACACTTATACTCTTCCAAGTTCTTTTGTTTTGTTGTTGTTTGGTTTTCTAAGTTGTGAGTACACTTGACTACCATTTTCCATCTGTAGGTGAATGATCCAATGACTTGATGCATTCAGCATGTGTATATCCACCCAGACCTTTCTATGATCCTTGTCAACTAATCCCAGGTAGTAACTCTCCTACCCACCCTCTGCCCCACCCCCGACTCTTTTCTGCTCTGTCTTTATGATTTGCCTGACCCGTAGTCATGTATGGATTTGGTAGAGCGTTTAGGTTTTGCTCTGTTACAGCTGTATCAGAATACTGTTGCCAGGGCTTAGCCCGCTTTGTTATATTTGTACCATGTGATTATCTTCATCTCCCCACCCTTTCCCCGCCGTGGGTGATGGGCTACTGTCAGCTGAACTGTGAACTCCGACTTTAGTCCTTCTGGAGCTATGTGCCTCAGGAATCTATGAGTTGGGGCAGGCTTGTTGGGAGTCCATAGCTATCCTTTCTGAGGCATTATTGAGCTGCCCCCATAGTAGCTGTCCTATTCACAATCCCAGCAGCCATATGTGAGGGCTCTAGGGTGTCCATAGTCTCTCAACACTTGCTGTTTTCCTTGAGGTGAGGTCTCACTGTGTACTCTAAGCCTACCTGCAACCTCCAGCAAAGCTCTTGCCCCAGCCTCTTACTCAAGTACTCAGATTATAGGTTCAGACCACCAAGTCTGGTTGTTTGCATTTCTTCCCTAAACGTCTTTGCTGTGTAAGAGGTCATCTTCCTGCAGTTAGAGTTTGCATTTCTATTGTGGATGGTGCTGAGCATGTTGTTGGTCACCTCTATATTTTTGTAAAGAAATAGCTGATTATATCGTTTGTCAAGCTTTAAAATGAGTTGTTTCTTTCATTGTTGAATTGTAGGCCTGCACATTAATCTCTTATCTGAGATATGATTTGAAAATATTTTCTCCCATCTTGTAGGCTGTTTACTTTCTTTAATACACACAAGTTCTGAATCCTAGTGAAATCTCATTTACCTTTTGTTGCTGCTGTCATCTATGGTTTTGGAGTTATAGCTGTGAGACTGTTGTCAAATCCTATGTTAGGAATGTGTTCCCTCGGGTCTTTTTCTAGCTATGGTTTTAGCTCTTATGTCTGGGTTGTTGGTTCATTTGAATATCTTCTTTTACAATGGTGTAAGGTAAGAGCTGAGTTTTCTTCTTTTGCATGTAGCTTTCCAGTGTTTTCCAGAACCATTTATTGAAAAAATATCCTTTCTTTTTATCATTGCTAAAAAATTAACTCAACATCTAGACTTAGCCCTTGGCTTTCTGCTCTTGTATTAGCTACTTTTCTTCTGTGGCTGTGATAAAATACCAGGACCAAGGGTCCTTATGGAAGGAAAGTTTATTTTGGCTTACTGTTCCAGAGGGATAAGAATCATGGCAGCGAGGCATGGCATCACAGGTGGGAAGCTGAGAGCTTGTGTCCTCAAATGCACAAGCCAGAAGCAGAGAATGTAAACAGAAGGAGCACAAGGCATTTGTTCCCAAAGCCAACCCCAATGATGTACTTCCTCTGGCATGGTTGCACTATCTAAGCCTTGCCAAACTGTACCACCAACTAGGGACCAACAAAGCAAAATATCCAAGCCTATGGGGGAAATTCTCATTCAATCCACTGCAACTCATGCAATCTACTGCAATTCAATTCCATTCATCTTGATTCCTCACATGGGAGTCCTTCACTGCTTTGACAGCTAGCTTTGAGGTATGTTTTAGAGTCCTCATAGCTCTTACCCTTTTTGAAACTCTTCTGGCTGGTTGGAACTTTTATGATTCTGTATGAATTTGGAGATCTGCTTTTCCCTGCCTCTGAAAAGCTGCTGAAGTTTTGATAGGGATCTAAAGGTAACTTTGGTACATTTGATACCTAAACAGTATTCTTTCCCAATCCACAAACACTAAGTGTCTCCCCATCTGTCTAGACCAGTGGCTCTCAACCTGTGGGTTGTGACCCCCTAGGAGGTGCCAAATGACACTTTCATAGGGGTCACATATCCAGTATCCTGCATATCAGATATTTACATTACAGTTCATAAACAGTAGCAAAATTACAGTTCTGAGGTGTGGTTGGGGATCAGGACAGCATGAGGAACTGCACTAAAGAGTCACAGCACTAGAAGGGGTGAGAACCACTGGTCTAGATCTTTGATTCTTTTCTTCAGTGTTTCATAGCTTTCATTGTTTAGGTCCCTCCTGTAGCTGGATTTATCCCTGTTTAATTTTGCAGAGGTTTTTGCAAATGCAGACACTTTTAGTTTCACTTTGGGTTGTTTATCTCTAAAATGTGAAAACAACTAATTTTTATATGTCAATGTTATATGAATTCAACTCCTTTAAAATAACAATTACAATCATGCCTCTTTTTTGTTTTGTTTTGTTTGTTTGTTTGGTTGGTTGGTTTTTTTCAAGACAGGATTTCTCTGTGTAACCCCAGCTGTCCTGGAACTCACTCTGTAGAGAAGGCTGGCCTGGGACTCAGAGATCTGCCTGCCTCTGCTTCCCGAGTACCGGGATTAAAGGCATGCGCCACCACACCTAACTATCATGGCATATTTTTAATTTTAGTTTCTGTGTTTATTAATGTTTTACCTAGCAGATTCATAAGTAGCTAGCATTCTGTTCTCACTCTGTAGACTGGGCTCAGTTTTTCTTTTTATACCCAGATGAGCTTGAACTGAGCACCTCTGTAGAGCATTGAATTTGTCTCTATAGTTAGTTATTCCCTCATTGTAGACTCTCAGCTGTGAGATCATGGAAGCAAATGCCATGAATGCTTAAGCCCTTTGTGAACATTTGAACATTTTCTATATTACCCGGGTCTCTGCGGCCACATTTGGCTGTGGGTATAAGATGTATTTGAAGTTTTGGATGGAGGCAGTTTTACTTTGGTTTTGGTTTGCAGCTGACACCTGAGGTAACTGACAGTAAGCAGTTGGACTTACATGTCTGTGATTTTAGCATGTGTGCTTTGTCCTTCGCCTCTTGGCATTTTAACCTTTCCTTATGCTTTTCAAGAATGTTGATGTCAGTGAGGACCTTGCTAATGCTTTTCCCATCACACTTGCTACGAACAAGGCTACAGCATTTGTTCCAACTGTGTTAGTTGCTTTTGTTTCAGCATCTCAAGTTTCTAATTTTCATGTAGTCAAACTCTTTGATTGTTTTTCTTTGTGATTTCTTTATCTCTGAAAGCATTTAAAATTACTCTTGCATAAACATTTATCAATGTTAACAGAAATCAGAATAGAAGATAAAAATGTACTCACAATCTCCCCAGTGCAGCAAATTAAAATGCTTCCTCGGAGGATCCCTGTCAGTCTCTTCCACATGAACATAATTTGAGGTGGTTGTTATCACCACATTGACACTGTTTGGTGTTCTGGGCTTTTCTGTTTATTTTTCCACTAAGTGTTATCATCTGACAGCATCCTTGATGCATCTTTCTTCCAGATTCCTGGTTCTTTCTTCTCTTAAAATACTTTATATTTCTCTTTCTTTTATGGCCATCTTAGAGCCCTGTATTCCCCAGGCTCCCCTGATCTTGACACCCTCCCTGGAATTGGACTTACTATCAGTCTCCAAGAATTCATTTGTGACTCTGTGGACTCTGCAGGCCTGCATCATACTGGTGCTGTAGCCAATTGCCACATGCTCTTGGGAAATACTTCCTAATGTACTGTTTCTTTGTGAATTAGGAACTAGTGAGTTCAGCCTCACAGCCTTTCTAGGAGAAATGCTTTGGCAGCCTGCATGTAACAGGTCCTTAGCTGGGAAAACTGTAATGAGGAGGCTTGGTACTATGCCAGGGATTCCCACACACAGATCATTAAGTTAGCAGGATCATATAGTTACCCCAGAGGTCAGTTTTGCAAGTTGCTTGACTGCTGAGGAAACAAGAGTTGATTAATGATGGCCATTTTGTAAGTCTACTATCCCAAACTTAAAACTTTCATTCTGTTTGCTTAGATTTCTTTTACATGGCTTATCAAATCATATATATGTAATATGTGTATATGTGTTGTTATCTAAGACTGTATGCTGATGGAAGTCAGCCTGGGTGCACAGTTGGTGTGTCTGGACCAGTGAACATTATGATATATCTGTGTGGGTAGACTAGAGAAGATGGGAGTGGGTCAGGAGATGCTCTTGAATGCTCCTGGTGTCAGCCATGACTTCATTACATGGCTGAGGGCTGCCATCTGATTAAAGCCCTTCTTTTGGAACCTCACAGCAGCCTAGGGATTCCTGGACAGCTCTCCTCTTTATGCCAAGAGCCAGGATGGCTCATGTGTATCAGGCCTAGAAAATAGCACAATCGTCTCAGTCTGGTGAAAAATGGTCAGGCACCTAGCACTGTGTTGTCCAGAATGGTCTGGATAAAAACCACTGAATTTCCAGATACTTTATGGTAAATCCTTAGAGCCCTCTGCATGATATACACATGTACACATGTATACTTGTATACACACACACACACACACACACACACACACACACACACACACACCCCACTAGGCCCTAGACCTGAGGCTAGAAGCAGAGCCAGAGTAGGCATGCTGCTGGGTTCTAAATCCAGAGTGCTGTCACCTAAAACAGAACTTCTTCACTCTGTTTCCTGTGTAGAGGGTGCTGGACTCCGGCTCTGAAGGGCTTGAGGAAGGAAAAGGCAGGTGACTTGGAGTGTGTGACTCACACTATAGTGCAGGCAGATTGACAGGGCACAGCTGCCACAGGTGTTGGAAAACCTTAAACTGGGTTATTTCTAAATCTTACCTGTTTCAGGGAAATGTCTCAGCTTGGTCCTGCCATGTCTTTACAGCACCCCCAAGTTTAACCAGGCTTTTTGCCTTCAGTGGGAAACAGTATCTAGCTAGACACTAATAGCTTTGTTTTGTTTTTCTTGTGTTTATTTTTGTAGCTTCAGTAGTAGAAGTTTTTTATCCCCAGAGACTGGGCTGCCATTAGTTAATTTAAAAAAATCCTTTAGAGCAGAAAATAATTTTTAAAATGACACATTCATACCTTAAGCATAATATTTTCACTGAAAACACTTGTATTCGTGTTCACTTAATAGAATCAGTGTCTAAGTGACAGAAGAGTAAGCACATTCATACACTCCAGTGCCTCTTCCTCCTCTGCGGTTGCTTTGTTGGCATCTGTCCCACCTGTCTAGGGTGTCTTTGCTATGTGAGCACATCTGTATTTGGAATTTGGGGCATTTCTTCTTCATGGTCTGATTTTGAAATATATGTTTCCTGCTTTGTGTGTAACTTCAGTTTTCCACAAATGGTCGCTCCCATTGTCTAGGATTCTTTGGATGAAGTGCTGTATGGGTAGGGTATGGAGGAGAGGACAGGGCTTTGGTGCATCTAGGTACCAAGAACTACGCTGGTAGGGGTTTTCCATTCCCTCTGCCATAACTCTACAAGGTGAATGTTACTTCTCCTGACCACTTTGACAGAGGGAAATCTTAAAGCTAGACTGGCTTCAGTAGCTTTTCTATGTCATACAGCTAGTGAATGATGGGAATTGTTTCAAAGCCAGCTCTGTAAAGTGACCAACCTATGTTCTGGGCCAGATTAAGAAGACTAACAAAGCCTGATCTAGTGCATACAGCTCTCAAACCAATATAATTGTTATATGATAATTGTTGGGAACTTGGTTACTCTTTTTATTTTGGAAGGGCTAATGTAATTTTCTGATTGTATCATGAAAAAAATCTCATTTTGTGTTATCAAATTTCAACATATATAAATAATTTTAAAGATACAAATTATATGTTGTTAAATACAACAAGTAAATGTCTTGTAGGAATCATTAATAAAGTTTAGAGTTAGAATTTTAAAAGCCAGGTACATGATAGGCATAATTATAACATCTAATATTCCGGCCATTTTCTGTCATTTTAAATTACAACAGAAACACCTGCATATCCATGTTCATGCAACAATATTTACAGTTACCTGAGTTATGGCTCTAGGTATCTGTCTACAGAGGAGTAGATAAAACAGGTGTGGTCTATATATGCCCAGTAGAGTTCTATTCTTCTGTAATGAAATTATGCCATTTGTAGGGAAATGGATGCAACCAGAGATCATCAAATTTAGTCAGACTCAAAAATACATGGCATGTACTTTTCTCTCATTTATGGATCCTAGATATCATATAGACACATAAAACCATGTATGGATATGTGAGAATTGGAAGTAGAAATGAAACTATCTGTGAGAAAGAATAGCGATAACAGAAAGGGAGAGTAGCTGGTAAGTATGCCCAATTTCATGGCACAAATGAATGAAATGTCTGTTAATCCTATTGTGTGCACCTTAGTTAGCCTTACCTTTCAACTTGATACAACCTAGAGTCAGCTGAGTGGAGAAGCCTCTAAGTTGAAGAATTGTCTAGATTAGGTTGCTTGGTGAGCATGTCTGTGAGTAATTGTCTTGATTTTGTGTGTGTTTGTATGTGTGTGTTAAATTATGTAGGATTGTGCTCATAAATAGAAGACATTAGATTCTCCTGGAATTGAAGCTATGAACTGCCTGATATAGGTGTTAGGAACTGAACTCTGGTCCTCTGTAAAAGCAATGCTTACTCTCTCTCTCTCTTTTTTTTTTTTTTTTTTTTTTTTTTTTTTTTTTGGTTTCTCGAGACAGGGTTTCTCTGTGTAGCCCTGGCTGTCCTGGAACTCACTCTGTAGACCAGGCTGGCCTCGAACTTAGAAATCCGCCTGCCTCTGCCTCCCAAGTGCTGGGATTAAAAGCGTGCGCCACCACAGCCCAGCTGCAATGCTTACTCTTAATTGCTAGGCCATTCCCTCAGCCTTCATGTTGATTATTGCAGGAGGGCCCAATCCACTGTGGGCGGTATTATCCCTAGACAGATGATCCTTAAGTGTATCAGAAAGCTAAGTAAGCATGAGCCTAGGAGCAAAAGTGAGCCAGCAAGTAGCATTTCTTTATGGTATCTGCTTCTACTTACTGCTTTGAGTTTCTGCCCTGATGTCCATCATTGAAGGACTATGGTCTAGAAGTAAAAGGCAGACAAACCTTTTTATCCTCTTAAGTTGCTTTTTGTTAGAATATTTTAACACAGCAACAGAAAGGAAACTGGAACACTATGTAAAATAAATATACACCTTTACAATTTTATTAAAAAACAAGAACAAATTATAGACATTAATTGCTGAATCCTTAATGACCATCAGACACAGAGGCAAGAACTTATTTTTCTAGAATCTTGAATTCATTTCTTAGATAATATAGAACTCACATGATGTGCATAGTACCTGATTAGATATTTTCATTGCAGAACCTCATTCAGCCCTCAACGTATTTGTATCAGGGATTCTACTATCATCTTAATGAGGAAACTGAGGCATAAGGGTAAATGGACACTCTGCAGTCATGGGAAGGAAATTTAGGAGCCAGAAAGTACTTAGAGCTCAGTGTTCTGGTCTTAGAAGCCTTATTGCAGAGCCTTATTCAGACTCCATAATTGACCTTACAAGGACACTAATTCCTCTCAGCTACTTGCTATCACTTGTCCTTCAAAACTGGACTAGATAGTGGAACCCAGTGACCCTCTGGTAGCCTTTGCCACATACAGAATTGTGAGTCCTAAGTCTGTTCCTTTCTTCCTCAGGGAGATCTGTGGGCTCTCAGCTGCTGGTGCTGCGGTCAGGACTCTAGTGTGTGAAATCATAAGCCTAATTAAACACGTTCCTTTATAAGTTGCCACGATCATGGTGTTGTCTCAGTGCTGAAAGTAACCAAGGCCCACATGAACATGTGCTCGTTTCCTCGTTCATTCTGGAGCATGTGTAGTAGAGTTCCTTGGCCGCATGGTACTTCTGTGTTCTTTTTAATTTTTTGAAGTATATTTGTTGGTTAGATATATGATTTGTGTTGACAGGCTTCCTACACTTTAAATATGACATCCTCCTGGTCTCCATGGTTGAGACTAGCTCCACGCACTATTGCTCTCACATGTGAGATTGTTTCTTCCCAAGCTGGGGAAATGCCCTCATCACTGGCAAGGCTGTCATCTGCCTAACTGTAGATTTTGAGATAATGGTTGGAGTTTGTTCAGCTTCTTAAATGTGCAGGTTAATATTTTCATCAAATTTGAAAAGGAACAGACCATGATTTTGTCATCCATGATGCTCCTATTCATTCTTCTTGCTTCACAAACCACCATTGTACTTAAGCTGCTATGCCTGA
The DNA here is from genome assembly GCF_011762505.2 of Arvicanthis niloticus. NCBI lineage: Eukaryota > Metazoa > Chordata > Mammalia > Rodentia > Muridae > Arvicanthis > Arvicanthis niloticus. The sequence goes on along the minus strand of NC_047666.1, from coordinate 27,872,913 downwards.
GACACAGCTTCACCACTGCAGCTGGGTTCTCTCCTTCCTTTTCCCCAGATGGACCCATCTTGGTTGTCAGCTCTCTATTCTGCATGCCCAGCCCTACTTCTGACCTCTAGTAGAGTTTTCATTTTACTTCTTGCATTTCTAAACTATGGATTTTTTAAAAATTTCTAACTGTGGTGTTAACTTTCCTAGGGTGATATAAATAAGCGTCTACATACCCCAGATAGGGAAGTGATGACATACCAAAGTCCACCTTAGCACATTGCTGAATTTATTAGGGCTACATAACCCCAAGAGCATGGGCAACTTTAAGGAGGCTATATCACTGAACTCCCACAGCCTGTGAGTGACCTACTGACAGCTGGGAGCCTGGGGCTGTCTGTGACTTGTGGGCAGCCCCACAGCTTTGGATCTCTGTCCTCAGCAAGCATAAAGCTTACTTAACCTAGGGGAAGGAAGGGCCCTGTGAATCTGATTTCAGAGACTTCCTGATTCTTCCCATTGTTTTCTTCCTAAATCTTAAGGAATCTGTCTACCTTTAGAACTTCCTGAATCTTAATGAGCTTCACAGAATAAGTATTTCAATTTGGAGGAAATTGTCACAGTATATCTGTCTGTGTGTGTGTGTGTGTGTGTGTGTGTGTTTTGAGACAGAGTCACTATGTAACCTTGGCCATTCTCTCCGTAGTGTAGACTGGCCTCAAAGAGATCTGCACCAACTGTTACACTTTCTCATTGTGTGGATGATTGTCATCGTACCTTGTAGTTGTTTAGACTTGGTTTGTTTATTTGAACACACTGGGAAAAAAATGCTGTCAAGTCTGGGAGAGCCTCCTAGGCACAATTTCTATGAATTCTTTCTTATATGTGGACTCTTCTCTTGCTTCTTTGCAATTGTGATGGGTTAATGTTGGTTGTCAGCTTGATGGATTGATTAAGCGCTTAGAAGGTTAACATAACACATTTCTGGGTATATCTGTGGTGGTATTTTCAGAGAGAATGAACTAAGAGGTAAGACCCTTCTGAATGTTGGCAGCCATACTGTAGGTGAGGGGCCAAATGGAATAAAAGGAGAAGAAAGTATGGGGCATTCTCTCTGTGCTCCTGGCAGTCATGAGGTGAGTGGTTCTGTTCCACCATGCCCCTCCCTTTTGTAATAGACTCTGAAACACCAAACAAGAATAAGTTTTTTTCTCTACTAAGTTGTTTGGCCCAGGTATTATATCATAGCAAACACACACACACACACACACACACACACACACACACACACACACAATCAAACTCTGAACTATGTGCCTATATAATAAATTTGTTTTGTTTTTTTGAAACAGTTTCTATGTGCAGCCCTGAATGTTCTGGAACTCACAAAGATCTCTGCCTGTCTCTGCCCCTGAGTGCTGGGACTAAAGGCTTATACCATGGTCTCTGTGCCTGGCTGTATCATAAATTTTTGGTGAATCCTAGACATTTATAATAACATAATAACTATACTTTGTTATAGTTTGTAATAGTCACTATACTTTGTTATAGTTTGATGACTTTTCTGAGTTGATTGTGGAAAGTCTGTATTCTTTGTCATGGGGACCCTGAGGTCTCCACTCAGTGACCTCAGTGACAGGACAGAGGTTTCCCTAGATGCCTGGATGTAGAATGCTCCTTGCCGAGGGTTTCTCTATGCATGTGGGGTCAAGCTGTCAGAGTTCCAGCAGCAGTTAACAACTGTGCCTTAGCTTTTACTGTTTATATCGAACCTTGAAGTCAGAGGTGAGGGCCCAGGTTCTTCTAGGTCTCTCTTGAACATGCAAGTCCTGTGCCTCTGGTGACCTAGTTCTCAGAATATCTGAGAGCTTTTCTAAGCCAGCTATGAGCATCTGATTCTTGAACTTTTCCTGCTAAGCTTTTTAATCCTCTCATTGTTTGCTTAAACAGTTAGCTTTCACCTCATTGTCCTGTTGACTACTTCCCTTTATTTTCAACAGATACCCTCAGGGAAAGGGATTTTGCACTAAGAAAATGAACTGGTCATTGTCCTGTTCCTGGTTTCTGTCTACCATCATTATAAAAACTTAGTAGGAAGATAGCAAAGGGAAGTTAGGAGAAACTTCATTTTCCACACAGGAGTAACACTTTAAACGGGAAAGAAAAAATTCAAATAGGAAGCAGAAACTCCAGGGGCCCTCAGCAGCATCAGGATGCCAACCAAAAGGCTGATTCTCTCATAACTCCATGTACCCAGCAGGCCTTGGGGTGCAGCCCAGAGAAATTGGTAGTGGTACAGTACCTGAACCCTCTGAAAGCTTCAGGTGCTAGTTGAGAGATGTTTCTTGAGAGCAGGTCTGCAGAAAGCAGATCACTGTCAGCAGCATCAGGAGGGTTATGTCTCCTGTCTCTGGCATGTGTGGAGGGAAGGCTGCAGTCACAGGTTTCTGGAGTAGCAAGTCTTGGAGGTTGGAGACAGCTGCAGGAACAGGTGTCTACAGCTGAAGCATGGAGTCTTGCAGGCTGAGTCAGGAATGAGTCTTCTTGCCTGAGACAGAAGCCCTCATGTAGTGACTTTCAACAGTGTCTGTCTCTGGCAAGTCTTCAAGGTAGTCTTCCTTCTCCAAAGAACACAGCACCTGGGAGCTGGCCTACTGGCCAGGACCAGTGGGAATGATGTCATCATTCTCTTCCTCCTGTAATAATCTGACAAGTCTCTTTCTCCAGAACTGATTGGCTCAGATATGTGGATAATGCTAGCTGGAACCTGATTGACTGAGCTGAGTATGTGTACATGCAAAGATGGTGAAAACCGGGATCAGACAGGAGGGGCCTATCAGACCTGGGAGGGGAAGAGAAAGCCTCCCAAACTTTGAGCATGTTTTCAATTAGGTCACTTTCTCTCTCTTCTTCCTCCATGTTATAAGGGCAGTAAGAGTAGAGGGTGGGGAACCCTCCTTTAGCCTTCCACATTTGTACCTGATACCTTGAGCTTGCTTTCAGCCTCATGCAGAGCCTTCTTTTAGACTGCTGTGAAGTCCCAGTCTCAATCTCAAGCCATCTACTCTACCACTGCTATCTGTCAGATGCATCCCACTATGTTAGGGATCTAGTCTTGCATATATTCCACTTTGTTCTGAACCTTTGTTGCCAAGACAGTCTCTGGGAAGTGGACACTTGGTTGTCAGAATGGTGGCAGCCCATGAAATTGATGCTGAGGTCAGGGTCCCTTCAGTCTACTGTTGGGGTGTCAAACAGCCCATCTCTGCCTCCTTGACTTGAGGGGTTTCTGGTACTCTTTCTACTCCTATTGAAAAGTCCCCAAACAGGCCAGATACACATAGCCTTTCTGATGGGGTCCTCTAGGGAACTACCAAATAGGAAAACTGTTGTATTTCTTGGGGTCAAGTACTTTGTTAGAACTCAAACCCATTCTGCCCCCTCTAGGGCCCAGCAGACACTAGCATGGTTGTGGTTGTCAAGACCACTACAGAGTTGGTGGGTAGATGGAACAAAGCAGGTTAAAAATATATCTATTTGTAACTTGTTCTCAGATTCCCAGGCATTTACACTTTTTTTGTTCAAGCCTTTGGTTAACTCTAGAGTTCTGAAAAAGTTGGGTCATTTCTGTTCATGCTCTTGTTGCTTCCATGAAGAGGCTTTTACGTGTACTTGTTCACCATGGCTGTTGATCTTTCAAGGTGTGTTCAGTCTGAGGTTCATAGCTGATGGATTCCCCTAAAGCCAAGACAAGTCTGTGCTTTGCCAGTATGCTTGTTGCAGTGAATGCTCATGAATGAGGAACTTCCAAGGCACACGTGTAAATTATGGATTTTATACCACTGTGCTGCCAACAGTGGTAAAGAGGAGACCAGAAGGGCATCCGTGAGGAAGCGTAGAAAGCTAAGTTCCACACTTAGAAGGCCCGTGTTTGAAGTCAGCTCTGAAGGTTATAGCTAGTGTCTTTTAATCCGCCTCTCTAATCTTCATTTCCTCATCTATAGCATGACAGAGCCATGGTGATGAGTTGGCTTAAGCTTAAACTATCATTGTTCTTGATATTGCCATTATATAATCTATATAAAATTCTTCATGATATGATGGTGAATAAGATAGCAGGGTGTGAGATATTACCCACACAGCAGCATATGAAATATTTTATGTAAGATATTGAAAACATGGAAATGGGATGTGTGGAGATTTGAATGAAAATGGCCCTCATAGGCTCTTTTGTTTAAATACTTGTTCCCCAGTGGGTGGAACTAATTTGAAAGGATTATAAAGTGTGGCCTTGCTGGAGAAGGTGTGTCAAGCTTTGAGGTTTCAAAATACTCATATCCTTCCCAGTCTCTTTCTCTCTCTGCCTCCTACTTGTGGATCAAGATGTGAGTTCTCAGATGTTTCAGCTACCATGACTTTGCTCTGTGATCATGGACTCTAACCCTCTGAAACTGCAATCCCCTAGTTAAACTCTTCCTTTGATAAGTTGCCATGGTGTTCATTACAACAATACAATGTAACTAAACCAGGAGAATCCCTTGGTACAAAGCATAAAAAAGCTGTGTTCAGAAGAGAATACAGCACGGGGGCTGGGGTTATGGGACTGAGGGGGTGGGGGGGTAGATTATGAACTGCTTCTTTTATATGAACTGCTTCTTTTTCCTCCTTTCTTAGCAGTGTTGCTACTAGTTTTGTTTTAATGAAGGTGGCTTAAGTAAGGGATTCTCCTCAAAGAGCAGGGCTTTCTAGATACAGCTTTAGGGACTTTGGGGTCACCAGTAGTCCTAAATTTCAGAGAACCAGATTATGTGGATCTTGTAGTCTAAGACCTGCCTAGATCCTTGCTGCTTCCTGGGGAGGCTCAGGAGGAGTTGAACTTCTAGGTGAACCTCTTAGATTCTGATGTCCTTTTCTTTGTAGGGCCTCTATTTCACCTGGAAGTTCAGAGCAATGATGCTCCCTTCCCATGCTCACCTGAAGGCTGAAGAAGAGGCATGTGGCATGCTCAGTGATGTGTCAGCAGCTCAGCAGATCTGCACCAGGTTATGCTGACAGCCTCTGTGACTGTCATGATGATTGTTGTTCCATTTCAGATTCCGGGGTGCACCAATTATTCCCGTGGCAGCCAAGCCTGGAGGACCAGAGGCTCCGGAAACGGAAGCTCCACAGGGCATCTCAGAACTCATTGAGGTACTGTCAGCTTGAACCCAGGCTGCCCTCTGCTCCAGCCCTGCTCAAGTAGCCCTCCATGTTCCCCTCTGCCTAAGAGGGAGGGAGAGGCAATCCTAGCAAGTGGTCTCCAGGGGCCTCTCTCTCACTCTGATATCAGACTCTTCACCTCCCTTAGAAACTCCAAAACAAAGGTCCCCATAAATCCTGGACACTGGACTCTGCAGAGTTCTTCCCACCCACTGTGTTTCTTACTCGGCCCCTTCTCTTTCACACTTCCATTCAGACAAAGCAGTGTCTTTGTCTGTTACCTGTCCCTCAAGCCTGCCATTTCCCCCACCCCCTCCTCTCACCCCCAGCAAAGACTGTCTTGTACAGCATATCTGATCACAAGCTCTGTTGCTGTCCTTCAGATTGTACAGGTTTCTCCAGTCTGCCTCCAACTAAAGTCTGGCAGCTGGAGCAGCACAGCCTCCATCCTGGCAGCCTCCACTGGAGGAGGAAACATTTTATTTTGTAGCTTAAGGCTCAGGCTGTTCCTTCAGGCTCAGTGGCAATGGCAGAAACAGGGAGCCCAGTCATTCAGGTAGCCTAGTGCTGTTTCCTTCTCACTAAGCAGAGAGCGCTGAGAGCATAGCAGAAGCACAGAGCACAGTGATAATGTTCACCAGCTTGCCACTGAATGGGGCTTCCATCCAGGCATCACCCTGGAGGTCCTGGTGAATACTGGTTTGACCACTGTCCTTGTCCTTCCCCTTGCCTGGCAGGTGGCAGCAACATCCCAGGGTAGCCAGCAGACAGAGATGTGTTCAAGGTAGTATGGATAGTGATGCTGAGGAGGAAGACAGTGAGGAGGAAGTGCAATTACTTCACTGAGCTCAGTCACTCACCTGGGTGCAGGAGCTGCAATGTGTGCTCCCTTGACTCTCTGACTGGACTCAAGAGATTCATAGGTGTGGCTGCACACATCCTTAGAGGCTAAGACTGAGAGATGGAAAGTTTGAGGCCAGCCCACTTAGTGAGACCCTATGTCAAACAACAGAAGAATTGCTTGTCTTCAACAACTCGTTTCATGCAGTGAACAAAGTTGCAGTGCAGGGAAGGTAATGGCAGCACCGCAGAGATGCTATGAGGCTAATTAAGTTACTAGGAGTGATATGTTTACCACAACAGTGACATGATCCTGCTCACCAGGCTCCATACTTAAGTTCTTTTCATACTGTATCTGCAATACTTTCAAAGTTGGAAGGCTAAGGAAAGGTGAGATTCAGAGAAGTGTAATGGCATGCCCCAGTCACTTCAAGGCAGTATATGGGCACATCCCTCCTGAAACACCTCATCTATGGTCTTTTGAAATTTCTTTCTTTTTTTTTTTTTTTTTTTTTTTTTTTACAATTATTTATTATATATATAAGTACACTGTAGCTGTCTTCAGACACACCAGAAGGGGGCATCAGATTTCATTACAGGTGGTTGGGAGCCACCATGTGGTTACTGGTATTTGAACTCAGGACCTCTGGAAGAGCAGTCAGTGCTCTTAACCCCTGAGCCATCTCTCCAGCCCTCATCTATGGTCTTGATTGCATAAATTGTCCTTGCCTAGAATACAGGCTCCCAGATATCACACAGGCCTCATCTGCCATGTATCCCTCCCTCTCCCCATCAAGCACTCATGACAGGCAAGTGTGGAATGCCAACTTCTCCTGGACAAGTTACCTCCTCTTGAGAGGCCTCTTCTGCAGGGCTGAGTCTCCCCACTATCACCGTGCTCATCCCTACTGTATGAAATGAATTGGTATGGGCAGTTCTGTTATTGCTGTTCCTTTATGTTGGGGTAGGGTAAGTAGCTCAAGCTGGCCTGACACTCTCTATCATCCAGCCTGATCCTTTAAGGGCGAGGGTGTGTAACACATGCCTGGTCTTCCTACTTTATGTCAGGGAACAGAAGAAAGAACATAGATCATTTATTTACCTGCTTATCTCAGTGGTAAATCAGACCCAGACCATGGTCAGAATTTGTTGGTGTCATCTGCACCCAGATTCCAGAGCTAAGTTCACATGTGACTGTCATGTACCAGCCATGCTGTGTTTTACACTTAACAAATGTTTTCTGGGAGAGGCTCTTGTCTAGAGAACTGTCTAGAGAACACAAATCTGGGACCCTGGGACAAAATCTAGAAAAATGTGGCTATGAAACATAGCCTACATAGACTATGAAACATAGTCTACAAAGTGTAACATCTCAGACCGAGTCTATGTAAATCTCAGACCAAGTCTGTTTTGAATCTCTCCATTATTTTCCCAAAGGAATTATTATCACAAGACAATGCTTTGAGAACACTTACTGCTGACTTGAATACTTAGACATTATTACTACTCTCTCCTGAAATCAGAAAGTAGAAAACTCAAAGAGCAGTGCAGCCTCTGTGCTCTTTGAAGAAAGAGTGATTAGTTTTGGCAGCGTCTCAATCACATAAATGGCCTGAGGAGCACTGGCCAGTTATACTATTGCATGTGGAAAGTCAGCCATGAAGGAAAGGTGGAAGCCAGACCCCAGAGCCTCAGGACCCAGTGACTTAGGTTGCCACTTGTTAGAGTCTGCTTGGCAGAGGGCACAAAAGCTCCATGTGTGCAGCCCTTTACCTTGGACCTCAGGCATAAGCTGTTGCCCCTAAAAGCCAGCCTTCCACTCTCTCACCTTGAGTTTTCCCTCCATTTGTCCTTCACTTCATATGCCTTTCCCTCAAGCATGATGCCAGCTACTAGAGATCTCTTAAGTCCTCCATGACCTTGTAGAGTGGGGATAGACAGGCAGATGCTAACAGTAGGGTGTGGATTGTAATGATAGGTAAGGAGACTCAGCCATACAGAAGAAAGCTCTGCAGAGATCTGCCTGCTATAGGTGCCTGGGATTGGGGTGTGGCATGCAGGCAAGGCCTGGATGGCATCTAGAAACCAGATGAAGACTCCTGGAGCTTGTAGCTCAGGGAGAGACTGTATGTGAAGACGGTAGGGCAGATGTCCTGCAGCAGCTGCTTCAACTGCAATGTGGAGGCCTCATTGAGTCCTTCTTCTCCCTGAGTTAAGTTGCAGCATTGGTCCTCTGACCTGTACCATTTTTGCAAGGTGGCCCTGGAGGATGCCAATGGCGTAACCCCTGCACCTGCCCATGCTTATAGCAGCATTTCTTTTCCAGCTCCTGAAGTCCCAGATTTCTATCCCAACGAGAGACCCCTCTGGACCATTCCTTATGTCTGTGGACCACTGCTTCTCCATCAAAGGTCAGGGCACCGTGATGACTGGGACTATCCTCTCAGGCACTATCAGCCTCGGTGACAGTGTGGAGATCCCTGCCCTCAAGGTCAGTCCTGCCTTGACTTTCTTTTGTCTCACCTCCAACCCTCATAATAGTAGGAGAGAGGCCAGACTCTTGGTCTTCAGGGCAGCAGAGTCTACTGGGCCCTTCTCAAGTCTCTTGGCCCCTTTGTGGCAGCGTCCATTATCCAACCCTCTGGCTTCTTGGATTCTAGAATTACCATTTTCCCTAGCCTCACAGTAGTAATTGTATAGTGTAAGCTAGTGGTGGCCCACATAAGAGATTCCTAAAAGAAACCAAGTCTTCAGGGGTAGAGTGAGCATGAGAGCACATGGCCAAGAACCTAGGGTGCTGGTTGAAAGTCCAAGCTTTCTGGATGTTGGCAAAAAGTGTGTGAAACTATCTCTATGCTTTGTACCCCAGCCTTAAATTTAGCCTTAAATTTGTGATTCTCTTGCCTTGGCCTCCCTAGCACTGAGATTACATATGAGGGGTGTTACACACACACACACACACACACACACACACACACACACACACACACACACACACGCCATCAAACCTGGCTTTAGGTCTCTGAGCACCTTTTTTTTTAAACAAGGAGAATCTTAAATCACACATAGTTTTGGTATATAATCGTTCACTCTGTTAGAAATACAGATCACTCTGCATTCTCAGTAACTGCAGGTACCCTGCAAGCCCTTTGAGAGTGGAGGCTTATGGTCCATCTCCTCTTCTAGATACTGTGGCCTGTATGGCCTTGATAGTGACTTATTTAGAAGGTTACTTAATTGGGCCTAGTGGCACCCACCTATAATCTAGCTACTAAAGAAGCCAAAGCACTTAATATGATCCTGTCTCTGAAAGAAAAAGTAGAGGAAGGAACCTGACTTTAGCTCATCAGTGGAATGCTTGCCTAACAAAAGGCCTTGCAGATAATCTGCCTATGTCCAAGCACCATGGTTCACCCATGCTGGCACATAAAGTGAGCATGTTACTTCACAAGCTGGCCAAAAATGCAGCCCTTGTCCTGAGCAAGATAGGGCCATCCTATTCCTGTGCCTTGTGCCAGCTCTGGTTTAGAATGGTGTGTTAGACACAGGGAAAGTGCATGTTCTAGGGTCAGGGATGACTAGTGCTGTATCCCACACGAAGGGTTGATGGCACAGGGAAGAATTCCCTAAGCAGGGAGACCCAGCTGGCGGGGAAAAGCCTGAGTTCTGACAAATCTGAGGACTCCTGGATGGTGCAGTCAGAATAGGGCACCGAGGCTGTATCCTTTCCTGAGGATAATTGTGACTCCAAATCCTCTTCTCTTCTCCCAGTGTAGATCTTCCTCTGAAGAACACATAAGTCAAAGCCATTTTAAGCCAGGGATTAAAAGCACACAGATTGTACAGAATAAAGCATAAAATTATGAAAATAAACTAAAGTATATTTAACAAAAACAAGACTAGAGTTGTGACTAAATGCTAACTCTTAGTTGGAACAGAAAGTAAATTGATGCTGAGTTTCTGAACAGTTCCTATGATCAGCAAGGCAGACCTTTGGGGCCAGCTTGGACCATCTCCATCACCCCTGGGAAGACACGTTGGCAGCTTAAGAGAGGAGCTAAAGCTAGGAAAAAGATGTGACAGGAGGGCTTTCAGTGGTAAGCTTTGATCTGGGGGTGTCCATGGGTCATTCAAGGGAGTAGAGAAGGTTTTTGATAGCAGGGTCAGTAGCTGAAGCATTGAGACCGAGGGCTGGGAGTGAAGGTAAGACCAGATCTCCCTCTTGGGTAGGCCAACAGTCATTTGAGTGAGGACATGCTCTGAGATCCTTGGTCACCCTTTTTACCCTTATAAAGGTAGAACTTACCCATCCACATCCTAACCTGTCGCCTTGGGCATGTGGCAGGTGTTTGGTACCTGCATATCTAATTCTTCTCTTGCTGGGGTGTACCTTCACCCCTAGATGACATGTCAGTGATCTTACCGGTCAGGAAAAGAGAACTTGTAAGCAATGTATTTGAATATTCAGCTAAGATTGCCAAGCACAGTGTGGAGGGTGAAGCCTTTTCTCTTCTTCTTCAGGTAAGGTGAGAGGGAAAGGAACGAATCAGGGAGAACTGTTAGGGTGTGGTTATTCTGCAGCTTCTTGGATTTCACGACTGCTAAGGCTGCTGAAATTGGAAGATGGCTGTTGAGAAGGCACAACTGCAGTAGGGGGCATCCTTGTGCTGAAAACATTAGGGTGTGTCAAGTGGACCCAGTTAGGCATCTCAGAAGAAGCTGGGATGAGGTGTACTTGTTGAAAAGAGATGTGTGGGGCTCCTCTTGTTTAATGATACACATCCCTGTGGTGCACATGACATACCCTTACATGTCAGAGACTGTTGTACCAGCAATACCCCTGGAGAGAGAGGTGGGGTGGAGGTGGGGCGTGGGGGGGGGGGAGAAGCAGAGGCAGAGACACAGAGAGACACAGACTGACTGACTATGACAACTCTGAACACAGAGGTGGACCTAGGCTTGGGGATTCTGGTGTCCAGTCCCCAGGCAAGGCCTGTCACGTGCTCAACATGTTTGTGCACATCTTGGCGTTCTCTGCAGAGGGCTCATAGGCTGCAAGTGAACAGACGCTCACCTCAGGGCCTGACTCTCAGTTTCTTGACCTCTCACCCCTCCACTGCTGTGACTGGCCAGTGCCTGTCATGCCTGTCAAGCGCGAAGGCATCATAAACTGTGGCCTTCTTCCAGCACACAGTGCCATCCTCATCAGATTCCACTAATAGATGCAGACACATTTGACCGCGTGAACTCCCTCGGAGGAAGGACATGGCCATTCCAAATAAACAGTGCATTCCCCTGGCCATACCTTGGCCTGTTTCTGCGGCCATGTCCATTCCCAGCTGGGGTTGATTAGCTGAGTGAGGAAATGTTGGGGAAAAGGAGTAAATGACAGAGGTGAGGGTGAAGGGAAATCTCATTTAGATCCCAGAGAGGTTTAAACGGCAAACATCCTGAGAGTCATAGCTTTCTGGCTATCTTGGTCTACAGGTTGGGGGATCCCTCTGGTGAGATTTTATCTGGAGATTGTAGGTGAGTCATATTCCTGGTAGTGATTGGGTACTGGGTTGGAATACCAAAGACTTTCAAAGCCACAGATGTGGGAAGGAGCACACTAGGCCTTCTGAAAACCCATACCTAGCATTTTCCAGCTCTTCGGACCCAGGCAAGTTGCACAGAGCTGTAGGGCAGAGGATGCAGAAATGCTTGGCAAGGCTTCTGTACCAGAAGTGGCAATGTCTGAGTTGACATCTTTGGCTCTTTGTTGCCTTTTGGTGTCACATGTAGAGCTCTTGTGGGTTCAGAGAAGTAAATGTAGTATGGCCTGGCTATGATACTGGTCTGTAACAGTACTGGACTACTAAAAGATTACTGAAAAGAGATATGCTTTGCAGACAGCCAAGACCATACACTGCTTGGAAAATGGTGAGATGTATTAATGACATATTTAGATACTTATTTAATTCGTGAAATATGGAGAGAGTCGTAATTTGATAGCACATTCCTTCAGGTTGTCATGTTCAGACCTACTCAGCCCCAGAGAAGGACAGGAAGACCTGAAAATACCACAGGGCATGGTTGCTTCTACCTTGGCATTGGCTCTTAGAAAGTGGTGACAAGGTGGTCAGGATTATTACATCTGGGAAAGATAATTTTCCTCACTTCTACAGACTTCTACTTCCTTCTACTATTACTACTTTTTTAAATTTAAAAAAAAAACTTGAGACAAGGTCTCTGTGTATCCTTATGGTCTGGAACTCACTATGTACATTATTACTATTTTTGAACTCAGAGATCTGCCTATCTTTGCCTCTCAAGCACTGGCATTAAAGGCTTGTGACATCAAGCCTGGTTCTGCCCACCTTTCTGAGCTTAGCCTTTGTGTACTCTGCTAATTGTCCCTGAGGTTCTTTGCACTCTCAAAACTCCATAAGTCTTTTCTCCTTTAGAGAACAACTTCCCTGTCCTGGGCCTGTGAGTGTCTGGCCTGGGACTCACCATGCTACGACAGCATTTGTCTCTGAGCCTTTGTGTGTATTGATTGATGCTGACCTCCTAGCTATCCATCTGTCCTCAGGACTAAACCCAGGGTGGGCTCTACAAAATATGTGATTAATAGGAGTCAAATCCTTAGAGCAAATAACTGAATTGGTTTTCAGTTAGCATTTGATTGGAATTGGACAGTGAATATCCTTGGAAGTTATGTCTAGCTTCTCCTAGGGCTGTGTCTCCTCCTTGAGGCAGTATCCTGATGCTTCATCAGTAAGCAAAGGTAGAGTTGTGCCCTGGGGTCACCATGTGGTTTGTTTGGGAGGAGTAACTGTCATCCTGAATGTAGGGCTAAATAGCTGTCTTCCTGGGCCCTGGTCTAGGAAGCAGCTTTCTTTCTCTGATTTTCATCTAGAAGTTATATCCTGACTTCGTTGCTAACTGCTTTCTGCTTTAGAAGGGATATGCTAGAAGGCAGGCATCCCTATGAATTTGATATTTTCATGGGTTGGCTTTGTGGAGTCTGTTCTTCAGGTTTGCATGTGCCTGGGGGTACCAGATACATAGACTTGCTGATAATTACTGACTCTGGTGGAACAGCAGGCCAGGAGAAAAGCAATGGTAGAAATTAGAACAGTCCTGGGGGAACTGTAGGGCTGGCTGCCCTTTGAGCAGATCAGCCCTTGCATAGTGGCCACACAGCCCTGGTTATGCTCATGGCTAGGCTCCTTGGACCCACTGAGGCCACTACCACCACTCCTTCACCTCACCTTGCCTCCTACTCCACTTTTTCATTCCATCTAGTATTGACAGAAAGACCTTACACAGCCAACTGCCTGAGTCCAGGTGTATGACCAATGGTCCTCAGTGTTCTACATGGCACAGCAGATTGTAAGTTTCTGAGACTGCCACTTCAGCCCTAAGGTCAAATTTACAGCCTCTCAAGATTACCTGCTGCCCTCAGTGTCTGCCTCAAGTAAAGTAGGAACTGGGTCAGTTCTGTCATGAGATCTGGGAGACCCTCTGCAGATCTAGCTCAGTTCTGAGGTATAAAGCCTACCCTCTGTGTCATACCTCTGTCTTCCTACTTTCCCCCTTCAAACCTGAGATGGCATACTCCTGTGGTTAGTCCCTAATGCTACTCTATTCCAGAGGCTCAGTCTGATGGGGCGGGGTTGCCCTCCCCTGTTGGTGAGAGACAAAGCTAAAATGGGAGTCCTGGGGCTTGGAAAATCAGCATTTCTCCTTCCTCAAACACTGGAGAGGGGAAGGAGGTAATGCCTGGACATAGAAGGTGATAAATATCATCAACTGTCAGGCCTGGAGAGGCACAAGAAAAAAGGACAGAGGCAGGAAGAAGGGCCTAGAAGTAGAAGACTTGCAGGCTTCTGGGAACCACCTACCTCAGGACTGGGCTTTGTGAGAGCCACATCTTAAGCCTTCCAGGTAAGGTTGTCTACTCAGCTGGAAGCATGAACAGAACCTTCAGAAGGAGCAGAACCTTCTCTTCAGCCATCAGCAGTGTAAGCTCAAGATGCATACATGAGCACCTTAGAGCTACAGGACTTTCAGGGAGTTCTCTGGGAGAGCTGGGAGCTGCAGTTGGGCAGGAAACATGGGTGGTGATAACCTACTTTGCAGATCAGGCTTTGGACATATGGACTGTATTTGAAGCTTTCCTCTCTGATCCATGGGACAGTTACATCACAGTTACATTGTTTCTTCCTTGGCTAGTCCATGATGACTTGACAAGATCTACACAGTATGCCTGGCTGTCTCTGTCTCTGCCATCAACTTCTCATAAAACCCTGAATCTTGTCTCCCCTCTCCACCCCATAATCCTTTTTACTTGGTCCTTAAAGAATTGCAGCTCAGGTGTTGGTGTGAGCTTTACACACCAAATAATCCAGTACACACTGGACTCATGAGACTTGGGCCTGTGACTTGCTTTCTGTCTTAAGAATGTGAATCACGTTTGTCATGAAGCTGTAATATCCTGTGGTCTTAGCAGGGCTTGGCTGAGAATGGACAGTGACAGGTGAGGACAGGGGGTTAATCTCAGGAGGCAGGTAGCAGGGAGGAAGGTTCTCTGCTGTCATCTGAAGTCACAGTCAGCATTTTGCACAAGTTTTGTTCCTGTGGAAATACTGAAGGCTTTCTCTATCCCAATAACTATCACACCATATCAGCCTAAGTGTCAGCTGTAGCTTGACACTGATCCCAACATGTACCTCCATGTGGCCCACACCCTTCAAGTGCTATGATGGGTGGTCCCCTTTCTTCTGGGCACAGGTCTATGGTCTGGCAGTCTACCCTCAGGAAGAGTGCTGAGGCCCATAGTGCTCCAAGGGAGGCTCTGAGAGGCCTGGTCCTGCAACTATAGGTTTACCATGTTCTCCTGGGGGATTGAGTACATATGGTTAATAGGGAGAGCCAAGCCTGGATCACAGTTTCAGTATGGGAGATGTGGCAGCTACAACCTGGGTATCTTGGGAGGGGGTAAGCATGGAGGAGCAATGTTGTCCTCTACCTATGTAGCCCATTCACTAGTCCTCCAAAATATCTATGGACTTCTAGGTCTGAGACCATGGATAAAACTAGACTGCTGAAGAGTCTTGTCTGACCCTAAGCCCCACCCCATTACAGACTGAGCCCCACCCACCAGAGTCTAAGCATTTCCTAATGGCTGCCTGCCAGTGAGTGCCCTGCCTAAGTGGACTGGGAGACATGTGCAGGTCCATCCATCCCCTCCCCATCTACAGTCTGAGCTCATAGCTTCCACTACTCTTTCTGTTGAGGGGCAGTGTGTACGAGGGGTCAGAGCTTGTAGAGTCATTCTGCCCAGCTTGTACATCCTATACTGGCAGGTCACTTCACCTGTCTACTGTACAAGTGGGGAGAAGATGTCACCGTCCTCAGATACCAGTGTGAGGATCACATAGCTGGTCTAGTTTACTTTTCTCTTGCTGCGAAAACAATGATCAAAACCAACTTGGGAGGGAAAGAGTTTATTTGTCTTACAAGTTATGGTCTATCATCAGGGAAAGACATGGCAGGAGCTTGAAGCAGAAACCTTGAAATACACTACTTATTATCTTGCTTCCCCTGGCTTGTGCAGCTAACTTTTTAAATACAATGTAGGCCCACCTGTACAGAAGTGACACTACCTATGGAGAGATAGGCTCTCCTACATCAATCAGCAATCAAGAAAATGTCCCACCAACATGCCCTCAGACCAATCTGATGGAGATTGAGGTTCTCTCTTCTCAAGTATAGGTTTGTATCAACTTGACAAACACCATGATAATGGCTCAACAGGTCCCATACTTGGCACCTCAATGCCTAGGTTAGGTCACTGCTCCCATGGTTGGCACTACAGGATGTGCCAGTTTCTGCCCTCCCCTGCTGGTGATAGGGCTTAACCCAATGGATGCCTATTAAACAAATAGGTGGCGGCAATGTCTAATCACTTCAAGTGGATATCTCTTATGGGAGCTGCCTGTTAGTAGAGTACCAGCCCGGGGAGCCTCACAGACTTGCAAGTAGCCATTGCATCTGCATGTCCTACCACAAGGCAAGATTCCCTGTTCTGTACAGGCTTTGAGTGGGATTAAGTCGGTTTTTGTTTCTAGGTCAGAATAGTGATTTGGTCAGAAATAACATTCATGGAGTGCTGTGATAGTATACCTCGGCATCATGCCCTGCTAGAGCCCAGAGTCTAGCTGCCAAGTATGCAGCTCATTGTTGGAGCACAGGTGAGTCATTCCTCTGCCGTCTCGGTTACCTTCCTGATAAGGACAGCATCCAGATGGGGCTGAAGGCAATTGTCCTTTTCACCATTGCTTCCCTCCCACGGTAGGGAAGGGGGCCAGGAAAGCTCTGACTCAGGCTAGGTCATGGTGGATTCTGAAGTGTGGTGGATAAGGGCTCACCACAAACTTTGCACCATAGCTTTGGGGCTGCTGTGCCCTCCTTCAGCCATGGCATATGACATATGTCACCAAGGAAAACCTGAGCTATCAGTAACCCGAAAGCTGGCAGGACTACAGTTTGGCACATGAAGTGGGTTCTCTGTTGGGAAGTGAGTGACAGCCAGGGGTTGGGAACCAAGTAGAAGTAGCCTTGGTGCAGCTGTGCTGAGTTGGTCAACATCTATCTAGTGCTGGAGTGTGCCCAGTACAAGCATGAGTGCTATGTGGCACCTAGCAGCATCTGGTCTGTGCAATCTCTGACCATCTTTCTGTATTGGAAGCATGCTTTGGCTTCAGTGGGCAATGTGGTAGGGTATGGTCCAAGTAATTACTCTGGTTGCCTCCATGAAGCCAGCGCTGCCCTCCCCAGATATCACTGCCATCTCATGGTAAGGGTGGACCACTGAATATAATCAGCTCTGGGGAGCCTGCAGTGGATGGAATGTCCCTTATCCTCTCATGTGAGAAGTACCTAGTCTTGACCCTCAGATGTGTGCACTATTGCTGAACCAGGGGGAAGGGCATAGTGCTCTGCCTAGCATCAGGAATGCTTGAGCCTACAGGTGAGTGGTGCCTGAAGTAGCTGATGGACATGTGAGTCTCCCTTAGCAGCAGGCTAGGAGCTGGACTGCTTGGTGATTCTGACTCTCAAAGAGCAGAGGCAGGAGGGGGCTATCTGGAAGGAGAGCGGAGGAGGCTTCAGGCGGGGGCTGAGTCAGAACTAAGCTCTAGAACATTGTGCTGAGGGCTTCATGTGGTCTCTGGGCCTTGGAACACTTTTGCTTTTCCTAGGCTCCCTTTGTCACAGATAGCCTCTGACCACAGCATGAGCTTGTTTCAGCTCTCCAGTACCCACCTGCCTCTCAGGAAGGCCTCCTACCCTATGTAGAATAAATCCCACAAACAGGGGTGTCAGTCCTGTCCTTTACTGGTATTGAATTTGAGGCCCAGTAAGCCCGAAGGTGACACTTTTTGCATGTAAGAACAGAAGTCTGTGCTTGTAAAAACTCAAGGTCACATCATAGTTACCTGAATTCCAGTCTGCTGGAGTCAAGGAATGGATGTCTTAAATAGAGAGAGAGCATCTAAGGCAGAAGTTTTCAACCTATGGATCATGACCCCTTGTGGGGAGGGTTGCTAAGACCATTGGAAAACACAAATACTTACATTACTACTCATATCAGTAGAAAATTAGAGATATGAAGTAGCAACACAAATAATTTTATGGTTGGGGGTCACCACAACATGAGAAACTATATAAAAGGGATGCAGTATTAGGAAGGTTGAGAACTGCTGGTCTAAGGAAATTCTTATCAACTGATTTAGGAGGTCTAACTGGGTCTGACCTGGTATAACCTCGTACCTGTGCCTGCCTTGTGCCTGTGCAGCCTAGTGGCTTAACCTCAGCTTCATCTGCAGAGAGGAAGAGTCAGGAACTGAGTTTGCTTTGCAGGGCTGTAGTGGACAGTAAAAGGAGAGAATGATTCATTCAGTGCCCATGGTGTTCATTCAGCACACTGTGAGCACCTGCTGTGTGCAGGAGCTAGGCCAAGTCACAAGTTCTGACTGTTGTCAGAAGTTACTTCTAAAGTGCTGGGCACTGAGTGCCTTACTGAAGTGATAATGGGCAAGAGTGCTGCCTTTGAGAACAGGTTAGAAGTCTTCCACTATTCAAGGGAGCCAACCACTCCGTGATCCTGGGAAGAGACTGGGGCGCAGCTGGTGCTTCCATGACCCAGGAAGTACTATGCCAGCACCCCCTTACTTCACCTTTGGTAACCAGCCTGCTGGCTTGGGGCTGGGAGCTGGAGGGAGCTGCCGACCCTCTCCAGTGCAGCCCCCTAACTACACCTACAGCTTGGGCTCAGCCCTACCCTGCCTGGTTTCACTCTGGGGCTCAGCTGGGACCTCTGTTTTTGTTTTTCTCCTGAAAGGAAAGTTGAGCATTTCTTGAGTATCTGTAAAGGCAATGCACCACTTAGACTGAATACTTACATTCTTCCTTTAAAAATAAAATAAAACAACAGTAAAAGCACTATAAACATTCCTCTAATTGTTCACAGGCTTTAACTTGTAATAATTACAGGGAGCAGGGAAGTGAGATGCCTTATTAAAATAGACACTTGCCTGCTTTCGTTTGAAATTTTGGTAAAGTACTCCATCATAGCATATTTTTTTTTAAAAAAAAAAACCTAAATTCTGTCTATTCAGAGTTTGGGTATTTTTGGTTTTGTTTTTTTCCTTCAGAATATTTAAATGAGCTGACTCTGCGCAAGAGTCAGTCAGGAGTCTGGGCTGCCTTGTGGGCCACTGAACTGTTAACACACAGCTGTGACACAGCCTCTTCCTGGGTTGGCTCTTCAAGATAGCATGCGTGAAGACCTCAAGTATGGAAGCAGTGCTGAGGACCAACCTGGCCTGTGCTGCTTTGGTATTGCTGATCTTACCATCTTACCATCTACTGGCTTCATCCCCAGCACATATACACAGATGCCTACAAGGTGAAGCAGGCATCTGAAGTCTGAGGGAGCAGACTTCTGTGGGGAGGCTGAGCTGCTGAGGTCAGGTTTACTGGCTTCTAGGCTAATACCAGGGTCTTGTGGTGAGAAGAACTCAAGGTATTGTGAACCATGGCATAGCAGTATAGTGAGTCTTAAAGGTATTGAGGAGGTGGGCTTACCAGGCCTTGGTGAAGGTCAGAGTTTAGGAATGCTGTGGGAGAGACATGCTATGGATGACCCCAGACCTCTAGCCTGAGTTACTGCTGGGTAACAGTACCCTTGTTAAGAATGAGATCCCTGAAGGTCTGGAAATAAGCAGGGCTTATAGACAGGGCTGTGGCTTAGGTTTCAACAAAGTAGAGGTGATTGAGGACCCATACACACACTTAGTAGGATGCAAGCTAACAGACAAGTTTGCAGCTCAAGCTTTGGGATAGTTTTATGTCTGTCAGTGCATCCATGCTTAGGTGTCTAGCATGAGATGATTGGGGAAGCTTTTAAAAACATAGCCATAGAGGACCCACTCGGGCTGTTTCTGATAGCTCAGCCTTGTGCCTCAGGAGTTATCCCCATTCTGAAAGATGAGGGGGGTGCTTCTGGGGACCCCCAAGAGAGGCAACCCTTGCTGCTAGAGCCAGGTAACAGAGAGGGCAGCCCCCTGCTTCCCAGCCTCCTGCCTCCTCTTCTGCTGCTGCCGCTGTGAAGCAAACCGGGGTGCCTGGGCGGAAGGTCAGGAGTTTAAAAGCTTGTTTGATTCAAGACTGGGGTAAGAGACAGGAGGGGAGTACACTGGTTTTATATGTGGATCCTGGTATTTTCTTTTGAGCTGGGGCGGAGAGTGGAGGGGCAGGGAGGGAAGGCAGGCTGCCAGAGGGAACGTTGCCAAGCAGAGCACTGCTAATGCAAACCATACGGCTGGCGGGCAGGCAACAAGGCCCATCTCCTGGCCTGCTTAATGCAGTCCTTGCAGGCAGGCAGGCAGGCAGCCTGGGCAGCAGGGCTGCTTAACCCTTCAGGTGCTGAGCCAGAAGCAAGCCATTTTACTTCAGCATGAGGCCATTTCTGTCCTAAGCCATAGGAAATAGAAGGTTTAGCAGTGACATTGGCTTCTACCCAGTGGGTGCCAGCAGCACTACTCCCGTTTGTGATGACCCAAAGTCCCTCCAACTTTCTGGGAGTCTGCTTGTCTGGGGTTGGGAAAACCATGGTGAACATCCAGCCATAGGTCTATTGCAGGTAATTTTAGCCAACAATCTTCCTGGGAAAGGGTGGCCATCCATTCCTGGGCTGTTCCTATAGTGTTGTTAGAGATGAATAGTGTGGATAGGCAGCTGCACTTCCAGAAGGGAAGCCAGATTTGCCCAGGGCTGCATAGCCAGTGTTCACCATTATCTGACCACACTCCCCTGCCTCTCCCACCCCACATATATCTGCTACTTCCCAGCACAGTAAGTGTAGCCCATATCAGTCTCTGGTCATAAGTGTGGAGGCAAAGTCTATACAGACCAGGTACCAATGGCATCAGAATAATGGTCAACCTGTGTGCAAAGCCCACTGCTGGAGTCAAGTGATAGATGGAGACAGAGATTTGTCAGACTGGCTGAAGGCCCGCGGTAAAGTCTCAATAGCTGGAGTAAATGCAAAGCCAGGTGCAGAAGCAGGTTTCAGAACACCATGGAACTTGGCTCCATTTACACATGCATTCAACTTTGTACAAATGCGTCAGAAAAGGTCTGGAAGGAGACAGCACAGTGCAGGCAGTGACTTTCTTGGAGGAGTGACAGACAGTGGAATTTAGGGGGCTCAAAGAGCTTTCATGTTTTAGTCTGTGCAATTGCTGTTTAACTCTTCACAACGAACCAGCATTCATCTGCTTCTTGTGGGGCTTTTATAGAAGAAAACACATAGTCAAAGAGGAACTTGTGTTCTACTCTCCCGTGTCTCCATTACCTCCCTTTTGTGTCCTTACCCAGCCCAGGCCCTGCAAAGCCAGTCTTTGCTGGGGAGCTTTCTAGTAGGGCCTCCCTGTTCAGGTGGGCCTATGGCCACCCAGTGCCTTTGTGTGCTATCTACAGGCTAGTCTGATCCACTTGGAGTTTAGCACAGGTGAGGCTTGCCATGAGGTAGCCCAGTCTCTACTGGGCCCCACTGTGCTGGGCCTGCTCTACAAGTAGCAGCTTTGGTCTGGTCATGAGCATAGCTCCCTGCTTCCCCTTCAGCGGTTTTCTCTTTTAGCTCCCAGCCTTTGGTTCTTTGCCTGTGTGCCCTTCTCAAGAAACACACATGGCCTGTTGTTTGGTACAGCAGATCTGCAGTCTGCAACCTCCTGTGCATATATAGATAGTTGTGTCCTTTTCTCAGGGGCTCCTGTCTTCTCAGCCAATGCTCTGTAGATGCAGCACTTTAGTGTTCCTGGCTTCTGCTATGACAGCGATACACTCTTGTTTACCAAAGCCTACTTGCTCTTCCTCAAACACCAAAACCAAGCACTTCCTGTTCCTTAATAGGCAAGGAGAAATCATGGCTATAAGAAGTCAAACCCCATATTTTATGTGTAGATCTTACTCCAGTGTGCATGTACCTTCCACCTAGCCTCTGTAGCTCCTGTGATTGTTACATGAATCGAAGCACTCTTGGCAGTGTTACACTTAATCTTTCCAGCTGTTTGTGGGTCCTAAGTAGGACCTTGCCCTATGGCAATTCTTGGCAGCTCTTAGCTTTGGGCTCTGCAGGCCTTCATGCTTAGCTTAAACTGTGGTATATGTAGAGTGACCACTTTCATCCACCAATTCAAGCAGTTTATTCCCAGAAACTGTATGTAGAGGAGGGGTAGGGATGTGCCGCTGGTGCAGATGAAGATGTGGACATACAGAAATCTGCTTCTAGGAGATTCTAAAACCCCAGTTAGAAAGGGATTTGGGCCTGGCACAAGAAATTCCTGGAGAACTTTGCTGTGGAACCCTGTGTTGAAGAACAGTGCTTGATGGTTCAGTTATACCTTCCTGAAGGACTTAGCAATGAGGACCCTTCCTTCTGGTCAATGCTATGGAAATTTGCTCTGGATCTCTCAGGAACCTGATTTGCTAAAGCTATGTTTCTAGGACAGAAAATCAAGTATCTTGTGGCCTAAACTGGGCTTTGTGTTCTGGGGTGGGTCATGCATCTGGTGCTGGCAGCTTGGACCTTCTGCTTCTCTGCTCTTTATAGCTCAGGGATGTGTGATAAGTTGCTGAATTCCACTGAGTTGTGGCTCCGAGCCAAACCTCTTTCTATCAAGAGACACCAGGCCATTGAACATACTCTGAGAACTCAACTGCTGGAAGTATCTAGCAGAGGGGAATTTTGGAAGAGCTTCTACCTACTCTTGTTGTGAGCAGAGCTCTAGCTTTCAGGCTCCCAACTCAATACCTGACCTTGTGGCCCACATGAAGTGTTAGGGGACAGTGGTGGGAATCAAGTGGATAGCTCGAGAAGGCCAGGAGTAGGTTGTTCAAATCTCCTTCCTATGGCCATGGCCAGGGTCCATAGGGAGCCCTGTGAAGCTTTTGATGTGCCGCTGGTGCTTGGCTCCACCATGCTTGTTTGCCTAAGCACTGCTCCTGCCAGTTCACTCGGACCTTCTCCTTCTTTTAAAAATATTCTTCTTGCCAAAGGTTATTTTGGATCTGTTTTTGTTTATCAGGTAGGATTGTTCCAGCACAATTGAAAGCAGACCCACATGTTGACATGCACTGGAGCTGTTTGCCAGGGCACGCGCACATACACACACGCAGGATATGTGGGAATCAGCCAGAGCCCTTGAGTGTGACTTGAGAATGAGCTCCAGGAGACTTCTCCATTGAAGACTTGTATCTTATAGATGCCTTCTAGATGCAAGTATGGACTGAATGTAAGCAGAAGCTAGGGAGAGAACCTCTTAGGATAGATTGATGGGGCTTGGGGGCTAGCAGTCTCTGCTGTGCCCATATAGGGGTCTTCACTACTCTAGACTGAGGGTTCCTTCCCTGTGACTGGGTTCCCTCCTTCTCAGGCTGCTGTGTGAACTCTGTGTTGGACCAGAGATGACTAGATATAGGTCAGAGGCAAAAGAATGGGACTGCAAGGCCCTGCAGCTGGACCTCCTTTCTGAGGCAACAGACCTTTCTTTGGAACACAGCTGGGTGCTTTCTGCTGGAAGACTTGTAGTGGGTTTCTTCTGAACATCAATCACTCCCTATAGACACACCATGGACCTGGCTGAATACAGTCTGCTCTGAGCTGATTCTGGAACACACTCATTTGTTCCTGCTGTCCCTTGAGGGCCTGTAGCACCTGGAGGCATGCACATTTGCAGAGAGACTAGGTGGCTAGGCTTGCCCTCTTTTTAATTCCAGGCCAGCTTTTCAGGGAGGCAAGTGCATCCATTTCAGCTATGGGTCTAACTGAAAAGGAAACAGTCCAGAGCAGAGGTCTGTCCGCTCATATTGGGCTACCTGTGATAGCAACTGAAATCACAGAGTTTATTTCCTTCTCCAGCTGAAAAATCAGAGTGCTCTTTCTGAGCCCAACTGCCTAGGAGAGACGTCTCTCTCCTTTGTGTCCTGCTTCTACTGTATTTGGCTCCAACACAGTATAATCTGGTGTGGCTCCTAGCTGACCTGCTCAGGATGCCCTGAGCCTTTCCTACCTAGCAGTGCCATGCCACACGAGCGTCCAGCTTCCTGCTGTCTAACATTAACTGCTGAGGTCCAGGGCTGGGGCCTGAGCCTCTGGTGCACATAAATGGTCAGCAGCTTGGCAGAGCAGGGCCCTCATGCCTGGTGGCATGTGTGATATTACTGTTACCCATTCCCTTCCATATTGTCCATCTTCAGTCTTAGACCAACAAAGGCACACAGTGAAAGTTTTCAAAATAAGATATGCTTACCACTAAGCCTTTAGCCCTACTGAAGAATAGCTACAGCTGACCCTAGCCTGCTAAAGCAGGTACCATGGGCTAGTTTTTCCCCAGTAGCTTCATAGCAGCCATACCATACACAGCCCGCTGAACAGTTCTGTGGCAGTTCTAGGCAGTTGCTTTGGGGGACCCCCCCCAAACCCAAATATCCGGAACATCTTTTCTCATAGTAAACAGATCACATGGTCACAAAGCTATCTGTGAAACACAAAACGAATGACGCTTTATCTGAGCCTGGACTTTTTCTAAAATGTACTTTCTACTCCTTGTTTCTTTGAACATCACCATTCTTCCTAGAGTTCTGCATATAAATCCACCTTTACCTGATGACTCAGCTCATTTTGATGAGTCAAGTGTTAATATACAGATACAGATTATGGAAATTTACTAAGCGGCTCCATGCCAGCTGGCATAGTGGGCTGTCCTGGCTAAAAAGGTTCTGGTCCTGTGCAGGCTACCAGGTACAGTGTGAAAAGAGAGTCTGTTCACTGGGCTTAAGAAGCATAAACAAGGGGAAGGAGTGAGGGACTGTTATAGGAAGGAAGTAGCATCAGGGTCCCTGGCCTTGTGGCTAGCTTATTGGAGAGCCACTGTGTGTGTGTGGTGACGCACAGTCCAGGTGAGGGCTGCTGGTTGTTCAGTTGAGGATGAGAATGCTAGTTAAGATGCCACTGGTCTTTGTGACACTTAATGAACTCACGACCCTCCCCTCCCCACTTCCTCCTAAATGCTGGGATTACATACATATCCGATAATGTAATATTTACTCTCCTGAACCCTTTGTGTATGTGGCACTAAGGCCTTTAATGTGCTAGACACAGTATTCTGCTACTAAGTCATCCACTGGGACACAGGATTCCTGACAATGAGAGGGTATGGAAAGAGAAGACCTTTCTTTTGGAACATCTGTGGCATGTAGTGGGTGGGTGGAGAGTGGGGAAGAGAAGGGGTTGTAAAGAAGGCCGAAGAGTAAAGGAAAGCCGGAGCGGAGCTGTCCTCTGCCTTGCTCTCTTACTGCCTGCGTCTTTTGTACTATGGAGCAATAGAATGGGCAGTGATCGGATAGCCCTTTCTTTCCCTCTCTGCAGCCTCTCCTGAGCCATAATCTATTTTTCTTCCTTATGCTGCCAGTGTGGACAGTGACCCAGCTTCCCCAGTGCGCTCCTACAGTTTGCTTCTTGCCAGCCCTGGAGCCTGCACTCATCGGCCTCAAGGCACTTGGCACTCAGTCCCTTTCCCACTCTTTTTGAACTGTCCCCCAAGTCTGCAGAACTGTCAAATAGTCCATAGAGGCTTTAAACCAACACACTTATAATAAAGTTTTAATTGTACTTAGGAAAAGACCTTGATGGTACCTGTAAACTCCTGAGTTTGCTCTATGAGATGCTTTTCTGTCTGAAATTTGAAAGAAGTACTTCTTCCACAGGTTTGTAGTCATAAATATATGGCATTGTTTTGTGTGTTTTAAAGCTACATGTTAGTGGTAATGTTTCTGTCTTATTCTGAGCCTGTTCTCTCCAGTTGGCAATGTGATTTCCAGGCTTAGCTGTGCTGCTCTGAAGCCTTCGTTCATGAAGTCTCTGTTGTGTGGGGCTCCATATGCCTGCTAATTACCATTCATTTATTTCTTCTTTCAGATGCCATGGTACCTGGCACCATTTTTATTGTTACTTGCTTTTCAAGCCTCTCTTGCAGCTTTAATGTTCTTTCTGTTGTCATGGTATTGTACCTGCAGTGTGATAGGAGGGTTCTTTTCTGGCCATGTCTAGTTGGGTTTTTGAATGCCTCGTGTTTTTTTCTTTCTCTAGAAGTGGGGACTTTCTGTTTTGATTTCATTGAAATCACTTTCTGTGTCCTCAGTCTGCACGTCGGCTCTCTGGGTTAGTCTTTTCATTGTGTCCCAGTGATCTTGGATGCCATGGTTAAGACTGCTCTTTTTCTCTGTATTGCTGTCAGAGTGGTAACCCTTCAACCTTACCTTCAGTTGCTGATATTTTCTCTCCCACCTAGTTCAGTCTATTGAGCTTTTTGTATTATTGATTTCTAGTTTTGTTTTATCTCAGATTCTCTCTAACTTTGTCATCCAAGTTGTTGAATTTATTTTTAAGGTTTTTTTTTTTTAAAAAGATATTTGTTACTTTTTACATTTGCATGTCTGTGTGTACATGCCTCAGCAATGCATGTATGCAAGAGCTCAAGGAGGCCAGACAAGGGTGTTGGATCCACTGGAATTGGAGTTGCAGATGCGTGTGAGCTGCCATGTGGGTGCTGGGAGCCCAACAGGTCCTCTGCAAGAGCCAGTAAGCACTGTTAAATGCTGAGACATCTCTCTAGCAACTTCTTATTCAAGTTGAATTTTTTGTCCAGGTGTTGAATTGACTTGGATTTACTTCATTTGTCTATTTGAATATTCTTTGAGGTAAGTGGTTATTGTAAAAACCAAAATTTTTAGTTCTTTGGCATCTCAGGCATTTTGCTGTCTTTGAGTTTGTTTTCTAGGGAGTATAGATTGTGGAGTCATTGTCTTCCATTGTTGCTTTGTCATGTGCTGTCTGAGTTGTGGTACACATCTGTTGGAATGGTCATCATTTCTGGTTTCAGCTGGGAATCTTCTTAGTGATCAGTCTTCTCTTGAGGGCTCAATCCTCATACCAGGGAGTAGATAATAAACTGCAGCTCACCAAGACAAACCAAATATAGAAATACAGTTTAAGTCAGTTAAGCTGACACAGCCATAGAAAAGAGGATAACAACAACACTGTGAACTGAAGTTAAGATTAATCACAGTAAAAATAATAAATGAATGAAATAGAATGGGCAGTGAAAGGGAAAAACGGAAAGAAAAGGCAAGGTAAAATAGAAAAAAGGGAAGGAGGGACTAGAAAAGAGTGAGAGATGTATCTAATTACACACTAAGGAAAAATACCTTAATGAAATTAGAAAAGTAGGAAGAGTGATTTAAAAACTAAAAACATAAAAGATCCCTAAAAATAGAAAAGTGAAAACAATTAATAACAAAATAAACAGAATGAAAATTATTTTTAACATGATAATAAGTTGAAAGGCTTTTTTCTGGTCCTCTCAAATTGGAATGTGCTGGTGTCAGGTGGTAGTTGTGGCTGTTGTCTCTTGCCTTTCCTCCACAGCCCCTCCTGTATTGCTTTTGAGCTTCTAGAAGCCACTGTTGCCTTAATCAGCTTTGCAGCCTATGAGCCAGGCAGGATCCACATTATCCTGAGACTCCCCAGTTGGTACATTCATGACGGACAAATATTCAAGCCCAGAAGAGTGCACTGGAGAGGGGGAGAACCAAACAGTTTACTAGAGGGGAGAATTGGGGAAAGCTAGTGCTTTGTCTGCTGATCCAGTGCTTTCAGACCTGCCCAGCAGCAACCACTCTGAAAGGAGGGAGGCAGCTGCAACAGTCAGGCCTCCCTGCTCACTCTGAACCCAGAGCTCTCAATTCAAGCAGCCAGTAGACCACATGTGCCAAGGGATCAGCTCCTGGGCCACTGACCATGGGCTCAGGGCCTCCTCAGGAATCCTTAGGGATTTTGCTTTGCCACAGAGAGAGGGCAGGACCACAGATCACAGCATGAGCCCTTCTGCTTAAGCTTCTCTATACCCAGCTCTCCACTCCCCAACCCTCATCTTTCTGCCATGGCTATCTTCTAGGCAGATACCATGGCATGTGTCCACAGTCTCCCTAAGTTGCATTTGTTCCTTGTCTACAGGGCTCAGAGTAGCTTGGTCCTCCTTTCAAGGTGGCACCTGGCAACAGTACCCCAAGATATAGAGAATAATCAAATGGATTTTTTTCTCCATCAGTGTCCTACAGCACAGGCGTCAGTTTCATCCTCTGGTTAGAATGCCATTAGCAATTCAGGGCTGCTTTTCTTTCCTTGAAGTGTGACTTTGGCTCCAGTCCCCAACAGGTCCTGTGAAGACTAAGGTTTGTCCAGCCTCTTTTGCCACCTTGCCCCTTTACATGAGTTCCAGTGTTCTTTCTCTTTCTCTCTGTTATTTGTAATAACAAATATAATCTGTTCTTAGTGACCTGGAATCTTGGCTTTTTTTTTATTTGATGAATATGCCCCAGACATTTTTCATTCTTCCCTTTGTGCCTCTTATGAATATTTGAATCCAGTGTTCAATGTGTACCTCCATGATCCACCCTCCCCATGGGCAGATCTTGGTCCAGTAAAAAGAGGAAGCCTCACCTCCTTAAGGAAAGAGTGTCTCACTGTGCATCATTTGGAACTTTTCCCATGGAAAGTGTGCTTTTCTTTCCATCTGTAATTTAGTCAGGCATCTTGATCAGTATGGACTGTGGATTTGAACTTTACACTTAGTGTTATAATCCAATGCTACATTATTTTGCTACTCAAATGGTTTAATCCTTGACCACTAGGTGTTCTCTCAGTCTGGCTTCTGTGTCCCCTTGACATTTTGAGTACTTCCTGACTTTCAGGTACTTTCTGCTCATCTTATAATTTTGTGCCCTAATCCTGGAACCTGCTGTTTCTCTTAGAAAACAAACAAACAAAAGAACCCAACCCCTCCCCCAAAGCTTCTAGTTCTTTTAACTAGTGAATGATCTTATAAACTGAGGTATAGGCACTGGTACTGTCATTGATACTGGATCATCATTACTTCTGAGCCTTGTTAGAAATCAGAAAATACACTCTGGTGTAGTAACCCTTACATACATGTCTATAATTACAGATGAAGATTTGTCCAGCCACATGGCCTATATTGCAGCTTAGCAAGAGTCCCTGACTCCAATCAAAACCCATGGGGGCTCCCTCTAGTCTTCCCTCCTTCTTAGCAATAATTTATTCTAATAGAAGGAGCCTGGCTTCTATTATTTCACCCTTTCTGTAGCTGGCTTACAACTCCTCATTCTCTCTATTAAGTTGATAGAGGTGGTTTGATGATGTTACCCACAACAGAATGAGCCACTGTGCTGTGGGAGCAGAAGTGATACTATTCAGACAGTCATTTAGAAAAGTAGACCTCCAGAGTCAAGTTGGTATGTAAAAGATGACCTTAAAACATGTAGGCCAGGGAGTTGCACACAGGAAAGACCTTGGTGAAGCAACTCAGAAGTGAAGACTTCTGTACCCTTCTGTCTCCAAGAAGGGCTATGCAGAGCCATGCCTACCATGGTAAGAGAAGAGGAGATGGGAACTAGCTGCAGATCTGTGCATGTGCGTGTGTATGTGTGTGCGCGCATGCGGACACACACACACTGGAAGTGCTAATGGGGAAAGCAAGGATGGCTGAGACCAGAGGAAAGAATGTTGTAAGAGGACTGCTTTTCTGGGGTTAGGCCAAGAGAATTAGTCTATGGCACTGCTTCTCAGTGCTGGGAATAAAGCCTGGGGAGGGCCCAGGCCACCAAGGGCAGTGCCCTTCCTGGGCAGATGAACCTGGACTATGTAAAGAAGATAGCTGAGCATGAGTCAAGAGAACATGCCAGTAAGCTGCGTGACTCGGTAGCTTCTGCTGCAAGTTCCTTACTTGTATTTATGTCCTGACCATCCTTAGTGGTGGACTGTAACCTGAGAGTTGTAAAATGAAATAAACCTTTTCCTCCCCAAGTTGGTTTTGGTTAGTGTTTTATCACAGCAGCAAAAATGAATACAGCCCATTTTCCTCTGCCTTAAGCCACTGCGTGTGCAATAGCACAAACACACCTTCCTTCATGTCATGACCAGTGTGCCTGTTTCCAGTTGTGGTTGGACATCTATTTTGTGTCTTAAGAATACGCATTTATGACACAGGTCTTTTTTGTTTGTTTTTGTTGTTTGAGTGATTTTGGTTTTTAAACAAATTTCCCGGAAAAGAATTTCTAAGGATGTGAGTGGTTTTGGCAGATGTTGCAAAGACAAAAATTCAAGGCTGTGACAGCTGGTATGTTTCATTCGGAGTAGAGGTGCCAAACAGGAATTTGACTGAGTCTCTTGACTTTCTTTCTCACTATTAGAAGGAAGGAAAGGGAACATTCACATTGAACTAGTTATGCCTGAGGAAGACAGGGCCCTGCCTTTCTCTGACAATAATCAGCAGGTCAGGGGGCTTGGGATTACTCATCTCTGGGACCCAGCCTAGGACCAGGTGAGGGAAAGAGTCAGGAGCCCTGTGTGAACAAGGGTGCACTTGATCCTGAGGAGTGGGGCCCCACGTTGACTCTCTAAGAAGTACTCAGGACATGGTACTCAGCTGGTATGTTGGGTTGGAGCAGTGGGCCTGTAGCTTACACTGCTCAGATGATGAGAACTGAAACTCTACACTTGCAGGAGGCTTATTGGTATAAGCTAAATAAAACCTGTGTGTGTGGAGCCTGCCTTCTGACCACCTTTGGGATGTTTGTTCACCTGCCTCTCTGCAGGATCTCAGCATCTTCTCTCTCTGGAGGTTCTTATCCTGTCTGAGGGGGCTGTGGAGAATGGCTCGTTTCTGTATCTTATGAACCAAGTGCTCAATTGCAGCCAGGTATCAATATGAATATAGTATACATGGATGGGTACAGTTGTATCTTTATTCTGTCTAGGGGGCTGTGTCCAGTGGCGAGGACCAGCTCCCATGTCCAGCACTAGTATGGGCTCATATTGCTTGCTATTTAATGTATTGCAAATTGGTTGGTAAGTGATCTTTTATGAATGACTGTATCATTCCTTTGTGCATTTGTTATCATGTTCTTTAATGTTGATGTGAAGAACTTCTTTTGTGTTTGGGACATGTGTCCTTTGTCAGATAATAGTTACAGAGATTATTACTTCCAGTCTGTAGCTTGCCTTTTTCTTGATATCTGAGATCTTTAATTTTGATAAGCTTCAATTTGTCTTTATTATTATTAATAGTGTATGTCTTTTGTGTTGTAGGTTGTGTCCCATCTCAAATTAATTTTTTGGTGTGAAGAAAGGCTTGAAGGGTGGGTTCTTTATTATTATTTTTTCATATGTCTGAATAATTGTTTTGAAAAGAATTGCCTTTCTCCCGTTAATGCCTTGGCATTTGTGGTTTAAAAAGTGAATGACTAGGACTGACAGGTTGGCTAAGCATGTAAGGGTGCTTGCTGCCAAGCCTGAGAACCTGAGTTCAGTCCCCATGACCCATGTTGTAGGAGGAGAGAACTGACTTCCCCAAGTTGTTCTCTGACATTCACATGCGCATGTACATACATAGGTAAATACAGTGAAAAAATGTAAGTAAATGTGTGAATGTATTTCTGGACTCTGTTCAGTGCTGTTGATCTGCCTATTTTAATTACAAGTGCATGCTGTCTTGATCATTGTTATTTTAGAGTAATTTTTAAATGAGATAGAGTCAGTCTTTCAGCTCTGTTTATCTCGCACATTGTTTTGACTCTTTCAGGCCCCCTGCAACCATAGGAATTCCCGTGTTACCTTAGTTTTTAAGTGTATTGGGATTGTGACTGGCACTGGTAGAGATCCCTGGAACACCGGAGGCAGCTGACCTCATGCCTTAGCACCCCAGTCCATGAACATGGTATAGCTTCTGTAGCTTTGAGGATATAGTTTTTTCCCGGTAAAGATCTACAGTTTTTAATATCCCTTATTAAGTTTATTTCTAAGTATTATTCAATATTATTAAAAATATTTCTAGTTATTCGCTGTTTGAATCTGGAAATACAACTGGTTTACATATTTTGATCATGTATTTCTGTGTTCACATATTGAACATCCCCTCTAAAACTCAGATTGTATTCTGTAGCTTGCATTTTTCTTGATGTCTGAGATCTTTAATTTTAATAACTTCAGTTTGTCTTTTTTATTAACAGGATTGTGCTTTTTGTGTTTTAGGTTGTGTGCTATCCCAAATAAATTGTTGTTGGGTATGAAGAAAGGCTTGAAGGGTGTTACCAGGTTGTTTGTTTTTTCATATGTCATATAGAATTTAGCCACCATTTTAAGTTTCCAGAGCTAGAGCCTTTAAGGAAGGTTTAGGCCTACACTTCTGGCTTTTAAGTATGGATTTATGTCAGCTTGCCCCCTTGTTCTATCACTGTATTTTTATAAACCTATTTTTATCTACTTATTGGTATAAAAATAAGAAACATTTCTTTTTGTATTCTTCTATGTTTTCCAGACTCTGTCATGATCTCCCGTTTTTATAATGTTGATATTTGTTGAACAATCAACTTTTGGCTATTGATTTTTTTTCTCCTTATTTTCTTCCTGTGCCATTGACTTCTCCTTGTTTCCTTTCTTCTGATTTCTTTGGGTTATTCAGCTGTTATCATCTCTTGATTATATCATTACTCAACAGTCTTTCTTTTCTGGTAGATACATTTAGAACTGTAAATTTTCCTGTAAATCCTGGTTTAACTTCCTCTAGTAATATGTCCTACTTTAATCACCTGACTAAAGCTTTCACATTTTTTGATTATGATTCCTTCTTGGGCCTATAGGTGATTATTATTAAAGTGTGGCTGAGTTTTCTAATATGAATTTTCTAATATCTCAGGTTTATTTATTTATTTATTTATTTATTTATTTAACTTTCTGTTGTTGGTCAGAGAACCAACATCAGTTCTGTCTTGATGAGGAATCACCTTTTGACGTGTACCCTAAACCTCTGCTGTGCCCGCTGGATAGGACTGTCCAATGGTACCAGAAATGAATATTACTTATGACCTCCACTGACTGTCATGGGACAATTGTCTGGTTGCACACAGTATGAATGGTGTTCATCCAGTTCTGATACAGCACACTCAGTCACAAGATGCATTCGGCTGGTAATCCAGGCTGCATAGAAACAGAAAGGGCTGGTGCAAGAAGCCACAGCAGGTTCCAGGCTCTCCAAGATCCCTCCTTGCTTCAGCATTGACAGGCATGTCATGTCCCCTCAGTGCTGCCTCTGGTGACAGCCAACCACAAGAGCAGGGGTGGCCCCTGGCTGCTGCCTGAGGCCTGGGCAGGAAAGGAAGCAAGTTCAAGTATGTCACCTGTTTATAGTTTTCATGATTTTTCATTTGGCATTTCGATCTGTCTGGTTTTGGTCAAGGAAATGCACCCGTATCTCATAACAGGAAGCCCCTTTTGTGATCTTTACTTCAAGGCATTTTTCTTTCTCTACTTCCCTTTACCTTTTTTTTTTTTCTTGGCAAAAATACAGACCTAATATGATGTGCATCTTATTAAAAGTTCAGCATAATTTATTGCCATTGGTTTGTTTACAAAATAAACATTCCAAGCTGCATGACATGGCCTTCCAACCATCACTGCTTCTTTTTTGTGTGGGTTTTTTTTTTTTTTTTTTCCATCTTCCTTGGGGCTAAGTTTGGGCTGGGAAGATGGACAAGAACTCAAGCCTGAGAGAAATCACATGGTTCCATGCCTGCTTCCTGTGGGAGTCACTTGTTAACTAGCTAGTTCCAGGCAACTAGCTAACCTAGCAGCTAGTATTAGTGGTGTGGACAGGCACCCCACCATGTGAAGCTGGAGCACATCCCAGACCTACCTTTGCCTTCTAGGTGAGGGCCTCAGTTGGGAAGTGAGAGGCAGGGAATTCTTGACCCCTCTCCAGCCTGCCATGGGAAATGTGTGATGGAAAGAGGAAGATGAAGGCAAGAAGAGTTTTCTTGGTGTTCCTCAACCCCGTCTGAGCCTTACACCTAATGGAGCCATTGCCATGGTCCAAGTATTACTCCATCAATTCAGAGGAGCTAGAAAGAGAGGAGGTTATGTTTGCCTAGGCACCTGGAGACAGACTAGCCTGGTTGTTTCTATGGAGAAAGGGATTCGGAAACAAGATTTCATCCTCTGCTTAAAGGCTGCTTGTCCTCACTAGATGGACCAACTTTGGAAGTACCCAAAAGCTGAGAAATGTAGTCCATGTAGGATCTCAGAATATACTCATCAGGATCAGATAGCCTGCATCTGTAGAGGGAAAGGTGAGGTACAGGCTAGGTAAAGAAGGCAACCTGAACTGACCTGACCCTCTTTGCAGCTAACACATTCCAACTTTGCCCTGGCATCTTTAAACTCTCCTGTTGCTCTACCTAGAGTCCGGCGCTGCAGACTTCCTGATGTAGTCTGTAGTCTGGATTTCCCCCACTCTTTCCCTAGCAGAGCAAATTGCAAGTGTTTTCTGGGTGAGGCGAGCCTTCTAACTATCCACTGTTCTTCCAGGACCTCTACATTTCTTCACTGTGTATGTCTTAGAGAGGCATCCCAGGGGTCACCCCATTGACCTTTCCATCCCTCCACTCTAAACATACACACTCATTTCTGTCCATCTCCCAAGAATCTAGTGACAACTCCCTGACTTCAGGGTATCCTCTGATTATTGTGTCATACTACATTTTTGGTACCGCTAATGTAGTGGCTTCAGACAACATGCACACAAGCTGTGCATTCAACACAAGCTCCTAATGTGATATAAATCAGAAAAGGTTTTTAGGACCTTGCCCAAAATGGTTGATAATTTGAAGATTTACTCTTCCAGATCTTTCCTATGCAATGTAAAAGCAGATAACCACCATTTCTTACATAAGACTTCTTACTGTTCTGTGCTCAGGTATTTTCCTGTATCTTTTACATATATGATGAATTATTTTTCCTTTTTGGATATTTAAACTGCCATTTTTGTGTTTCATTATGATTCAAGTTGAATAGGGATAAATGTAAAATCATGTGCTTAGTTCCTGCACTCAGCTAATGAACATAGAAATGTGACTTCCTGACAGGGCAAGGGGCTATACCATTCATTGCCTTTCTGGAGCACATAATGTATCTGTTCTTATAAGGGCCTTGGATGAGTTGGAACAGCAGGACAACACTGCATTTCTGTAGGATGGTGTGAGGCTGTGCAGCATCATCCCCTCTAGCTTTGATGTCTGCCTTCCCCTCACCTGTACCTGAGCAGTTCTTAGTCAGCATACTTGGCCCAGTCCCACTGCCTAGTCTGTGGGTATCTCCTGGGCCTGGGCTGAACTAAAAGAGACAGCTTTTGGTTGTCAAAACCTTTTCTATTGGAGATCAGAAGCCTGGGTCTGCTTTGGAAGCATCCTGGGAAGCCAGTCAGGTGTCCAGGTAGGCTCTGATTCCTGGCCGAGTGAATTCACCCTCTCCCATTGTCATAGCTAGGGTTTCTATTGCTGTGAAGAGATACCATGACCAGGCAACTCTTATAAAGAAAAGCATTTAATTGGGGCTTGCT
This sequence comes from Arvicanthis niloticus, assembly GCF_011762505.2. Classification (NCBI taxonomy): domain Eukaryota; kingdom Metazoa; phylum Chordata; class Mammalia; order Rodentia; family Muridae; genus Arvicanthis; species Arvicanthis niloticus. The sequence goes on along the minus strand of NC_047666.1, from coordinate 27,837,811 downwards.
TATCGTTCAGAGGTTCAGTCCATTGTCATCATAGAGGGAAGCATGGTGGCATTCAGGTAGACATGGTGCAGGAGGGGTCGCCAAGAGTTCTGCATCTGGATTGACAGACAGCAGGAAAAGAGACTAAGCCCCTGGGAAAGGGTGGGGAAATCCAGACTACAGAGGAAAATGGGCCCATCAGAAAGTATGTAGCACTGGACTCTGGGTAGAGCAACAGGAGAGTTCAAAGACGCCAGGCTCGTGTTTGACTACTTGGTCCCCCATTTGGTGGAACTGTTTTGGAAGGATTAAGTAAGTGTGGTCTTACTGAAGGTAGTGTAACACTGGAACAGGCTTGAAGTTTCAAGACCCCTGCCATTCCCAGTGTGCTCTTCATCTCCTGCTCATGGGTCAAGATGTAAACTCTTAGCTATTCCCACCATCCTGCCTTTGCTCTGCCATTATGGAGTCTAAACCTCTGATACTGTCAGCTCAATTCAACAATTCCTTTTGTAAGTTGCCATGGTCATGGTGTTTGTCACAGCAATAGAACAATGACTAAGACACCTCTCTCTCTCTCTCTCTCTCTCTCTCTCTCTCTCTCTCTCTCTCTCTCTCTCTCTTGTTCATAGATCTTTTTAGGTCCCTCACTTTCCTTCATCTGCCTCACAATAGCTTTATGTCTGTTTCCTCTCTGGACTCTTTCATGACCTGAAGGAGAGAATTATGGGAGAATGGGCCAGTGGACAGGCTGGTACCAGAGAGACTTATACATGTGTGATCATTGACAAGAGGATGGGCAGTGAGGATGGAGGGGTCCTTGAATGAGGGTCATGTGGCAGCAACAGGGCTCAGAAGAAGGCCTCATTTGTAAGGTGACTGCAGAAATGTATGGTCAGCTACCCCTGGCCTGAGTGGCTGCCCTTTATGAAATGATGCATGGATGAGTTTTTCTCACTACAGTAAAAATACCAGATTTTTATCAAGGCAAGTTGTTGAGAGTGTTAGTTAAGTCATTTGTCAAAATTCATTTAGTTGTCAAAATTAAATCATTTTCCTCTACTTCCTGGAGGATAGGTAATAATGATAACAAATTTCATGGCATGACATTTAATCAGCCTGGTCAAGAGACAGAGGGGAGCTGGGCAGAAAGCAGAAGGCAACAGTGTTAAGAACCTTGTGCCCTTGATGGAGTGAGGTCACTGTCTTAGTGTTACTCTTGCTGTGATGAAATACCATGCTCAAATTCACAGTACAGTTCATCATCAAAGAAAGTCAGGACAGGAACTCAAGCACAGCAGGAACCTGGAAGCAGGAGCTAGTGGAGCGGACATGGAGGAGTGTTGCTTACTGACTTGTTTAGCCCATTTTCTTATGCAACATAGAACCACCTTCCCAGGATGTTTCCACCCACAGTGGGCTGAACTCTCCCACATCAGTCACTAAAAAGATGCTCTATGGGCTTGCCTACAGCCCAATCTTAAGGAGACATTTTCTCAGCTGAGGCTTCTTCTTCTCCGTGACTCTAGCTTGTGTCAACAGGACCTGAAAATCTGTGTCAATAATGGAGGCTGGGTTATTAAATCACCTTTTTTTTTTTCCTTTTCTTCTTCTTTTTTTCTTTTTTTTTCCATCTTTTTTTAAAAATTGGGTATTATATTTACATTTCAGATTTTATCCCCTTACTCCACTTCCTCCTACCACCCAGAAACCTCCTATCCCATCCCCCCTCCTCATGCTTCTATGAGGCTGTGCCCCCACCTACCCCCCGCCCCCACTACCCCCTCCCCACCCTCATATCCCCCCCCCACTCTGTGTTCGTTTTTCATGGGACCAAGAATCTTCTCTCCCACCTATGCCCGACAAGGCCATCCTCTCCTACATATACCACTGTCATAGGTCCCTCCCTATGTGCTCCCAGGTTTGTGGTTTAGACCCTGGGGGGCTCTGGTTGATTGGTATTGTTGCTTTCCTCCTGGGGTCACAAACCCTTTCTGCTCCTTCAGTTTTCTCTCTAACTTCTCCATTGGGAAACCCTTGATCATATCAGTGGTTAGCTGTGAGCATTGTCCTCTGAATGTGTTAGTCTCTGGCAGACCATCTCCTACCTCACTGATACAAATAGGCATAATTATGCTCTAATTGTATTTAGAGAGAAAAGTTTTATTTTAACAGGAAGGATATGTAGGAGGAGCCAAGGGGGAAGGAGTACCGAGAGGAAGAGAAGGAGTAAGGAGAGGAGAAGATGAAGGAGAGGAGAAGCTAGGTGATGAGAGAGAGAAAGAGAGAGAAAGAGGAGGGGGCATGGAGGCAGATGTTCACGTGTCTCCACCAGTCAAAGATAGTTGATATATCTAGGTTGGGTATTGGGATACACTTCTGATTGAACAATACCAAACTTATAAAGCCTTTGATTAACATTTTTAAAAAATTGTATAAAAGCAAAAAGGAAAAGGGGGCATGGGATAGGGGTTTTCTAGGGAGAGGAAATGGGGAAAGGGGATGGCATCTGAAATGTAAATAAAATATCCAATAAAAAAAAATAATGGAGGCTGGGAGCAAACGAGCAGGGTCACACGGCTTCGTCATTCTCCGCCAGAGGGCGGACTGCGCCTGACTCTACCGGTTCAAATCCCGCGTGACTCTGCCCAAGTCTCATGGGAAAAAAAAAATAATGGAGGCTGGGGCTAGTGGGTTACTGCTCATTTTCTGAGATTCTGATAATAGGCAAGGATAACTGGATAGGCCAACAGATGCATTGTTCTGGTCTCAAGTAAGTTCAAAAGCAAATTCCCTGGATTGGAGAGATAGCTCAAGTACTTGCCTTATAAGCATGAGGACCTGAGTTCTAGCCCCAGAGCCCACATAGAAAGGCCAGGCATGGTGGCACACACTTGTAACCCCAACATTGGGATGGTATAAGGTAAATCCATATATCTTGCTGCTCAGTCAGGCTAGTCTACTCCATGAGGCTCATGCCAGTGAGAGATCCTGACTCAAAAAAACAAGGTGAATAGCTCCTGAGGAATGATACATGGCATCCTCTGGTCTACATAATCACACACACACACACACACACACACACACACACACACACAGAGCCTAGAGAAATCACAAAAGTAAAAGATAATCTTGTTTAACTTATAAGTAAACATTTATTAATTTTAGATAGAAAATAAGGGAGAAATTACTGAAAATTTCATTTTGTCAGATAATTGTGGCTTTTTAAAAAATAGAGATGAATTATGGCTATGGTTAGAATTCAAACAGCAGAAAAATGACGATGAGGCAGTCTTTCCTCTTGCACCCCAGACCCATTCCTCAGAACCATTGCAAGCAAATATAGCAGTTGGGTTTTTTTGTTTGGTTGTTTGGTTGGTTTGGTTTTGGTTTTTACCAGTTTTCTCAGAAGCAGTTTTATATCAGGACTCATTTAAGAACATATGTGGGTCTGTGTATGTGTGTGTGTTTACACACATGTGCACCCTATTACTTTTTGTTTTGATTTGTTTTTGATCTTTTCCCCCCGAGACAGGGTTTCTCTGTATAGCCCTGGCTGTCCTGGAACTCACTCTGTAGACCAGGCTGACCTTGAACTCAGAAATCCGCCTGTCTCTGCCTCCCACGTGCTGGGATTAAAGGCGTGTGCCACCACTGCCCGGCTTTGCTTTGTTTTTTCTTTGAAAATAAAATGGTACAATTTTTAATTGTGCTTTAACATTTTTAGGTTATTAGAGATATTTGAAAATTATCAGAATTTATCCTGAAAAATAGACACTGGCAGATTTGTACTTTTCTTTAATTAAAAAATAAGTTTTATACATTCCGGCTTTTCTCTCTGTGTAAAACTTTCCACAACTAATTTAGTATCTTGATAGTAATAGACCTTTTAAAGTTAAAGCTAACTTAAAAATAATGATAAATCTGTGTGTACTAGTCACCAAGCATGAGTATGCATAAGAAGATCAATTTATTCGAGTCCTGAACACTTGTGTGGAAACTGAGGCTTAGCAAAACAGGCTGCAGTGTTGGTACTAATTTCCATGATAGGACAATGTAAACTAAATTTTACTTTAAATACAATAATATATTTAATAAATAGTAGTTTACTACTACTGTTTTACTACCCTCATCTTTCCTACCACATTATCCACTGTGCTTTTTTATTGTTTGACAATTCCATATATTTATATGATGAATATCAGTTCTTGTTATTGGAGTGCTAATGAAAGAAATATTTCACTGTTTCCTTTTTTGAAATGGAATTTTCATGTTCATTCATTTGTTTGTTTGCAATACATTCCAACTGCAGTTTTCCCTCCCTCCACTCCTCTCAGTCTGTGTGAGCCACCTCCCCTGTTCCCCAGATCCACTCCTCTTCCATTTCCCTTCTGAAAAGAGCAGGCCTCCCAGGGATAGCCACTGAACACAAGCAGCATAACAAGATACAATAAAACTGGGCATAAACCCTCATCAAGGCTGGACAAGGCAACCCAGTAGGAGGAAAAAGATCCCGTGAACAGACAAAAGAGTCACAGATAACCTCAACTCTCACTGTTAGGAGTCCCATAAAAACACTAGGCTAACAACCATAGCATATATGCAGAGAGAGGACTTAGTGCAGACCTGTGCGGGCTCCGTGGTTGCTGCTCTAGTCTCTGTGACACCCTAAAGCCCTGCTTAGCTGATGTCTATGGACTGTGTTCTTCTGGTCTTATTGACCTGTTTGGTTCCTACAATTCTTCCTCTCCCTCTTTCCCCTAGGTCCAAGGGGAGGGGCCCACTGGAGATCTCCAATTTGGGCTCACTCTCCACCTAATATTTTGATGTGAGTCTCTGCATCTGCTTCCATTAGCTGCCAGCAGAAGCCTCTCTAATGATGATTGGGCTAAGCATAGATCTGGATTTTTGGCATCTGAGATGGTGCCTCTGTGTCTGTTCTTTCAAAAACAATACTCAAGCCAGGCATGGCAGCTCATACCTATAATCTCAGCATTTGGGAGCCTGGGGGAGGAGGATTTCTGTGATACCAGGGACAACTTTGGCCACAATATGAAGCCCTGACTCAAAAACAAAACAAACAGCAACAGTGAAAATGATAAGAGGCTGAAGAGAGAACTCTGGTGAAGAGCGTGTACTGCTCTATAGTGGACATGAGTTTGGTTCCCAGCACCCATGTGGTACCTTACAACCACCAACACCTAACTCTCAACTCCAGGGGACTTGACACCCCCTACTGGACTCTGCAGACATCTGCATTCACATGTGCACATATCCTCACACAAACATGCACACACATAAGCAGTGCTCACTTTATGCATTACTGTGATTTTCATGATGGCTGTCAATGTGTATATTTACATCTGACTTCGTTCACATTCTATAAGCATTCAGTTATATGACTGTGCTGTTTTATGTAGCCCTTTGATAGACCGCTGCTTTAAAACATTGCAGTTGATGATGTACACACAGCCTGTTTCTTAAGCTCAGTTGGCTGGTCTAAGGATAGCATGTGTGGCTGCTTAGTGATAAGGCTACAAGTCAGATGGTCCATAGCTTTATATCCATAGTTCTTAAAAATATTGTCTGATTTCCTCCTGGAAGAGTGGCATCAAGTTACACCCTACAGTACTCTGTGAAGGTTGTTCCTTTTCCCAGAGTTCAGCCAGATTAAGTGTTACTAGTTGTCTTAAGCTTTACTTGACTTGGCAGGTGAAATGAGGCCATCTTCCTTTGCTGCTCTTGGAATTTCTGTGACTTATAACAGTATGATCTTCAAACACTGTTTACTGTTTGTGTTACTGTCTATAAACTACTGCTTTATAAACTTGTTCACTTTTGTACTGGGCTATTTTTGACTCTTTAATTTGCATAAACTCTGTAAAATGAAGAAATTCGCCTAGGCCAAGTGTTATGAGTATTATTATTCTTTCTGGTTTTTTAACAATGTGGGGTGTGTGTGTGTGTGTGTGTGTGAGAGAGAGAGAGAGAGAGAGAGAGAGAGAGAGAGAGAGAAAGAGAGAGAGACAGTGAGTGAGAGAGAGAGAGTGTACAAGTGAGGTCCAAGGACATTTTGCAGTACTCAGCTCTCTTTCGACCATATGGGTCCCAGGGCCTCTCTCAGATCATCAGGCTTGGCAGCAAGTACTTATTCACCAAAGCATTTTTCCAGCTTCTTTTGGTAATCATTTGACTCAGCTTATTCTTTTCCACTTGCTAGTTTACATGTCTTGTGTGTTTTCTTTTCAGCTTACAGTGACCTCTGAGATTCAGATCTTACCTCACACTTTCATCTAAACTCCCCCAGTGTCTCCATTCCTTTGTGTATCGTCTTTGCCTTTATTCTGGTGAGGAGAAATCTGCGTTTTAACCCTATTCCTGTCAGGTACAGGCACCATGTGTTGGCAGTCCCCTCTTAACTGTCCCGTTGGTATCACACTTAGGAAACATTCAGACCATTTTTGTGCTCTCTTGTAGCTCACTGCTCTGCTCACACCTCCAGAGCCAGCACTCTGTCCTTTTTGATTATTCTAGTTTGGAAGACATGCTTTCTGGAAGGGGTATGGCCTCTCTTCCCTTGTTTTTCTCCTGGTGTCTATGTTGCTATTTCACATTTATGTTTCAGCTAAACCTTCACACCATTTTAGTGTAATTATAATTGGTTTGAATATAGAACAGTTTGAAGATCAACTCTTTAGTTTCCCTGAGGATAAATACCCATTTTCACATCTGTTCCTTTTTATATGAGAGAAAATATTTTGTGTCTTCCTATCAACTTCACATTTTCTTCTGTTTCTCTATATTCCTTGAGTTTGTACTAGTCGTGAAACCTTTTTATTTTTTGCTTTTGTGTAGAAAACTTTTGGCTTAGTGTTAATTCTATAAACTTCCAACACAGCCTCAGTGCTGTTTGTATTGTTTTTATTTTCTGATCCTCCAGAACCTTTTGGTATGTGATTACATCGTTTTTCAGGCAGTGATAATCTCTATTGTTCCTTGTAAATGCTTAGGCTTTGCTTTCTTTCTGTTACTGCAGTGCTGGCTGGTTACAGAACAGAGGCATTCCCTTAGTGAGAAGTAACTACTATTTTATCACTAAGATGTTAGTTTCTGGCCTCATTTAACTTTTTTCTTGAAATAAGGAAATAATCTACTTATTTTTAAGTCAACAAGCACTGTAGAAATTTGCCAGGAATCTTTATGATGTTATTTAACATGATTTTTTTAATCTTTTGTCCTACTAATGTGCTGGGCTCTCTAGTAGTACATAACAGAATAGATGCTGCATCTATTAGTTACATGCCATTATTTTAAATATTTGGATTGTAATTTTGAATACTTTTAGTTAAGATTTTTATGTGAGCATTCATAATTGAGGTATATGGTTGACACTTCTGTCAAGTCATGGTGTCATATGAATAGAAGGCGTCAGAAGAAGAGTTTGCCCTCTTTCCTCTGTGTTCTGTCTACTTCTTAGAAGGGGAAGGGAGCTCACCTCTGAAAGCATCTGAATTCAGTATCGGACGGAAGGGTGGTGCTCTGGTCTTTTTTATTTCAGTCCCTCCTATCAGTTTGGTAACATTTATTCCTGTAGTAATGACTTACTATTTTGTTTTATTTTGGTCTATTTGAGACAAGATTTCTCCATTATCAAGTTGGAAATCCCTGGGTAGACCAGACTGGCCAACTTCTGTCTCCCGATTGCTGGGACTAGAGGTGTCTGCTACCACTGCCCTGCTTCTGTTGTCTGTTTTTAAATGTGTTTGCATTATGTAGACCTGGATGCCCTAGAATTCACTATGTAGTCAAAATGGCCTCAAAATCACAAAGATATGCCTGCCTCCACTTCATGAGTGCTTGGGTTATATGTAACAACGCCTGGCATTCGTTTGCCATTTTTCCTTTTAAATTTTGCTTGTACATTGTTGGCTTTAACAACTGCCTTTTGCACACAATGCCAAGCCTACCATTGTTTGTGTCCGGACTGAGTGTGCCACTATGCCTCCTCCCCTTCACTCTGCCTCCTTGGGCTTCGTGTTCCTTCCTTACCCTGGGAGAGTCTCACATCCTCTCCTCAGAGATCCAGTCAGCACCACTTTAGGTGTTCTCCACTGCATGCTGTTGCTTCCCAGATGCCCCAAGGTGGGGGTCCGGGAGTTCTTTACCTGTGGAGCTGGTTAAGGAAGAATTCCTCATCTCCAGGTTTTAGGCTCTTTCTCTTGGTTCTTTAAGGATTTCTTTCTTTATAAAGTTTTCAAAGTCCCACAGCACTTTTTTTTTAAGCATTCCCTGTCTGTAAGGTGGGTAGTTTTAAACCCTTTGGATTAGCCAGGACTTGAGCTCACTGGCCTTTTAGTTAATTCTCACTCTCTGACAGACAATGAAACTAAACCTCAGGACTGCGACTCTCCCAAGGTAACACAGTTGAAGCAATGATTTGCTAAGCTATGATTCACACATACCTTGGGTCCCTAATTCCCAAGTCTTTATTTGTTGTTTCTGTTAGCAGCAGTCATAGCACTGTGGGTGGATTCCAGGTCGCCTTGTATTTCTGGCTTTTGAGGTGAACTATGGCACATAACGTAACTGGTAACTAGACTTATTTTGTGCTTAATTGGAACCAGACTGCAGTGGGCTAAAGGTCAAGCAAACAGCCTTCTGGCCAGTACCTTGCAACCCTCCCAGCCTCCTCGGGTGAGGGCAGCTCTGCTGGCCTGGAATGTGGCCTGGCCACATATAGGCATCTCCTGTGCCTGCCCTCCAAGCTTTACTCCAGCTCTTGAGCCCTCTTTGGACATTGTTTCTAGCCTCAGTTCTGTGTCACATTCAGAGACAGTAGATGGAGCCAGAGACTTGGAGAAAAATGACATCCAGTCCAGAGTCCTTTACTCTTGGGGCCAAGACACTGTGCTGCAGGTAGAGAAAAGGTGTGGCACACTGGGGCTGAGGAGTGACCAAGGATTTTTCTTGGCTTCTTCTCTGTAGTCATATATTAAGGTTTATATGAGAAGGAAGTAGACTAAGGGCTTAGCCAAAGAAAGTTCATAGAAAGTCAGGCCTGGTTCTCACAGGCTACATGGCTGCTTTATGGGCCTTGTCCTGGGTTTTCATTCCTAACAGACAGAGATGCTTCTGTCTGTTATGTTACACCCACAACAGTGGCTAGAAAACCACCCTGAGACATGACTGAGTTTCCTGTGCAGCTAGAACAGGCAGGAAGTGTGCTGTATCTGTGTCACAGAGTATCTAATAGGAAAGGTCAGACTAAAGAGTCCCTGCTCTGTTAAGCGCAGTCATGCCAGCTTGACTGAAAACCTGGCCTTGCACATCACCCTGGGTCTCCTCAGATAGCGCAGAGCTATACTGACAGCAGCTGGCTTTGCCCTATCAAAGGGATAATGAGAGTGGTTACACCATGTTTCTCTTATGCCCACCTGTGGGCTGGGTAGTAGGGCAGAGCATGTACCCAGTGACCCTGCGTGACTCCCACTGTAGGAGTGCATGGCACACCGTGGTACTCAAGCTCACTGGCTCTGTGGCAGATTGAGCCTTTGTCTTGGGTAGATGGAGCAAGTAGCTTGATACCTTAACTGTTCGAGGCACACTCTGCCTATATAGGCTCTGTAGGTAGCTAGGAAAGTCAGAGAGGCATAGCTTTTGTTTTGTTCTTTTGAGTTGGAAATTGAGGAGATGCCTTAGCCTAACAGTGGTTATGGATGAGCCTTTCTGACAGATGGTCAGCTTGGGGCTTGTGCCTAGGAGCTCATGAACAGTCTGCCTTTATCTGGAAACCAGACTATGCAACATTTGTTTTTTTCATTCTATGACTTTCTCACAAGTATTCACCAAGGACTGAACCAGATCTGGTCATGGGAGATTGTATAGCAGCTTGTCACTTATTGTTGGGATTGTCTTAGTCCAAGGCTTGCAGAGAACCTGAACTCTAGTTGGTAGCCACACAAGTAGAGAAAGGTAAGGCTGACAGAGTGGGCCTAGTAGCATCTGGTGGGACTTAGCAGCTAATCAGAGGACAGGGCAAGAAGAAAGGGAGGGAGGTCCTAGCTGGAGTTGGGAACCACAAGTAAAGAAACAGAGAAAGCCCAGCAGTAGCATTAAAGGTCAAGGGTCTGCCAGAGGGTGGGGTCAACATATAGGATGAGGAAAGGAAAGAGGGCCCTTATCGATTATCTGTTTGGGTCCATGTAGATAACCTTCATACCCACTGTGTAGCAAAAGGGGAAACTGAGGTTCATAGAGGAAATGTGCACATGGTTATATAACCAGTGAATGGCTATAGATTGCAGGTATGGATTTGTAAAAAGCTGCCAATACCTATTGGTTCCAGCCAGAAGTTATTGTGACTCTCCAGCTGTAAGGTTTAAATGGGATGCTCAGGTGTTAAGAGACCTAAGGTAGAGTTAGAAAAAACCCAAGTAGCCATTTGCAAGAAGTAAGACCCATCGGGACCAACAGAGAGCTTTGCTTCCAGCCAGAGAAGTGTTTGCTCCCTCTCAGGCTTTTCCCAGGGGGCCTAGCAGCTGCCCTGGGCCTCTCCCTGTCTGGCTTCCCTGCCTGGCCTAGCCTGACTTGCTGAGATCCACCTCCATATTCTGAGGTTCTACTCACATGCCGTCCTTTTCAGGTTTTTACACCATCCATCCATTTAAAACCAACACACTTGAGAAAGGAAGTAGAAGACAACAGAGGACTGGTTCTTTTCTAGTCACATACACCCTGTGCAATTTAATGAAGTCATACAGAACAGAAGGAGTGGTTTTTCTGCTCTGCAGTTCTCAGGAAGAAAAGCAGGTGCCACCATTATCTCCATGCCTCTGGCCACCGTACCGTGCTTAAGAGCCTTGGAAGCAGAGCAGGAGTAACCAATAACCTTGGACTTTGTATGATGAGCCTGTGAGCAGGATGACAAAATTAGAGCTCACCTCACTGTGTTTCTAAATTAGAGCTGGGGAAGATACGGCTTCTCCTACATTTCTCCATCCTGCCATAAGCAGGGGCTGTGTCTGTTAAGCTGGGAAGCATCTGGTCCCAGCCAAGGAAGACTTCAGCTCCCCAACCCCTGGGATAGTGAGTGACAGGCTGCCACTTGCAGCCTTGGCCCTGGACTCTCTCACACTTGGCGGTTGATTCCTGAATGTTCCTATGCATGCAGGGCAGAGCACCCCAGCTCTGTTGAAGTTCACTTTCTGTTCTGTTCCTTTTCACCCAGAAGTGGTTAGATTTGACTCACTGAACTACCAGTTCACAAGGTGGAAGCCTGCAGTGGAGCACAGGCTCTGGCCTGCCTAGCAGGCTCTGCCACCTCCTGGTGTCTGTCATCTCCAGGACTCTGCTCTTTCCCAGGCTCTGCCATCTCCTGGACTTATCACCTTCTTGACTAGTCTGCCTCCCAGTCTCCATACCTACAGGACTGTTATCTCCTATGAAAGTTCCTCTGGATAAAACTATCTGATTTTAGAAAGGCATCTCAGGAAGGCTGCTACATAGCAATAAGAACCAACTGTGAAAATAAGTCAACCAAAGATGGTTTGCATCTCAGAAAGAAGCCTATAACATTTTTAAATAAATAAAATTCAGATTCAGAGTGAAGCCATCAGGAGATGGTGTGCTTTGGGAAGGGCTAACTATAGAGTACCTTTAATTGCATGGCTCCTTGGTTCTCAGAAAGTATCGTTATTTTTACATAAATATCATCTTCCTGCAGTTTCCAAAAGTGGTTCTTTGAAAACACAGTTTTTTTTAGAGCATCCACCTGTTCCCCTCTCTTTCACAGACCTCCTGCCTTATCTGCTGTTTTTTTTTTTTTGTTTGTTTGTTTTTTGTTTTTGTTTTTTTTTTTTTTCAGGGTAGAGCTTGACAGATAGTTAATGAAAGCATGGACATGCTACAGGGTTAGAAGCTGGGCGTGGTCAGGAAAAGGGGAACATTTCATTTCACATCCTTCTCCATACACAAACTGTAGCTCTATGTGGTCCTTGGGCCTTGAGAACACAGCCTGAAAACCTGGCCAATTGCAACTTGTCCTTACATAGGAAGGCCCAGGCCCAGGAACTCGTTTCCAGGTTCCACTTCTAGTCTCTAGCAATGTCCTGCCTTTTATGACCTTGGGTTGGGACTCTTCTGCTGTCAGGACTTCCCAGAGAGGTTGCAGAGGCTCAGTGCTCATTGGCATGCTGAGAACACCACCCAGCAGTGTGGTGACATGCAAGGGTTGTCCCATCTGTCCCTGACCATTCGAAGTACAGTTAGAAATATTTCCAGTTCTCATGTACTCCTCCTTCTGAGGGCAAGTGAACCCTGCTTTGTACTGTGGCCCAGTGACTTGTTCAGTGAAGTCTCCCACCCTCCCCACCCCCCCCCGCCACCACCACCCCCCCCCCTTTTTTTTTATAGCAGTATGAACTTGGCACAGTGTACTCCAGAACTCAGACTGCCTGGCCCCCTGCCCTGTACTCACAGGTGGGCTTTCCAGTGCTACAGCCATTTAGATGCAAGTGTTCATGACAGGACTGAGTCAGAATTTGGAGAAGTGAAGAGCCCACTGCCTGTCAGACCCAGAGCTGAGCTGCTCCATCTTCTATTCTGAGCCTATCCTGCCCTGCCTTGCCCTGCCCTGTAGTTGTACTGATGGTATTTCTTTCTCAGAGGAGCAAGTTTAGAGTGCTTTATCACATATTAGCAGTAGATATACATCCTTCCATCTGCGTCCAGCCACCCATAGCTGATCCAAATATGTCTCTTTTAAAGTTATGGCCACTTCTACACACATAGGACAGAGTAGAGGGGTCTCTTGTCTTTGTGTCACCAGCCTGTGCTGGGATAAGGGGAGCCTTTGTTTAATATGAGAACCTAGCAGCAGTCAGATACCAGCACTCAGCAGAGGGTCCACCTTCACTCTCCAAGGAAGGACAGAGCCACCCTTGGTTGTTGAAAAGTAAAATGTCCCAGCTAATGAGAAGCAGTTGAGAGATGGGTGGCCACCATCCTTGCAGCAGGCCTCTTGTCCTGACCTGCTTGTTGAGGCACAGATGACAAGCAGTCTGTAACAGATGTGGCTTCATCTGGCCATGATAGGCAGAGAAACAGTGGACTATGCTGGGCAGGGCCTCTGTCTCCTCCACTCTTCTCTATCTTGTAGAAGAATATCAGAAGAGAGTTTTCATGTTCTAAGCTACCAACTGTAGAAAACCCTGATCCTCTCTGCCTAGTTCTTCTGCAGGAAGATGACTTGGTTTGGGGAAATGCTGGCTTTGGTCTTATACAGCCTGTGATTGGAATCTGAGGGTTACCAGCTTAGCTGCACTGTTGGGTTGAATCAAGAAGCCCTGGAGGTCTCTATCCTTTCTTATTTCCAAGTCCCAGCATGGCAAAGAGGGACTACTTGGAATGCACTGGCAGTTTGGAATCTAGGTAATACTTTCTCTATTCTTGGCAGTTCATGAGCGGCTACATCCTGTTCATCCCACCAAACCAGAGTGAGCCTCCCTCTGCAAGGGAAGTTGCTGCACCTGTCGCTACTTCTTGGGATAACAGGACTACCTGAGGTCAGAGGTCTGGGACCACCTGTTGAAGCCAAGTTTAGACATGGAGAGATACAGGGTTCACTGTCTTGGCAGTGGATTCCTACTGTGCATCTTGTGGGCTGTGCTCCCAAGTTCAGAACAGCCCTGGGTGGTTCCCTTTCATGCCATAGTGAACCCCAAGGAGGCTAGTAGGTGTTTGCCCCCATACTGTAAGCACATGGTAAATATGCCTCTCACCTAAGCTGGCTTGTTATCAGGCTAGCTCTAGTAAATCTATTCCACTCTTCCAAGAAAATATTGCTACCCACGATGAGTGTGTGGAAGTCCATTGTTGCTAGTGTCTGCTAATGAAGTTTTAGCAAGCCAGCTTCCTTGTCTTCATTTACGACCTGAGCATTGTAAGCTTAAGGCTCTCGGGAGGTGCTCCCTAGGGAGAAGCTGCCTTCATGTTCCTGAATGTATTGCACTTTTGTTTCAAAACTTTTTAGTCTTCATTTTTAAAAGATGCCTTTATTATTTTTATTTATATGCTTGTGTGTCTTTGTATGTAGGTGCTCTCAGAGGACAGAGAAGGACATTGGATCTCCTAGAGCTATAGTTTCAGGTTGTTGTAAGCCACTAGACATCAGTCCTGGGAACTGAGCTCAGGTCCTCTGGTAACCACTGAGGCATCTCTCCAACTCCTCTCTTTTGTTTTAAAAAAGTGATGTCCTGAGGTGGAAAATACCAGAAAGTTTACAGAGTGACAGCACCCTGAGCACTTCCGCCCTGGGTTCTGTGTCCCCATGAGCTGCTGCTATTGCTTTTCTAATAACACACTCCAGTGTCTGTCTCCATCACACTTCAGGCTCTGCAGAGTGCAGCCCTGCTTTTAGCTCTCCAGGTCTACATTTGACCTATTGAAAAATGTGCTTCCAGAGGATCTCAAATACCTGCCCCTGCTCATATTAGAAGCACAGAACACCTAGCCAAGCAGAGTTCTTTCTTTTTCCATCCATTGTGAGTTCTCAAGCTCAACACTGCTGTATATATATAGACCTGACAGTCCTGATCTAAAGATCATGCTGGACTCCATGGAACAGTTAGAAGCATCTCTGGCTATAGCCAATAGATGTCCGTGACACAATAACACCTCCCCCACATGCCTTATTGCCATTGTGACAGCAGTTTGTTGATGCTGGACATTGCCACCTTCTACAAGGTGGAGGTCACCCAGATGGGGAGCTACTGCAGCTCTGACACAATGTGGAGAGCTGTACAGAGGTAGACACGGATTCTTGGCTTGAGAAGATAGTAGCTGAGGTCAGATAGAGACCTCAGCATGTATACTGCCTGCTCTTCAGTACCACCACCCCTCCCTCTCCTCTCTCTGTCTCTCTCACTCTCTTTCTCCCTCCCTCCCCCTCTCTACACACACACACACACACACACACACACACACACACAGACAGTTCACTTATTCTCTCACACAGGATCTCATACTTATATCGAAGAGGGTGTAGTATGATGTGCAGTAGGTGTGAGATAAAGCTTGATTTCTCAATGGAAGAGACTTCTGAGGGTAATGCTAACCACACCAGCACCTGCCTCCTGTGCCATGAACAATAACACAATAGTGATCATACATGTGCATCAGGGCAGAAGTCATGTGCATGATCTAAGCATTGGGTATCTCTGTTCTTTCTGAGGCAGCATCTTAGTTTGTAGCCTGGACTGGCCTCAGCTACGACACCCAGCAGACATCATTCTATGAAGGAAGTGTTTGCCAAGCTCACCCCAGGTGCTGGACTTCTCAAGTTCATTTCTACAGTAAAATTTGGCTATACTAGTAGGCAGTGTAGGCCTTCACCTTCTTTAGATTTGGGAAACAGAGGCTCAGAAGATGAGGCCTTTGCTCAGGCCCACACAATGTACTCAAAGGGAGAAGAGCCATGCTCAGACTGCCTGGTTCTTGTACATCCGCAGACACGGCTGGGTCTGAGGGAGGAAGGGGGAGATAGAAAAGAAGGGAGGCTGTTGTTGGTACTGTGTGTTGTAGCCAATTAATCACTGTCAGGGTCTCTTTGCCTGAGGTCTTTTGCACTGTGTCAGTGTGTGGATAAGCTCCATGTCTTGAAATCTGCACATTCACCAGAGCCCTTGGCAGGATGACCCCAACCAGCCTACCTTTTGAGCTCAGCCCTCCCCTGCCACTGCCAAGAACCTGAAGTTGTGGGTCAGCTTGGACCCCCTCTTTCTGTTTTTTTTTTTTTTTCTTAGTTAATAGTTTTTTTCCGATTATAAAAGCAATGTACACCTACTTACTGGACAAAATATGGGGAAGTGTAAGGAAGAATATTACCTAGACTTTCAGCACTCACCATTGTGTTAATGCCTTATGGTGTTTGCATAGCAGGGCTCACTGGGTCTAATTTTTACTTAATATTCTATTTCCTTTCTCCTCTTCCTCCTCCCCCTCTTCTTCTGAGTCAGGGTTTTGCTGTATAGCCCCAGCTGTCCTAAAACTCGCTTTAAAGGCCAGACTGGCCTCAGACCCAGAGATCTGCCTGCCTCTGCCCCCCAAGTACTGGGATTAAAGGTGTGTGCCACTGCCTGGCTCATTGAGATCATTTCAGATGCATTTTAGTACCATTGTTTTGAGTTCCCATGTTTTTAACAGCTCTTGGCCAGTTGCCACTTTATTGGTCACATGATATTATGTTTGTGTTTTCTTTATTAAGATTCTCAAAGTAAAATTTAATTCTACAACTGACACCTGAGATACATTTTTATTGTGACTCTCTGTGCACTGCCAGCAAGGATCGAGTCTTTTTGATCACATCATACTTCTCATCTGACACAGGGATGCTTGTAGACTTCATTTTCAGAGTATGCTATTTCTCTGTTGCCTTCTTCAGTTGTAATCAGAATCCTTGCCTCTTGTTAAAAAAAAAAAAAAAAGTAGAAAATAATACACAGGTACCTCAATTTGAAAGTCCCTGATATTCTACCTAGAGAGAGTTAAGGTTAGAAGTAGCTATGTATCTTTGCAGACATGCTTGATGAACAAATATCACTCAGACTCCATTGAACATATACATTTTATATAGCAAGTGTGCTGTCAAACCTTCATGTATCTGCCCACACACTCTGGCTCCTCTGGCCCTGCAGGGCTTCTCAGAAGGGGTGAAATCTGCCACAGCATCCCTCATGGTGCACGTGAAGATTGCTTGGCATTTGCACTACACAGTATCTTTCCATGTATAGTGTAGTTTGAAGCTGTTTTGGCTTTCTAAAGAACTGTCACGTGGGCTCACTGTCTAGAGACCCATAGCCACTGGGAGGTGGTAGGGGGATAAGGAGCCTGCCTGGAGCCTACTGGAGCTCGGTTGCAGAAGACCCAGGGTGAGAGCCAACAGGCGGGGCTGCTGCTTGGTCCGCCAGCATCCTTTCACTGGGGCACAGGCCTCCCTCAGCACTGTGTGGTGCCATCATTTTCCCCTCCCATGACATACGACAGCAGGGAGTTGAGTGGTTTGTTTCATCTCTTCTTAAGAAAAAGTTAAATTTATAATCCCAGTCTCGACCTTCCTTGTAACTCATGTGCTCATCCTGTTAGCTGGTTTAATATATGGCACCACTATTTCATTAAACAACATACAGGAATAATTAGTTCAGCAACGATGCCTCAGAACAAAAGCCCTTGATTTAGTTTAACTTTATAAGTTGTTCTCTTTTGATGTGCAAGAACACATCTGGGGTCTTAAAGAAAGCAGAAAGAAAAATAGGAGCCGTTTTGTCAGGCGGGGTTAGGGTTTCTGAGCTCAACCAGTAACCCTTTGGTACCAGGTCTCCCAAGCCAGCATAAGACCTGAGGAGAGGGTATGGAGCTTGGCGGCAACAGGCGGGGCTGTCTGCTATGGGCCTGGAGCAGTGGTGTCCCTCCTTGCTCCAGCACAGAGTCCCCTTCTAGCTGTATTCCGCACATTTTCCTCCACCCTGCAGCCCTCCTTAGAGTCCCTTGGAGTTTGCTGCTGTGTATACTTTGGCAGACCAGGAAGGGAATGGGCCCCACTTGCAGGACACTCTCCAGAGCCCACTGGGTACTCTGGATTTGTCTTTTAAATATTTCTCACTCAGATGGCATCTCATGGCTGTCAGTTAGGGTTGAGGACAGCCCACTTCCTGTTGAACCTGTAGATTCATCTTTTGGAAGAACAGCCAGTGCTCTTAACCACTTTGGGATGGTGTTCTGTCAAGTACAGCACATATACACTGGGCTTTGTAGCCTCAATCCGGGCACATAAAGGCTGGGCCTCCTCTGCCCTAAACCTAGGCCTCACTTTCTTCTCACCCAGGTTTCACTGCCTCTCTGCTCTCCTCATGATCCTTGCACTGCAGCCATGCTTGGCCAATGCGCCTACCCTCTGCACCCTCCCCTCCCCCTCCCCCTCCCCCTCCCCCACCCCCATTATTTGGGAGCTATTAGTAGTGCAAGCTCCTAACAGAGCTGGTCACTCATAGAGTAAAGGCCGTTCCTCTGGTCTCCATAAACATGGACAGTTTGGAGACACATGATCTCTGAATCCTGGCTACCTGCAGGTAGGGAGACCAGACCCTGTATTAGCCTGGCTCCAGCACTTGACAGCTGTATAGCTGTGAGCCTCGTGCTGGTCATGCATGAAGTCTGTGTTACCCTCCCATGAAGGACTTCTGGGAGTCAGATGCTTAGTGAGGTTCTAACCAGAACCAAGAACATAGGTTATTCAGTGGCAAGCACTGTCCCTTCAAAAGGTTAGTCAGGGCATACTTCCCAGACTCAATCCAGATACCTTTTAGTCTTGATGACTGAAGTGATTCTTCCATCTGTAGCTTCTAGTCTCTAGGATCCTGGTTCTACAGTAGGTAGAGGGGCATTTAGATCTGCTGGAGGCTGGCTGCTCTCCACTCTTGCAGGACAGCCTCTTTTGCTCTGTCCTGTTTTTCTCTTCCCCAACCTTGTGCCCAGGACAGGAGAAACAAGTTGTTACTCAGCTCCTTCTACTTGTAAAATCCAGATAGAGGTTTCAAGACCAGTACAGATAGCTCAGTGGTTAAGAGCACTGGCTGCTCTTCTAAAGGATGAGTCCACAGATTCAATTCCCAGCACCCACATGGCGGCTCACAACTGTCTATAACTCCAGTTCCAGGGGATCTGGCACCCTCACCCAGACACACGTGCAGGCAAAAATGCCAAAGCTCCTAAAGTAAATTTAAAAAAAGAAGTGCCAAGCCCTAGTATGACCTTGATCCAAGTGTCTAGGAAGTTCAGACAGATCGGTTCCCTTTGTCTGTGTTATCTGTCACCAGTGATGAACCTCATCACCCAGGAGGCATTGCCTTTGATATGGCTTCACATCCTAGCCCTTTCCAAAAAGTACCTGTAGCACCAGCAGCAAATGCAGTTGACCAGGAGAGTGTGTCCTGAGCAGACACCCTGTGGACATCATGCCAACAGAGGGAGAGAGGTCATGTTTATCCTGCTGTGTGTGAGAAAGCAAGATCTGAAGACATGAAATGGAACACCTATGTTTAGGCCTGGACACAGTCTACACCAGATCTGTTGGAGCTTAATGTCCCTGCTCCTTTTGCTGCTTGGCATTTGTCCTCAGTTATCAGAAAGGGAAGTCTGAAAGTTGTTCATACATTTTCACCTGAGTCATGTGTCCATATTGACTGTCATTTATGTGCTATTTCTGAAACCCTGACCCATCTGACCATCTTGTGTCTTTCTATAGCTGCCACCCCTCAAGGCAATGCACCCGGCTAGCAGTTAGGAACCAACTCGTCCTGCCCAGCTGCCTTGCTGGGGACAGCAGCCTGCAGAGGCCCCCCTTGTAATCTCTCTATCCACAGCCCTCATTTTAATTTGCAAAATTGAGCCCAGATCGAGAGCTGCAAAGCCAGGGGCAGTAAATATTCATGCCTCAGTGAGCGAGGGTGGCTCCATTACTGGTCTGAGGTTGGGAGAATTACCTGGGGATTATGTATATTCATGGGCCGATTTTTATTTGCGATAGAACATGACTCACGTTGGCCTGTGCGCTGCACGGTCTACCCCAAACAGACTGCACAGAGCTTATGCCCTTAAGCTTCTGAAAGTCATCTGTGGATTGGCCTCTCCTCAGCTCCTAGGAGACAGTTTGGAATAACAATCACAGTGCAGCCAGCCAGTGGCTCCCTTTGAGTCTGCCTTCTCTGGGCCTAGGTCATTAGTGGCAGGTGAGACAGACACTGATCGCCCTACTGTAGGGGTGATATGGATGCCATACCATGTTGGTACGCCTAACTACAATCAGCACTTATCCAACTTTGCTTCATCCGCAAGGGCCCCCAGCTTGAGTGATGCCTAGTGAGGCAATGCAAGTCTCTCCACAGCTAGGCACTGAGTATCCGGCTGCCACATTCAGGGCCTTGGATGAGGGCAAATACTCTGCAAAGGCTAGCAAACCACAGATGGGGAAGTCTCTATTGAAAATCTATATGTTACCTATATATTTTAAAATTTTTGTTTTTTTTAATATGTGTATGAGTACTTTATCTACATGTATGTATGTATACCATATGTGTGCCTAATATCTGAGGAGACCAGAAGATGGCATCAAATTTCCTGGAACTGGAGTTACAAATAATTATGAGATACCATATAGATATTAAGAACGAAACTTGGGTCCTCTTCAAGAGCAAAAGTACCCTTAACCACTGATCCATCTCCCCAGCGTGTGTGTGTGTGTGTGTGTGTGTGTGTGTGTGTGTGTATTCAAATGCCACACTAACTATTTCACATGGATTATCTCAATCTTACAGGTGTTCAATGAGATTGAAACACTTTTCACTTAAAGAATGAATGTTCTTTAAATGAAAAGTGTTTCATTTGTTTTGTTCAATGTCTTATAGTTGCTGTAACCTAGTATCAGATCCCAGAAGCTGAACTCCAAGGCCTGTGATCTGTCAATTATGTGTGCTCTATATGAAACCATTACTGCACAGAGAACATACCCAGCCACCTTGTGGATATGCGGGCAGAGAGATGACCTAGAGTAACACTCTTTCTCAGGGCCCTTGTTGAACGTGTATCTGAGGCAGCAGCCAATCTGCCTTGTGTGGGTGCCAGTTACTGGAGTCAGCCCAATGGACTTTTGCCTCCATTCCTCCATTGCTGAGCTGGGTGACCTTGGGTTAATCACCTGGCCTCCCTGGGTCCATTTGGTCACCTGTACACTATGGGACATAGTGAAGCTGCCAGGCAGAATTTTTATGAAGTCCTACAAGCTTTTCAGAGCTGCACCTATTACAGCTGTAGGGCAAGAATGGGGGTAGCAGTGGCCACTGTGACAAAAACAAGTGTCAGGCAGGTGGGGGTGCTAGATAAAGGGCCCTGCTTGTTATGGATGGACACTGGCAGGGCTCCCTTCAGCATGACCCCTGTGGGTCTTTGTGTGCTAGGATTACTTGTGTTCTCTAAGCGTGAGTGGACCAGACCATCTGGAGGCAGTCTAGAGTGAGTGGTGCAAGGAGAACCAGGTGATGGTGACTAACTCCTCAATGCCTTCACAAGTCTCTGTCTACTACTTTTACCCTAGAATGGTCCTGGGCAGCAATTCTGTCTCCCATGCTTGCCTTACAGACCTCTAGCCCTAGGGCTTCCCACATTGCCTCCTTCCTGATCTCCACTGCTAAAGCCTTCCCAGAAACCTTTGCTTACTCAGGCCTTGCTTGGGCATCACCCACTGGGTGCTGATTCATTGTCCTCCTGGTCTCTACTGGTACCCTGGAGTGTGGCATGCCATACTAGAGATAGACTGCTCATGGATCTTTGTGCTAAAAGGGATGAGGGGGCACAGAGGCCTGAGTGGGCCTAAATGTTAGGGATGAAGAGCAAAGAGCAGCTGGTAGTGAGGGAGAAAGAGAGAGAGAGAGAGAGAGAGAGAGAGAGAGAGAGAGAGAGAGAGAGAGAGAGAGAGAGGCAGGGGTCACTGTCCCTTACTACCTGCTGAAGACACAAGACAATGACTGGGACTGAGGTTTTTCTCTTGAGTCTGGAAACCTGCAAAGTTTCATGTCTGCCTCCCTCCCACACTACTCCCACCCCATGACCTAACATAGCCTACCTCAGTCACCAACCACACTGGTTAGCATGTGACCAGATATGTCCTGCCTAGGAGTAAAACTGCACCAGGAAGCATGTAGAGCCATGGCTGCTTGAGCAGGGTGGTTTGAGCCTTGCTGGACCTACCTCTGCAGACAGGTGATCTTCTTGAGTTTAAAACTAAGACACTGAGTTGTGTTTGTTTTGAGATAGGTTTGCTATATAGCCCCTGATGGTCCTGAATTTAAGATCTCTCTGCCTTAGCCTCCTGCGTGCTTAGGGATTACAGGCCTGTGCCTGCACTCTCAGCTTTAAATATTCTTTAAACATTTTTCATTCTGATATTACACTTGGAAAGTACATAAGAATAAACAGGTGGAAAGAAAGTGTCCTTAGCACCTGGTCCCTTGGTGATGTGTGTCTCAGTCCACAGCTGGTTTTTCCACTCTAGTTAGACAGCTCTGGCCTTGATTTTATAATTAGAAAGAACCTTGAACCAGGAAGAAACTGATGGACAGAAGAATCAGTATTTTCTATGGTTAGACAAACTGGATCATTTCTCTTAATTCCTATGGTGCACAGGTGCTGAAATTTTTCTCTTGGGCTTGAAAACTTGACAGAGGTTTAGGCCCTTAAGGTGGGCCTAAGCCAGGCTACTACTATATACCCCAAGTACACAATCTCTGAAGATCCTGGGGAAGGAGGGCAGGGAGGCAACACCCTTTTCTTTAGTTCTGGAGTCAGGCATTGTGAGCCCCACTAACAGCATCCGTTTTGTACCTGGTGTGGAGTGGAGCCTGTATGCCTTCGTCAGAAGCCCTCTGGTCCAGTGAACACCCTGTCAGTTGGTTTCCACCAAGTGGTCTAGGATAATGACTGGCTTTTGATTTCTGTCAGTCAAATGGTGGTAAAGGCAAGAGGGTAATACCAGGGTCTAGCTTCCCTTTAGGGCACTGGACTGAGGAAGAGACTTTAGAGGGCTTTTGTCACCACAGACACCAGTATAGATAGCACATTACTGCAGCCTGCTGAAGTGGACTTTGTTTCTCTTTTAATTTAGAGTTTTTAAAAACCTTTATTCCAGTTGTCAAAGCTATGCATGCTTGCTTTAGAAATTGTTAGGAAGTTTAAGGAAACCAGAGAAGTTGAAATACATTGTATGCCTTGACAGTCTGTCTGTCCATTACAGGGAAGCATATCTCCATGCTAACGCAATTTCCTAGTATAAGTGACATTTTATTCTGTGTCCTGTTTAGCTGTCTCTTTGTTGCTTGGATATCTCCATCTCTTGGTGATCATAAACAGTGAGGTGAATTTTAGTGAGCCATCCTCCTTGCCTTTTGCAAAGTTTCTAAGAGGTAGTGGTGCTTGAGCATCAAATGGAGGTATAATGAGAACATTCCAGAGGGGCTGGGCCAGTGTTATCCCTGATAGAGACAGGAGACCCAGGATTTTGTCTCCTGGTGACTCCAATAAGGAGCATGTCCTTGTTGCAGGGCACATTGGTGCAGCAAAGTCCATACATATTTGGGTCGAGTGCCCAATTCTTGGACCTGGACTAAGTGTTCTCTGCTGGTGTGCCTACCAAAGCTGAACTCACTCATGGAACCCTACTTACCCTTGTGTTTGCTGCCATTCTTTTTTATTTTCTGGTGTATTCAACCTGTGCTGTTTCTTTGGCCTCCCCTCTTGGCAAAAACGGCTGCTGTTTCCATGGCAGGGAACACCTCAGCTTTCCTGTGTTCACTAGAGGCCCTTCTTCCTGTGATGGTGACTGCAAGGTAGCCTCTAGGCCACAGTGATCCCAGTCATGTGGAGAGTCTGGGAAAGGTTGTTCCTCCAGCTGCCTACTTAGTCTGCCACCATTGCTTGCATCTTCTACTCCTCCCCTAGTCTAGTTGAAAGTAACCTATCATTATTGAGGGACTTGATTGGAGCCCATTCTGGTAAACCTTGCTGACTGAAAAAGTCTGCCTCTTCAAAGCTCTCATTTTTAATTATGCAACTAGGTTTTTTTAGTGTCTTCAAATAATAAAACCTTTAGTCAGCTGTTGAGCCCCAGGCCCTTGTGGTCCCCCATCTAGAGGTATCCCTGCCCTATTGAGTTGTCCTTGGAAACTCTTTTCTTAGTTTTATTCATAAAGATACACAGTGTGATTTATAAGTGTATGACATCGTGGTTTGTGGTGTCTGCCTTCTCTGGCTTGGCTAGAAAGCCAGGTGGTCTTAAGGACTGTTCTTCCTTATCACACAGTTCCTATACTGCCTGCAGGGCACATGATCTTAACAGTTTGGATGCCTTAGCTGTATATCTCCCTAATTTGATGCCTCAGTGTATATCCCCCTAATAGTCTCATTCATTGTCCAGTTTGCTTATCCTGAGGATGTGCTGACCCTCTTGACCATGCCTATATATGGTCTCCCCCAACAGCCACCAAAAAATGAATGGCCTTACTTTCCTGAACTCTGTTAATGTAACTCTGAGAACGCTCCTGTGTTTCTGTATCCTTAGGAGAAAACACACAGAAAGGTAGATGGGGCTTCATATCCTCAGAGTCCCACTCAGGGTTAATGCTGTGTAGTTCAGAGTTCACTATCATGGCATACCGTGGCCCCTCCCTGCCCTTTTCTACATCCCACTTATAGTCATTGTCCTTCAAGGCTCAATTCAGATGCTGCCATGATTCTGCCATCCCAAAGCCCTGTGTACCCCCCAACATACCACACTTACACTGTATATCACCTTCCCCAGTAAAGATGGAGCCATGATTTTCTTTTCCATGTCCCAGAGGTCAGTGCAGGGACTCCCATGTGCTACATTAAACTTAAATGAGAGGCAAAGGCCATGATGTTGGAGATGAGCCTTGACGACTGCCACCGTAAAGGATCCGGCAGAATTGGGGACCCAGCCAAGAGTCATGAGGTCTTATATAGATGCTGGATATAGCCAAGCTGGAGAGAAAGATGCAAAGATAGCCCAGCATGAACCAGGTTGTCCAGAGCCACACAGCAAGTTTCCATAACTGACCCAGGCTCTAGACTTAGGGGTTGTCTGACAGTACAGAAGGAAGGAGCGGACTTTGGGGACTTTAAGCATTATGGGAGGTACAGGCTGGATACAAGGACAGTGAATGCTAGGTCTGGGAATGCCACAACTGGGGAAGGATCTGAATACTGGAACTTACACAGTGAATAGTACAGGCTACCGTCAAGTACCTGGTGGCTTCTAAAGGCTCACCTATGCAGGGACATACAGCCTCCATACAGCGTCACAGGTTCCTATAGCCTGAGCCCTACGTCTCTATTCCATGGAGGATGACCAAGCCTTGAGACCTCACCTCTACCTTCAACTGCTAACCCTAGCATACACTGCCCAAGGAGCACCCCACCCACATACACTACCAGCCCCAGCCTCCAATAGGAAGCACATCCCAACATGCAGGGAAAGTCTGAGAGCCATTTCATGCCTGGAGAAACCTGAGTCTCAGGTCACCCACTGCCTAGTGTCAGAAAGCAGGTGGGCAAAATGTCAGGCTTGAAAGGGGGTACAGATTAGGCACTCCAACACCCCAGGACTCACTTGTAACATGACTCGCCATGCCACTATTTTGTTTTCTGTACCATATGGCTAAAGTTATAATAAAAAGAAATGAGAGAAAGAACATGTGAGGAAGCCTGGCTTAGAGCCATCACTGTTAGACATACCTTGAAGAGGTGGGCCTATAGCTCAGTGGTAGAGTACTTGCCTAACAGGCAGGAGGCCCTAAGTTCAGTTCTCAGGATCACATTCAGACACCCTCAGAACTAAAGGAGTTCAGACTTATGTTGATTCCAAATAGAGGCTGCTGCAGGGTTGTAAGGCTGCCTGCTCTTGTTCGTGCCTGGGATCCATTGTTCCACTGGTCAGCGCTTGGCCAGTAAAGCAGTGTTCCCATTATCTGGAGATTGGTGGACAGATGACACTTTCTTTTACCCACTTCAAAGAATAGCATGAGGCTGAGTATGAAGCTATCCTAGACCTACAAGTCACCTTTGATAGCAGTCAGGGTGTGACTACACTTAGGAGGCCCAACAGTGTCAGCTAACTAGATAAAAAAAAAGACATTGTTTTGTTGCTCCTTCTGTTTCTGTCTTCATCACCCTGCTTTCACTTCATTTCCTGTCATTGACCTAGATCCACCAAGGCAGTGAGTGGGCCTGTATTCCCCTGCCTGTACTTTATGGCCAAAGATGGATGCTAGCTGTGGGATGCGCTGGGTGATGCTACAGCCCTCCAGCAGTGTTGTGTCATGGTATCTGCTCCATCAGCCAAGCCTAGTAGATTACTGAGCACAACTGCCAAGGAAGAGATGAGACCAGTGCTGCCCAGTGCTCCCATCTGCACAGGGAGACCAACTAATGGTGTGCCACACCTTGTGCCACAGACAACTGAGATCAAGGCAGGAGGCGTGAGCACCAATGTGGTGAGCAGTGCAGCCTCTCAGCTACAGGGATGCTGTGGGATGATGGTATATAGGACAGAAGGAGGGCTTGGCCCTTATAGGACACAGGCCTGGGATGCATCTTTGATGTTGATGTTGTGACCATGCATGATATGAGTGTCTGATGCCTGGTTGTGCCACTTGTAGCCTGTATGGCAGTGGGAACTGGAGTCTGGAAGACTCATGGGAGTGTGCTTAATGCTGGGCCTTGATGAAGAGCAGGGTAGTCCAAGAACTGGGGGACTCCTCCTGTCCACCTAAGATTTAAACCCACATGTTGTTCATTGGCAAGGCCCAGGGATCCAGATGTGGCCACCCTTGCTGTTCCATTATGCACAGGGCCTCTGGCCACCAAGAGGACAGCTGGTCCCCTCAGCTTGCCTCTTATGGATTCCATACTCCAAACTCAGCAGTCACTAAAAACAATTAAAGCACAGTTGCATGGAAGACATAAGAATCTAATGTTGATGTAATTCACTTTAAAGTTTTATGGGATGACAAATACGAGGAGTGGCTTGGAGGAGGAAGAAGGCTTACTGGAAGGCCCCTTGTCACTTTTACAGTTCCCCTTTGTTACAGCCACCAGGAGACTAATGGGAGGAGTGAATTTGTGAAGCTGACATGGAGGAACATGAACAGTGACATTCCAGGATCAGTGATCAGTGCCCTGCAAAATAAATGTATTCATTTTAGGAGCTGGTGTCCAGCATGGAGGACCCCAAGAGGCAGCAGTACAAAGACATATTAGAAATTACAACTGTTGTAAGGGTCTCCTGAGGTGGATGTTGAAGTCATTTGTATATGGAGTGAGAAAGGTGGAGAGAGCTGAGCAGAGGAGGGGAATTGTTGTGGGCCCAGCTAATAATAGCCAATGCTCAAAGACCTGGAGCCCAGTGAAACTGAAACCAGCCTGAGTGAGCAAGGTGGAGATAGAGCTTGGCCTCGCAGACAGACTGAAGACCAACTGCTGCTTCCTCTGGTGTTAGAATAGGAGGGAATGTCCCCTTCCTCTAAGCATGAGACTACCTAGCCCCCTCCCAATGGGCAACTAGTCTTTTATTTAAGATCTGATGGAATTTTTGTATGAAGCAGATCTCTCTAGTTAACATATGCTCTAGTTTTGTGGAGGGCTCTGGAAGAGAGAACCCAAGCCAGGTGAAAGAGTAGCCTAGACTTTTAAGAGCTTCTAGAAAAGTGCCTGGCCTCATGCCAGAGACTGTATGAAGCAGGGAGAGCATGTCATGCACAGACCTTCTCACCTGCCCCTTCCCTTCCTTAAGGACTGAGTCTGGCTCAGGAGTGCCTATTCACAGAACACCCTGGTCTCTCTCATAGTGGGTTGTTTTGTTTTTAAGCAGTTTTTATTTGTGGTACTTGAGAGTAGGACAAATGAGAAGCCTTCTGGACAGGCCTGTTTCTGGTGATGGGATGACACATTAAGACAGCAGCAAACACTGAGTTTATCTGTTAGACTAGTAAGAGCAGCAGACCTGCAGCCCAGGTGAATATGTAGGAAAGAGACTTCCTTGCATTGTTGATAAGAATCTAGCTGACCACTGCCAAGAGCAGTCTATGAGACCTGATAAACCCAGAAGCATGCTCACTCTGCTAGAGAAACTGTGTGTGTGTGCAAGCTGAGGCTTAATCACAGCAGACGCTAGTAACCCTCATGAACATCAATGGTGGGAATAAGTGATTTGGTGGGCAGTTGGCTGAGTGTGTAAAGAGCTTGTAGACCTGAGTTCAGATCCCCATATAAATGCTGCTTGTGGCCGTGCATATCTGTAGCTTCAGCTCCCTGAGGCTGTCAACCATTTAGTGTAACTGAATCGGTCAGCTTCAGGTTCAGTGAGAAACTTTGTCTTACATAAGGTGAAAAGCATTGAGGAAGATATATGATATTGACCTCTGACCTCTACAAGTTTATACCATGCACACCAAGAGAGCATATATAGATATATACTGTATGTGTGTGTGCCTGATATGAATAGATGTCAGAAATATAATGTCAAAGAAAGAGGGTCAGTACTAGAGTTGACCTGTGATGTCATGCCATTACGTATACTAACAAGTGTGTATCCTACTCAGAAACACATACATGGATGTAAATATATAAAACAGGACACAGTGAATTCATGAGGATGGTTGCTGCAAGACAGTCAGGAGGGGGAATAAGATGGGGATTTAATCAGCTCCTGGCAGAGGAACACAGGTGATATCACTTGATTCTCTATGGTTTTGAATGGCTTTAATTTCTCTAGAACTAACTGGTTAGAATGGAGTGCCCCAAACTGACCTGCATTTTGTTCCCCAGCCCAGGCGGGCCCATCAGGGACGCCCTGGCATCCCCCAGAGGCTCATATGTGCTATTCTCACACAGAGCCCTGAGTTTGCCTTTGTGTGTGTGTGATGCGATTAAATGCATTAGGGAGAGGGAAATGTCTTATCTGTGTACAGCCTTGCTCGAAGAAGAGGGAGAAATAAGAGCAGCCAAATTGAAACCTTATTAAACAAAATTGGTTAGGTCTGATGGAGCCCAACCTAGACTGATCTTTAAAAGCTTATTTCATTTTTCCCTCTAG
The DNA here is from genome assembly GCF_011762505.2 of Arvicanthis niloticus. Lineage (NCBI taxonomy): Eukaryota > Metazoa > Chordata > Mammalia > Rodentia > Muridae > Arvicanthis > Arvicanthis niloticus. The sequence goes on along the minus strand of NC_047666.1, from coordinate 27,809,121 downwards.
TCTGAGCCTCTTTGAATTGAAGTAACTGATCCTGCTGTTGTAAGCTCATTAGCGTCAGACCTGTGTGTGTCTTTTCTGCCCCGATTTACATTTATTAAGTCACAGCAAAGTTGTGCATGACCTCAGCCAAGACACAGGCTCATTAACAGTGAGATTGGGTACAGTCAGTCCAGTCTCCTCATAGCTGGTACCACCACTCCAGAAATTACTGCATGTCACAAAGTCTGTTCAGCTCAGGCTGTCAGCGTCACAAGTACCTGTGGACTGTGCAGAAGTCTGGAGGGCTGCTCCTCAAAAGAGCATGCTAAGTTGGACTCACTTGGCAAGGGCTACCAGGGCTCTGCTGCCCTATCTTGAAGCCCTCTGCATGGCATTACACCTCATCCTAGTCATAGTTCTGGTACTAGTTTCTAACCTTGGCAGGCCTCAGGTTTCTGACCTATGTAGTGAGCCCACCATTAGCAAGCTGGAAGACTCTTCCATGAGAGTTGCATGAAATATACCTGAAGCTTCTTTATCTGCACACCAGCAGATGGTAAGTTTTCTGGACAGTCTCCCTAAAAACTAATGCAGCAGAGGACTGGGAATATATTAGTCAGGGTTCTCTAGAAAAACAGCATGATAGAATTTTATATACATACATACATACACACACACACATATATACACATACATATACATATATATACTTATTAGTGGCTTATATGCTCTGGTCCAGCTGGCCCAGTAGTAGCTGTCAACCAATGGATGGTTCAAGAATCTAGTAGTTGCTCAATCCACAAGGCTGGATGTCTCAGCTGGTCTTCAGTATATATACTGGAATCCTGAAGAAATAGGCTCTAATGCCAGCAAAGGAATGAGCTTACAGCAAGAGCAATGGCAATCAGGCAAAGAGCAAAAGCTCCCTTCTTCGGTGTCCCTTATATAGGCTGCCACCAAAAAGTGTGGCCCAGATTAAAGGTATATCTTCCCACCTCAAAAAATCAGGATTAAAGGTAGGTCCTCCTACTTCAAATAATTTAATTAAGAAAAAATCCCTTTCAGGTGTACCCAGCCACTTGGATTGTAGTTAATTCCAGATGTAGTAATGTTGACAACTAAGAGGAGCTATCACAGGGGTATAGTAGCTCAGGTGGTATAATGTTTGCCTAATATTCATGAGGACCCAGGTTCAAGTCTCAGCAAAACATGAACCAGATGTGGTGGTGCACACACACCAGGTAATCCTGGCACCTGGGAGGTAGAGGCAGGAACATCAGAAGTTCAAGGTCATTGTCCTCTACATAGTGAATACAAAGCCAGACTGAGCTACACAAGACTGTCTAAAAGAATGAAAAGTTTTTTTAAAAAAAAAAAAAAACCAAGTAGTGAAAGACTCAACCCAACTGTTCCAGGCAGTGTCATTATGTACAACCTTCAGAAGACTAAGTTGCATGAGGATGCTACCCTTTGCCAGGAAGGACAGCAAGGTGGCTCAAACTGAGATTTTAGAGGGATGTAGGCCTGGCTGTGTCTGCTAGCACTACTGAGGCTTTCACGGCAAGTCTTTCCCATATCCTTCCTCGCCCACAAGTAGACTTTGGCAAGAACTTGAGCGAGATGTATAGAGATCACCTGTCTAGAATTTTCTTCACTTAGAATCTGTAGCCACCTATGGTTCAGCACCCCAGCAGCTTGGCAGGGAGCGGGTTCTATGCTCAGCTCCAGTGGCCTGGTCTTCTCTTTCTGCTCAGTTGCTCAAGACATGAGACTGCGAGTATCAGGCCTGCCTTGCAGCCCTGGCATTTATTGTCCCAAGTCTCAGTCTATTTGCTTTGTGACCTTGGAGACATCACAGACCTCTGTTTCTTCATCCATAAAATTGAATGTAAAAATATTGACCTGCCTCATGGAGTTTTTATGTAGAATAACTGACCCAAATGATGGTAAAGCCTCTTTGTTAATCAGAAAGGACCAAAGTGCTTAGCAAGCACAGACTTGAGGTTTAGAAAATTGTTTGCCTGCTTGATGTATTTCTCCTCCCTCTGCATCCTCCCTGAGTTTGCACCTTCTTTCTTCAGCAGGGCTGAGAACAGGGCACAGCAATATCCCAGCCCTGTTACCTGGCCTCTGGGCCATTCTGACTGCTCACCAGAGAACCGGGGCATAGTAGGGGCCATGATAAGGCTGTGCTGTGCCCATCTAGAAAGTAAGGCTGTTGCTCTTGGGGACAGAGGTACAGCTGTGTGAACACAGGAAGAGGGAAATAGCCTACATATTTCATCTAAGATCTGAGAATTAGAGCTACCATTTTGAGACAATGAAGCCTAAAAATCTTTTTGGTTTTGTTGAGGCCAGGCCATTTTGGGTGGGTGGGGTGGGGTGGGGCAGGACTCTGTCATCTAATACTGCCCACTCTTCTCCAGGACTCTACTGCTAGGCCATTGGCTATGAGATACCGAGACCTTTCCTGAGCTCAGACTCTCTGTCCCCACCCAACACAAGATAAGTCTTCCACTGAAGACCTGGAACATGTCCTTGTCCCCCTGTCTTCCTCATCCTAACATAGATTCTGAAACTAGGTATGATGGCACATACCTATAATATTGGGAGATGGAGGCAAGAGAGTCAGAAGTTCAGAACATGAAACCCTGTATCAAAAATACACTAACAACAACAAAAATAGAACTTGACCTCTGAGGATCTTCTTTGGTCAGTTTCCCTCTGTCCTGCTTCATTTCTTTTCCATCTGTTTTTCACTCTGTAGCCAAAGTATTCCTTTAAAGATGAACACAAGCCAGGCATGGGGGGCATATTCATAATCCTTGCACTCAAGAAACTTAGGCAGGAAAACTTCGAGTTCAAGGCCACCCTGGGCTATATAACAAAATTCTGATTCAGACTCAAAGGCATCATTCCAGGCTCATCGCTGGTTTGTCCCTCTTGTGTGGTAGAGGTAGCTTCCCTTTGTCTACAGCCTTCTACCTCAACCAAACCCCAGCAGCCTGCATACTTCCAGCTTCTCAAAGGACAAGGCTCTCCTTGCAGGGACCTTAGGTTTGCTCTGCCTCAACTTCTGGGCCTCCTATGCATGATAGTTCCTCCTGCTCCCAGCTCAGTGCTATCTCCTCAGGGGTGTTGGCTAGCTCTCCTAAAGCCTACTTTGTTTTTTCTCACTGTACCTCCCCACAGTTGTGCAATTAATGTTCATTAGTTATAGATTGAGCTATTGCTCTCATCTCCAGGTAGCAGACCCCATAGACCCAATGCTGCAATTGGGCCTGGACTTTCATGTGACAGGTATGTAGCAGACATGCTGAGGCCATCTGCATCTGTGAGGAAAGCTCAGTGGTCCTTGAGTGAGTGCATAGAGTCTCACAAAACTAGGAAATTAACAAATGGAAGGAAAGCCTGATTCTGTACTGTTAGTGTCTAGGTCAGCCCTTTATTCTTAGCCTCCCTGGGTGGAATGCAAGCTCACTGACAACTGGTAATACTGTGTGCATGTGCCCTGGAGAGCCAGAGTAGCGGCACACCGCCTGTTCCCATCTTTATCTGCTTCACAATTTCCTGTGTCAGCCCTTGGAATCTTGATCTTCAGTTATTTGCCTCTCTGCTCTTCTGCCCTCGCAAGGCATTCTTTATTATTTCAGTCCTGAGAACATGAGCCTGTTGAAAGGAGAGCATGCTGTGAGAGAAGTCTGCCTAGTGCTGGGTGGGGGCAGCAAGCCCCAGCCATCTCTGTGAAGAAGCTCTAGTCAAGCCTAGACAGATCTGGAATCTCAGCAGGGTGTGATGTGGCTGCAAGGGGCAGTCTGTCTCTTCCAGTGGTCTGGATGCATGCTGAGCCTGTGGGATGGTGGGGGTGCTGGCACTGAGGGTGCAGCAGGACCTCGAGTAGATCACACCTACAGCCCACATCTGAATTAGAAGTGGAGGCACCCAAATTTGACTAGCAAACACTAAGAAATCTGGAAATGGCAGACTATAAAGCTGTACTGCAGCTAGGGTTACACTCTGATGGTAGAAGTATAGTTCTGTGCTTAACAGAAATGAACCCTCACTTCTGAGACCTTCAAGTTATGCTCCAGGGTCTGAGTCCCTAAGAGGCTACCTTGCATATAGATGCCTGATTAGATCCTTGTGAGAGGAGAGACTTATCTCAGCACTTCCAGCAACAAGAGCAAGCACTTGAGACACACTTAGCTCAGGCATTCCGCAGCCTGCAGTGACCTGCAGGTACCTACCCCTCAGGTACCTGAGGGGTATGTAGGCATTCTCAGTAACCTATATACAGGGCACTTCTTTAGAAAGCCCAGCCACTCATATAAGGCAGTGAAAGGTGCAACTACTATTGCACTTGTACACCTGTATACAGTCATACATGTGTAGAAAAAGAGAGGGAATTCGGAACACCAAATTCCAGATAGCAGGTCCCTGCACTATAGCATGCAGCACGCTTGCAGGGAGTGTATAGTAGGATGAAGCACTGGTGACATTGGAGTTCTGGAGGGACAGTCATTGATAGACTTGCAGGTAGGTGCTCACTGCCTTGAGAGTTAAGCCCACCTTGCAGAAATGGCAATTGCCCTGTAAAGCAGGAACAGGATCAGAGGAAAGCCCTTCCTATAGTACCCTGAATGCTCAGGTCGAGACATCAAGACTTTGTCAAGAAGAAGAAACCTAAGCAAAGGTGAATCCTGGCAAACCACAGGGACATTCAGAATCACTATGTGGGGGGACTTACTTCAGAGGCCTCTAGATGTGGCTTATGACTTAAAGGGTGTTGAGTACATGGAATATGGAGGTTGTACAACTGGGCTGTATGGAGAGTTTTGTTGAAGGTTGGGGGACGGGCACCTTCTCCAGAGTACTTACCAGGTGGTCTGAGGACTATGGCAGCCTACCCATGAAAGGGGGCCCTTAGTTGACTAAAGACCTTTCCTAGTGCTGAAGCTGAAAAGAAGGGTAAGAAAGTCATAAGCCATAAACCCGGAGCCCAGGTGAGACTATGACATACTTTCCTCCTGGGATCCACAGTGTAGAATACTGCCCCAGGGAGAGGGGAGATTTTCTGTGAGCTTACAACCTCAGCACCCTACCCCCATCACCCACCACCTCCTAGGCCACCTCAGAGAAGGCTTGCGTTTCCCTTTGATTGATCTGGGCTGAAGCTTTTGACACTGCTTCTCACTTTCTCTGCCCTCTGACCCTGTGGG